>NC_134235.1:231045875-231673196 GCF_965152275.1 Natator depressus | reverse complement strand
GATTTTGCCAGGGTCTGAAGTGAGGCTGACCGATCTGTAGTTCCCCAGATTCTCCTTCTTCCCTTTTTTAAACATTGGCACTATATTTGCCCTTTTCCAGTCATCCGGGACCTCCCCTGATTGCCATGAGTTTTCAAAGATAATGGCCAATGGCTCTGCAATCACATCAGCCAACTCCCTCAGCACCCTGGGATGCATTAGATCCAGCCCCATGGACTTCTGCATGTCCAGCTTTTCTAAATAGTCCTTAATCTGTTCTTTCACCACGGGGGGCTGCTCACCTTCTCCCCATACTGTGCTGCCCAGTGCAGCAGTCTGGGAGCTGACCTTGTCTGTGAAGACCAATGCAAAAAAAAAGCACTGAGTACTTCAGCTTTTTCCACATCATCGGTCACTAGGTTGCCTCCATCATTCAGCAAGGGTCCCAAACTTTCCCTGACCACCTTCTTGTTGCTAACATACTTGTAGAAACCCTTCTTGTTACCCTTCACAGCCCTTGCTAGCTGCAACTCCAATTGTGCTTTGGTCTTCCTGATTACACCCCTGCATGCTCGAGCAATATTTTTATACTCCTCCCTAATCAACTCTCCAAGTTTCCACTTCTTGTAAGCTTCCTTTTTGTGTTTAAGCTCACCAAAGATTTCTCTGTTAAACCAAGCTGGTCGCCTGCCATATTTGATATTCTTTCTGCACATCGGGGTGGTTTGTTCCTGCACCCTCAATAAGGCTTCTTTAAAATACAGTCAGCTCTCCTGGACTCCTTTCCCCCTCATATTAGCCTCCCAGTGGATCCTGCCCATCAGTTCCCTGGGGGAGTCAAAGTCTGTTTTTCTGAAGTTCAGGGTCCATATTCTGCTGCTCTCCTTTCTTCCTTTTGGCAGGATCCTGAACTCGACCATCTCATGGTCACTGCTGTCCGGGTTGCCACCCACTTCTACTTCCCCTACCAATTCTTCCCAGTTTGTGAGCAGCAGGTCAAGAGGAGCACGGCCTCTGGCTGGTTCCTCTAGCACTTGCACCAGGAAGTTGTCCCCAACACTCTCCAAAAACTTCCTGGATTGTCTGTGCACTGCTGTATTGCTCTCCCAGCAGATGGCAGGGTGATTGAAGTCCACCATGAGAACAAGGGCCTGTGATCTGGAAACTTCTTTAGTTGTCTGAAGAAAGCCTCATCCACCTCATCCCCCTGGTCTGGTGGTTTATAGCAGATGCCCACCACGACATTACCCTTGTTGCTCTCACCTCTAAACTTAACCCAAAGTCTCTCAACAGGCTTTTCACCAGTTTCATACTGGAGCTCTGAGCAATCATACTGCTCCCATACATACAGTGCAACTCCTCCACCTTTTCTCCCTCACCTGTCCTTCCTGAACAGTTTATACCCATCCATGACAGTGCTCCAGTCATGTGAGTTACCCCACCGAGTCTCTGTTATTCCAGTCACATCATAGTTCCTTGACTGTGCCAGGACTTCCAATTCTTCCTGCTTGTTTCCCAGGCTTCTTGCATTCATGTACAGGCACCTAAGATAACTAGCCGATTGCCTTACTTTCTCAGTATGAATCAAGAGGCATCACCTGTTGCACCCTCCTCCTTTGTGTTTCCTCCCAGTATCCCACTTCCCCACTTACATACGGGCTTAGGTCACCATCCCCCAGCGAACCTAGTTTAAAGCCCTCCTCACTAGGTTAGCAAATGTGCCTCCAAAGATGCTTTTCCCTCTCTTTGTTACCTGGATCCCATCTCTTCCTAGCAATCCTTCTTCCTGGAACAACATCCCATGGTCGAAGAATCCAAAGCCCTCTCTCCAATACCACCTGCGCAACCATGCATTTACCTCCTCAATTCGATGATCCCTATTCTGAGCCTTTTCCTTCAACAGAGAGGACGGGTGAGAACATGACTTGTGCCTCAAACTCCTTTATCCTTCGTCCCAGAGCCATGTAGTCTGCAGTGACCCGTTCAAGGTCATTCTTGGCATTATCATTGGTGCCTACATTCAGAAGTAGGAAGGGGTAGCGGTCCGAGGGCTTGATCATCAGATCAAGGTCCGAGGGCTTGATTATCAGAATACTACCATAATCACAATCATAATGCTACCATAATCACATGTCTCCCAAAAGACCTACTAGGTAACAGAGGGGAAAAATGCCTTGTGATTAAGCTGCCATTCTCTTAGCTCATATGGCTCACAAATATTTTGTGTTATAAGAGATGGTGTTTGAATGTAAAAACATTTCAGTTAAAGTCTGTTAGTAGGTGACATCTTGTTCTGGCACTTTGCCACCCACCTTTAAGAGAGTTCTGGACTTCATTCACAGTGTGGATACATGTTGGGATTTGGCCTAAAGTTCTGGGGGGAAGTGGAAAAGTGGCCTGAGGGATGGTGGATGTATGGCTCTAATTTGCCTTACGTCATTTTTATAAACATGTTAAGGATCTTATGGAGTTCTTGCATGAGACAACTACTTTGGGATCATAAAAGGGAGTCATGAGGACTCCCCATCTGTTCATGCTGATCTTGCATTCACCTGCAGTTCCCATTTTCACCAACAGGTGGTGATAGCATTTTGTGCATTAGTCATACTGCTATTTCTATCATTTTGCAACCTACACAATACACATATATGATCTGTAAACAAAAGGGGTAAGCACTAGACTATGTGATCATTACAGCTTGTTGGGTATCATTCCAAGAAGAATATGTCTGGAACACTGGCAATAGCTTTAAGAAACAACCAGCATTTTGTATCTCTGGATTTAACGTCTGTTTTAGAATGGTGTATGTGACTTGTCAACTGTTTGAATGGCACATTAATTCAGTTATATTAAAAATGAGACAGTACAACCATCAGCACAACAGATTAATTAGCTACGCCTGTCATTCCATTTATTTGAATAGCTATTTCTATTAAACTTGGCTCTTAAATGCCAAGAAATTGTCTGCTTCAACTCAAGATTTTAAATAATCAAGATCATATGTAAACCAGAAGGTAGAGCTACCTAGGACAGGCTTTGCATGACTGCAAGTCATGTGGAAGAGGCTTTTCACATGCGCACCCTGTGGTTTTCACAGTTAGAGACATTTAGAAAAAGCTTTCCATAAACCTACACAATCTCAGAACTATCAGGATTGGTCTTCCTATACCGGAAAAAGCTCTGACTGTCTGTCTCACTTCAAGATTGACCCAGGGAGAATAGTATCTTTCCGTGATTCCAAACAACCCAGATTAGCCTTCCCAAAACAAGTTTTGCAGCACCTGGAAACAACTGGGGATTCTTTTTTCAGGTCACAAAATGATAATTCAGCATCGTGTCTAGAATGCAGATTGACTTGACACATGCTTTCCAGGACCAGAAATCCATTGAATGGAGTTTTTTAAGACAAAGGTTTATTCAGAATAAACTTTTACATTTTTCAAACCAAAGCATTGACAAAGCGGCTTATTGATTACAATAATCAGGGAATTTAAGAAGTGGGGGGGGGGCTGGGAGGGAGGTTTCTTCTGATTATATTATTCAGTGACTGGGAGACAAGCATGCCTAAGTATATTATGACCCTTTTTATCCATTTTAAGCCCTCAAAGTCCACATGAAATTTATTTATACACATAGAAGCTGGGAGAATTTCTGACTTAGTCCAGTATCAGAGGGGTAGCCGTGTTAGTCTGTATCCACAAAAACAACGAGGAGTCTGGTGGCACCTTAAAGACTAACAAATTTATTTGGGCATAAGCTTTCATGGGTAAAAAACCATCTTCTTGCGTGGCTTTTTTACCCACAAAAGCTTATGCTCAAATAAATTTTAGTCTTTAAGGTGCCACCAGACTCCTCATTGTTTTTGACTTAGTCCAGTTTACTTTGTAACCAGATAACTGCCTGTAATGAGTTGTGCTCACCACCATGGAGAGTCCTGCTAATTGCTCTGGGAATTAGCTCTGTCAATCAGCAGGGCGCCCTCCTCTTGTGGTGTCTCACTGTCCATCACTGCTTCTCCTCTGCCTCCGCTGTCTGTGGAGACCCACTTCGCTCCCGGACCACAACATCCTCTTCCGGTCACAGCCCTCTAACTGTGCCCCAATTCCATTGTCTCCCACCTTCCAGGGGAACTGGCAGTCCTTCACTTGGCATTTCGCCATAGAGGCGAACTGTAGCCCCTCTCTCAGGGGCAAACTGCAGTCATTTGGCTAGCCACTTACCTCAGCGGCCAGTGGGGTAAGGGAGGGGCCAGGTCCGCCTGCCCGCTACTCCGGGCCCCAAGCCAGGGACCCTACAGCTGGCAATCACTCTGCCTCTCCTTCCCCTCTGCCACTACCTGCTTTCCCTGGGCCACTTCCCCATAGCCCCAGCACCTACTTGGCCCCTGTTCCAAGGCCTCCATCTGGGAGCCAGCCAGGCTGGGGCTCCACTTACTGCCCTGCCCTGCCCTGCCCTGCCCTGCCCTGCCCTGCCCTGCCCTGCCCTGCCCTGCCCTGCCCTGCGCACTTCTCTCTACAGGCAGCCAGTCCTTCTCCCTCAAGCTCCAGGGAGAGACTGAGCTCTTCTCTGTCCTGCAGCCATTCTTATAGGGCCCAGTCTGATCCTGATTGGCTGTTTCTAAGCCTGCATCTGGTTGGCTGGGTTCTGCGCAGCCACTCCAAGGGCTGCTATTAACCCTTTGCCAGCCAATGAGGGGCAGCTGCCCCTTCACACTGCCCAAACTTTTGGATGAGGTTAAGTAACTTGAGACATTGTGGGCAGATACCAGGAGAGGAATATTGTCAATATAAAGTAAGAAGGAGGAAACATTTTTCTGTCAGTATTATTAATGTTACAGTAGCACCTAGGTTCTCCACCCATGATCTGGCACATACTGTGTTAGACACTGTCAAAGCATAGTACGAAACAACTATTATCCCCTTGTAGTAGATGAAGAGCTAAGGCACAGAGATTGCAATTTGTCCAAGATCAAACACAAATTTGTGGTAGAGTTGGGAATTGAACCAAGACCTCATGAATTCCACTCCCATATCTTCACCACAAGCCTATCAGTACTGTTGTAAGCCATCCACCTATTACAGGTTTTGGTTTGGTTCTATTATAAATATGGCAGCTATTTAAAGATGCTGAAGAGCTTGGAATGGTAGACTAAGTCCCACGAAGATGGAGGACAGATGAGGTGTCAAGCATGTAGACTAAAATTTTTATATCGATAGCTATAAAGACCATCTCAGAATAGTCAGGTGGTTAGGGCACTTCCCTTGGATGTGGGAGATGTGACTCAGGCAGAGCAGGAATTTAGAATTGCATCTCCCACATCCCAGGCTCAGGCCCTATTGGCTTTGTGTGCTGCTGTTTTCACAAAAATTCCCAAAAGGTCCCGGTCCACATTGGAATGAAAAATACTGAAACCTTGATTTTTTTTTTGGTAACTGGAATTGTTGTTTTCTGGCCAGCCCCAACATATATGTCTCTCCCTGTGTATAAAAGACAGGCTTGAACAAAAGTCCCTCACAACTTGAAACATTATAATGCTTTTGATTATTAAAAATGCTAGCTTGGCAACTGTATTTATTATATTGGTGAAGTCATGCCAGTGGTATAGGTTACCCTACAAATATCTGACTTTATCCCTTTCAGTAAAACTAGATTGGGAACCAGAATAAATATTAGTGAATTTAATAAAATGATGTGTGATATTTATTTTTTGCACAGATGTCTGAAATGAAGCAAATGAATTTTTATTGTTATAGACTGTTAAACATTTAACCTTAAGTTTTCAAAGTAGCAGTAGGTAATTTTAGCATTGTGGTACATACCAATTAATGGTGAATCCCCAGTAAATCCTCAATCACTTTGGAAATGTCTGGCAGTAATCTGCCATTTGAGATGCTGGATTAGTTGGAACTGAATTATTCCGTAACTTGTCAAATGTAACTGTACAGTGAATTCCAGTAGAAGAATATGAAATACACAATGCCCTGGTGACCATTGCACAGAATCGCTTGCCAATCTGATTTTCTCCATAATTACACACTTGTTATACCACTGTCCCTGCCTGATGCAATTCCAAGTAAAACACTAGCAAACATTCAGTAAAAGCATGGATTTTATTTGCCTGCATGGCTGTCCTCAAAACAAAATACATCCACAACATAATGTGCATATCAGAAGAGGAGAGAATGGGTCTTGCAATAGCACAGTGCATCTCACACAAGGTCTGCCCCGTGTCCATTGAAGTCAGTACCAAGAAAACACTGGCTTCAGTGGAGTAGAATCAGATCCACATAGGATATGCTTTGTTATAATTTGTCCAGGGAATGGAAACTTTGAGGAATGCAATGAACAAAAGAGGTGCCCTAAAGAGGTGCCCAAAAAGAAAGCACTAAGCCCATCACCAAGTGATTGGCCATTGTCCTGAGACAATGGGGCAGCTGGGTCCAGGGTACCACGCTGGGCATCAGCAGACCAAGGTCCTCTTCCTAGATCTACCATTGATTTGTTACATGACCTTGATCAAGTCTCTGAGTCTTCTTGCTTTAATCTACTATTCTAAATGGGGATAATAATGCTTATCCACCTTTGAGATCTATGGATGAAAAGGACTATGTATTTTGCAAGAGTTATCTTTATTTATTGTCCATTATTGTCTGTGGGGAAGTGATGGCCACCTCGGAATAAATTACTGGATAAAGTGAGAGGAAAAACGGTGCTTGAATGCATCAGAGGTCCATGCTATCCGTGACAGAAAGGGCAATAAACTGGAGGCATCACATTGCTGTGATTACAATATTCTAAATTAACAGCCTTAGATTGTCATTTTTCCAAGTAATCCAGGGAGCCTACCGTTCTCTTCTTAGGTGTAGAGTGAATGTTAACACTGGATCACAAGGAAGCAGGATCTTCCAGAGTCCTTTTCTGATATGTCGAACATCTGAAACCACTCACACGATGTTTCCAGTTAATACCATTTTAACACAAAGTGCTCTCCTGCATTTTAAAAGACTCTGGGGCAGCTCTTCTTTTCAGCTTTCATTTCTGACATTGTCTATTTCTTCCAGATTTAATTTTGCAGCATCTTACTTTCAGTTGTTTTCATACTCAAGGCCATCTTTTTGAAATTAATGTCTTTCCTGGTAGGAAATAATTGTGTGAGTTATTCTGAGAGCAAGTCTCTGCTAGGTATATAATCTTTGTCTCTCAATGAATTTAGACTGACTAAAATTGGACAATACATTATATTGTTTTACAATTAATTCTGCCAGTCTTCACAATGTCATAGATCGACAATCTTGTCTTTTTGCCTTTTCATTTTCCTTTGAGCTGTACATTCCCTTATGCAGCAGCTTAACAATATCATCTGGCCACAGAGTCAGCAGGAAAGTTAATTTAAAAACAGTCATGCATTATATTGGTTTATTCACTTTTCAAATATAGTTTCCCACTTATCATCCTCCTCTTACTAATTCCTTTAGTCCAATGTCTGTAAAAAGAAAAATGCAAGGTTTTGTTTTATTTTTCAGATGGATCCTTCACATCCCTCATGAAACTGCAGAGATCCCCCATTTCCCTGCTAATATCCCTTTAACTCCTAGAGGCACTGAACATATTTTTCCAAGGATTTGGTCATATCCACAGAGTCAGACTTAGCATTTTCAAATGGACCTATAAAACAGTTGTTCTCCTTATGTATTAGACTTCTGTCCACCATGATCACATCAGGAAAAAAGTTGTTGTTGAGATCATTTGTGATAACCTACTAGGCTAGGTTAGTTTGGTTATGTGGCCTATTTCCCTACCAACGCAAGCTTGCTTCCTTTGTTTGGTACAGTATACACAGGCGCCGACTCCGTGGGTGCTCCAGCCCTGGAGCACCCACGGGAAAAAAATAGTGGATGCTCAGCACCCACTGGCAGCCCCCCCTCACCCCCCCGATCAGCTCTTACCCCTCCCCCCCAGTACTTCCTGCCTGCTGGTGATCAGCTGTTCAGTAGTGTGCAGGAGGTGCTGTGGGGGGGAGAGGGAGGAGCGAGGGAGGGGGTGCGCTCAGGGGAGGGGATGGAATGGGACGGGAAGAGGCGAGATGGGGGTTTGGGGGAAGGGGTGGAGTGGGGGCATGGCCTGGGGTGGAGTGGGGAGTCAAGCATTCCCCCCCCCGCAACTTGGAAGAATGGTGCCGGTGACAGTATATTTTCTAGAACTTGATCCAGTCTGATTTCAGGTGTCTCAAGAGATGAGGCTTCCACCAGTTCCTTTGGGAGGAGAGGTTTCAGAGTAGCAGCCGTATTAGTCTGTATTCGCAAAAGGAACAGGAGTACTTGTGGCACCTTAGAGACTAACAAATTTATTTGAGCATAAGCTTCCGTGAGCTACAGCCCACTTCATCGGATGCAGTGAGAGTATTTCACAATCTAATGAGGCCTCACTATTAGGAAACATATCCTAAATTTACCTTTACTTAGTGTCATCCCTTTGCTCTTGAGCCCTTGTCTAGATTACCAAACAGTAGCAGTGGGAGTGATTGTAACTGAAGCGTTAAACGTGGGTCACACAAGGGCAAACCCAGTTTCTCACCATTTCAGTTAATTTGGTTAACCAGGTTTTTTCTTCTCTACATTTACAGCTGAAACATGTTCAGTGCTGGTTCATTGGCAATCATTGTTAACAACAGTTGTCAACACGTGTTCTGTGTAGGAGAGTAAATAAGGCTTCTGGTTATATTATCCGAAACAATCCCTCACCTACATGAGGGCTTTAGGCTCTTTAAATACAGGAAGATAGTTATTAGCCACCCAGAATCATGTAGCACAGTGTGTGTGAATGAGACAAGGAAATTCTTTGAATTTTAAACCTATATGTTAACTGTGTAGGAATCTGCAGCTGAAAGGAAATTGTACATATAGAGGAGCCCAGATTCTTAAAGGTATTCAGATCCAAACTTCCACTGAAATCAATGGGAATTAGGTGCCTAAATACCTTTCAGGATCTTGTCAAAGGTGATATTTTTGAAATATAACATTTTAAAATTTGTAACTCAAAGTGAGGAATATGAGTGAAATTTTGTGGAAGGGGAAGGATCATTGAAATCAGCTTTTTATTTTAAGTATATATAAATTGCTAGACTAAAAGTGGACCTTGGATTGGATTATATGGTTGAAAGTGAAAGAATTAGTGGAAAACTGTATTTGAGACCCACCACTTAGAAACTTCAGCATGACCTCAGCTTGCCACAACATTGAAAAAGAAGGTTCTCAAAGCAGCACTAAAGAGAAAAGGAGGAAGGCTGAGTAATTTTCTTCAAGATTTCAATGTGCTCAGGAGCTTGCTCAGCAGGTGGGGTTTCCCATGGTCTTGGCTAGCCAGTACTCACCATTTCCTGTTCAGTGCCATTGGTATCACATCAGGGCTTGTGATTTGGAGGTTTCTATTATTTCAGCCTTTAAAGCAAATCACCTTCTGAAGTCCAGCCTGCACTTACTGGTGCTTCCAATGGGAAATATCATCAGGCCGATGGTGCCTTTTTCAGGCCCTCTGGAGCTCATTCTGAGTAACACATGTCTGAAAAATGTCCTCCTGACACTTCTCTGGGTTCCAGCTAAGTGCTCTAGTCACCAAAAGGGTCATTCCTGAGTCATGAATGGAAATTTCCAATTACGTTAAATATAGAATCAACTTCTCAGTGGGACTCCAGGTAACAGATGCCCATTTTGAGTTCAAAACTATTATTCAGGGTTTGACCTATAGCCTAAAACACCCAGTCATTCCACCCTGTTATGAATTTCTGCCCTTAGATACAGTTAATATTTCACTGCTGGTGTTGTTTGTGTAATCTTTTATAATTTCTGAGACAGAATATCACTGTTGCCATCCCTCTGTGGACATTCTGAAGTGTGAGTGAACTGAGTGGTGAGCTTGCTGCCCAGTTAACAGCTATGGACTTACTGTTCCATGCAGTGTTGGGTAAGTAACCCTTAATTAAAAACATAAAGCCTACATTTTGTATCACATTCTAAATGTTATGCTCTGAAAATAGAAATCTTGTTTTCATTAAAGCTTTTCAAATTTGATCTAAGAAATAAAATATGGAGGGCGAGAGTGTATGTGAAATTTACATGTGATTATTTGGTAGATCTCACTACTTTAAAGGCTTGTAAGGTATTTTGGTGCCAACTGCTCCTGCAGTTCCTTCACACTGTTTGGCAGACTTTTCCCTACAGGGCCTGTTGGTATTTTTCCAGCACCGCTTTCCAAATGTTGATTTTTTAAATATATTTTTTATTGCTATCAGCCATACAGGCTGTTCTCTGTTAACCTGCTGTCCACCTATCGATTAATATGACCAATTGGGAGAGCAGAACTCAGTCTCCTGACTCTGTCATCTGTGTGTTTCTGGAAGACTTGCTGATGACTGGGGATGTGGCCTAAATGACAGGAATTTCTTTTGAAAGCACTAATGGAAAAAATGATTCCACTAGAAAGAATTTTGCCTTTAGTAAAACAGCATCTTTACAAAACACAAGGAAGTGAGTCTTTAACTTAGAAGTAAATATTTTGCTTAGTTTTACAATCATGCTTTAAAAATGTTTTAGAACTTTGTTACAAGTAGAATTAAAGTGTCACTTGTGGGGCTTCTCTTCACTTTGATTTAATAACCTCCATGATAATACAGGACAAGAAGTCTTGAGAACCTATCACAACTTCATTATGGAGCTCCTGCAGAATGAACTAGGTATCAGTATTATCCAAATCTCTATTTTACAGCTCTTAATAGTGGACCAAATGTGCATAGACTTTATTTACAATTAAAGTGTGGCAAAAGCTCCTTGGAAGGGTGACCAGATGTCCCGATTTTATAGGGACAGTCCTGATTTTTGGGTCTTTTTCTTATATAGGCTCCTATTACCCCCCACTCCCTGTCCCGATTTTTCACATTTCCTGTCTGGTCACCCTACTCCTTGGTGACATTTGTAGATAAAGGCTACATTACAAAATTGGTTTTGTTGGTTTTTCATTTCGCTATTATATGAAATTCAAGGTTTGTAGAAAAAGAATAAAAATATGATTATTATAAAGTCTAATCCTGCTTCTTGCTGAGCTTTCACCCCTTTTATGTGCAAACCATGTTCAAGTGAATAATTATAAGTCATAAATCAAATAACAAAGCTATATTCCAGTGAGTTTACATGAGTAGGTAAGGTGCACAACATGCCTCTAGTACAGACCTGAAAATAGAAAGTGATTCACTAGCAAGATTAACAACATATTTACATTTTTAAAAATTGAGAAAACAAGCAACCCCTCCAAAAGCAGATCAAAGATAGTGAGATTTCCTAAAATCCAAACCACATTATTATTCATTATTCTTAGTATTATGTAATATGCAGGCACACGTGTTTATGAACATGTACTTGTTAATTGTGACAATCACATTAGTGTGATTACTAAACAACTGATAGATGAATCGCATAATTATTTGGTAAACCATGTCAGATCCCCTGAAATAAATGGGTCTACTCCTTGGGAATAAAACGAGCACGGATTGTTAACGTTTTAGCATTGACATCTGTATGAAAGAAACCACAAAAATGTTACCAGATTCATAAATCGAATTACTGTATTGGGCATCATAATTCTTTGTATTATCAAAAGTCATGTAGTCACGACTTTAAAAATCATTGTCAAGCCTATAGCCTTTCCTCCCAACACACAGAATGTTTAAATATTTTTTACCATGTTTAATTAAAACTTTCAGACGCCAGCACAGTACAGTGAAATCCATAAATCCATTTCGGTGATCTGCTCTCACTCTATATGCCATTTCCGGGCTACAGTTCTACCTTGGGGTCCCAGATGACATTAGCAAACCAGTCAGAATCTTTCTCCTGGTGATTTATGTTTAGTAACAGAATACCACCATGGAATTACAACCTAATTATGTACCGTCAAGTGTAAATAATTCCACGTGTTATTCTGCGGGATTATTTTTACAGTTCAAGCGGTGTTATAAAGGGGAAATGAGGCAGTAACTGGAAAATATGTTTGAAAATGAACACTTTCTAAATTGCCTTTTCATTTTGCTCTGTCTAGCTCTTGCTCTAAAGTAAAGCTTTCGGAAGTTTTTTTCATTTTTCCTTCCTGATCTAGTGTTTCGCTCTGGAGTTTTGTTTAACTGTAATACAATGATAATAATACTTTCACGTCATAAACAGTTCACCCGGGGCAGTGAATAATCGCTGAGTTGCATGCTTTTCAGTAAGGCTGCAACAGTTTGCCCTGATTAAAAGGTACCGTCGAATATAATTTACAGGCTCCGTTTTTTAAAAGTATGCCTCCTATTCATAAAACCCCCAGCGTCTTTAATTATGCATTACTCTTGATGCGAACATAGAGTGGAAGGTAAGATGGAAAAGTGTAGGATAACAAAAATAAAAGGACGATGGAAAGCTCCGAGTTTGAACTCTGCAGTTTGCACTTTGAGAGCTGCCCTTAAACACCGGCCCTTAAAAACTTTGTTCAAAAAGTGGCAAGTTGTTTATTTTTTTGCTTCGAATATCTTAAATGTTTCTGCTTCGCGAAAGGCCACCCCGCTTGCCCCACCAATTCTCCAAGAATACGTAACGATCTAATGAATCTTAACATTAGGGTTTCGATCCACATTTTGCGGCCATTTTAACGTGCTTGTATTACTTGTTAAGCAGGTAGCACGACTTATCTACCTGTACATTACAGTGTGACATCACAGTGACACAAAGTGATGTCACTCATTAGGGCAGCTGTTAGCCAGCTGGAGCTGCAAAACATTTCCTGTGCGGACAGAAGCAGAGGAAGAAAGCGGCTGTCTCCTTGGCTATTGCTCGGCCTGTCGGTCTAAAATAACGGGTTAACCAGCCCCGGGCAGTTGTAGGAGGGTTGCCCACCTCTGCTCCGAAGGAGTTCAGATTCCACCCGCGTAGCAATCAGCCAGGTAAACCTTGCTGGGTTACCTTGTGTGTTGAAGGTGTTTGGATGGTAGCAAGCACAGGCTGGGATGAATGTGCCGGCTTTCCCCGCTTAATCTCTGCCCGAGCCCGACCCACAACAGACACCCTGTCCCCGGACGGGCTGACAGAACTAGGACCCCAGAAGTCCCCCGGGCCCGGGAGCCAGGCGTGCAGCTCGGCGGGGCTTCGCTCCTTTGCAAGCAATGGGGGATAGGGCGGGTTTTCCGGGGATTTTAGGAGCAAAACCAGAAGAAAATAAGGCGCAGGAGGCTCCCGCCGGGCAGGTCTCTCTGCAGCCTGAGGCCAAGGAGAATCGCCGCGGAGCCCCGTAGCCTCCCCTCTGCACGGCCCCGGAAGGTGGATAGCGCAATGGGAGGATGTTCGCAGGCTCAGCTCCGCAGCTAGGAAACATGAGAAGGCTTCGGGATTCATGTTCCGGGGCCTGGCCGTGCCTGCTCGGTAAATAAAGAGGAGCGGCTGCCGCGGTCGGTGTGGTCAGAGCTCGGGCGGTGTGTGTAGCAAACATGCGGCGGGAGTCACAGTGGGAAGGGGAGTAGGGACCCAGCTGGATTATTCCCCACCGAGCGGACTCCGCGGGCCCGCCCGCATCAGGTATTGTCTCCTCGCCGCCTGGAGGCTGGCGGCCAGGCGCGGCTCTGCAGCCTGGCTTGGAGCAGGCTCTGACCCGCTGCTCAGCTGCCGTGTGAGCAGGATCCCCGGCTGAACCGGCTTTCTGGCTGCTGCCCTCGCGAGCACGTCTCCCGGGCTGCTGGAGAGGGAGAGGGGGTGGTTTCCCCGTGTTTCGGTTCTCCGGCGTTGTCATGCATGTGTGTGTGTGTGTGTGTGTGTGTGTGTGTTGTCTGATGGGACTGACAACAGCACGATAGCTTGCTCTGGAATGTGCACAAGCAGGGTCCTATTGGGGAAGTGAAGCAAAATCCTTGTGTCCCGGGATACGGTTGTAACTCGGGAGGGACCTAGCTGTGCTGGATACGTACACCTGGGACCTGTGCCTTGGGCATCAATGGATTATGTTAGCAAGTAATTTTGTGCCGTTAAGAGGCCCTGGCCAATAGTTTGTGTTTAAAATCCGTGTCAGAAGAGTTGGCTTGTTAGATTCAGTTGTGTTGTTTGCTCCCTCGATGTCTGAAAACACGTCGGCTGGATCATGGAAACGCCTTTGCTTTCTGTTGGGGGTTAGGACAGGAAAGCAAATGTGATTCATAGTGGGACCAGGCAAAATAAGCACATGGGTAAATGAACCCTGTGAGGGTAGAACAGATGATGGATCCTTTTACCGCGTTTAAAGGACAGTTTGAATGGTGGGGATCCAAAGGCTCCTAAAGAAGAAGCAAGGAGGAGCTGTGGCAACTCCGAAGCGGTGTAATTGTAATACGTGTATCTGTGTGCAAACACACACTCAGAGCAGTGTGCACGTCCCAGGCCAGTGGATTCAGACATCTAGTCATATTTCACACGCAGCAGCCAAATAATGTCTGAATGGCATCCTTGCAAATATTGACAGTGGCCGTCTTTTAATTTCTGTGTACAGTAACTTAAACATTTCCCTGCGCAGCAACCTCGGGAGCAACTGGCGAGGGCGGGCTGGCCGGGCTGCAGGTTCCCGGGGCGGGGGGCGGGGGGGCGGCAGCAGCGGGAAGGGGGCTGTTCTTTTGGAAAACAAGAGCGGTACAGTGAGAGGGTCGCGGAGGAAGTCAATGCGCAGGGGACAGCTTTGAAAACAAACACAAAGGCGCGCGGGACTCTCCCTACCATCGCCTCAGGGGTCGGCCAAACGGGCTTTGACACCAGAAGAAAAACCATCGCCTTTCTCCGAGAACGTGTCGTTCGAGTTCATGGCGCTAAGTGGACCAGTCCCTCCGCCTGGCTGGACCGCGGCCTAATGGATAAGCCTGGGGAGTTGCAAGGAAAGGGTGTCCAGCGGCGCTACCTGCCGCAGCTCTTCCCGCTTCTTAAAAATAGCCCAGGCTCACCTTACTGCCAGATGGGGGGTGTAATTAGCCAGAGACTGGGCCACACACCAAAGCTTGTAACCCGTTCCCTTTCCCGCCCTTCTCCTCTGGGCACGGCATCTGGGCGCTGGAACAATTTGTAGAGTGGGGGGTGCCCAGAGCCATTGACCCAAACTGCAAACCAGGCCTACAATGGCAACCACTTCAAGGCAGGCGGTGCGGCAGCAGCACCCCTAGCTCCAGCACCTATGGCTGCCACGCCCCTGCTGCCTTCCCCGGGCCATGCTGGTTTCAGCTGCCCCTCCACCTGATCTCCTCGGAGCCTAAAGCCTCGCCCCGCCCCCCGCCCGGCTCGGACGCTGGACGCGGATCGCCTGTGCCCTGCCCACGCTCACACCGTGAATCGGGAAACACTCGTGTCCCCACGGCGTGAGGCTCCCGCACTGCGTGCGCCGGGCGATCCGAGCGCTCTGTCCCCCGGGCTGCGCTTGCGTTTTGAGGGTCTCGGGTCCTGTCTGGAAGGAGTGCCCCACAATCCAGCCTTTGTGAGCTCTAGATAGCGGGGCACACCGCCGAGCTCCCAAGAGATGACTTTGTGGCTCCGGAGCTTAGTTAGCAACGAGCCCTGCGCTGTAGATCTCCCTCGCCAGTAACCTCTGTATAAAAGCGAGCCTTCAGGCTTTACGGGAATTAAAACAATGTTTTAATTCTCTGTGTTTTGAATCTAAATACCCGGTAAGATATTTACCATCCTGAGTTTACAGGGGTGATTCTTTTTATTGCTTTGGGGGGAGAGGGAGCGGAGAGGGGAAGCTCCAGGCTGTTGCGACACCCTGGGGAGCCCCGCGGATGGCGACGGCTTTTAGATAACCCTGGCTCTGGGGGAGATTTGACAGCAGGAGGAGAGATGATGGGGCAGGAATTCCAGTGAGAATCAGGGACATAGAACGGAGTTGTGCACACACCCACCACACACACTGGCTCTCACACACAAAGAGCAGCTTCACAACCTGGGCAACAATTCAGACTGGACATGGAGCTCTGTAGTGAACCGTGTGCAGCAAAAGCAAGCGGCAGAAAGCTCCTTCCCTGCCAAGTTCGCCTTGATGTTTCTCGTGTTTAAATAATTACTGTGATATGACTGATTTCCTCGAGTAACCCGATGCTTCTTCTTTCCAGCACAAACCGAGTCATCTGGACATCCAAGCGGCAAGTTTCCCACTTACCAGAGTCTGCTGCAACTGAAGAACCAGGCAGATTGCAGCCGACCACCAGCCCTCCCCCCCACCATGAACACCGTAGTCTTTAACAAATTCAACAGCCAAGTGCTTTTTGAGGAAAACGCCAAAGAAAGGGAAAGTAACAGCCGGCCTTACCTGGGGGTCATTGACAGCCCACAGCACCCCGAAGTCCACATCCCCGACAGCCCTTCAATTAAAGACAACCTCAGTCTTCGGAACAGGCGGACAGGGTATGGCCCTCATTCTGATCACTGTAATTTGTGTTACTCTTGCAGCGCTACATAACAACAGAACCTAGCGAAGCAAGCGCGGTGTGTGTTGAATCTAGCGGTGTCAAACGATTGTTTGACTGGTGATTGTGAATATGTTTTTTAAACCTTAATCTCTTGAGATTCCAATTCCACAGCCATGGATAGTGGAAATTCCTGTAGCAGATAATGCAGTATCAATCTTGTTTTACTGGAATGTGTGAAAGTGTGTACTTCTGTTTTGGATTACTTATCTCCTGCTTTTTAAAAATACAAATACAAAAAGGGGTAAAATAAGTCTTTATACTGTTTGTTTTAAAATATTAACTCCGCAATAACAGACCAGCAAGAAGGAAAGCCGCTCTATAAATGATTCTTTCCATGGCATTATATCAAATCAGCCAGATAGGGCAGCTATAAAACACGAGCTCTAGGAAGTGTTATCTTGAGATCTTTTTAGCAAATGGAGCCTTAAGAAAGTCTTACCGTGTAAATCAAACTGTCTACAAATTTGTTTTTGCTTTAAGTTTACTAGCTGAGCTAAAGAAAATGAACTTTATGTTTTGTTACAATGTTTGCAAGAGGATTTTAAAATAATCACGCTTTCATTAAAGCCCTTCAAAGACCGGGAATATTGGTATTAGACACAGAGCTGTGCTAAAAATCCACCTGGCGATAAAACATCAGATGTTTAATGTTTGTTCTGGAACAGGTGAAAAGGGAGGTGGTGTGGGAGGAGGGGAAATAATAAGTTTTGTTAGTTTAAAAGTCTAATAAAATATACTTTGTAGTGTTGTTGTGATAAATCTTTGGTTAAATTTAGAAATTAAGGATTAAGGCATTAAAAGAGATAAGGAAAACGAAAAATGCTGAAGAGCTTTATTGCTGAATTTCCACCTTAAAGATTGCATCAGCTCATACTTCTAACTGCAGTGCTGGTTGGTAGGGCAGAGATTATGTTTCATCAAAATGTTATTACCAGCCGACTCAGACATAGATTTTAAATAAAGTATTTTAAAAGACCGGGAAACAGGCGAAAGAATCCGGAAAATATGGGAGAAAGCTGGCGAGGCCGGACAGCGACACCTGCCGACAAAGTCTGGAACTACAACACCAAAATCACATTTCTTCCTGCTCCCTGTAGCAGCCGCTAACGATGTAGCAGGCATTTCATTGGGAACATATCCTGGACTATTTTTAATCCGATTGTATTTTTGTTCTTCTGAATTTAGTTTATTGTTTCTGCTCTTTATTTCCTTAAGCATTTTAAATCTTTTAAACTAGAGTTTCACGTTTTCCTCTTTTAGTTGTTTTCAAATTTGAGATTTTTGCCTGCAAATTTGGGAAATGACACGTGTGTTTTCAAGACGATGGTTGTCTGACCTCTTGATTTAACAAGGGTTTGTGCACCAATGAACCAGGACCTGCTTAACACTTCAAGTTGTAGCGCGAATGGATTGTCTATCACTGGCAAATTAACTCAGTGAGATTAGCCAGATTTTTAAGTGTACATTCCCAAAGTGTTGTACAGAAGAACATATTTCTCGTGGCGATACAAAAGATGTAAACTAGGCAGGGAAGGGTGCTGCAATATTTTCAAACGCTAAATGTGCTCAAGACGGAGGCTTCCTTAGATCTCGCAAACCTGCTGAAAAGGCCGATTACAAACCTACCAAAAATATTTGCAGATGCCGAATACCATACACCTCCTGATAACGGACGCTAATTTTATACCAGACACGTCGTTGATTCAAGTTACTCAGCAATCTAATACTTCAGCGCGGGTATATGTAGCCCTTTGCCACCGCCTTTCTTTTATGTTCTATGAGGACATTGGGTTTTTATGGCAGGCATTAAATATTTTTCTATTGCAATCTCTGTTTTGTCTGTTTTACATTCCTCCCTCCCCTCTTCAGTGTCCCAAGGTCAGCCTTCTGCTTGTGCTTCTCACTGAAACGTTTCCACAATTTTCCTGCTTCGTCGTGGAAATCTAAGAAGTTGTTTCTTCGGACAAAGTGGAGGAAACATTCACACTGCAATATGGAGAGCACAGTAGTGGGTGTAGTAGAATGCAATTTGTATTTTCTTGTAGGCAATTGGCCCCATGTCTTAATCCACAGACAGGGAGGTTGCTGAACACAGTACTCTTTAGGTGTCAATATAAGTATTGTTACGTAGTGTTGTCATCATTCTTTGGGATTAATTTCACTCATGCTAGAAAACCATGATGAAGTGGAATGGGGTTTTTTGCTTGTTTGTTTGGCCAGAATGTGCTGTAGGACCTTTGCTGCAAATATATGGCATGCATGTGCAGTGGTGTGCATGGGTCCCTGTGTGTTACACCCCCACAAGGCATACGTACTTTACCTGTACAGTATGCTAAGGTTCACACACAAATAAGACATCGCGTGGGGGTGGGTTTATAGATTCTGTAGCTGCACCCGCCCCTGTCGCTAGTTGTACTGCATAGCGCGGCGTGTGTACACACACGTGTCTAGAGCGACAGATCGCGTGGTGCGGTGGTGCGGTGCGATACGCACGTGTGCACACACCGTGTCCTCCGCTCTCAGGCGGTGAACTCCAGCTCCGGCCCCGGGGCCCCTGGGCCGCAGCCATCGCTGTGGAGCCGGGCGCAGGGAGGGAGGCTGGCGGAGGGCGCCCCGCGAGTTACTAACCGGCCGGGCCGCTCTCTCTCCGTGCAGGGCCCGGCAGAGCGGCGGCAAGGTGCGGCACAAGCGGCAGGCGCTGCAGGACATGGCCCGGCCGCTCAAGCAGTGGCTGTACAAGCACCGCGACAACCCCTACCCCACCAAGACCGAGAAGATCCTGCTGGCCCTCGGCTCCCAGATGACCCTGGTGCAGGTAACCCCGCGCCTCCCTCCCCGCGCACTGTCGGCGAAAGCAGCCAAAATCAGGGACCGGCGGCATCCACCCGCTGGCTTTGCACAGCCGCCGGGCGCCAGCCTCCCTCGTGTGACACTGTCCGTGGGGTGTAAGTGTAGGGCCACGTATCCCCCCCCCGGCGCTGACAGGGAGCTGAAGTCCTGACACCGGCTGGGTGTGACAGTACAGTATCCGAAATGTTTAACACACAGGCAGCAGGCACCCACAAAGCGACACCAGGAGACGGTTAAGGAGGCGTGACTAAATACTCCAGTTTGGGTGAGGTTTATATTGGCCTCTTTGAAAACGCGAAGTAATCACCTAATTAAAGACCCCGTTGTAAGGTGTACACACGCGGTACACGCGCGGGGGCAGGGTTCAGCTTGCACGTGCCACCTCAGCTTGCGTTTCTTGAATGTTGTGCACTGAACAAACGGTCACATACTCGTAACACCTTTTGAAATAGAATGCCCATAGCATGGAATCTCTCTCCCGAATGCTATGGGAATATATAATAAGAAACCCCCCCTCCTCACTATGCAACTAATTGGCTATCCCCTCTGTAACACCAGTGCTCACCTTAGTGACTGGACAAGTGTCTCTTGCAAAGTCCGTGGCTCAGCCCAGGCACACCTTGAAAGGTCTAGCTGGGGGCAGGAGAGATCTCAGGAACGAAGAACGAGGCAAGGACTCCAAGCACTTGTTTAACTAATTCAGAACCAAACTATTAATACTTCCTCTCAAACAGGACTACTTCCCTACCACGCTTGCACTTTCTAACTTCATCCAGTCTGATGGTAGAACTGTTAAAACACAAGTTGCAAGAGATTCCTTTTTTGTGAGAAAGGGATATACTTTTTAAATCATCTCATTCATGAAAGCAATTTTGCTTAGTCTTTAAAAAATCATCTTAAGGCAGCGACTAAGCATGGAAGATTTTAGCACAAAAACCAAATGTTTCAGAAAGTGATGAGTAGCTGTTCATTTCCCATATGAAAATGGGATAGAATGGAAAGAGCTATCCAGTCCTAACTACAGAGATCACTACTACTACGTATTACACCCGTTACACACAAAGGGTACCTGCATCTAATGATTCTGACTTTCCCATTTTCACAAGACTGTATATACAAATTATCTTTATAAGATCTAGATAGATATGGAAGCCTATCTGGTTTTACTTACCTGGGCAAAACTCCTACTGAAATTCGTGAAGGTTGTGTCAAGAGAAAGGAGTATAGGATTGGTTTCCAAGGATTTGTAAATCTTACTTCCTTATATTTTCTTTTTTCATCTGGCACCATCTGTTAGATGATGGCGTTACGTGGTATCAGCTGTGGGGTGGTGCTATCTCAGGCTCCGATCCTGCAAAGACTTATACACTATGAATGATTTTCTTGACTGTAGTAAGACTACTCATCATGGTGCATAAAGATAAGCAGGTGTGTATGTCTCTGTAGGGTCAGGACCTCAGTACTCCACTGTGTGCCACTTAGCAGATTATATCCATGTAGAAAATACCATCAAATATTAGAAAAGTAGGAAGGAGATAGGAATCCAATATTAGTTTGCATGTTCCCTCGAAGAAGACTGTACTATGAACTGTACTTGGAAGAGGGTACCTCTTTAGTATGTGTGTGAACTGCATGCACTAGTGAATGCAACATAGCTTTGACCAAAATAATATTTACATCCTGGAAAATGCCATTTATAACTGGAAGATATAGTTGAAACAACTTATCTGAATTTTTAAAAATAGGTATGAAAGGATCACTCTGACTTTTTAAATATCATTACATAGCACTAGCTATAACTTACAACAGCTTGATATGACTATTATTGGTCTGCACCTTTAGAACATTTCTATATTTTTACATGAGACTTAAAATATTTTCAGAATACATGTGTGGAGAAAATATCATTTCATAGCTGATATATTAGAGAAGTTTGTCTGTTTTTCTTTAGAAGTGCCACAGATTAACTGTATAAAGCAAACTGTATTGGATTGTTATTATTTAATATTTACATGATAGTAGCAATCACAAGCCCTAGTCAGGCTCTGGCTTCTTGTGATAGATGATGTACAAACATGGAATGAGACATGGCCCCTGTTTCACAGAATTTATATTCTAAGTAGGATGCAGAGTAAAAGAATAATATAGAGCTAAATTAATCCCTGGCCATTGACTTCACCAGAGTTACACTGGGGTTGAATTTGGCCTAGGCATTTTATGTGAAAATCACATTTTAAAGAATCATGTAAATCAGTTATTATCTTAATTTACAGAAGCACAAGATCAAAGAGAAACTCCATCCGTTTTTCCCATAATTCAGGTGTAGTATTCTTTTAATCCAGAAGCACCATAGCATCTGTATGAGAGATAAATATATATGTCTGGCTTCCACAGTAATTCCTGCGCCTGGAAGAATAAAACAACAGTATCCCATATATGCTTTTCAAATGCCAAAAAAGAACAAGACTGGAATCCAGATCAAAATAGTTGAACCGTGAGAATTAAACACGCAGAACCAGGTTGTGATCTCAGACACACTGGTGTAAATCTGAAATAACTCCACTGAAGTCAGTGGGGTTACTTTGAATTGAGAGAGGTATAACAAAGGGCAGATTCTGGGCCATATATTTGTATCTGTTTGAAAATTTTGTTTCTCATTCCAAGAGTTGCATATTCCAGAGATGTCAAACAGGCTGTTGTATAAGTGCCCTTCTAATCTAGTAATCCAAATGCCAAGACATGTAGAAGAGCCAGGAACCATTATGTAATGTTTTCTCCTGACTGCATTCCTTCAAATTTTCTAAACAGTCTTACATTTCATCTTAGCTTTTTTCCAGTTCATCAATTCAGTTTCTCAGAGCTTTACAGCATCCTTTGTTATCACCTAGAATATCAGCCAGTGTTCACAGTAGTTATGTTCTCACTAGTCTTTCAAGCTTATTATCTACTGAAGCTGTTTCACCTTCAGTTGCAGACAGGCTTAGTTCACACCCTGCATTGACAATCCTATGGGAGGCCAAACAGTACTTTGAAAACCCTTGAGTTTCCACCAACAGTGTATCCAGGGAACCATCCAATTGGTTTTATTGGGTGGTATTGTTTTCCTGAATGATTACCTTGTAACAACCATGCAGAGATTCCAAGAATGATAAATAATTCTCATACATTTAGATGCATCTGCACTGAAGTCTAGCCCCTCTATGCTATGTTCTGGACTCCAGAATAGTTACAGGTGGAATTGTGCTGCCAATGTCTCCTTGCCTGCACCTGTCTGCTCCCACACATGGTGTTTGCAAGCATGGAGAATAAACCTGTATGAACTTACTACTTAACTTTACAGAATCAGCATTCATTCCTGCATATATGTCCTCTACAATTGGCTGGCAAATGATGCTGAATACAGTAGAGTGACTGTCCCCAGGCTTTGCCCAGTCTACATCTCGCCTACTCTCTCCAAATATGCAAACCTCCAAAATGCAGGATTTGCACAATAGGGCTTCTGCAGGATCATATGAAGCAGGGGAGGGTTATTATTAGGGTGATATCTTTCTAGCCAGATTTTGGGCCATTTTCAAGTGTCCTGATATTTTAATTCCCTCCACTGCCTCCCAGGTTTTTTTTAATTAATTTCCATCATTTTAGTAATTGTTTGTCTGTTGGTGCTGTGAAACTAAAAGGAGGTTTGTTCTATTTCCTGGACCCTAGAAATTTAGAAAATAAAGGCAGACTTGTATGAAGAGCTAGGGTTTGGAAGGTATTACGAAGCTCCTTTATTTCTAATCACTAATATAAACACATTGGGCAAAATTCTGTGCTGATTTATACCTAAACAACCCCAGTAAAGTCAATAGGATTGCACTGGGTGTAAGTTACTGCAGCATTTGGCGAGCAGTTCAAAACATTATACTCCCAAAATTGCGAAGGCAGAAGACCTGAAAGCAATGTACTTCTAAAAGCTGTCTTACAATTTACCCCACAGATTAGACTCCAGTTTGGAATCCAGCAATTTGTTCTGTTAATTTGCCATGAATATGTTATGTTTTCATTTGCACTATTACCACAGCATTTGATTTATTTTAGTTTAAATTTTAGTTTAAATATTCTTGTGAAATAAAAAAGAAAAATGACTGCATATTCTTTCCAAAAGGAAATATGAATGGCTTTATTGTTTAATAAGAAATTGTTTGCCATAGCAAGATTAATATACTGGTCATGTGCTGCTGTGGATTTAATAATATTACCGTTTACACAAGCATATCTATGACATAATTTATTTGGGCGAAAGGGATCATTTGGCTATTATCCCTCTTCTAAATCCTTGGCTCTTCTTGAGTAGAAAAGCATAATAAATCAGAATAATTTTTTCAGCGGTAAAGCCAAAGGGTCAGTATTTCTTGGGTGCCTGCATAAATACTTTTGACCATTCTGGGGAATTTCTAGAAGACTGACAAATATATTTATGGTAAATCCACCTGTTTTTTCTTGTTTACACATAAGGCTCTTGTTTTAATACTATGACGATTATTATTATTATTATGCATAAATAGGGAGTAACAATACTTAATCATTGGTTGGATTCTAACACAAATTTCTTCTCACAGTGCCTTGTAAGCAAGTCATTATTTTTTTTGTTTGCTAAGATTCCTCATGTACACAGAGTAATATAATTCATAACCATCTTAATGGGTGTTTGGGTGTTGTTAGTTTAGGGTACTTTCTTTTATAAATAAATCCTAAATAATAGTGGTAATGACATGTGCAGACAGATTAATAGATTATAAACTCAGAAGGAACCACTGTGATTACCTAGCTTGATCTCCTGTATAACATAGGCCATAGGATAACAGACTTGTTGGGACACTTGACATGCAACATTTGAATGAACACATACGGATATATGATGAATTCCTGCCCTAGTTAAAGTTAGTGGCAAAACTCTCTTTGACTTTAACAGGGCCAGGATTTCATCCACAGTATTTTAGGAACTGTTAGGTGGATAGGCCTAATCTTCATTCAGCATTAGTGAACAGTCTTGTAGTTCCGTTCAGAATCTGTGTATAAAGTCATCTAAGGGGGAGTCAGTACCTGGAGTGTATTTCTGAGACAGGATCTGTAATACTACACATTTGGGAAAAGTCTCTTTTGTAAATGCTGAATTAAGATTATTTCTTAATAGTTGAATATTATTATTTCACCCTCTCATACCGGAAGGCTTAAAATATGAATATACTGTTCATTCATATTAATATGAAAAATGTTTAAAGTTGGCATGGAAAGAACATATCCACAGTGTTTGCTGTCAGGTTTTCAATAAATTGATAGGGTAAATCACTTTAGTTAAATCTAATTGCTTTTATGCAAGAGTCACACCATTTCTGTACGTGGCACTGTAATAGCACCATGGTAATCTGTGCAGGCCTGACTTGATAACAATATGTTTCTCATGGGATGCTGAGAAAATGGTCAGTTTTCTTAGGCATTGCACAAACTGTTAAAATATTCAACTGGACCCCAAATCAATCAGTCTCTATTATTGCACATATGAATCTAGAATTATACTAAATCCTGTGGCAGTCAGGTGACCAACGTTTCATCTGAACAGTCTGGAATGAGTTTGTTAACTGCATTAGAAGGTGGATGGATTCCAATACATCCCTTCTGGTTTACTAAAATGATTGCTGTGTCAGTATGATGAATGTAAACAAGCAGCCTTGGAGCAGAACAAACATTACTTAGTCTTCTCTGCCAACTACAGTTTTGGTCTCCTAACCCATCACAGCAAACAACAGGGTTTGTAAAGCAATGAATGTGGCATTAGAGTGCTGATCCAGAGCTCACACTAGTTGCTGTGGAGCCCTGTTTAATGTAAAATAGGATTTAAGTAAAATCAAAGTGACAGGCTTAACGAGTCTCTTCTAAGTTCTAGGTAGAAAGCTGGATGAAAATTGTAGTTGTAATTAAGCAGGTAGTGTTTATTTTCCCAATAATCACCCTTAAATGGATTAGCGATCAAAATAATTAGCTAACTACTTATGTGCTGTTTATATACTTTACTGCAATAGCTGGATTACAAAACTAGGCCAAATCCATCTTTGCGATCCACACTGCAGCTTTCTGATAATAGGCTGCTATCTGGTGTGTTGCCTGATCTGTTGATTAGTTATTGACTAGGTTATTAATTTAGAATCCCCAATTAGTGCTCTGAAATTTGGTAGGTTCTTGTCCCAAGATCAGGCTCAGTATTATCAGAATTGCTGCTTTGGGAGCCCCATGGGCCATGGCAGTGACAACAACATTCCCAGTCAGGGAAGACTTTCTATAACTATAAAAGTTTTATTATTAAAATAATTAGTCCAATAAGTAAACCAATCCTAACAAATAAAGTCATGTAATATGTATAATGTTGTCAAGATGGCTCACACCATCTCAGGTATATACTTGGGGAGAGCTCTAGAAGTTGAGACATATTTTATTCTGAGTCTGGCATGCTGATGAAGAACTCCAGTGGGTGTACCTGAGACGAGATGTTTTATAGCCCTTGATGGTCCTCATGTATATGTATGCATAGCTCTTCCCTCCTTTACTATATCTTAACTTATTCCCCCTCATAATATTGGAGTGCCCTTATCCTATAGGTGAATATATTAATTAAGCAATGCTTATAAACATATACATCAATTGGATTACTGTGGTTATCTGCAGCTGAGCATCTGATAATGTTCCCTCCAAAAATACTCGAATCTGATACAAACTGCCTTCTGGGTCACTTACCAGCAGTTCGAAACACTTGTGACTATTACAAAACAATAAACAAAGTCTTATGCCATCTTGTGATTTAAGGTCATTGTTAGTTTACTTTCTTATGCTAACTTATTCAGTAGTTACTCCTATCAGGTTGTAAGACCTTATACTTATGCTAACTGCTTAAGCTATTGTTATAGGTCTAGGCCTGTAGGTCTCTAGCATTTCTGCTATCCATTCCTTAAGCCTTTATCTTATGATTACTGATAAAATTACTACATGGCTACATAATGACAGGTTTCAGAGTAGCAGCCGTGTTAGTCTGTATTCGCAAAAAGAAAGGAATACTTGTGGCACCTTAGAGACTAACACATTTATTTGAGCATAAGCGTTCGTGAGCTACAGCTCACTTCATCGGATGTAGCTCACGAAAGCTTCTGCTCAAATAAATGTGTTAGTCTCTAAGGTGCCACAAGTCCTCATTTTCTTTTTACATGGCTACAGGTGATTGAACATGCATTAGCTGGCTTTGCAAGGTAATAGGCCATGGTATCGTGCTGAAATCAGTGTGAATCACCTCTTTTACAGCTCTCTGTGTTAGAACTCTCACAGCACAAACGTAGGGGGGGCCTTGTGGACAATCCAGAGATCCCTCACATTCTGCTTTTCAAGTAATGCGGCTTTGCATCCTTTCTGAAGAGAGCCAATCAAAATACAATTAACCCTGGCAGAAGTAACCTGCACTCTAAAGTCCTTCTACATGATTAGTTTCTATTGAGATTTCCAAATTTATAGAATGTAGGTGGCTTGAATCTCTTTACTTACACCAGTGTAGCTCACTGATATCAATCAAGTTTCTCCAGTTTTACACTCATTTAAGTGAAAGTGGAATCAAAGTCAGCATTTCCCCAAATACTGCAAACATTACTATTCAAAGTCACTGTAAATACATGGGATCGTTTCTGGAATGTTTGCACAATGTAGGTGACTTGTCAGAGTCTATAGCATGTGTAACATGCTTCTTCACTTCATTAACACACAAAGTACTACACAATATTGCAACCCTCTCTTTTTTAGTCTCACTTCTTGGAGCCCGTGTATATCAGAAGGCACAACACATGTGTTAAATAATTTTTGTCCATTTTGTCATATCTAACTATTTGAAAAATATTGTTTTGGATAATTATCTATAGATCAATGTCTAGGTTTCTACAGTGACTCTAAACATGGTATGTTCCCTACATGCTGCTCCCTTTACCTTCTTGTCATCCATCATAATGTGCCAGCACAGCAAATGGCAGAATTTAGTCATTTATGTCAACATATTGAAAAGGGTTTATATTTTACTCTTTTATTATACACATACTTTATAGTCTAAGAATAGATGTTGCAATGTCAACTGGTAGATGATCTAACATTACTTTAATTTAAAAAACTAATAGTATATTGGAGTTCCTTTAAAAATTTCAGTATATTATCTTTTTTCAAAGATGCTGAAGTTAATATAAAAGGGACTTTATGGAAGAGTTGAATTAAAACTGACTATTATTAATAACAAGTGCTTGCTAATGCTTCAGAAAGAGTATTTGTCAACTGAAGGCCTGATCCTGCACTCCTGTCTCAGGCAAAATTCTCCAGTCTCATTAATTGAGTTTAACACACACTCGGGCCTTGATACATGTGAATACATTTCAGTCATTTTCACAAAGCATACATGAAACTTGTAAAACAATTAGCAGATTAGATTTGTAATTTTTTTGAGGAAAAACGTTGCATTTGTTTTTATGTAGGTATCAAACTGGTTTGCCAATGCAAGACGTCGCCTAAAGAATACAGTCCGGCAACCAGATCTCAGCTGGGCTTTACGAATAAAGTTGTACAACAAATACGTTCAAGGAAATGCTGAAAGACTTAGTGTAAGCAGTGATGATTCGTGTTCTGAAGGTTTGTTGATATTTTTATGTTAACTTTGTTCCATGTTTCTATGTGAAACTAGAAAATATCAGATTCTTCAGAAAGGATTCCGATCTTTCACAAAAAGCTTTCAGTGCCATAGGCTTTATTTTTCATGAGCAGCATGCCGAATTCTGTTTGGAGCTGTACACAAGTAACTCCACTATAGTTAATAGGATTATATAGTTTAACTGGGGGGGAGAATCTGGCCATACATTAGGTTTGTTTGTCCTTGCTGTATGTTATTATTAGACAAAATAATGCTTGGTTCTTTGGGTATTAAATAACAGACCTACTCCTTTAGGTCCTAGTACAGCAAAACACTTAAAAATGAGCTTTAAGGACATGGTTAGTCTAATTGAAATCAAAGGGCCTTAATGTTCCTTTGTTTATGTGATATTATATGCTGTTAGGGCCAAATCACTTGGTCACTTTATTAACAAAAGTAGTCTGATTAACTTCAGCTGAACTTCTCACATAGTAAGGTCAGCAGGATTTGGTTTGTAGTGTGATCATAGAAGAAAAAGCAGTCCTTGGAAAATTCCTTCACATTTCCTCTCCTCAGCAAAATGAAAGTGCAGTGCTGTGAAAAATTTTTATATGGCACTCTACTTTTGTTTTCTGAATGTTGATAATAATCATACATGTAAATAATTTTCCAATAATTTTGTTACATGATATATGTATTTATCCACTGTAGTCATATTAGAAATGAGCCAATGCTGCAAAACATTTATGGAAATATTTGTTTGCCTTTAAATGAATTTGTTTCATCTGCACGGGTGTTTTTTTTGTGTTCACTTTCCATAAAAGTTTAGTTGCAGGAATATTGTTTGAAGAGCAAATTTTAAGCAAATATTTCAGAGTGTTCATGGGAAATAAATTTCAAATTCACAATTCTTAGCAAACACAATGTTAAGAATTAAGCTAATCAGATCAGGGTATTGAAAGATACCATGTGATTTAGTTGACTGTTCAAATTTCAAATATCAAATGCATGGAATGCACTGTTCATATAAAAGTTACAGACAAAGCATTATTTCTAAAATTGTTCAGAAAATAATTTAGAATAGGTAAAACATTTGAGAAGATTATGATCTGCTTATGGACAATTTGTGAACAGGAAAAAGTGAAATTAATTGAGAAATCATTAGTTATGTTATTTGCCTAGCTTTAATCATGTTATATGTATTTAAAGATGCACAGATAAGGCTACTCTATAAATGTTATATAAACCATAATGTATCTTTCTTCTTCAGATGGGGAAAATCCTCCAAGAAACCATATAAATGAAGGGGGATATAACAAACCAGTTCACCACACTGTGATTAAAACTGAAAATTCGGTGATAAAAACAGGAGTGAGACCAGAGACAAGTGCCAATGAGGATTATGTTTCACCTCCCAAATACAAAAGTAGCTTATTGAATCGTTATCTAAATGACTCATTGAGACATGTCATGGCTACTAATGCAGCCATGATGGAAAAAACGAGACAAAGGAATCATTCTGGTTCATTTAGTTCCAATGAATTTGAGGAGGAATTGGTGTCCCCATCATCATCGGAGACTGAAGGCAATTTTGTCTATCGGACAGGTAAGGAATTCTTCATGTATCATTTTAAAACAGTTGGCTCTGTTTGTTAATGTCACCTGAAAATGAATATAGGTGTCCATTCTGCCCTTCATATGAATGGATAACTCCCATTATTGATACATGTGCAATCACATAGTTATAAGCTATTATTGTCATCATCAGAACACCCTCCCCTGATACATCCCAGAACATCATTCCATAAGCAAGACACAAGAAGTAATTCTTCCACTCTACTCTGCACTGATAAGGCCTCAGCTGGAGTATTGTGTCCGGTTCTGGGTGCCACATTTCAGGAAAGATGTGGACAAATTGGAGAAAGTCCAGAGGAGAGCAACAAAAATGATCAAAGGTCTAGAAAAGATGACCTATGAGGAAAGATTGAAAAAAATGAATTTGTTTAAATCTGGAGAAGAGAAGACTGAATATGGGGCAGAGGGGGAGGAATGATAACAATTTTCAAGTACATAAAAGGTTGTTACAAGTAGCAGGGTGAAAAATTGTTTTCCTTAACCTTTGAGGAGAGGACAAGAAGCAACGGGCTTAATTTGCAGCAAGGGAGGATTAGGTTGGACATTAGGAAAAACTTTCTGTCAGGGTGGTTAAGCGCTGGAAGAAATTGTCTAGGGAGGCTGTGGAATCTCAATAAGTGGTGGTTTGTAAGAACAGGTTAGACAAACCACTATCAGGAATGGTCTAGTTATTACTTAGTCCTGTCTTCAGTGCAGGAGACTGGACTAGATGACCTACTGAAGTCCTTTCCAATCCTACACTTCTATGATGATTGTCCATGAAATTAAGCTACCCTGGTGTAAATACCATATTTTACAATAGATATCAGGGACACGTTTTAAAATGGATAGTACAGAGCTGTTGCCCCAGAGGCTGAGGAGGGCATCTGTTGGGGCTGAAGATGGGGGAGGATGGCAAAGAACTCTTGAGACACTCCTTAATCTTTCCCCCCTCAGGGTAGGCATAAAAAGATATATGCAGCCAACATTTTCAGAAGTGGGTGCCCTAGTCTGCGGGAGCCCAGAAGGAAAGTCCTGAGGTATTTAGGGGGCCTAGCCATCCTCTCCCTCTCTCTCCATTAGGAGTCACATGACTGCAGTGCTAGGGTACAATACCACCCTGGCCTCATCAGGATCTAAATCCACCTAGGCATCCTTGGAGTGGGGGAGCATATTTATGTGAGTTACCTGCTCCCCAAGCAGACCATGTGGATCCCTTCCTTCCTGCTTACATCAAGCTCAATCATCCACAGGATGAGTCAGCCCCAGTGTGCAGCTGGTTATATGACCTCTTGGGGCTTATAATCGTTAATCACCTCCTACTGCTGCATACATTGGCAAGTGGCTTGGCCCTGTTGTTGCTGTACTACCTAGGCACCACACACTGTGCTCATGCAGTTTTAGGCTTTGCTCTCAGTTTCTTGGTTTAATATTTTTAACATTTAATTTATTCTTTTAATCTTAACAATAAAAGAAAAAATGTTTGTGTCACCCAATAGGCTGTCTGTCAGGAAATCACCACCTTTAATGGGTGTATGTTAGGGCAAGATTTGCACCCTCTCTGGGCTCCGCCACTGCCTCACAGATGGGGGAGAGAGGTGAGGGGAGAAAAGCTCTGCTTTGGAGCTTATTCCAATTTTGGGGGGATGGAAGAAGAGGGCAGTGGCTCCCCTCCATACCTGAAAAAAGTAGAATTTTGAACCTCAAACTTTTGATCTCACCAGCACCAGCATAGGGCCTTCCCACTGGCTTGGGGTCTCCCCACCTGAAGCTGCCCTACCAGGGACTCTGTACTTAGCTTTTAATCCTTTCAGCAGTGGTCATTTTTCTATGGCTTGGAGGGGCTCTGTGGGAAAGTTCATACGGCTCTAGGCTGTGGATTTCCAGATGGGCTGATTGGGAGGGAAAGACACAGGTTCCTCTTGACTTGTCGATAGCTCTTTACCTCTCATCCCTTGCCCATTTCCCAGGATCTCTGTCACTGTGAAGAGTTCTCTGCTGAATATGAGGGGATAAGTACAGTGCTAAGAAGACAGCAATCACCCCTTTCATGCAGATCTTAGGGGGATGATGAATTTAGATTGTGTGGTAATATCAAATCTTATGTAGAACAGGAATGGTGCATGCATAATGAATACATTCAAAAATTAAATTGCTTGATCATTTAACATTATTTTTTGGCATACCAAGAGCATTTGGTCTACATTATGGACTAATCGCCTGCCAAGTTTTGTTTTTAAATCAGAAGTTATTGAAGAAGTTACAGTGGCTTAGACATGTAAACTTCGGATTTTCTATACTTTTATATTGTAACTTTAAAATGGTCACAATGATTTTTTTAAATGTAATAAATTTGCTACTGGGCTAAGTTTTGCTTGTCAGGTTTCAGCCAAGAGTGAAAAATAGGGTCTTTAATGGAAAGGCTGAGACAGCCGTACTATAACCGTTGCAGTGTTAACAGACTGGGCTGTAATGTACGAATAGCAGCATATTTCCCCATAAAGTTAATAACCATGGCATATATGGAATTCATTGTAAGATCTTTTAAAATCACTTTTTAAATATCTTTATTAACTTTTTAAGTGCTACAGTCTTTGATGAGAACAGAACAACTTTTAGGATATACTTTATTCTACCTACACTTATAAAACAGACAAGCAGAAGTTTGTGGAAAGAAAATTGCCAGGTGTGTGCAATGTCATGCAATCTCTTTCCCATGTGTACAGAGCTACTCATAAAATAGTAGATGCAGGTAGGCTGTTTTAAACTGTAAGTTTATAATTCCATTAAAGGGGTTCTGGTGGTGTTATGAGATGCAAGAACAGAGCCTGTTATAAGAAAAAATGTGTGTGTTTTCAAGTTATTTCAAGTCCATTTATGAGAGCTATTTTAGAAATATTTGAAATTACCAAAATGATTGCTAGACAGTTTGAGTTAAAATAAGAAAGTTTTAGTGTTTCAGAATTCCACCTCTCCATTGTTCCCAGAATAATCATGTAGCAGACATGTATGCATGTTCTCAATAATAGCTACAATCCATTCTTGTGATGCCAGATTAGCCGATTATTATTTTCTGATGTCAGTCATAAGTCTCTGATTGCAGAAAGTTAGAGAATGACTTTTTAAAAAGTGAGGCTTACTATACATTTATTGACCCATATAGTTTGTGTTAATAAAATAAATAATTCTTAGCAGACAAGAATTGAATTTCAAACTGTTTGGCATTTTAGTTCATGACAACAATTTATTTGGCATTTAAATAAACTGTGAGTGAAAATTGATTCGCACGTTAGTTTTGAAAAAATATTAGCAAAGTTGATATGTTTATAATGGTAGAAGACATGCCAGAAGAAAATGTTGTTTTGAAGCAAACTATTTATTGTGCATTTTCTTAAGAGCAATTTCTTGTAGCTAATCATGAATTTAAAGTTTACTAACTGCAGCTCGTCCATGTTACAAGTCACATTCTGATTTCAGTTATATCTGTATATCTGGGGTAATTCCATTAATATACTCTGGTGTAACTGAGATCAGAATGTGGCCCTGTATATCTTAATGGTTCTGGCCGAATTAACAGGATATGAGTTCAGTGTCCAATGATAAAAACAAGAAATTGCAATTTAAAATTTATACGGAAAATGGGTTGTACCATTTCCCATTCCAATCATTAATATGCTTATAAAGACTGGACCATATGCTACCCTAGATCCATGTATGGAATTGGGGAGTCCTACCTTGAGATCTAGGCTAGAATGTAACCTATTGTTAAGAGAATGTGTTTGTGTTATACCGCTACATAATTATAGTGAGGTCATGAGAACCAAATGTTAGCATTTTAATACCCACTATAGTCTTCAAAAGAAAACAGAAAGCTGCATAGCTTAAATCTTTTACACATTCTGTATTTGGTTTGTACTTCCCTCAGCCATTTCACTCCATTCTCACATATCATTGACATTGTTAAATAGGAGAACAGACTGAAATGATATGTACCATTGCCAGCTCATGAAATGATAGAACAGTGAAAAAGAGAAAAATATATACATTCATACATATTACTTATGTAAGAGCTTCTACCTTAAGGGATACATATATCATGTGCTGTTATATATGTGTTCAGTTAAGACAGAAAGTTATCTGTCCAGAGTAGTTCTTAGTGCAGATATACTATGTATAGAATTGATCAGCCTCCTGCCTTTAGTTTTATGTATCTCAAGTTTTCCAATATGATTGTGCTTAACCTTTAGTTAAAAAAATATTTATATTAGGTAACCAATTTTTACTGGTCCCTTTGGATAGGTTCCACTGTATATTGTTCTGATGTACTCATTGAATATATGAAGAACTGAGAATCTCATTTATCTATTCTTATTTATTATAATTTATATTGTGGAGGTACTTAGAGGCCAGGTTTCCGTTGTGTTAAGCATTGTACAATAATATAACAAAAAGATCTAACAAGATTAGTGAGATCTGGATGTGTGTCAAAAACCTAAGTTAATCTTTGCCCAATGGTTTATTAAAATTTTAACATTGTAATTATCTTGATATGTTCTTCAAATACTCTATCTGTTGGTCACCTATTGATACAGAATCTTCTGCACTATTACAGGTTAAGGAAATTAAAAAACCACCCAACTTCCTGGAATGTCACTATTTTGTGAGCTAGGGCTGATAAATAAAAGCAAAATTTAAAATAAAAAGAATGAAATGCCAGGATGGAGAGTTTGCAAACTTCTTGAGACAGATGGATTTTCATTAATTTTACTTTATGTGTTACCTAGCACTGTAGGAGAGCCAAAACAAACAAAAATAATGAGGAAATTAAGACTTGCAGACCTGGAAAGGAAGGTAGCTTAAAAAAAAAACTTGAGAGACTGGTTGATTTTGAAGATGTTTGATTTTTATTTTTAGACGTTTGTACTCAGGAGCATGTTTGGTTTCTGGTGTTTTCATTACTGTTGCTTTTTTTTTTTCTCCTTTTTTCCCCCTTTCTCCTTCCTCTTTTCCTTCTTCTGATTCCTGGGAAGTTTGTGATTGACACAGCCTGATCCTGTGCACTTTGTAAGCGCCCTCAACTCCCACTGAGTTGCACTGGGAGCTGAAGGTGCTTAGCACCTCAACTTTGTGGGAGGCACTCAGCAAATTATAAGATCCGGCCCATGATCACCAATGTCATTTATGCCTCTGTGTGTGTGTGTGTTTGTGTGTGTATGTACTCTACAGAACATTCTGATTCTGTGTTGTCCTTGCCAACTTTTCCTCTCAATTTAATATTTTCAGAAATGAACATGTACTTTTAAAATGGGCTATAAAATCTAAAGCATAACCTAAATACAATGGAACCTGTCTTGAGGGGCCAGCAAAAATTTCTAGTATTAATGATTTCTGCAAGTTTGAACTAAATTGTACAGGAATCCTTGGGGATACTTTAAAATAAATGGTCACTTAAAACCAACTGCAGGAGGTCCTAGCTGCAGACCCCAGTGTAGTCAAGAACCAAAATTGGGAAGTGGAATATCAAATATAGTATTTAATGCACAAAATGCTAGAACTGAAATTTGAAGGTTACACAGTTTAAATAACTTTGCTAATGGAACTTTACCTTTTGCATTATCAGATTGGGCAATATTGCATTAATATAGATTTTCTTTGGGAAGGGATTGCATTTAATTTCTTTATTGTTGTTTTTAGAAAAAAGAGAAACAAGAAATTACCTGTGCTAAAATGGGCAGTATCAGTTTAAAAATATATCTTATGTTGTAAACAAACTGTGAGAATGTTAAAACTCAAGTTGGCTTTTCACTACTTAAGCTGTTTGCACACTTTTGAATTTCTTTCCGTTTTGACAATGAAAATCATTTAAGTCAATTTCACAGTTGTTTCTAGTCAGTTTCTCTTCTTGCTTCTACTGATGGCAAGGCAAAATTCCCATGCACTTTAATAAAAGCAGGATGAAGCCAGTTATTTGGTTGCAGACAGTTTTGTTGCTGGGTAGCAGCACATTGTTTTTCATGTTTTTTGCTGGCTTTATCAATACAGCAGAGAAGGATATATATTTTTAAATTAAAACTTTGAATTTGAAAATTCAAATTCAAATTAAAATGTGACAAAAAATCCAGAGAAATCTAAAAATGATGGGTTAATCAATGATTGTGTGCCTACAGCTTTCTCCTGCCATCGATATTATGACAATGTGTGTTTAATTGAGACCATTACAGTTTCCCTCATACAAATGTTCTTACCACTAGGTTGAAAGCTGCCCAGGATCTTGTGCCTGCCCAGGATCTATGTCTGGCCAGGTGGGAAAAATATACAGTGCTGTCATCATGGGACAGCACTATTGGCAGGTGCCTCTGAAATGGTAGACAACGCCAAGAGAGTATGCCCAAACATCATTGGCCGTTGCTTACACCTTTTTATGTTCATATCCTCCCTCAAATTTAGCAAATGCTCCAGTCCTCAGTGAGGACTATGCCCCTGCCACGTTTCAGACTTCATCCATCTAAGCTTATTGAAAACATGTGGTTAACCTGTGTACTAAGGGGAAAGAATATCTTTTTCCCATTTTCCCCATTGTCCAAAATGACTGAAGAGATTTTGCAGAAAAGAAAGAGAAAGAAAGAAAAGAATAAGAATTGCCTTTAAAAAGAGGCCAGCCCAAAATATGACTGTTTCAGGAAGTTATGAGTGTGTGAAAACAGAAGGTTAGATTGGTCATAAATTGTTTTTCAGCTTCAGCAATGGATAGCATGACCAATAATTACTATAATAAGGAAATTAGAATAAGACAATTAACATTTAAATAAGGAATATTCAATGAGCGTGTAGAAACTGAAAAGGAAACTGCTTTAGAAACTGATTTAGTTAAATGAGTTTAACACCTGTATGAGGGCACTCTTGTTGCAATTTAGACTATTGGTTAAGTTTAGTCAATAAATTATCAATTTAAGGGGAGATTTCAAAGGCACAAAGGAAAGGTACATGTCCAACTCCCATTGAAAGTATATGGAGTTGGGTACTTAACTCCCCTTTGTGCCTTTCAAAATCTACTTCAGAAACTAAATTGATATAAGACCCTCTTAAACCAGAGTGAGAAGGTCCACACAGATGTTTGTACCAATTAAATAAATTCATTTTGAAACAGATTTAGTTAAGTCAGTACAATTTTCTCATGTGGAGAAAGCCTAATATCCAGTCCTACAAACCCTTACTCATGTCAGTGATTCCCACTGAAGACAGTGAAATTACTTGCTTAAGTAAGGACTGCTCACAGCATTTACAGGGTAGGGTAGGATGCACACCAAAATGCGCTCCCTGCAGTCTTGAATGTGGGGGCTTTGTCTGGCCAGTGGAAAGAAAAGGAGTTGCGGCATCTTTAAGAGCCCCCGCCTTGGGTTAAAAGGGGAGGGAAGGAGGTGCATCACCTGAGCCAGGAGCTGACTGGAAGGAGCTCAGGTGGGATACTGGCCATGCACACCTGGGGGAGGGAGAATACTTATATTCCATTCCCTCCAGACAGAGCCCTCTTTCATGCTGGAGCAGCAGCACCCTGGGCTCAGAGTAGGATCACGTGTTTTGGTCTGCTATTAGGCGTTGGACTAATCACCTTTTTTGGGACTGAGAAGGAATTTTTCCCTCACTGCCAGATTGACTGGGGTGGGGGTGGTGTTTTCTGTCTATGTCAAAGCAGCTCATGGATGTGATGGGGTAGGGTCAGGAGTTCGGTTCAAGTTGTCACAACTTGGCATGTATCCAGTGCACATACTCATTCTGTTGGGCATCTGGTTCCCCAATAAACTTGGAATTGGAAGCAGATTCAGGGGAAGGCATCACCTAAAGAAGCTGGGGAAAGGAGGTAAGGCTCCTAATGTCTGGTACAGGAGGGAGACAACCTGCTTTCCTCAGCCCCTTAGCACTCATACAAGATGAGGGCAATGGGGTCCCAGCAATGGGTTGGGGCCAGGTTGGGAGGGGGGAGGACTGAGAGCAGTCCTCCCATAACAGGTGGAAATGATTAACAAAGGAATGATGACCTATACCGTATGAGTTATTGCTGGGTAGTGCCCAGATGAGTTAAGTTAATAAAGTTGCAGCCTAATTAAACTGCATCCCTTGAATCCTGTCTGTCTTCCTGCATGTACAGAACAATAAAAGCAGGGACTCCTAATACAGCAGACAAAGGGAAAAATTCTTGGGCCCACAGAAAGTCAACAGAAGGCTCTGAGCATAAGTGACCTGCCATAGTTCTGCTGCTTGGGGAGGAATGGTGCAGAGGCCGTAGAGAACAGAGATCTGGAGCAATCTCCCCATTGGGTCCATGGAAGGGTTGGGGGATAAAGCTGGGACATGGCACCTTTCAGATCCACTGGAACTCCCTTGTGTATTTATGGGGGAGGTTTGGGGCAGGCATGTGCAGTGGCCACAAAACCATTCTACCGATGCTTTACCATCTGGGAGGGGGAGGAGGAGAGAATCTGTTTTCTCCGACTCTTGGGAAGCCCTAATGCAAAGCCCTTTTACCAGGTGTTTGTGGAGGAGGGAGGAGTTGGGGCAAAGAAAGTGAAAAATATGACATGAGACAAAGAAAATTCAAGCGAAATGTGAAGGGAAGAAACAAAACAAATTTCCACAGATAAAAACATGTGATTCCACTCCGTGGGGACTGGCTTTTAAATCACATGCTTCACTTTATCATTGACAAGAGAGATTCTACTTTCTAGTACACATTTGTAGCTGGAGACAGACTAAACTGCTACTTTGCTGAGCTTGAACTGGCAACACGCTTGTTGTGCCTGACACTGAAATGTTCCTGTTTTGTATAGTGGATTTTCTATGGCTCATCGCTCATGGAAGCTTCCACTCATACACTCACACCTGCATGTACAGGTAATAACATTGTCATGGGCAAAACACCTTTTTGCTTGGTGAATTTTACACCTAAAAATTCCACTCATCTTGTGTGTACACATGTTAATGCACCAAAGTGTATATGCAGGTGTGCAAATGCACCCAAATGAACATGCACAATACGTGGAACTGTCATCCGAACATCCATTCCAGGATGGGGGTGTTAGCAGGAGGGGAATGAAAGAGGCATGTATTTTTAGCATTCCTTCCAGTAAACTTAAAGGAGTGGGGAGCCTATAAAAATTCATTTCATTCTGGAAAAATGTCTGAATTGAAACTTCATACCTGGGATGGTGTTTCTGTGTGTTCCATTCTGTTTTCACTGTTTGATATAAATAAAACAACTCCTGGTGACATACTGGTAAATTCTACTTGTACCATGGTCTATTGGATTGGCCTGTGTCCTTCTACAGTATTAGAGAGGTGCTGTTGATGCTACTATATTTAAGGTTGTATTGGTGTTTCCATTAAAATCCCTTTTAATCCAAGACTTTATAACCCAGCTGTTAAAATTCAGTTTGGACTGAAACTTGGCATAGATGGGAGTTTATTCTCCTATCTGGGTGTAGTGGATTTAAGCAGGTACATCCCAATAATACCAGTCTGAGTTATGCTTGTAAATCCCTGATGTGTTGGTAGGAAAATAAAACTCAAGGCATCTTACCAGGAGTAGAGATGTGTGAATAAATTTACTCCCCTTGTGAAACTGGTGAAAAACTGTTTTTACAATGGTTTGTGGAAAAACAAAATGTTTTTTCTTTCCTTCTTCTGGGTTCTGTCTGTCTGACTCTCTCTCACATACACATACTTCTTTCAGAGAAAAAGAAAGACTGCCATTTTGCTGTGAAAATATTTTAACTTGGTTGACAAATGTGTGAATGTCCTTAGTTTGTTGCCCCAAGATATCATTTAATCACTTCTCATGGTGAAAATTTGTGTTCACTGGTGAAAATGATGAAATTTCTTTATTGATTAGATATACAAATTCATGAGAAATTAATAGTTGATAGTTTCATATAGCTTTTCTTGGGAGCCAGTTTTTTAACTGATTTTTTTTTAAATTAAAGGTTGAACGGTAGGGCAGAAATTAATTATACTTAAAATTCTCTTCAGTATAGCACTGCAAAATCAGTTTTATTCACTATATTTTTTCCCATTTTGGTCTGAAATGTCATGTTTTGGACCCTGCCAGAGTAGGTGGACCAATAATCTTATATGATATAGCAAATCCTATTGCCCATTGTAGGTTTGTGGCTTTTGAAAGCCACACCATAACTTAAAAAACTACTTTATGCGTTTAACAGAAATTTTGAGGTCACTTGTCCATAATGTGAACACCTGAAACATAATGATGGAAGTAGGTTATTGAGACCAGACTTCTGCTCTCACATACATGTGCAAATGGACTCTTACAGGAGACAGTTGACACCAATAGCAAATAGCAATAGATTGAGGGAAGCAGAGCTTTGATCTGTGTGTGCACCAGGTTTAGCCTGGGAATTAGGTTTATAGTCTTTCACTCCAAAATCTCATTAGCTTCACCCTCATAATGATGGGAAAGTTGTCGGATCAACTTATCTTGAGATATTTCTGCCATCTTGAGAGGGGGAAACTCATGAGAACCAGTTTTCGTGAGATTTCTTCCATTTTGGACCAAAAACCATAACTGAAACAGGGAGCCAGTGTTGGATTCAAGTGTATCCATCCCATCCCTCTCCAAAATTCAAACGGGGTGGGATTTAAGGTTCCAGTTTTGGCTTCTCTCTAGTTACAATGATATAGTCCTTCAAGAAAGACTAGATTCCTAAACTTCCATGAATAATAAACGCTAGATATTACTTGATGCCTTTTGAGTTTTTTTCAAGAAGCAGTTGCAGAAATTACCACACATTTTACATAATGTGGGGGTGTCTGAAATATACACTCAATTCACAGACAAGGTATATGTGAGTGAGTTTTATGAGAGACAAAAAGCAAAGCAAACCAACCAACTAAACAAACAAAAAACCCCAGAGAGACAAAAGTTTAAAGCAAGAGACTAAATTGGAAAAGGAAGTTGTATTGCAGAAAACCTGGAAAAGTAAGAACAACCTAAATAAAAAAGAGAAGGAAATGAAAAGCTTGAGGGTTAGAACAGCTGAAAAGGGACACAAAAATAAATAGTTAAAGAAAAATTCTAATGAGTCAGGAAATGTGTTCTCCTTCTTAATTCTTCACAAGCCTTGAACCTTAATATGAAAGACTTCCAGAGTCTAGGTCTTTCACCCATGGCTAGTGGCTAACGTTATGATGACCAAATCTTTTGGTATGGCACTGATTGCCAAGATTCTCAGTTATGACACTAAAATGTACCATTATTTCAAAAGCCAGTTTTCAATCCCTCCCTCCTGCCTCCAAGTTGATTTAGACAACAGATGCACGGAAGGCAAAGCAACATTCAAAATCATCTGTCAGCTGAACCTGGGAGGAAAGATGGCCAGCTGACTATAGCCAAAATTCCTTAAATGTTACAGTGTTTTACATTTCTAAATGTAAAAACTCTCTTTCCAGCATGAAGTACTAGCTAAGTGCCAGAGCTGTGGTATCTCAGACTAGCTTAAAGTTGGAATATTAGAGTCTTGTGGCCATTTGTGACTCTTGACAGATTTACACTATTGAAGTTAAAGTTAAATGTTGTTTTCTCTATTTCCCTTTATTTTGTCTGCTTCCTTCTTTCTCTCTCAGCTACTATTTGTCATCTTAAATCCAGCTTGCTGAAAAAATCAGGGCTTTTTATAAACGAGCTCTGGAGGAGTGAACCACTTCAAGTTCTTTCTGTTCGCAGACGTTTCTCTGTGTTATATTATTATTTGTCTAATGCTAGCAGTGTGCTAGACCAGGGGTTCTCAGAACGATCTTTTGGTGGCCTCAGAGTGCGGCCACCAACCCTTGTTGGTGGACACTCTGATAATTTTTCCAAGCTCAAGGCCTGCCATCCTGGGCTGAAGCCCAGAACTGGAGCCCAGCGGCTGAAACCTGAAGCCCGCTGATCACACACACCGGCCCCATGTGTCTGCAGAGCCTCTGCCTGGAGCCCCCAGGAGGCTGCATGGTGGAGGATGCTGATCTCCTGCTGGTGGTGCCAGCAAACACCAAGGCAGCCAGAATCCACAGCTGGGCACTATGTGGGGGGCGGGGCATTGTTTTGCCCTGCCCCCCACAAGGAGGCTGTCATGGCTGCTGAAAAACTCCCTGGTGGCCGCATTTGAGAAATGCTGTGCTAGACACTTTCTGGACAGATATAAAGACAAAGGGTAAAATGCTGGCCCCACTGAAGTCAATGGGAGTTTTGCCATTGACAGTGGGGGTCAGCGTTTCACCGCAGGTTCCTGAACAAAAATAGTCACCCTGCACTAGATACACAAAGCCCTTAGGCATTTCAGTGCTCAGCATTGCAACGCCTAACTCATAGCTGCTCTGCTGTCCAATGCAATTCATTGTCCTGGATTGGGTGCCCCAGAGAGCTAGCTACCTTCTCAAAAGCCAGCAAGCAGGGAGCCACCTAAATGCAGAGGACGGGGTGGGGCTTAAGACCCAGGTCCACAAAGGTACTTAGGTGCCTGACAGGCCAGAGGTAGGCACCTATCTTAGCTTGGGATTCTCAGCTGTGAACCCTCTCCTGGAGTTAGGTGTCATAGCCAGGCCATTCTTTTCTTGTGACGGGGAGGGGGAAGAGGAGGGAGAGAGAGATTGATAGAGATCAATCTCCCTCCCTTCTTATAGCCAATGGCCAGGCACTCATCTGAGATTTGGCAGACCTGTTTTCAAATCTCTACTCTGTTTGATTTGGAGTAGAGACTCCCACATCTCAGGTGAATGCAGTGTTGGTTGGTGGTATATTATATTAGTGATGCACTAAAATTCACTGCTCTCCTACTTTTCTCTCTTTTATGTTGCTTAGATGGTGTCTCCATTGATTAGGACATAATATTAATAACTTACTTGGATTGTCAGATAAGATCACGTAAAGGACGGTTTAGTCCTTTAATATTTTTTGCTGACAAAACATTCATTGACTTCAGTGGAGTTCCTGACAGCAGTAAAAACACAGCAGTAAAAACATTGTTTTCCCTGTGGTTGTACAGGGGTAAATGAAAGCACAGTTTAGCTCATTTAGTTTCTTTTCATGGGAATAACGTATATCATTGGTTTGTCATACAACTTGGAGTCCTCATCCTTCAGTAATATTTGTTGGTGTAATTGTCATACCATCATCATTATCGACTCTCAACAGTATTGAATATTTAGTAACACTTTTGAACTGGAAATATATGAGAAATGCTATCGAACCCTGGACATTTCAGGAGATTGAATTTGTACATGTAATTAGTGCACTCCACTATATTGTATATTTATTTATTTGGCTCTCTATTGTGATAACACCTTCTGCAATATTAAAGTCAGTTGCATTGTCTTCCTGCTTATTTAACTACTTCAGCTAGGATCATTTTAATTGTTACCCATTAGAACATTTCCTTTAGCATTCCTAAAGCTAAAGGAAATGCTATTGGTTAGGAAATCTTGCCCTGATGTTTTATTCCTCTCCCCAGGTTATTATGCTTCACCATTACAATGAAGTGTTCCTATTATAGGCCCAATCCTGCTTTTCTTCCTTACCCCAAACATCCATTCAAGTAAATGAAAGTTGGAGTTAAGTAAAGAGTTTAGTACACTCCTGAGGGAATTCTAATTAAATATTCTGCATCAAAATATTAAAATTTCTATGCACAATATTTTAAAATTCTGCATTTTTGTCAAAATAATACAATATAATCACACCATTTTCAATTATTTGCTGACAAGTATTTTGAAATAAATTACCAAAATAATTGAAAATGATGTGGTTATATTGTTATTGTGTTTCTGTGTTATTTTGACAATTAAAATATGCAGAACTTTGCAACATTTTAATTTTTTTATTTTTTTGGTGCGGAATTCTCTCAAGAGTACCAGGGTTCTGTGTGGCACAATCTGGGTGTGGGCAGCTTGGTGGGGGGTCTGGGTACAGGGGGAGAAGCTGGATCCACAGGGCCTCGGTGTGCAGTTCTGAGTACAGGTGGAATGAGACTCTGCAGGGGAGTCCCTCCCACTAAGCCTCATCCCCTTGCACCCGGAAACTCCCCCCCCTCCTCGAGCTACCCCCTTCCTCCCCGCCAAGCTCAGCTTGAGGTTGGCTCAGCCTGTGGGACATGCTCTGCAGAACCTTACATGTCTTTAGAGCTTCAGTAGAGCTTTATGAAAGTCGAATGCCCCAGGACCACAAACACATAGTAATTGTTTATAGAGAGCAAGAAAAATAAAACTTCAACTTCCTGTGATATATTGTGTATCATCTATATGTGGCATATTGTTACACTCCAGTACCTTCAAAACTACAAGTGCTTAAACTAAAGAGCTAAATATAATTTAGTTAGTAAAAATATACCTTAGTTATAATAAAATGATAATAGTGGAACTTGGCAACAGAGTAGCTAATAAATACTACACTTCTGAAATGTGACTGGAATCCAAGTACATACTATTTTACTGTGTAGTTAAGCATGTGGCAGGACATACTAGAGCAAGATTTTCTTTTTGTCTTTTCAGTGGAAAACTAGAGTTCTTTGTTTAAGTGGGGCCTGATGGGAATTTTTAAAATAAAAACAAGGAGCTAAAGAATTAATTCCATTCCTTTTTGCCAACTTTTTTTCTCCTTCAAGCCAAATTATCGATTAATGGGGCATTAAATGTCAAATACTACATAGATGTTTTCTTACCCTTTTTATTTAGGGTTACTTCAATCATTTCTAGCTGGTACTTCAAATACCGAGATATTCCACAAAGAAAGAGAATACCCTTTCCAAAGTTTTGGCCTTATAACAATAAAGGTCAGTGCTATGAAAGACGGGAGATTTACATATTTAGTCCTATTTCTATTTTTTTAGAAATCTCCTCCCATTAGCCTTCTTTGTTCTGAATCTCAGTCTTTTGTCATCTTCATTAGCTGTCGCCAGTCTGGCACAGCTAACTGAATGCTTGACCATATTTTTGTCTGGCTATAGTTAAATAGTGATCTGACAATAGAATACTTTTCTCTAGGTTTTCCTTCTTCCCCTAGGGAACAATACTTCAAGGGCAACCTGCTTGTCCAGCATATGAACATGTGGAAAATCCACTGCTATGCACTAATGATTTTCAGATGGGCCATTGTTGCTGAAAATCATCCCAAGAGTAGCAGCTTCTCCATAATAGCACCTAACTATTCTGAGACCACATTGCCAATACTTGGATCTGGAATAAGACCCTTACATTAATGTGTGTAGTGGTGACATGCTACATTGCATATACCTAACAGTAAATAGTTTTAATCAAGAAAAGTGGGTAAATTTTCCTGCTGTGGCGTCGTTGTAGTCTGGAATAATCCTACATTTATTTCAGCATAAAAACTTAAACATTGGAAAAAGTAAGATTACGCCAATGATCCACGACAGTAATGGCAAAAGCATCCTAAATATTGTTCATAAATTAATTACTTTCACACATTTGCTTTAAATATTTATGGGTAATATTGCCTCACACTTGGGAGAGGAGAATGAATTTTAAATTTCAAACAGTTTCTGTAACTATTCTGTTCAGAAAACACATTCTTTTTAAACAACTTTCACTTTTAATCTATAATTAAAGCCAAAGTTTTCTTTTAATTTGAAAAGCTTGTCCTTGGACTAAAATAACATGGAACATTTTTAAACATCGATCCAAACTGCTGTAGATACATTTTATTTAAACCACAGAGCCTGCAGTTAGATTCCTTACTTTGCCAGACAGACTACAAATTGTAACTGTGGCAGTAATGACTGAATTTCTGGATGCTGTTCTACCAGTAAGGAGGGTTGTTTTTCTGGAGTTATTCCTCCCTTTGGGCCCTATTCATGAATGACTTAATCCCTGTGTATTATCAAATGTTGTGCAAGTTACTGTGCACAGAAAAAATCATGCAATGCTTCTCTCCCTTATGTTCCTTACATGGAATTGGTATGCTCACCTTGCAGGCAGTGGGACAGAAGAGAGGATGGAAAGACAGCAGCAGCAAAAAAGCATGCGAGTGAAATAAAAGGGGTGAGGCAAAGAAAACAGATAAAATTTTGAAAAATTGGGTGTGCACATTGGACTAGTCCTTAGACTGATTTAACTTGCCCAAGTATCACCAGCTGGAGATGGAACAGAACTTAAGGCTTGGCAGTGTTACAGGGCTAATATTTTCACCATGAAAAAAATGTTCCAGAGTAGTTTCCAGCGTATTGGGTACAAACATGATTCCTTTATGCATGTCTTTTGTTCAGCCTGTTTCTAATGGAGATTAAATATTTATTGTAGCGATGGGCAGACCTCAAAAGGTTCAGAAGTTCAGTGCATAGTATATTTTTCTGACCTTCCTGGGCCAAATTAATTCGTGGTGTAATTCTACTGATTCAAGTGAAGTTAAGCCAGGAGTGAGTCTGATTCCTCCTTTGTTTGAAACTTAAGACAAAAAGGCTGCCTCACAAGATTTCCACTACTTTATGGTGTTGGCCTGGTCCTAAACACCACACAAGTAACCTCTCTTGTGGTATTTTAATGTTTCTGCTGTAAGACCCAGCAGAAATGGGATAGTGTAGAAGTTAACAATTTTTTCTTTTTTTTTAAAAAAAAGCTTTGTCTAACACTTTTGAACCTCAGCAAAGGTATGGGTTGTGTTAGGTTCCATCCTGGGTGAAGGTTGAGGCTGTATCTTATTTTATCTGAACTGTTGTTTTCAACTCTAATTTGTTGTGGCCAGTGCAAGAAAATCCCATATTCCATGGCCATCCAGGGTATTGATTTTGGATACATCTTTGTTACAATCCTGTACACAATCAAGACTCCCTTTCCAGCAAAGGAATTGGTAGCAAGTATGTATAATGTCTTGATTCATGTGCTTAATTCCCATTGCTATCACTATGTGGTGTAGTCATTTACTTCTGTTTTAAGAACATAAGAATGGCCGTACAGGGTCAGACCAATGGTCCATCTAGCTCAATATCCTGTCTTCTGACAGTGGACAGTGCCAGATGCTTCAGAGGGAATAAACAGAACAGGGCAATTTTGATTGATCCAGTCCCAGATTCTGGTGGTTGGAGGATTAGGGCCATCCAGAGCATTGGGTTGCATCTCTGTTCTAGCCATTGATGGAGCTGTTCTCCATGAACTTATCTGATTCTTTTTTTAACCCAATTATACATTGGTCTTTACAACATTCCATGACAACGAATTCCACAGATTGATTGAGCATTGTGGTGAAAAAGTACTTCCTTTTATTCATTTTAAACCTGCTACCTATGAATTTCATTAGGTGACCTCTTGTTCTTGTGTTATGGGAAGGTGTCCTGGGGTCACTCACCACATTGGCATCTCTTGCTGGGCATTATGGGAATTAGCTTGGTCCCAGCTAGGGTGACCAGATGTCCCGATTTTATAGGGACAGTCCTGATTTTTGGGTCTTTTTCTTATATAGGCTCCTATTACCTCCCACCCCCTGGCCCGATTTTTCACATTTGCTGCCTGGTCACCCTAGTCCCAGTGTGTGCACCCTCAGGTGGTGGTAGCTCTCCCATCCTCGCCTCCACTTGCAGACCCATTATGGCTCCTTTCAGTCGGCATCTGCTTCGTGGCACAGCCCCTCCGGCCATGCCACCATCTGGCTTCCTCCCCTTCCTGGGGACTCCTCCAGCAAGAGTCGAGCCACTCCTCACAGTGGCTTGGCAGTCCACAGCCAGGCTGCTCCTTCAGCAGCTAGTGGTGGGGGCAGACCTGTCCATTACTCCAGGCCCCACCCCAAGGACCCTGCAGACAGCAGCTTCCTGCAGCCTCTTCCTTCCAGCTCACTGTCTCTATTCCCTGGGCCACTTCCACGGAGCCTCATTTCCCTCTGCTCCTGCCTCTGGTTCCAGCTCCTTTGCCCTCTTCGCAGGTCCTCAAGCCTGTAAGTCCTGGCAGCCCATCAGGAGCTCTCACTAACTTTTCCGGTCCCTGCTAGCACCTGTCCTTCCCCAGATGCTGGTCTCTCTGTAGCCCTCTAGGAGGATAGTCTTCTCCCTAGGGCTCCCTGCAGCAGATTAACTCACTCTGGTCTGCAGCTTCCATTTATATGGACTGGCTGGGCCCTGAATTGCTGGTCCAGCCACCGCCTAATTGTCTGCAGCCGCCATCCTAATTGGCTGTTTCCCCTGCAGCCACTCTTTTGGCTGCCTGTCACTCAGCCTCCCCAGGCTGTTTTTAACTCTCTCAGGGCCAGTGCGGGGCAGGCGCCCCGTCACAGAAGGGATAAATAACACTTCCCTATTCATTTTATTCATATGTGATCATGTCTTTTTTAGATGATACTTTTCACTTTAGCACTGACTGTGAACTTACAGGATTTACCCTCACTCTTCAGGTAGCATGTTGTTTGGGCCTCCTGCTGTGTCATTTCATCTCTGTGATATCATGAAGTGGGGGAAGAGGCAAGAGAAGGAGGAAAGAACAGAGGTGGAGAAAAAGGCTTTGTGGCCAGGAGGCAGATAAGGAATGGATAATAAGGAACAGTGAGAAGCTGATGGGGAAGGACAGAGATTAGGAAAAGGAAGAGAGGAATGGGAAATAAGCACTGGGAAGGAGAGAAAAAGAGGAGGAAAAGGAAAGGGAAGTGTTGGGGGAAGGAGACAGGAAGAGAAAATGCTGGAGAGGGCAGAGAACTGGTAGAAGTGTTGGGGAAGACCTGGGGTTTCACTGGGGCAAATCTAGGCAAAAAATCTAGGCAAGCATAGAAAATGTCAACCTTCCTATGGAGTAAATGAAAAAGTGGCATCATTCTTTACACAGCACTTTCCATAAAAGGACATGCTTTTAAGAAATGTATTTCACCACCCAGCCTCTGGCAGGCACCTGTGAGTCCACTCACTGCATGTCTGCACTGTTTTTACATGTAACATGGGATCAAAGTAAGCACACTTTTTCTCTAAGGATTGGTATGACCTGATCAGGATACAATAAGAATTGATATAAATCTTTGCTCAGAATTTAAAACAAACCTGATCTTATTTGGAGTTTGGAAAAGGCTCAGTTGACTTCTTTTTTTTTCTTTTAATTTTCCAGTACGTCTGCACTTCCTGATTTTGGCAGGAAGAGGATGTGCTGAAATACTATGACAAATGCTGTACTCACAGTGTTCTTGGCCTAACCGAACCCAAACCTGGAGGTATTGGAAATCTCTCACAGAGGCATGTCTTCAAATTTATAGCCTAATTTTCAGCCTACTGTAAGGTGGTTTGGACATGTTTGGATGCATCTCTGACCCAATAGTCCAAATATTTTGAACTTTACCCCATAATTCCTTTTCTTTCTGTCACCTCTGCAAATTGAATTTCTTGTTTTAAGACACATTAGAGACTAACAAATTTATTTGAGCATAAGCTTTCGAAAGCTTATGCTCAAATAAATTTGTTAGTCTCTAAGGTGCCACAAGTACTCCTTTTCTTTTGCGAATACAGACTAACACGGCTGCTACTCTGAAACTTGTTTTAAGACGTTTAAGACTGCCATCTATAAGGCCCAGGAAGAAAATTCACCTACCCCATTCCACAGGCTTTGGACAGTTGGTAAGGAGCATTACAGGATCTTAGCCTTCCTCTGAAACATCAAGTATTGGCTATTGGCACACAAAGGACATCACACTAGATGGTCCAATAGTCTGATCTGGCATGGCAAATCCTACATTCCCATATAATTCATTTTACATGTGTATCCAAGTGTATAAATGTATGTCATGGCAGATCAGACTATCCATATAATTTTAAACTTAAATGGAACATCAACAGAACCTTTGTTCTCCCTTCCCGCTTCCCTGGCCCCAAAATATCACTTTTAAAAGAAATAAATTATCTGGATTAAAAATGCTGTCTGTGGTGGTGAGTGGGTGGTTCTGTTTACTCTGCCACATTATATAGTACCACTTCTACTCCTTGTTTGGACAGCAGTCACAAGACCTAGATATCAAGCTGTGAAAGTTATTTTTCTTGCAGCAGTCTCTCTCTTTTTGGCAGGCATTTCTATCAGTGACTTTGGAGATGCCTCTGTTTTTGTCATGTGGTTGGGCTGATGATGAGATTTCTGTGCTGCTTCATTTTCCTGGATTCAGTTGGTCTTTGAGTCTTCTTCAGTTCTGAGTAATTGGTACACTCTTGAACGCATGCAGATTTGCATCACAACCTAATAAGGTCTTAATATAAAGTCTCTGTAAGAAAATAGCCTCAAAAGAAAGAATTCATTGTGCTGTTCCACATGATAAAAATCTGTTTTCTGTCTCTGCAGCTACCCACATCCAAAAACACATTCCATTTTTTATAACAATTTTCATTTGTGAATCAAGGCAAAATGAGAGGAAATGACTGGGGTATAATCGTCCCATCTAGAAACATTCATTTTAGTCTTGTAAACACAGAGCTAGAACTGTGTAAACAAGTGTCTTAATTTTCTTTAAACTGAATATTTTAGATGTCAGAGGTAGACAAGCTGCTTATATCAATACCATATGCTTTTTATTGCATCAGTGGCTGTCTCTTTATTTAATATTCTGATCAAAAAGATAATTTTTCAAAAGCATGTTAATTTTATAAAATCCAATAATCTCTCTCTGTCTCTCTTCCCACCCCCTCACCCCATCTACAGTTTACTCTCCTACCCACCATCCTAATATCTGAGCACCTTGCATTAAAATCAATAGCAATACTGAAGTCCCTAGTGGACTTCAAGGAGTCTCTGGCATGTCTCACTTTTTGAGGTCAAACCTCTTCTTCAGGTATGTTTGTGGGGATTGGTACAGGTTTAGCAATAGGAGAGGGTATCAGTGGGGGAATGAGAGCTAAGGATTATAATTTATTTATTTAGTCAAATTACTAATTTATAATACAAAATACATGGACCAAATAATATCTTTAATGTTGCAAAATTCCTGTTGACTTCAAAGAAGAACTAGGCCTACTTAACTACAAGCATTATATGTAAATGTCATCAAACCAAAATCTGCCTGATCTAAAGAGAAAATTGAGTTTGGATTATAGCATCCAAGAGTGTGAGCAATGTATGTTAATTTTTCATTGTATAAATAACAGCCAGCAAAGTAAATAATACATGTTTAATATGCAATACACATATGTAACTTAGGCACTGCAATGAGGTTTTGCTTCTTACCTAAGCTTACATAAGCTTTAATCTGAGGTTTATTCTCTTGAGATAACTGAGCAATATATACTTGCATGCATGTTGTTATGTTACAGAGATGTCTTTTAAAACTGAGTTAAAGTCATCTCTCTTGCGACATTCTTTTCCGTTTGCATTGCAAATTCTGGGCCGCAGCCCATTGAAGCCAATGGGAGTCTTGCCATTGACCTCACTTCGAATCAGTCCCTACCTCTACCTAAAATCACCTTTTACAAACATGCAGGATTCCTAACTATAGAATTATTGTTTGTGAGTAACATGTCATGTAAATTCATAAAGGTCATAGAGATCAATCACTTTGTTAAGTGGAAATATTTATGTTTGGATCCCAAAAATGTTATGAATCATTTTGGTGCTTTAAGTTCAGGATACAGAGTAAATTATTCCAAAAATTATAGTGGCTAAACGTCATTCCCTCCAAACGTTTGTGTAATATCTATTTATCTGTGGGCCAATGGCTGCTATGTATAATTAGAGGCAGACTTTGTCGAGTTAAGACTAAGTAAACACAGCTGAACATAAACAAGTTGGACTACAAGCATTTTTTAGTTTTGCCAACATCATACAACCTTGAAGACTGCTGCTTCTTCACTACAATCTGCTTTCAATGAGAGAGAGAATTCTTTTTGTTTCAAATGAGTAAGTGTTGACTGGACATTTGGTTTGTTTAAATTTTTCTTTGCAACAGAAATAAACAATATGCATGTACCTGGTGGAGGGCATCCTTTCTATTGTTTAGGAATCAGAGTGGTTTCATAGTGGAGTGCATCCTGAATAATCTGCTGAAACAAGGAACAATAACATAGCTAAAGACATAATTACACACTAATTTAAAATTCAATGTATGTGAAAGAAAACTTTCTACTGTTTCTGTAGAACTTAAACATATTTAAGATTCTGTATGAAATTATATGTGCGTGTGTGTGTGTGTGTACACACACACTTTTCAGCATTCTTAAAATAACATGAAGACAAATTTTTGGCTGGGTTTCTAAGACTACCTTTTTTGATAAACATTTTCCACAACTCCTGTTTTGCCTCAAGGTACAAAAAGAAAATATAGCTTGATCTTCTCGTAGAGAGAGTGGCACAATCTAAAAATATATTCATGTGGTAATTTACCACGTTTATATTATCAAGTGCTTAAATAGAATTCCTTGTTACAAATTTGATTTTAAAGGTCACATTACTTATCAGTTCAAAGAGTCTTGAAAAAAATGAAGTAGTAGAAGCTTAGCTGAAAATTAAATAGCTAATTTCTGGTTACTTAGACAAAGAGTTTTGATTTATACAACAGTAGGAGTGATTGTTATGACTTTCAAAAGACATTCAAATGGACTTTCAAAGACTTTAAATCATATCCAGTTTTTAGATCTAGTTTCAAGACATTGTTGTTAGGTGCTGCTTTTGATAACACAGTGCTTGATTCGAAGGGGTGATGACCCCCAGTCACGGAGCTAGACTTCAATGGAAATCACTGATGCGCATCGCTCTTCAGACTCAGTTGTAGACTAGTTTGCATTGGGCAGGGCAATGAACAGTTTTCTGAGAACCATATGTAATAATAAATATGATTGATACAGTCTCCCTGTCAGGTAGATGAGGCTGTGCTGGTATATGGGAAACTATAGTAACAAGGGCATGTACTATTGTTTTATCACCTACGGTTTCAAATGGGCAATACAGTTTCTTCAAATGAAATAATTTTTTTGAATCATCTCACCCAATCAAGAGAGTGATTTTTATTTGGAGCACAGACAGTCCTAGAGCTAATCAGAACAACACCCCATTAATAACCTTTTTGTTTTAGATGTTGGGTTTTTTCATTTCTCTTTTTGAAAATGATTTTATGTTTTTGTTTGAGTTTTGCACGTTAGGAGCCTCTGTTGTTCTATTCAGTGTTTGACTTTGTAAAAATTCCTGTTCTTGTGAACAATTGTCCATAGAGACATTTCACATTTGTACAGTGGATATTTGTACTAAGAGCCAGCCACTTTGCACTGCTTAGCAGTGGGGACTCTCTGATGGTGTAGGGATGATGGAGCTGGCTCCTGCACCAACTGCCCCTCTTCTTGTTTCTGAGGGGATGCTTGGGGAAAATAAGGAGTTGAGTGAAGAGGGGTATGAGAGATGTGTAATTCATTGTAGGGACCATAGCTTAGAGCAGCCCCTAGACTAGGGCCAGGGGAGCTTGAAAATTAAGTTGTAACAGAGCTGGTCTGAATTTCTGTTTGGTAGAAAATTTTAACATTTCATAATTTGTTTTCAGTTTGGCTCAGAACAAAATCAAATATTTTTAATATTTCCCACAGAATGGAGTTTCTGAAAAATTCAAGGTTTGCAGAATTTTCGGAAACAATTTTGTTGACCAGTTTGAAATATATTTTTTCTGTAGGAATTTTCATTGATATCAACACATTTTTAAATGTTTCAATTTTGATAAAAACAACATTTCTCATTGAAAAAAGATTTTGATGAAAAATTTCTGACCAGCTGTAAGTCAGAAGCTGCTGCCTGATGGCCCTTTCCCACTCTCCCAACTTTTTCCTATGCTGTGTAGATTTCAGCAGAGGGGAGAATCTGTCCGTACATGTCTTATGTCAGTGTTAACAGACAAAACTCTGCAACTTTTCCTCAAACGCATTTTAAAGTAATGTAAGTCTCCTGCAAATCCCCAAATGCCATTGGGTTTGAACTTCCGCAGTTACTATACCCATTATGCAAATAGATCAGCTGAGCCACTGGGAGGCTGCCCAGGTCACAGAGTCAGAAGCATAATTCAGACCTGAACCCAGGAATCCCGACTCCCAGACCAGTGTTCTTACCGCTAGATCACACCCTCAACTGTCCTCTGAAAGCTAGTTTCTTCAAGACCACTTTCTCTCAAAGCAGCAGTATCTACTGTGTAACAAACCTCTTCTCATTTAGACGAGTCAAGCTTAGGAATGGTGCCAACATTCTTAAAGAATGATTTAGTAGCCAACAAACATCTACAAAGTCTGTAAGCCTGTGAGAAACAATAACATTAGAAGTATAGATCATATCAGAAGCAATCTCCCAGTTCTGACAAGGCATTCAGTACAAATATTTGTTTAGTTCTCCTTATTCTCATTCACCTCATTAGACAGTTTCAAATGTTTTGCCGAAAGAACCATTCAGTTCTCCTCCTCACAGCTCTTCGGATCCAAAGCCTTCACAGTGTCATATACAAATCTATCTACTACTGTTTTAAGACCTCCCGCACATTAGACACTATACTGGAGTAAAATGGCCTCATCTGTTTTACAACTTTCAATGAGTTGACATTTAAAATGTAAAGATTCCTCTACTCCTCAAGAACACAAGCTAAGCTATCTATCTCCTGATACCACACCCACCACCATAGCTGGGTTTGAGAGCTCTTTCAAAGATTAGTTTCTTGACAGCACACTGAAATTGCACCATGCTAGACTCCACATGGGATTCCACCTTCCTCACATCTGAAGGGAGAGAATCTCCTGGTACAAAGACAGACCCAAATCTTTCTTTGCGTACAGGCAGGTGGTTGGAGACCTTGAGGAGCAGAGGAATTTCTGCTTCTCCTGAACTCTGGACAAAATTTGTGAACTCCTTTTGCTGCAATATTCTTCTCTCCTTTATCTTGTTTGCTGTATTCTTTTTCATTCACTCATTTAATGGTTTTGAAAGTATAGTATCTACATCGACAAACCTTCCAGCTTGTGGAAATCTCCAAGGGCCTATTGTTTGGAAGGTGTCTGGGAATATTTGGATTTGGGAAGAAACGTATAATAGACAAGAAGATAAAGGTAAACTGAGTTGTGGTGAGCAGAGGAGGAGAAGGGACTTGAAATTTGGTACGAGGGTAGACTTTGTATCAAAGATATGCCTTTTCCCAACACCGTGAAAATCCATCCAAATTTGGCAAAGTTATAAGCCTTTGAAAAATTGTGATTTGCACATTCTAAGTAGAGACTGCTTGGATTTTAGAAGCTAAATACTCCAAAGATTCTGTGCACACTGGGACTGAGCAGGACTTTCCCTGCAGTTGCATCTCTAGGCTGCTGTGGGCTGTGTTGGGTTGGGGTGCAGGCACCTGAACTGAGAGCAGAGAGACTGTCTCGCCGAGACCCAGACAAGGGGAGGGGGGAAGAGTAGATTGGGTCAAGGAGCCTGGATGTGTGTGTGGAAACTGGGACTGGGAATTGGGATGGGAGGAGACTGGGCCATACCGTTTTTTCCACAAGACCCCTGCCTCATTCAGTGCATAAGATGGATGGTGCTCACTTAATGAAGAGCTGTTCAATATTTTGTTTCTCCTCATCATGTGTGGCCCTAGGCCTTATTTATTGCATGCTACTCAAACAGAATTATTGGTTTCCTCAGGGGTTTTCTATGGCACCTATAGCTATAGTATCTGAGTGCTTCACAAACATTAATGAATTTATTTTCACCACACCCCTGTGAGACAATGGGTGTGGTATTATCTCCATTTTACAGATGAGGATCTGAGGCATAGAGAGATCCCCTAATATTGGGTGTCCAGTTTGGGATGCCCAGGACCTGATTTTTCAGGGTACTTAGTATTATATAGCATTTTATGTGCTCAAAGCACAGCTCCCATTGACTTTAGTTGCAGCTGTGAGTGCTCAGCACTTCTGTAAATCAGACCCCAGGGTCCCAAGTAAGGTGCTCAGAAAATGAGGAACACACAATCAGTGACCCCCTGTGAGATGTTGGTTTAAGTGACTTGCCTAGCGTCACACAGGAACTCTGGGCTAGATTCCCAGGGGGACTAAGGCACCAAACTACTCCCTTGAATTTGCCAGATTGTCTCTGCTAAAAACAAAAGAAAACAAAATTCTGAAAAAATCGAAACATTTTGTTGTGAAATGTATGCAATGAAGCATTTTGATTTTTTTTATTCAAAATGACTTTTCATGTATGAATTTCCGTCAAACTGAAACCTTTTGTTTTGGGCCAAATGAACCATTTAGTTCAGCCCCAAACAGATTTTTTTCCAACTTTTTGGTTCACCAGAAATTTCAAAAACATTTCCTTTCAGGTCAACTCAAAACAATTATTCCTTGTGTTTTGGAACTCCCAGTGAATTGAGAAATCTGTTGTTTGCCCTTCTCTGATCTGAAACAAGTTGTTGGGGGCCCTAGTAAGCTCTTTCCCCTCTTGAAGCTGGTTCAAAAGCGCTGTGACAGGTGGGTCAATGTGTGCATATGAAGGTTCTCTGTATATGGGTGAAATTTGCCCCTGCAATGCTTATGCACCATTGAAGCCCTGTTTTAAGCCTTTCCTATGTGATTGCATAGGTAGTATGAATGTCTAGGCACAACTTAGGTGACTCTTGAACATTTAGCTGTAAAAACTATTGCTGACATCCCATTGTGCTTTGAAATGAACATTTTTTTGTGGATTTATTTTTAGAAAGGTCATGTCAGTTTGTCAAGTGCTTCTTTACCTTTTCCTCAATCAGGTGTATGCAAGAGAGAGAGAAACAATGAAGTCCTTTCCCTCTTCTGACTTGCATGTTTCACTCTGTAATGCTGGATAAGTACTCCCTGGAATCAGTTCTGGCATTGGGTTAGAAATTTGGATGTATGGCCTGACAATAGGGCATCTTGCAGCTTAAATGACTTTTGTACCTTGTATAAGTATGTTTTGTTGTTGTTGGGGAGGGCTGACTGGGGTGTGGGGGAACTGGACAGCTCAGGGGAATGAGCAGAGTCCCTGGAGTTCTGTGCAACATTTTTGTGAATTCTGTGGCAGGAGTCTGAAAACATCCTGTGTGTATGCATTTATATCATAATATTATACCGTGCATATAGGGTCTGCTCCCAAACCCACAGCCAACTAGCATAACAAAATCTGATTTTACTGCCATAGTGTCAACATAGTGTTGAAAAATGACTTTGAAACCCACTCCTTTATCCCTCACTTTTAATGAAAAACAATTGGGGCTTGCCATGCAGTATAAGAGAGCTTACCCTGGCTGCATTTAACTTTAACTTTTTTATTTTAAAAGCCTTGTTTTAATCTTTAAGAACTCCTAGTTATACTTTTCAAATAGAGTGAAAATCTAAACATGTCCGTCTGCAGTACCTTGAGGATCTTGGCTGGGAAGGGGATATTTTAATATTAAAAATAAAGAAAATAAATACATCCAGAAAATATCCTCTCTTCTTACCTCTTACTCCCTTTCTCCTCATGTACTCTCACTCTCTCCCCACTCCCCCTTTTAAAATCTCCTTTATCTTTTTTCCTTCTCTTCTCCATTCTCCTCTTTTCTTTCCCTCCTTTAGCTCTCCTATACCCCTCCCCACTGCTTGACAAATGAAGTTTTCTTAGTTTACATTATAAATCATAACAGTTCGAGATGGAAAAGCCCTATTTGATCATCTGGTCCATTCCTCCAGTCAATACAAGATATTTTGTAGTCCCTTCATATGCAACATTTCATATATTAAGCTTATGACAGTTATTTATTTACTTTAAAATTTATACTGCTGACTATCAGCAAGATAGCTGAGCTCTTCCATTATTAATTACAAAGGAAGGGCCTGATCCAAAGCCTAGGGATGTCAATGAAGAAAGATTCCCGTTGACTTCAGTGAATTTTGGATCAGGCCCCAAAAGAACGTAACACAATCCTCCATTTGCTGACAGCTCTCCACCAAGATCAACGCTTCCCATTCTTTGTTATAAACTCCACAGGGGAAAACTTCAAGCTCTTGTGTCTCCAGTGACTTGAGTGAGTAGATAGGCCTTGTACCAATCCCTGAAGGTTAACACACTTGGGTCTGATGTTCCAGAGCCAGAAGCAAATTCCAGAAGTGAAGGTTTCACTGAGAATGCCTTGTCCCAGCCATTCAAATCTAGGGATGATAATCCAGAGCAGCACTGTTCCCAACTGTCAATTGGGTGCACAAAAGAAGGTGATTTCTGAAACAGGCAAGACTCGAACCATATAGGGCTTTAAAGAATCGATCAATACCAACACCTGGGTTTGCACCCTGAAACAAACTAGTAGCCTATGCAGTCTGTGGAGAATAGGTATAATATGATCCATATGAAAAAAGCGTCTAAATAAAATGCTTCTGCACTAGCTGAAGTTCAAGTGGTCTACAGAGGTATTCCCATGCACAGAACATTGCAGTTATTCAGTCTGGAGTTGGCAAATATAGGAATAACTGGTAAGGCCTATATGCAATAACCTCCATACCCAGTGTCATCAGCATATTGTTGGCACTGCAGCCCACACTATTTCACTCTCGTCCAGTGACCTCATATACATTTGAATCAAGAGAGGGGGAGTGACAGATTTTGATACCTATATGAGAGAACCATCAGAGCAGATAAGCAACTCCTCTCAGCAAAAAATCCCTATAAATAAATACAAATCTATATTTAAATGTCCCAATTCCACCTCTGAAATCTCTGCATAAAGCAGTAATGGGGCCATTCAAACACAACTCTCTTCCCGCTGCCAGGCTCCAAAGATAAATCTGAGAGCAGCTGACAGATCTAAGAAGGACAGTACAGGTACTTGTATCTTTGTCCAGTGACAGAAAGAGATTATTAGCCAGGAAGACCAGTTCAGTCTCTGTACTGTAGCCAGATCTAAAATCAGATTGAAAGGGGTCGAGGCAAGGTGTTGCTGGAGCTACTTCATCACAGCCTTCTCAGTAACCTTTTGTAGCATACAGAAAGGGTAATCATCAGTGAAAACATCAATTTAAAGAATTGGTCTTCTGAGCATGGGGCTAGAGGTCATTCATTTGAGAGTTTCTGGCACCTTTCCTCCTCCAGCTCCACAAAATAAGGTATTGACAAATTTCTGCCGAGTGTGAACCCAGTATGTGCTCAGGAGATTATACCAGTATGATGGATGTGGGTCCAGTTCACAGGTCATAGCCTGATACTCCCCAACACCTCTGGCAGTGCAAATTGGCAGTAAGTCAACCAGTGCTTCTCCCCTGACCTGACACAAATAACTCTGTCAGCGGCAGCCAGTCTGTTCAAAATTTGATCAACCCTGTCCACAAAGCAGATAGAAAATTCCCCACGGGAGAAACATTTAATTCTGATTCCAGGTGGAGACAGGCCAGATTCTCGAGGCTGTAAACTGCCTTGAGCAGTTCTGTTGCTTATGATGGGGAAATTGTGGGGGGGTGGGGGGAGAGGATGTTGGACTTTCTTCACTGCAGAAAAAAAAGCTATATACAACAGTCAGATTCAGAGTGAGATTTCCATTCTACCCTCCTCCCTCTATAATTTATCTGTCATGGGGCTTCTGTAGATCAGCGAGACATGGAACAGGGGAGCACAAAGGGAAAAGGCTTTTTGAACAACTCTGCACCAGTTTCTGGGGTCAGAAGATGATCGTAAATGCTCTATAAAGCTGTTTGATAGAATGGCCCATTAGCTGAACAGAATTGTCCTTCAGAAAGAAGTATATTTGTTGGTTTAAGGAACAGAACGGTAACACCTAGTCTCCATAGATTGAGCACAGAGGCGGGTCAACTCACATTTCCTCCACTCAAGTTAGATGAACTGCTGTTTACTGAGTTCGGGTCTTTCAGAAGGTACTACCTGCTCTGCGTGGATATTAAATGACACTCTTTGTAAGAGTAGGAGAATGGCCCACTGTTCATGATTACAATTGTCTCTCCTTTCTGTAGCGTAGCTTGCTCTACGCTGATTGCTTGCTACCTTCGTCCTCCAGAGGTGGCTGGATTTTTAGTGATGTTGATTGGTTTATGGGTCTACTTTGGGATCTACTGGGAGGAAAGGAACTATATTGATGTAAATTAACATAATAATAATAGTTCCGCTTAACCCAGCTTTCCCCTCTGCTTTCTCACACTGCTGTTTAAGTCATGTACCCTTAAACTGTGGTTTGAAAAGCATTATACAATCAAGATATGTCTGTAACCTGGAGAATTATATCACATCACCACTAATTTACATACACATGTAAACTTTATTTTTCATTCAACTGACTCCTATTATTCCTCATCCCTCTTCCTCCTTCTGTTTCTTTCTTTAGCTTGTTTTGAAAATGCTGGTCAACACATGTGAAACCAGGGTCTCCCAAACCAACAAAACACAGTGCACAAGAGGAGGAAAGAGAAACAGTCGAGTGCTGTTGCCAATTTTAAAATGAAGATAGTTATACACGGCCTTTTATCAACCCCGCAAATATTTTACAGTATTCACGATTTGGGGACAAAGAGCCCCTTTTGATCAGAGTTGTCTTTATTTCTGGAATAGAGAATGTGAAATTCATAAGGAATCTATACATTCTAAATATGTTTCAGTCACATGAGAGTGACTTCCTGTGTCTTAATTTCCATGTTGGTTTGTTTTCACTATATAATAATCTGTAACCTTCTCTTTTTCTCTCTTCCACCCTCTCATACACACCCCTTTCCCTTTGAATTGTAAGCTCCATTTGCTCTGCATATTCTAAATGATAACAAAAAAGCAGGGTCTGGCACACAAAGACTACAATTCTGCATGATCCTTTTATAAATTTCATAAAATAGGAGGGAAGGAGGATGTGCGTCCCTTAAGCAGGATGCAGCATAATTGATCGTTTTTTCATTAGCTGCTCACTAGAGGGAACTTTGGTGAAGCTGTTCATAATTGCACAAGTGTGTGCTGTAAGAATAATATTGTCAGATCAAAATGAAGACTAAGCTGTAGCTGTAATTTATATTATTGAAAGCTTTGTTCTTAAATTCCAGCCTCTTTCCATATTTGGAGGCTAAACTGAAATAACTAGACAGGCCTATGAGTGTTTCTAAAATAACTGAAACTGCTGCAAGCATGTCAAAATAAGGAGATCTTAGTTTGCTGGGGTCTGTCCTAGTTGCATGGAATGCCCCTGTATTCCTCTCCTGGCTTTACACCAATTCCTTCTGGGGCATCGGACAAGCCATGTAAAGGGACACCGTCAACTTACGAAAACCACATATCTGTCTGTAAAAGTTTTGCCTGTTATCGTTAAAAGTAACAGCTAAGATAAATATAATGGAAAGACACTGGAGAAAAAAAACCTTGCTCTTTCCTCAGTTTGACTTAGTGCATGTGACAGCCTGTTCTGTCTAGCCAGTTTCACTGTTTCTCTTGTGCAGTCTGTTATTCAGTTTGTGTGGGTCTTTCATGCAGTAGCAAGGGAGAGAAAAAATATTTTTAAAATAGGCAACTGTGCCGATGAAAGTACTAAAACTGGCAGGAGGGCTCAGGGCAGGCATAGTAACGAAAATATATGACTTTTAACTTTTCTTTTGCAGTTGACGAGTTTGGAGTGAATAGTGTCACCTTCAGTACATTGCGTCTCATTTTCCCCATCTGTTCTAATGAAGATAATAACAGTTACCTCACGAGTGTGTTGTCAGGATTATTAATGAGTTAATACTTTTACAGAACTTTGAATATGAAAAACAAAATATACTATATGTGTGATGTATTAATAATGATAATTATGTGACTCCTGAAAAATACCATACTGCATTACAGAGCTATTATTGTCCAGTAACTATAATCTTGGCACTGAATGCTATAGTTTTAATGCTTACTCTATACTGAACACTTCTATTAATGGAAAGGTATATAGGATCCCATTGGTAGGAGATTTATTGATACTTCCTGCTATAAACAACAGGGAACAAATATTCAGCCTAGCTGGTCTCTTTGGGTGCATGGTGGGAACAGAATGAAGCATTCCTGGCCAATAAAATCTAACCCTCTTGAGTGCTTGTGTAACTGGGCGCAGAAAGGAAGGTGCTACAACGATAACAACAACAATGTTCATAATTATGGATTATTTATGTTGTGGTAGTTGTAGGCCAGCGCCCCCTGCACTAGACGCGGTACAAACACATAGTCAAAAGGCATTTCTGACTGTTGCTGTTTAATTGTCTTTCACCCCAAGGACCCTGAAGTATTTTCCAAAGTGTACACAGAAATCACTCCTCCCCTCACTGAAGTGCATCACCCTCTGATACTTAACCCAGTACCTTTTCAGTAGGACACAGAAGAAGAATATTGAATGCAGCTGAAACTAGAGGACATTTAGAAAATGTGGTATTTGGAATTCAGTAGACAGTGTTGTGCAGTTGATAATGACTGCAGGTGCCTGTCATGTAGTATTTATTGCTATATATTTATCCTTACATATGCAGTGTTTCAGAGTAGCAGCCGTGTCAGTCTGTATTCGCAAAAAGAAAAGGAGGACTTGTGGCACCTTAGAGACTAACCAATTTATTTGAGCATAAGCTTTCGTGAGCTACAGCTCACTTCATCGGATGCACACTGTGGAAAATACAGAAGATGTTTTTATACACAGAGACCATGAAAAAATGGGTGTTTATCACTACAAAAGGTTTTCTCTCCCCCCACCCCACTCTCCTGCTGGTAATAGCTTATCTAAAGTGATCACTCTCCTTACAATGTGTATGATAATCAAGGAGGGCCATTTCCAGCACAAATCCAGGTTTTCTTCCCCCCCCCCCCAAAAAAATCTGGATTTGTGCTGGAAATGGCCCACCTTGATTATCATACACATTGTAAGGAGAGTGATCACTTTAGATAAGCTATTACCAGCAGGAGAGTGGGGTGGGGGGAGAGAAAACCTTTTGTAGTGATAAACACCCATTTTTTCATGGTCTCTGTGTATAAAAACATCTTCTGTATTTTCCACAGTGTGCATCCGATGAAGTGAGCTGTAGCTCACGAAAGCTTATGCTCAAATAAATTGGTTAGTCTCTAAGGTGCCACAAGTCCTCCTTTTCTATATGCAGTGTTGTTATAGCCGTGTTGGTCCCAGGATATTAGAGAGACCTGGTAGGTGAGGTAATGTCTTTTATGGGACCAACTTCTGCTGGTGAGAGAGACGAACTTTGGAGTTCTTCTTCAAGACATAGTTGTTTATACAGTGCTTTTCATATGTAAAGTGCTGTGGAGGTCCTATAATTTGGTAGTACTGTACATAGTGCATGACATGATATTGGCTTGTTCCTTTATCAGGCTACACAGGGTTGGTAACCAAAATACAATACCAAAGCCAAATGTGGACTAGAGACCTCTACAATGCAGCCTTTATTAATTTTTAGTAAAGAAGCTTGGCTCATTGAGGCTAAAGCTCCCAGTATGTATTGCTCCATCTTGATGGAACCAAAAGGAGAGCCAGACCTCTAGAGAAAGATGTCTGCAATCAGGTCTACTTTATGCAAATTAAGATAGCTCCTAGGCTCATGGCTACTAAATAGGGTAAATCTGGGGTATCCCTGCTCTCCTGAATAAAGTACTGGTCAAATTTGGGATCTGCAGTTCAAGTCTATTTTATAGTAGTTATAGGTCAAGATTAAAATGCTCAGTCTGTACATTGCTGATGACCAAGTGCTCACCTCGGTATGGTCAATGGGATTTCGTATGTTTAGCATTATTAATTCGGTCCTTGCAAATACCATTGTCAAGGACAGTATTCAGTGCCAGTGTCATGCCATTTTTACCATTGCAACTGAAAAGGATCTGTCTTAGGAAACAGCACCATTTTCAGGAATACATTGTATATTCTGGCTTTCAGCATTCAAGATCCCCATCTCCTTTGTTGTTCAGAAATACAGCGTCCTGTGGGTATTTTTTTACATTCAGAAGTTGTTTTCACCAATGTGTTGCCTTTGCAGTTAAAATATTCTGATTAGCTGGTATTCAGATACATAGAATGTCAAAAGACATTATGCCCAATACTCAGAGAGACGGAGCAGGACAAATTACGAGAGGTGAACAACAAGCAAAATGTAGCTTTGCTTTGTGAATTTGGTCCAGTCATTTTAAAGACTTGATCTTCCAAGGTGCTGAGCAATCCTAGAGACCCTCAATTCCCCTTGACATCAGGGGGAGTTAAAGGCACTTATCACCTGGCTGAACGGGGTCATTAGCCTTTCGGTGCTGCATTGTCCCTATCTATAAAATGGAGACAATGCCTACCAACCTCAATGGGTTGTTGTGAGGCTTAATTAATACTTTTTGTAAAGTGCTTTGAGATTCTTGGCTACTATAGAAGTGCAAGACAAGAAGTGCAGTAGAAACTTGGAGTAGAAGCAAAGGAATTTTGGCAGCAAAAAGGGCCACAACCCTGGAAATTAAAGGTTTTCGGAGTTCATTATACAATCTTTCTCTTTTATCAATTGTTAGCAAGAACTTTGCAAAATAATCAATGATATTTCTGTTACAGTGCAATTTTAGAGACAAACATTTTAAGTACATCTATTTGTTTTTTAAAACAAAACCTGACTGAGTTAAAGAGTTATTTTTTATTTAAAACAATAGCATTATGTAATGGTAAGTGTCGGTGAGTGAGGACTAGAATTGCGTTGTATATATGCAAGTTATTTGAGTGTATTCTAGCTAAAATTAGTGCAATTTAAACTTCTCATGTAGACAAGCCCTTAGAGTCTATTTTTTGGCTGTGGTACTGGTTTGATATGACCTTGGGCAAGTCACTTTCATTTATATCTAGATGAACACTCCTAAAAAAGATTTGCAAATACTCATTGAAATCAACAGTGGAATTGGAATACTGATCACCATTCATGGCCATGTTCCTCAAATGTTTGTACAAGCAATTTTTTTGTTCACAGGAATGTTTTCCTAAAGTAAAAGTCTCACAGATGCTTGAGTGAGTGTGTGTTCTTCTGGCAGTGACATTCATTATTTTTTCCATTTCTATTTGTACACCTACCCACACAGGGTTTTTTACAAGGTGGGGCATATTCACCCCCATCCTATCCTCTTAAAATGAAATAAAATAAATGAATCAGAAGAAAAGAATATACAGGGAGGTACAGGGTTAAGAAGATGGCCTTTTGTTATACTGGGATGATTCAGTACATCCCACCAAATCAAATGTTTGTTCTTCTTCTCTCTGTGACTCCTTCTCTCAGTACAGATCGCACATTTTCCCTGATGAGACCAGTACTGAAGCAATATCCTAAAATACTGCTAGTGGGTACTGTGCTTTTGTACATTTCATCTTGGAAAGACATAGAAAATTCAGGTCCCTGACCACTTGGGAAGATTTATGAAATTCATGGCACTTTGGAAGAGGAGAGGGTATTTGTTAAAGTTTGGCACACTAGCCAAATTCTAACTCGTTTAATTATTTCCTGCCAGCTTACTTTTCTCCTGCAATGTCAGCTAGATATCATATTCTTTACTTCCCACCCTGAACTGGTATAGAATATAGCTGTGTGCTGTGTTGTGCTGATAAACATATGCTGGGTTTCATGACAGAAGTGGATGCATTCCAGTGGCGGATGAAGTGATTCTTTATATATAGTTTGCACAATTACCTCGTAAAGTTTGTAAAGTGTTTTGGGATCCCTTCAGATGGAAGCTCTATTTAAAGAAAAGATCATCCTTGGCATTATCGTGGTAGCTGGCAACCAGTGATCAGCCTGATTCTCAAATATGTCTTCTCTGGAATCCAGACACAGACAGGGGATGCCAGCACCGTTAGGCATGTGCCTATTGTGCCTAATTGGAAATCCACTTCTGTCTGTTACTGTGGAGAACTTCCTTGAATGAACAATTGTCATTCTTGAGTGGGCAAGGGTGTCATTTGCTATGGGGCAAGTTGCCCCCCAAAGCTTGGTTTGCCTGGCAGATGTTTCATAGGGCTATATGCGCCACTTGGTGCACCCTGGAAGCTGCAGGATAGAGCATAATCACATATAATGTTCTATATGCTGATGCAACTTTCCCCTCCCCTCACAGAATTTTCTGAAAAGAATCTCCTGGATGGGGCGAAGGAGAAAATGCCTGTGATACAACAAAATCACTAAAGGCTACTGATCATGTGTGTTTGTTATTTATGTAAATATGTGTCCTTTCTAAATCCCTGTTTGTGGTTTAGTTACAAACTGGGTCAGGGTCCCATTTAAAACCACATACTGTCTTGTCAGTGGAAATTTTGTTTTGTAGAAAATTTACCTTTAGATTCGTACAGGACTGTGGTTCTGCTTTTTCATGTTTCTTATCATCCCTGATGTCCTCGGGATTATTTTTTTTAACATCTAGCTTCATCCCACCAGAACCTTTAGTAAGCTTCCAGGGCCAGAGTCACCTTTTTGAAGCTGGGAGAACTACATCTACCACCCAAGCCTGGTACGCTGTGCTCCAGGAGGAATTCATCCCTAGAGAGCAGATCCCTCCCCATTAATGCTACCTACTTTGGGGGCCTTGCTGGTTATGATACCCCTGTGTCTTTACCTGGCCGTAGCTTCTCAAAGTGGACTTTTTGTCACCTGGTGCCTTGCTCAGGGTCTATGCTAGTTCCTCCTGGCCAAGACCCTTGAGTGAATCTGGTCCACGGTATTTCAGGCTCTCCCATTGGATATCTATACAACTAATTTAATCAAAGACTAATCTCCATTTCAGAAGCAGTCTTATTTCCACCGGAGCCAATTTAATGCTGGGTTGGGGGGTATGTTTTGGGAAATACTGTGCGCAAAATGGACAATAATAGGATTTTCTCTCTGCTTTCAGAAACTTTGGAAAATGGACCCAACAAGTGTGAAAGGTGAGTGAGGGGCTGTCTTTGCCATTTGAATTTTTCTGTGCAATATGTACCCTGGTCACATGTCATGGTAGAAATGTAATCTGTACATGTAAATGTTTGTTGTTGCTTGAATCTAGCGCAGCTAACAGAAAAGGACCAAGCAAAGATGAAACATACTGGAAGGAGATCAATGCAGCGATGGCCCTAACAAACCTTGCCCAAGGAAAGGATAAACTGCAGGGAACTACCAGCTGCATCATTCAAAAGTCATCACATATATCAGAAATAAAGACTGTTAAAGTGCCATTAGTTCAGCAGTTTTGAGAAATTGTTACATTTTTTGGTCAAATGGACATTCCTCACAGCATTGGTTTTCAGTAAAATCCGATCCACAGCTATGAAGCAAATATTGAAAATAGATCCTTTTAACATTATGGTCAGTTAAAAAATTAAAATGCACTCTCAGACCCAGACTTTTTCATTGTATTAAATAAAATGTTCAATTGCTTCTATAAAAGGCATGTAAATTATAAAATAAAGTCCATTTTTATCAAAATATTAACTTATTTTATGTTAATCAAAGTGCGCATAAAATGTCTGCATTGCTATAACAATAAGTGCCTTGCTTTCAAAAAATAAGCTATAACGTGGGCATAGTACAACACAGTTATGCCTCAAAATGACAATGCCATTAACCTTAATCTTTGTATATTATTTCAAGTGAGCCTGAGCAGTCTAGGGCTGAACACATTATTGCTGGAAGCCCTTGAGAGAATTTTTGTGTATTTGACTTATACAAATTGATGACTGGCGAATCTTAATGAAAATGTTTTGTTTTTTTTTAAATCCACAGTATTATTAAAAATTGTATAGTCTGCTTTGTCAAAGTGACAATGAGGTTGTTGTGCATGTTTCTTACCTGTATCTGCAGTGTGTTAAAATACCAAAATAACTCCTTTGAAAAGTGCAATACTGTAGAAAACATGCAGGTTTAAGAATATTTCAGTCATTCAAATTAATCTGAATGCACACGTACACACAGACATTGTGATCATTAGAGATTTATAGTGGGGAAGGTTGCAGCAAGACCATCTGTACAGTCAATTTGGATTTCATCTTTCTAAAGCTTTGCTATTGACTTATTGAAGTAGTTATATACATAAACAAAACCGATCTCTTCTGGTACCAAACTAAACCTATAGTACAGTTTGTTATTTGTACTGGAGCTCAATAACTTTCCACAATGGAAACTCTTATTACTTTAATATGTCCAAATGCTTTTATTTTGTACATACTGTATCAAATAAGGACAGTTGATTGACAATTCACATTTCAATGGAAAAAAAGACATAATCAAAACTATATATACTCCAAGTTAAAACGCAAATGAAAAACATCTGGGACATGAAACATTGAAAAATATCAGCATGTATTTTAGGAGGGTTTAAAGTCAATGCTAAATCATGCGTTAAAAATAACATTTTAAGTCTCTAAACTTGACTGCTATTGAGTGATATAATCAATGTAAAAGCAGAAATTTGTGTTTGGTGTACAAGGTTTTCTTGAATCGTACAACAATATCCTAACCAGTGCTTGAATAAACAATGGTGAAGCCAAATATAATTTGTACTGAATCAGTTACAGAAAACTGGAAAAGAGCTGATTGTTCCCAGGGTTTGGATATTTTTTCCTGTGGGTAACCTATCAGTTGTTATTGCTCGCCCTTTGGTCCTGGAATGTTGACATTGACAGCAAAACTCCCATATACTTCAGTGGAAGCAGGATTGGGCCAATAATGAAACTACCCTACAAGCATAGTCTGTTCCAGTTGCACTAAAATAGTCAAGATATATAGCAAATATCCTTTTTGTGACTTCTAGGACACTTCCCGATGTAACATACTATTATGTTGGGTTTATTTAGGGTACAGTGAAAATGATTGATATGGAAATATTTTGTACATATATATTTTTACTTTGTTTTCTAAATTGCTGATTGCATTGACATAAAGTGCCAAGCAGGAAACATATGTCATGACTGTATGAACAGTTGAAGTATACCTCTTATTGACTTGCATCATTATGTATTTAGAATTCCATGACAATAATTTTTGATACCTGACTTACTGGATTTTTGTCATAATAATGTGAGTTTGTAACTAAGAACAGAAAGTAAATACTTCACTCTTGTTCATACTATTATAAGTTATTCTGGTATTAAATATTTTGTGACAATAAATTGATTGTCTTGTCAAACTATTCTGTTAGATATATTCTCAGTGTTTTTATTTGAGTAAATGACAACAATATTTGTCATATTGTTAAAAATGAAAAGTACTTGCAGTGACTTCTCTGGGATAAACTGGAGAAGACAAGCCATTTTAGAAACATGTGTTTGTCTTTTTTTAAACGATCAAAGCACAAAGAATAGCCTGAAAAAAACATATCAAGTAGGTTTTACAATTAACAAATACTTGCATCATTTCTTGTTACAATTTTCTTTAATTTATTTTTTTCTGTTGCTGCTTAAATGTTTTCTAAAAACATAAATGCTAATAGGTTGTATGTGTGTGTGGGTTTTTTTAAATAACAAGGATCATGATCAATGCTGAGCCAACAGCTAATGGAGACTCAATAATTATTTATGATGTAGGAAAAACAAACATTATTAGTATTGCTCTTTTTTGTTTCAACATATGTAACCATTTTAATAAAATAAATAAGTGCAAACCACATCTTGCCGTTTTTGAAATAAATGGTCATTTCTCTTTCGTTAGTCATCATTTGCATGCCATGTTCTCTCTGTTTTCATGTAGTACTATGGCGTTGTTAGAATGGGGTGCAGCATGTGATAAGCAGAGGGAGGAGGAGAATTGTCGCCTGTCTGTTAGTAGCCCCCCTTGACGAGTGACTGAATGGTAGCAGCTGAGTGCACCCCAGGTCATGGCTACTGACTGATCCTCCTGGCATAGTGTGTTGGGTTACGGAGAGGAGACTACACAGAATATGATTTCAGAATCTCACGTGGGAATTTCCCCTGAACAGTCTCATGCTCATGCTGATGGCTCTGATGCTGCCATTTCTTATGCTCTGACAGATGCTAGGCCTTTTCTCCAAAGCTGGCACAGGAAGGCAATTCTAAGCTCTATGCATCAGTGAAAGTAACTGCCTGGTGGAGGAGTCCCCCTGTGGGAGGGTAGCTAGTATTAAGTCTGTCTGGGGGTCCAGTTTGTGAAGGTTGTAGCAGAGATGTTCTAAGTCAGCACATTTCTTTGGCCACACTAACAAGACACCGTCCCCACCTAGTGCTGCCACTTTTTTGGGCTGCCTTGGATGCCTCTGAATCATGTGGCAAAGGGAAGTTTGCAGCTGACTTTCACCACTGCAGACTTTCCACCCCTGGCATATATGCCAGCTTTCTGTGGCATAAAGCCTGAGCTGTTCTGGGGCTGATGCTGTTCTGTGCCACTGGACACACTCATGCATGGGCATGAAGGACACAGTTTAGAGTTGCACAAGTTAATATCAGGAAAATCAATTTCAGACTGCAGACTGAAAGCCTTTGAACCCTCCCAGTGCCCTCTGGCATTTAGAGTTTTGAAAGTTGCTTCAGCATTCTTGTAGGGGTGCGGAGTGTGACTAGGTGTGGATCACAAGGCTGTACTGCACTGCAACATTGCCTTGCTTTCACAACTGTAACAGAAATGGAGCCCAGAGGTGGGATTATGCTGCAAAATTTGGATCCAGATTTTGAACATTCCAAAGTTTCAGCATGTTTTGCTCCAGGATACGGAAGATTGCAAAAGTCAGATCCAGGTCTGGGGACAGAGTTAAAAGTCCCTCAAAGTGTAGGGCTGTGGATCTGATTTGGGCCCCATCTGTAAACTCACCTCGTTTAACAGAGAGGGAGGTAGTTGGCCACAATACAAATACATTTTTAAAAAAGTAAGTGGAAAAGAGACATGAATGCCTAATGCTACAGAAAAGTCCCCAAATGCTTCTGTTATGTCAGCTTGGGCTATTGGCAGTGGAAGTGGTTTTTGGCAGTGGAACTTAGACCTTGCTCAAGGCTAATTTAACTCACACACCTGACTTTTTAAAGGGAATTGAGATGTAGATTCTTAATGGATGTTCTTTTTACATTTGTGCTCTGGGTCCCTTCTTCAGATTTTGATTTTCCCTTTCAGCCTCTTTTGGACTTGCTTCCTCTTCCATCTTTCTTCCTGCTTGAAAAGTATCCTATTACATACAGATGGCAACAGGACCGTTTATGCCAGAGCTCATTCTTCTGTCTAGGCCCATGTGGGTGAAGGCTATATGAGTTCAGTAGGATAGTACTGAATGACAAAGTCTCCCATTAACGGATATCTTCATTCTCCCATTCCAGTGCTAATTAACAGTTCCTAACATGTGAAGGGCTCAACAGTGTGCAGTAAAGATTGTCCAACCAACAAACTGCACTATCTATCACTATGTTCTTAACTATTACTGCTTTTGGCTATCTTAACTCCCTAAAGGACTGTCAATTTAACCATAACTGCATAAGAACTGCCAAGTCTCATTTTATGAGCTGCTGCTGAGAGTTTAGTTATTTAAGTCTGATGTTAAACAATTTTTATTGGTACTTCATGGCAAATGCTTGATTTACAGTGCTGTAAATAACCACAAATTAGGGGCATTTCTTTCCTTTACGGTAAAGGCACATTACCTTGAGGGACAGAAAGATGGTTTGCATGTGAAGATCTGGAGTCTATTCCCAGGTTTATCACAGCCTTCCTGTGTGAATTTGAGTAAGGCCTATGTAGCGTGAGTTCCAAAGGAAGTCATGGGGTAAACATCAGGGGACTGGAGCTCTCTGTTATGGATGCTTTCAAAAACAAGAATTTTCAAAGCTGTAGTCCAGAATGATCCAGAAGTTCTGAAAATGTAACCCTTGCTCTGGCTTCCCACACTGCCCGGATGCTCTGAATCTAGGTGAGCACTCACAGCCTAATGGGTTTTCAAGATGCTACTATCATATTAGGTTATGTAGTAGAGGATCATCTGTCCTATTGGGCCTGCAAGCTGCAAAATGCAAAAGTGTTCCTCGATTACTCTTGGACCCCATTTGGCAGCCAACCAGGGGCTACGCAGTGAGTGCTGGGTAACGAAAAGAACAAACACAGAACTTGGAAACATACAAGACATCAGAAATGCGAATAATGGGCAGGTGTGTATGGAAAATTCACATCAGTAATAGTATGGCTGCCTAGAATACCTGCTGGAGAAATGGTACGTTCATGAGGCTAGGGGCACCTGTTGCATATTCTCCCACAAAGGGTGAGGGTGCTGTAAGTACTGTAGCTTCTCTCATATTATTGCCACCTGAATCCATGCTTCACTTTCTCCCTGTTCAGCAGAGGTCATTAATTCATTTATGTCTGCCCCATCAGGCCAGTGTAGTCCAGGTCTCACAGCAGTATTATGTAGCATAGAACAGATCAGGAAAACCCTGTTAACATTTGCAAAGGGTTATTTCAATGGGCTACCAATCTGATGCTGATGCCTTGTTCTCATTTTGACAAGGTCAAGTGACCTCTCTATGGCCACGTAGGTGGAGCTGGGAACACTGCACTTCTTTGGGTTGACCCTGTTGGAAATTCACTATGGGGCTCAGGAGCCATGTTCTCAAGGAAAACTCTCAGGCTCCTGACGGAAGGAAGGAGCTGAAGTAGCAGACAGAATGTGGTCTTGTGGGAGTCTGTGTGGTGTGCATAGTGTTTGCTTGCTCATTCAGGGTGACCATAGACTTGCTGGCTCAACTCTCAAACAGTGCAGAGAGGGATGCTTTGTTTAACACCCAGGAGTCCCTGTTGCGCCTAGATGCACCGCCTTGATGTTGGTTGCTGGGGCTATCAGCAGGGATTGGGTCCTGCCCCCCTCTGGAGTCACCTGGGGCACAAGACTGGAGGACCAGGCAGCCAGTGAGTTCCTGGCCTTCCCAGGGGCGGTGGGGCTCAAGCTTTGGGCTGCAGCCCTGAGGTAGCAGGGAGGCAGGCTCTGGACATGGGGCTTGGGCTCCAGCCCTGGGCTCTGGCTGCACAACAGCAGGCCCCAGGCTCTGACCACACGGCTTTGAGTTCAGCCGCAAGGCTTCAGGCTCTGGCAGCAGGGCTTCAGGCTCCGGTCCCCTGCTACCTCTGCCAACCCCCATCTTCCCGGGCCCCCAATGCCTCCCCTGACCCTCCATCCAGGGCTTAATTTGTCCCCAGGCTTGCCAGGGCTGAGTAAGACTGCTGTGAAAAGCAATACTTGTATGTTTGTTAATATCACTTTTCACAACAGACTTACTAGCTAGCAATAAATATATACATGACCAAATTATTGGTTTCAGAGTAACAGCCGTGTTAGTCTGTATTCGCAAAAAGAAAAGGAGTACTTGTGGCACCTTAGAGACTAACCAATTTATTTGAGCATAAGCTTTCATGGGCTACAGCCCACTTCATTGGATGCATAGAATGGAACATATAGTAAGAAGATTATATATATATATACACACATACAGAGAACATGAAAAGGTGGAGTAAGAGGCTAATTAATTAAGATGAGCTATTATCAGTAGGAGAAAAAACCTTTGTAGTGATAATCAAGATGGCCCATCCAGACAGCTGACAAGAAGGTGCGAGGACACTATTTCCCCATGTTAAGTATCCTCACACCTTCCTGTCAACTGTCCAAATGGGCCATCTTGACCATCACTACAATAGCATTTCAATACCTCTTCATATAAATTTCCAATAAAATGTTGACACATTAAATTTAAACAATTATATTATTTGCATCAGTCAATAAATCAGATTTTTTTTCTATTGCGCTAATTCTTTAGTGCTAGTCCACCGGCATTGCAGTGTGCTTAATTAAGTTAAACTGTTTTTAATAAAGTGCATGTGGCAAGTTTTCCAATTCTGTAAGAAGAAAAGGAGTACTTGTGGCACCTTAGAGACTAACCAATTTATTTGAGCATAAGCTTTCATGAGCTACAGCTCACTTCATCGGATGCATACTGTGGAAAGTGTAGAAGATCTTTTTATACACATAAAGCATACACATAAAAGATCTTCTACACTTTCCACAGTATGCATCCGATGAAGTGAGCTGTAGCTCACGAAAGCTTATGCTCAAATAAATTGGTTAGTCTCTAAGGTGCCACAAGTACTCCTTTTCTTTTTGTCCAAATCATTGTAATTTGTGCATATTTATTTAGTTTTCCTAAAGGTAATTAAGTATTTCATGAAAAAGTGTGAGTGTGGCCACCAGCAAGAGTTGGTGGCCGTATTCTTAGGCCACCAAAAAAATTGTCCTGAGAACCCCTGCTCTAGAAGGTACTACCAGACCACATTTTTTCTCAGGATGACCTAGCCTGTCCTGAATTTGGTCATCGCCTGCTCCACTGGTTCCTTCTATTGGGATAGAGTTGGCAATTTCTCCTGACAACAGGATTTCACCTCCAACTCCAGGATGACCCGAATGTCCATGGGCCAGGCTTCCTGCCAATCCAAGACAGGTGCCACCTTTAACATGATAACACTATTTCAGTTCAGCCACAGCTGAGCTTTTTATCCTTTTCCCTCTTCTGCTGTCTTCCCTGCTATCTGTGTTTGGCTGTCTGTCTGTGTTTGGTTGTGGAAAGTTAAAGCTTGGTAAGTAACTGCAGTAACATTTACATCAGCAGTGAAGAAAAGTATGAGAGACAAAGCTGATTTTGGAAACCATGTTTCCCTTGTCTGCCTAGTAAATAAAGGAGATGTTTTAACACCAAAAGGGGCGTTGTTGGTTCCTGAGAAGCTGGGACTTACAGCTCAAAAAGACCTCTCATATATTGCACTAGCTAGGGAGCACGCTGACCTTCATGTGGGCCACAGGTGTGATATCATTCTGAGGTCGGGACACACACAGCAGATGAATGGGGTGAAGGGCTCAAGCATTTGAACGGCCTGCCTGTGCCGATCAGCCCTTCTGGATCTTTCCATTTTCTCTCTGGAGTCTGTTGCAATCCTGGGACTCACAAAGCTGCTGTGGAGGTGAGAGAGGAGCCTGAAGATGGGACAAAATTATGCTTTGTGCGAGAGTCGCTTGGGGATTCCAGGGAAGCTGTCTTAGCTCCTCCCCCTTCCCAATTGCCCTGAGGGAGGGAATTTTCATCCTTAATGATCCTGTTCTCCCTACTTGGCAGCCTCATATAGGAATTGTCTGTAGGTCTGTAAACGATGGGGTAACATGTGGCACATTCATGAGCTACCCAGATGTCACACAGCCAGAGATAACCCTTACCCTGTGCTGGGATGGCAGATGAGGAACAACATATATGGCCGTGGAAAGCAGGGTCATAGATTCCCCAACCTGTGGTGCAGAGAGACTGCAGTGTTCCTGTGGGTTCCCCCTCAAGATTACATTTCCCCTCCGTGACTGCTCAGCCTGGAGGCAGCAGAACAGTGGTTCAGAATTTGGTCCACTGGTTGTTGGTGAGATGAAGATGGATGCTGATGAGGGACATTACCCAAATAACAAAGAGTTTAGTTAGGTTTTTTTGGCTAGTATTTAAAATATAGGTGCCTAAAGTTAGTCTCCGAAGTGCGTAGTGTGACAGCTAAGGCAATTTCCTGCACTACCCTGGCCAAACCTTGCTGAAATAAGTTTAAGTATTGTAGGAGTGCATTGTATTAAAAATGCAAATGTTTGTGTGTTATTGTGGGATTGTATGTAAATTGTCTAGGAGACGTAATTGATGTAATCCTTGGGAAGTGTTATGAGCTTCATAGGACTCTTTTAAACAGTGGGCCAAGACAAGAATGTATGGTTAGCTGAGTAGGTTACTTAGGAAATACCTGAGAGGAGGGAAATACAAATGCCCACCTCCAGCCCTGCTCTTTGAAACTTCACCTTTCGGAAGGGACCTTTGGCCACCAGTAACCTATTCCCAGGATCAAAAGGCCCAAACAGCATAGAATATTAGGGTTGGAAGAGACCTCAGGAGGTCATCTAGTTCAAGCTCCTGCTCAAAGCAGGACCAATCCCCAGTTTTTGGCCCAGCTCCCTAAATGGCCCCCTCAAGGATTGAACTCACAACCCTGGGTTTAGCAGGCCAATGCTCAAAGCGCTGAGCTATCCCTCCCCCATAAAACATAAAGGGATAACTCACAGTCATGAGGGTTCTTGTTCTGTGCACAAGGGGTTATGAACGCCTAACCACAGACCAGACCCTGGTGGGGTTTGAAGGACTATTCACCATCCAGAGCCCTGGTTGGAGTTGGGGTGATCTCTGGTCAGGGCTGGCTCTACAGTTTTTGCCTCCCCAAGCAGCGTGCCGAATTGCTGCCTGAAGAAGGGAGCTGCCGCTGAATTGCTGCCGAGGGACTGTGAAGATACAAGCTGATGCCGAATTGCTGCCACGGCAAAAAAACCCATGCCATCCTAACGACGCATGGACTGCCACCCCTTTAAGATTGCCGCCCCAGTCACCTGCTTGGAACGCTGGTGCCTGGAGCCGGCCCTGTCTCTGGTAAGCTTATTAGCATGTGTCAATATGTTTTCTCTATAATGCTTTCACCTAAAGAATGTGCTCACTTAGACAGAGCCCTGTGGTAATTTAATTGTGGCAATTACACTGTGTGCTCTCCATGGGTTGAGTTCCTCCCCACCCCCCAAAATCTAGGGTTACCATAGGTTTGGGTTTTCCTGGACTTTGCCTCTTTTTTGGTAGTCTGCTCTCTGTCCACCTGGACTTTTCAAATAAGAGGCAAAGCCTGGGATTTTTCCTTGGGAAGCAGATGTTGCAGCTCAGAAAGAGCTGTCTCCATGCCTGATTGGTCCCGGCTCTGCATCCACAGCTGATTGCCCCCTGCCTCCCCACTTGCCCCCCCGCAACTGCAGATGCTGGATCCCGCCCACCCTGGCCTGGCCCAGTCTGCCAGGTAAGTGGAGCCAGCAAGTGCCTCTTGGCTGGGAGGCCTGCACCAATGCAGGGCCTCATAGCCTGGCCAGGAGGGGTGACAGGGCCAGGTCTCTGCCTCTCCTGGGGGAGTGGGAGAGACCTGCGCGGAGGTGCTGACTGATGGGCTGGTGCTGCATCCCGGGCCTCCACCAGCTGCCCTGCCATGATAACAGGGATCACAACACTACCACCTTGAGTGTGAGGCTGCTGGTATTCCCCTCCAGCACCCCACAGGTATCCCCTCCAGCACCCCAAATATCCCCTCCAGCACCCCCAAATACTCCTCCCAGTACGCACGCACCTCCTCCCCCACCCCACCCCCCCGGCTGGGGCTCCTGCACATTAGCTACCCTGTGGCCCTGGTTAAATCCCGCCCCCCTGCCCGGATACCTGTGTGAGACCCAAACAAAACCAGGGCAGATGCCCAGCCCCACAGGCCAACAGTGACCCCCATGGCAGGCCCAGCCCTGCAAGCCTTGGGCAGGTGTGGAATTTGTCCCCAGTGCATGGCCCCGTTGACCTGGCTGGAGCTGCCCCCGCCCCCCAATATGTAAGTCAAACTATGCCTATTGTGCACTCTCTGTGGAGAAAAGTAAAGTAGTCCTGTTAAATGGTCTGACTTTGTTGGAGAATTCACCATGTTAGGCAGGGAGCTGTGCAGCCTGGCAATACCCTGGTCAGGAGTGGAAGAGACATGTGTCGCCTCCCAAGAGAGGGGATGGCCGGGGAACTGGAAGCCTAAGGGTGGGTGCCCTTTCTGGACTATAAAAGGTCAGTATAGGTGCAGTTGCCCTCAACTGTGACACACAACTTGACAACTAAATAAATGGTCTGATTTTTGAAAGTCCTGAATACTCCACAGCTTGCACTGTTGTCACTGGGAACTTCTAGTTCTTCAGCATTTTTGAAAATCAGGCCACCTATTTAGGTGCCAAAATGTGCACTTGGGAGCCTAACTTTGCACACCTATTTTTCAAAAAGATACATTTTTGTGTTTAACAAATTCACCAAGCACAATGTTATTAGAGTTGAAGGGTAGCTCTGTAGCACTGTTGTGCTGCCATCAGAGATACAAGGGTTTGCGAACAAACTCAGGGCTTCTGCTGCTCCCTAGGTTCATGAAAAGTAGGCATGCTTAGTCTGAAGACAAAGAAGGTAAGCACAGAAGTCTCTAATACTGCTCACCCTTAACTACAGGGCTTGTTGTTTAATGCCAGGAGATCATGCATTTCTCCTTCCAGACCTGAAGGTAAGGGTCAAGATCCTTTTGAGCAAAGGAGGAAGCAGGAGAAAGCACAAGGCAACAGATCAAAGAGGTGGGTATTGCCTGCACTTAAAATGATAACCACCACCAACAAAAAATTAGTATATGAATTTCTGAATGGTCATGGTGAGCAGCAAAATGGTAACCATAAAGTTCCAGGTGGCCATAGATTTGTTGTAATATTTTACTGGTCGTGAAACCAACATAAACTGTCAATTCAAAAAACATGGTTGACAGTGACCCAAACCTTTTAAAATATCTTGTAAAGAAAAACTTGGAAATGTCAAAGTTTTATAAATCATTGGCTACATTCTTGGAACAGATATCAGCTTAGTAGGTTGTCTGTGAATGAGTAGTATAAAGACTTTAATCAGAAAAGATTGAACAAGGCTGGTTCCATGGCATGGGAAGATCCATATGACCATATCTAAGTTATGCTCTTACTGAAAATGTTCAAAGTGTTTGTCACTTTGTTTGAAATGTGTAGCACTGTTAGATATATATTTATATGTACTCTACCCCCTTTGATATAAAAACCAAACTTGTTTCTTATCAAAATACATTGCCACAAATGCTATCTTAACCAAAGCAACTTAAAATAAAAGCATTTACTGTAAGAACTACTATAAATAAATCACTACATTAAATATAGTCTGAGGGCCATTACTCAGGGCCCCCTTCAGAAACAAAAATACAGGGAGGGCGGTTGAAACCTTTTTGCAATTTCCTCATGGGCAACTGTGGTGGGAATTCTATACCCAATTTATAAAATGAAATATCCCGTGTATCTGTTTCACAAGGACATGTACCAGCATGAGTGTGGGATTTAGTGGAACATGGATTTACAACTGGACATTAAATATGGGCATGTGGAAACATTATTATGTAAACTAATACTTAGCTACTTTTTGCTACATTTCCTCAACAGCAACAAAATGGTAGCACAGAAACTAAGTGCCAAGTGTAATTTTTTAAACTTGTTTTACAAGAACAAAAAGAAAAAAGTCTTCTGAGGACCAAGGACAATTAGTTACATTTTTTAAACTGGGTGTGTTCTAGTATTCATTCTTTTTTTCTTAATTGACTAAGATTCAAGGCCATGTCATAAAGGTCTTGAACAAACATGGCGTGTGCAGTTACATAGATAAAAAGTTAGCATAAAAACTTCTTTTTCTGTTGTGAAGTCTTAAATGGAGCCAGATTCTGCTTCTACTGAACTCAATGGAAGTTTTCCATCAATTTCAATTTTTAGCAAAAACAAGCTCCAGGATTATTATTTTTTAAATGCATTACTAAGAATCTTTGGAACATTTTTTTATCCACTGTGATGACCCATTCATTGCTCAAGTAGGAGCTTTATCTCAAGATGGCTGCAGTTTAGACATATATAGACTATGACAATGTTAGAGATGGATGTAAGTGGTGCACAAACTTTATGCTGGCCCTCTGCACAGAGATGAATTTCACCTTTTCAGAATGCCACTTGACGGGTGGGTGAAAACCATAAGGCATAGTGCTTTAAGATGCAGCCATAGCCCCTTCATCTGGGCTCTAACTCTTTGAACAACACACTAGAGATTGAACCAGAAACCTCCAGAGCTAACAGCCCGAGTCTCTACAGCTTGAGCTAAGCAGCCTGGCACTGCAACAGGGCACCGTAATATTTACGCCCTCTGTGGGTCAGACATGCATAATATGCACTCATCAGAGGGTTACGTACACCCACAACCTTACTCTGATCTCTTGGGGTAGACAGCCAAGCCCCACTTTTGGTTGAGGTTGCATTATGTATTGGTAGTCAGTGTGACTTTCCAGAACATAGATAGTCCACCATAACATGGACCATAACAGTTTACCTTAAACCTGTGGGATGGCAGCAGCCATCTAATGTCTATTGTGCCACAGACTATTAGATGAATGCCTTGATAACTCACAGCTGGTGTATTCATTTACTGGAGTACGTTTCCTTTCCAAACTTAACAGTGTTAAGAAGTAGGGCGACATTTTTTGGCTGAGACATTGGTCATTGAAAAATGCAGATTCGCCAACATTGAACTGTTTCATGAATTGTGTTGGTTTCGCTGAACCGTTTAGTTAAACAATAATCTGAAAAAGAACATTTCATTGTGACATTTTCATATTTTCTTTAATTTTATTTTAAAAAAATCAAAAACGTTTTTAAAGGTTCAAAATTGAACTTGAAACATTTTATTTTGATTTGAACAAAACTTTTTTCGTTCAACCCAAAATGAATTTATTTGTAGGTTTGCCAGAAATTGGAGATTTTTCATGTTCATGACAACCCGAAATGAGACTATTCTTGATTTTTCAGAATTGCGAGAAAACTGAAAAAATACCCAGCTCTAGTGAGGAAGACAACAATTTGTGACACCACTACCAGGGCAAATCTCCGACCTGCAGGAGAGTTAGTACTGCAAAGCTCTCTGTTTCTCCAGCCTTCCAGACTCTAAGTAAGAGGTAAGATTTGCTCCTTGATGGAAAACAAAGTACTTGAAGAAGAGGGAAGGAGGCACAGAGAGAGAAAGAGAGATACATATTTAAAGCGAAAGATAAAATTTCCAGAAGCAAGGAAACTTTCATTTAGGTGCAACTGAGCAGATCATGAGACAGAGAGATTTTTGGTACATGCTCTTTGGTACATGTCACCATAGTGGCAGGTATCTGTTGATAAGAATGTGGAGCTCCTATACTTTTGAATATTACGTAGCTGCACATGCTATACTGAAGGACCAGATTGTATTCACTCTGCTGAACAGCACAGGAAATAAAACTTTCACTCTATTATGGAGTCTGATGCAGACAGACACACCAGGAACAAAAGCACATGCAGAGATCCTATAAAGCTCCGGAGCCACTGGTGATTGCTGTGGGATTCTGGTTACATAAAAGAAGCCAAGAAGAGGAAGGAAAAACTGCACAGTTTATTGCAGTCTTAAACATGGTGGACACAGTATTAACTGATGCCCTTCATGACAGGCTGGGCTATGTAGTTAAGCAATACAGAAACAAGTGCCTATTGTCTGAGCAAGGTGTGTCATACCACAAGGTCACGGACATTGCTGTAAGAGAATCCCAAGTGGTGAATGTGTCTAACAAAGTCCACAAGCCAGCAGAATTTTCACGTTACATATCATTACTTCGGAATGTTACTGATGTGACAAGATGGGTCACTCAGAAGCAGAGACCTGGCATGGTGCAAAGACCTGATGGGCTGGCAGTGGGGTGAAAAGAGACATGTTGACTGCATGGTGTGGCATAAGGCACATGGCTGCAGGCAAGAGGTAGTAAATGGGGCATAAGGAGGCAAGAATGGAAGGTGAAGGACTGTCAAATTGTGACAATGAAAGGGGCTAGAGCCAGAAAACAGAGGGAGAAAGAAGAAAACAAACAAACAAACTTGCATGTCTTCACTATTGTAGACCTTTTTGTAGCTCTGGGTAATTCCGTTATCTGATGCAGTGGTTATAGCAAAGTCAGTCATCTTCCTCTGTGATCTATATCATTTGCAAAGCAAATTGCCCCTCATGTTCAACAGTCACAAACAAGTAGATTGCCATTCTTTCTAATGAAGGGTGATCCATCCTTCCTGGTCCAAAGGAGCCATAAGAATTGGCTAGAACATTGCATGACAACATTGAAAGCTGAAACAGGTCTGTGACGGGGCGTCAAAACTGCACACAGGAGAAGAAGGGGTTAATTAGATCCAGAGAGCCTGGGTACACCTGAAGAGAGTGTGGCAGACTCAAGAGAAGATTCCCAGGGCAGTTGGACGAAGCCAAGGGGAGAGGCAGCCTTGGATCCCTTCCTGAGAGGAGAGGATGGGCAAGAGCCATGGATAAGGGGCTATGGAAAAGCTGTAGGAGAGGATTAGCTACTGTGGTGGGCCCTGGGAAGGGATAAAATTCGAGCAAGGAGGGCCTGTGAGTCAACATCCTGAGAACAGGACAGAGGATTCAGGGGGGAAAGGAAAAGTGACTGAAATTTCAAGCCCTGTAGGGGTGAGGTCTAGGGGTACTTCTTGTTTGACACCATTTGGCAGCAAGACCAGGATTGAAAAGAGACCCAGGAGGGACAAAAGATGTTGGAGGAGATTACATGTGAAGGGCATCATAGTGGACATTACCTGAGACTCGAAGGACAGTGGTACCCCAGAAAGTTGGGACTAGAGTGGGCCATGGCCAGAGGGCCAAGTCATCTCAATGCTGGACAACCCAAATCTCAACGGAGAGCTGAGGCAGAGTTGTGGAAATGCTGCATCATGCCAGAAGGGGGCGATTCAGGACAGTGAGTCAGTTACAAGGTCCAACCACAGTGCTGCAGGAACAGCTGCTACTTTTAAGAGGGAATTGGGGAACATGAAAGGCATCTCTGTAGAGCTGAACATTAAGTCAGACAACTAACCAGGTGATGCGAGGTGAGAATAGAAACATAGGTCATCAAATGTTGAAGCGGATCTTAAACCTCTGATCAAGGCATGAATTCTTTATTGGCTGAGAAAATGGGCAACTTCCCATTATGCCACCATTCCAATCTGTGGAAACACCATTGTGACTATAAAGCTAGTATTTTATTCAGACTAAAATCCACTTCCTCTGATCTCTGCTTCTTTTGCAGTGGGTGAAAAGCTTAGCAAAACTGACCTGTGCCAAACTTACTTATAAATGCAAATGGTGGAAAAATCTCAGGGTTTACTAACAACAGTGATACCCTGGCACTGTTGTTTATCTTCTGGAACCAGCTTTGTTTCAGAGGGCTTTGGAGAGGAATGCTGGGGATACATTACTACCTAGTCATTGGTCAGAATGAAAGTTAGCAAGATTATGTACAGATTCTTGGCATGTTGAGCATTATAGTCTGAGAGTTCATAATGGCAAATGCAAAGTTTTCCAGCATTCCCTAATATGTGGGCCATATGGGTGATTCTAATGGTTTTCACAAGGTACCCACAAAGGTTAAGACCATGGTGGATGTTCCTGTTCTTGAAAATTCTGAATATATTTAGTTCCTTTCTGGGATTATTGAATTACTATAGATTCTTCATTCCTCACCTACCTACAGTTCTAAATATTCTTCTAGGTCAAAGAAAAACCTAAGGCCCTATCTCCAATCACTACACTCCATGTATGTTGTACATCATTTTATATTGCAAGCTCTTTGGGACAGACAGTGTTGCAGCTGCAGCATTTCTAATGAAGACATAGCCTACGTTTCTACAGTTTCTGTTCCTCTGATGTTCCAGCTGCATCCTGCACAGTCACAGTATCTGTGAACCTAATACTCTAAGGATTGTGGGAGTGAGGCTGAAAGTGGGTGTGCTTTGCTGTTCTCTCTGTGCTTTTTCTGCTGGGGAAATGGGGTTTTGGTTTTTTGTGTGTTTAGTTTTGTGGTTGTTAGGTTAATTTCAGGCTCTCTTTTGTTTTAGCAGCTTTTTGTCAGCCCTCTGGGCTGTCATGGCCAGCCCAGGGGGACAGAGACCTCAATTTGTGTGGTGTCTAAGGGTTTAACCTGTGGCCATGGGTTGCAGATTTTGCCTCTGTGAAGGAGTGGGTTCTAGCTATGGGGAAGGTGATTGGGTTTAAACATGTGAGGTATGCCTCCCACATGAGAGAGGCTGTTATTGTGTGTGTTGCCACACTTAGGCTGGTTGAGGGATTTTCGTCCCTTTAGTGCCCCTCTCAACACCTGCTGTTAAAGTCTCTATCTCTAATGTGCCTTCTTTCTTAGGAAATGAGCAGCTGGCTAAAGACCTGGTGGGTTATGGGAAGATCACTAGCCCTATCAGGAGGATTCCTTTGGGCTGTAAAACCCCAGAGGTTCAGCATGTCTTCTCCTTTCATCGGCAGGTTTATGTGATATTAAACAATGCTTCCAAAGTGTTAAAAGTTTCCCTGAATTATAGGATTGGGGAGCGTGACTACGCAGTGTTTGTTGCCACTGAGGACAGGGCCTGTTTTGGGAAGCTGACACATTTGTTCAATCAGTGCCCTAAGAAGAGATAAGCTGCCCCTGAGAATGGCGACCCTAGGAATGCAGGGGTTTCTGAGAGTAAAACACAGAGTGAGGTGGCTCTGGCAGAAACTGGGTCACAACAGGCTCCAGCTGTCTCTGGGGATGTTGGTCCTGGGAGGTTCCAACCCCAGGGGAGATGGCATTACTGGTTCTGTGGCTCCTGACTCAGTGGCCTCCTGGCTTGAGCCTGACTTAGAAATGGAGGCTGAGCCTCTTGCTATGGAATCCAGGGCCTGGACTGAGGATTCTGGCTTGCAAGCGAAGCCCCAAAGCAAAAGATGTCCGTTAAAGGCAGAGGGGGCTCTAATTTTTGAGGATGCTGCGAAGTGGGCTAGTTTGCTCAGGGTAGTTGGGAAGCAAACTGCTGAGGGTGGCCCTTTGGTTGGGAGCATGGAGAATTCTCAGGTATTAGTTTTGCTGGCTTTGTCCCAGCAGCCCCCTCCCTCTGGTCTCTCTGAGTCTCCCCGCTTGAGGTCAGTAGTGACTCAGCCTGCGGGGGCTGACAAACTCACAGACTCTTTGGGTCCTGAACTGCCTGAGGGGGGACATACCCTGGATATTATTGGTAGGTAAGTTTCTGGATGAGACTAAGGGGAAATGTGGAGTAGAGGTGGTGGATTGGTTTCCTGACCTTAATCTGTTTTTGTTATCTGCTCAGTATGTGATGAGACACGTCTCTGTGTGACTGAGTTTGACAAACAGAAGTGGTACAGATGAAAAAAAACGGTGATCAAATGGCGTGTCTCTTTGACCAATAGAAATGTTGGGGATTAATGGATATAGGAGAATTTGATGTTTTTGTTTGGGGTTTTTTTTCCTTTGTCCATCTTTTTCTTATTTTTTCTGTTGACTATTGGTCTGGTGAATAATTTTGTATGCGGCTCGCTGAATGTGAATGGGTGTAGGGACATTAAAAAAAAAAAGTATGGCTCTCTTTGAGTACCTGTCCCAGAAAAAAAGTGGACATTTCATTTTTTCAGGAGATACACACACATTCTTGGTTTGCTGTATAGGAGATAGGAGGTTTTTCTGAGTCATGGTACCACTGCAAGCAAAAGGATTGCCATTCTCATTGTGGACATGGTGAAGCCTGATTCAGTGGTTGTGCAGGAAGTTGTTTCAGGACATTTATTCAAGCTACTTTTGAGCACAATCATTTTTTTAATTAATGTTTATGCTCCTACTGTGGGGAAAGACTGGGTGTGGTTTTTTTCAGTGCTTGAGTGCTTTTTTGACAAATTGTTTGACAAGTGATATTTTAATTTTGGGGGAAGATTTTAATTGCACTCTTAATGAGAGATTGGATAGGAATCATTTTGAACCACATCCATTGTCTGCTCAGCTATTTGCAACCCTTTTACAGGCTGCTGACCTGACTGATGTGTGGCGACATTTTCACCCTCATGCAAGCAGTATACCTAGTTGAGTGCTAGTGCTGGCTCTTTCTTTATGGCCCATTTGGACAATATTTATGTTTTTACTTATCATTTGTCTCATTTACTTTCCAGTTGTATTGTCCACACTGGGATTTCAGAGTATGGTTTGGTCTTATTTATGTTGTCTCTTCCTTCTATGCAAGACAGCCATCCATACTGGCATTTTAACTTGCCTTTTGCAAGGTGTTCACTTTTGGGACTCTTTCAATTATTTTTGGGGAGCCTGGCTTGCCTCAGAAGATGTTTATCCACCTCGCACCATTGCATCAAGGAGGGGAAAAGTTAATATTAATGTTTTTGTCAGCAATAAACACAGCAGACAACCCTGGGCCTTTGCTAGAATAGGAAGAATTAGAGTTGGGGGATGTGGAACCTGAAAAAGCCTCTCATGGCAGTAATGAATTGCTGGGCTGCATGAGAGCTAGAAATATAAAAAGCTGCTCTTGTGGGACTTATTAGATAGCAACATTTAGGGTGCACTGGTTAGGGCCCTTCTCAAACGCATGCACCTACTCAGTTTTTCTTGAGCTTGGAATACAAACGTGTGGATCTTCTGAATTTCCTTTTAATAGCTTAGGCCATAAGTCATTGTGTGTGAGTGTGGTAAAGATTCCTCATTTTCCAATGCTTGTTGATTTTCCCGATAGAGTATGGAAAAGAGAGCTCCTGGTGGCGGACCCATCCATCCAGCCTGGCGAACTGTATATAAGCTTCCGATTGCAAAGCGTATGGGTGATCTCCAATGGAGAATTCTTCACAGGGCCATTGCCACGAATGCATTTGTGCATTGTTTGACTCTGCAGGTGTCCACGCCATGTCCTTTTTGTGACACGGAGGAGATGTTTTGCATATATTTCTTACTTGTTCCAGGTTACAACCATTATTTGTTTTACTTCAGGGTATTTTTCAGTTATTGTCCCTTGATTTTTCTCTTACTGTATTTATTTTTACTGTTAAGTATAGGTTCACAAATAGATTTATGGTATGCCTTGCAAACTTTATTTTGGGTCAGACAAAGATGGGCCATTTTAAAAAGTAGACTATGTAAATTATTTGGTACTGGGGTTGCTGCTGTTCTTCAGGTTTTTAGATTTTTAGTGTTTTTTTGCCTTCATTTGAAATTTAGATATTATACTCTTATAAGCAATCTGGATCAATTTATTCAGTGGTGGGCAGTTGGAAATGCACTTTGTGCGGTTTGGGATTGGCAACTGTTTTTGAACTTGTAGTTTTAAACGTAAAAAGGTCTCCTTCTCTCTCTCTCTCTCTCTCTCTCTTTCTCTCTCTCTGTGCTTTTACAGAACTTCATTCAATAGGGCTCTTGATACAGATCAGCCCTCTATGTGCTACTGTAATATACATTTTAAATAAAAAAAATCCTAAAATAGTAAGTTTATTAAATGCATTTTGATCCCAGTTTACCAATGTGATTGGTATGTAATGTATCCCCACACAGAGTGGAATTGGGAGAGAATTTCAAGGACACAAGACAGGAAGCAACTCTGAACAAACTGGATGGGAAGATTTAGAACTTCTATGTAGAGTGTAGAAATTGTGTCAATATTTATATGGACAAAGAATTGTGCTTCTGAGATCTCCATCTTTTCATGTCTGTATTTGGGCTTCACAAACTATTACATCTCTAGCTGCCTGTAGAATGCAAAGATGGACTTCTTATTACCTATCCACCCTTTTGTGATTTAGCCATAGGGCCAAGATGCTGAAGACCCGCCAAAGTCAGCTGGCAGCCTGCAGGGGGTACCAGGGTGAGAAAAGAACTGCGGCCCCACACCCAGCCTCTAGGAGGTGCTCAACAGATTAATGCCCCCATTACAGTTAGTTTATGTAATTTTACAGTCATCCAGCTTTCATAGTGGTGGGCACATAGAAAGACAGATTCATAAGTAAGAAAGCACTCAGAATGTGCCAATACTCTCCAGTTGCATACCTGGTTTTGCAAGGGCAAACACTAGAAGATCAGAAAAGCGAATGTCCTGTTATTCTAGATGACTAGTTTAGTCAACACATACTTACTGCAGCATATTTGAGTTATTATTCCACCACTCTTAAAACAACAGATGCTGGGTCAGCTTCATGCTGGACATAGTGAAAGGATGCATCTGAAAGAAACTGCCTGATGTCACTTTTGATGGTCTCATTTGGATCATGCCATTGAAGAGAGGGCAAAAACCTTCTTCCTTGTGAATCAGATTATAAAGAATATGCTGAAACTGGCACCACTGCATATGTGATCATGGCCTGAGAATCCACGGCAGGATATTCAGGTGGATTTTGTTGGGTGTTTTTGTTGAGGACATATGTTCTTGGTGGTCACTGATGCTTATTCAAAGTGGCCAGAGATCTGTGTAATGGCCTTCACGTCTGTTGAGTATGCTACCAAGATGTATGTGAAATGTTCAGTCAGTCTGCCAGGACAACTACAAAGTGACAAAGGAATTTTATTTCTATCTTCTGAGTTCAAAACTCTTGCAGTTTAATGGGGAAGGAGGTCATATTAAATCAGCACCAGACCATCCAGCTAATTCTTCATTGAGAAAAACCCAATGTATGCATAAAGGCTTAGCTAACTTGTTAAGTTACTGAAACACCAGCTCACACCACAAGAATGGTGTCCCCAGTACTTCTAGTTAGAGGACATTTCTTTCAATTTACTGAAACTATTGGGGATGATTCATAAGGCACAAGAACAACAGGTGCCTTGGGAGATACGAGTCAACACCAGGACAAGTAATAGCTCACAAATATGTTATACAGCTTAAATGGGTTCCTGGTTATCCCTTAGCAAGACAGGACCAGTATCATGCACAAGGAGCACACAAATGGCCTCACATCCCAGAGACATGTTGCTCAGGTTTTAGACACATGTTTATCAGTTCTTCCATTCCAGAGCCTTCTCTAATATCAATGTTAGCAGATGGCCCTTTGTTAACATGTTTTCAAAAGTAAGTGATGCTTTCATGTGATATTTGCTTTGAATACTTCATGCTACAGTTAAAGTTCCAGTTCTTCTACAGACATTTGGGTACATCATACTTCCTGGTCTAGGACAGAATTCATAGTAGTCAATCCCCATTTTCTTGTTAATAATAGTCAAATATTAGAGCTTTCCATGAGGGGAGAGCAATATGTTACATCTAGTGATTGCATAGTTTTGCACTGAGTGATTTTTTCATATTAACACTGTATATAAAAACTAATCATAGAATCATAGAATATCAGGGTTGGAAGGGACCTCAGGAGGTCATCTAGTCCAACCCCCTGCTCAAAGCAGGACCAATCCCCAATTAAATCATCCCAGCCAGGGCTTTGTCAAGCCTGACCTTAAAAACTTCTAAGGAAGGAGATTCTACCACCTCCCTAGGTAACGCATTCCAGTGTTTCACCACCCTCTTGGTGAAAAAGTTTTTCCTAATATCCAACCTAAACCTCCCCCACTGCAACTTGAGACCATTACTCCTTGTCCTGTCCTCTTCTACCACTGAGAATAGTCTAGAACCATCCTCTCTGGAACCACCTCTCAGGTAGTTGAAAGCAGCTATCAAATCCCCCCTCATTCTTCTCTTCTGCAGACTAAACAATCCCAGTTCCCTCAGCCTCTCCTCATAAGTCATGTGTTCCAGACCCCAATCATTTTTGTTGCCCTTCGCTGGACTCTCTCCAATTTATCCATATCCCTCTTGTAGTGTGGGGCCCAAAACTGGACACAGTACTCCAGATGAGGCCTCACCAATGTTGAATAGAGGGGAATGATCACGTCCCTCGATCTGCTCGCTATGCCCCTACTTATACATCCCAAAATGCCATTGGCCTTCTTGGCAACAAGGGCACACTGCTGACTCATGTCCAGCTTCTCGTCCACTGTCACCCCTAGGTCCTTTTCCGCAGAAGAATGTGCAGATCCTTAGTTGGTGTAAACTGGCATAACTCTATTGGTGTCAATGGACCTCTGCTGATTAACACCAACTGAGGATCTAACCCCATGTGATGCCTGTCGAAGAATAAATGAGAAATGTGTTTGTTGCTGACCTCCAGCTCTTGTAGTCTGTCTTTATTTGAGAAATAAGTTTGGAACATAAACAGGTTGAACCATACGACACAGCTATCTTTTCACTCCCGTCTGTGGCATGCTACCAGCAGGAGAGGTAGGACCAGAAACTTGGCAGCTGAGCACAGGGGGTCACAGGTGCAGGAGAGGAAGAATAAGACAAAACCAGAAGAGCAGATTGTGGGTTTTTAAGCATAGGTTTAATTCCTCTTATTATATGAAACTAAATAAGGAAAGACAGGAAGATGCGGAGGGCCTGAAAATGTAGAGAGAGCATGGAATATGGAAGCCTTGAAACAGGAACATGAGCCTACAACCACCAGTAGAGATTCCAGCCAAGACAGCCTTTTTTATGTACTTTTCCATGCTATAGCGTATAACAATCCATTTACTCACAAGAATGTTTTCTTATTATATTTTGAGTAATGTCCTGCTGATCTAAAAAGTTTAAGGGTCCCACAAGCCCTTCAAATTTGTAATACCCCCTTTCAGTCCACTTTCTTTCCCTTTGGAGCTGTGCAGCCCTGGGGTACGTAACTGAGAGATGTCCACTTCAGTCAGGGGAGCAAGCTTCATGAATCACCAAACAACAGTGCTCAAATGGGAAAAGCACTTTCTTTGTACCAATCTGTGGACTTTAAGAAATGAATAGAAAGTAGAGCTTTGAAAACCCCTAGAGAGCAATCATGCTCACTTTCTCTCTTGGCCTCTTCAAGCTTGTAAGTCTCAGGGTGGTTTAATTAAAGTCCTTAAAACTCTAACAGTAACATTCAAATGCTTAATTTTTTTCCCTTTGGACTCACAGAATTTCCATCCCTCTTTCTCATGTCACTCTCACTCTGTAATAAAACAACTGAGTCACACACTGGTACATAAATATTAGCAGATTTTTAGGCTTGCTGTATTTTTTTTCTTTCGGCCTATTGGGCAAACAGCCTAGAAGGGCTAAGTTATTTGCCAGAATTTGAATTTCTGGCAAACAGCGCAGATCCAGTAGAAATCTCAAATCATATTTCAGGAATGCCATCCTTGTACTGTGCTTTTCCAACTCTTTTCTCTGCACACTAATGAGTATTATGGGGCAATGTGTTCCAGAAATGTGAAAAGTGATGCAGTGGGAAATGTACCAGAACCATCTTTCCACTTATGTGGTTGCAGTTGTCCAAAAAACACAATTAATTAGTGTGATTGAACTGTTTAGCTCCCCAATAAAAGCTTTTTGTGTGATTATATGAAGAACCATTGGTAGAGTAGACTTCATACTGAAATAATGAGTGGAAGTTTTAATTACATTCTGATAAGTAAGATACTAGTTTGTTTGGTACGCTGCAAACATGGAAAACACATGCAGTATTGAACACAGTATATAGGAGTTTAGATTAGAGGTGCTGATGAACTATGTGGAGATTATGTACTTGTCAGCCACATAATGTGTCTGAATTTGAAAAGCAGCCTCTCATTTTGTTCCTGCAATGTTGAGGGTATAAATAATTGCAGGTGATTTTCTATCACTTATGGCTAGAAAGTGAATTAAACTAAACTGAATTAAGGCCACTTCTATCTTGAATAAGAGTGTCCACAGAGGGATTTAATGCAGTTTAATTAATCTCCAATTTGCATTTACACCTTTACTTAATTCATATTAACTTTTCTGAGCAGCTGAATATAGACAAGCCCTAAGCCCTGGTCTACACTAGGACTTTAGGTCGAATTTAGCAGCGTTAAATCGATGTAAACCTGCACCCGTCCACACGATGAAGCCCTTTATTTCGACTTAAAGGGCTCTTAAAATTGATTTCCTTACTCCACCCCTGACAAGTGGATTAGCGCTTAAATCGGCCTTGCCGGGTCGAATTTGGGGTACTGTGGACACAATTCGATGGTATTGGCCTCCGGGAGCTATCCCAGAGTGCTCCATTGTGACTACTCTGGAGAGCACTCTCAACTCAGATGCACGATTGTTTGCCGTTGCTCTGACACAGGGAGGGGCGACTGACGACACGGTTTACAGGGTTGGCTTACAGGGAGTTAAAATCAACAAAGGGGGTGGCTTTACATCAAGCAGTATTTCAGGCAGGACTTCACGGAGGGTTCCAATAAGAAATGGTGCACCTAAGTTATTGTTCTTATTGGAACAAGGAGGTTAGTCTGGCCTCTGATTGATACATGGCTAGATTTACCTCGCTGCACCTTCTCTGTGAGTGACTGCAGCGTGACCTAGAGGAATGAGTCCCCTAGACGGGGGGCAGAGTAGGGGGGTTTGCAAATGAGTACAAAACAAATCTGGTCTATTTCTTGTTTTGATACACTCCATCTATCTTTTACATCTTTGGCTGGCAGCAGACGGTGCAGAAGGACTGCATGCCATCCACATCTCATGGCTGCTCACCATAAGATGGTTCAATAGGACTGACTGCAGGACTAAAGAGAATGACCTGATCAAGTCACTCCAAATTTAGTCCCTGCGCCCATGTCTGCCCAGGCGCTCCTGATCGACCTCACACAGGCGACCAGGAGCACCTCGGACATGACGATGACGGCTACCAGTCCTATTGCACCGTCTGCTGCCACAAGGCAATGGGTTGCTGCTGCTGTGTAGCAATGCAGTACTGCGTCTGCCAGCACCCAGGAGACATATGGTGACAGTGAGCTGAGCGGGCTTCATGTTTGCCATGGTATGGCGTCTGCATAGGTAACTCAGGAAAAAAGGCGCGAAATGATTGTCTGCCCTTGCTTTCACGGAGGGAGGGAGGGAATGGGGGCCTGACGATATGTACCCAGAACCACCTGCGACAATGTTTTAGCCCCATCAGGAATTGGGATCTCAACCCAGAATTCCAATGGGCAGCGGAGACTGCGGGAATTGTGGGATAGCTATCCACAGTGCAACGCTCCGGAAGTCGACTCTAGCCTCGGTACTGTGGAAGCACTCCGCCGAGTTAATGCACTTAATGCACTTAGAGCATTTTCTGTGGGGAGACACACACTCGAATATATAAAACCGATTTCTAAAAAACCGACTTCTATAAATTTGACCTAATTTCGTAGTGTAGACATACCCTTAGACATCTTTCACTCCCTGTTTGAATGCTTTAGGGCAGGGGTCTTGATCCTACAGCACCTAATGCGCCGTTGATTATTTCTGTTTGTTTGCAGTCAATGGGCCAGATTTTCTACTCAGTTACACCAATGAAAGCCAAGACTCACTTCTCTGCAGTCAGCAGAGTTCGGCTGGTGTAAACACCAGAACAAACGAGAGAAGAAGCAAGGCCAGTAACTGTGACCCAGCGCTGTGTTCGGGGTATGGTTGGAGGAGTTTCCTTACAACCAGCAGGGATACAAGTTCAACTTTTGTGTTACATGAAAGCTTAAATGTTGAAGAGGAGGCATCACCTGAGCAGTGGTAGCCTGCAGTGGCACTGCATGCCCACAAAATCCGCTCCCATGTTCTAGACAGAGAATAACCTGAAATGTAAGGTCTGTCTATAGTGAAAGAAAAAAGAACTGCTAGGAGGCACCCTCTGAATATATGTAAGCTTCAGCTGAGGGCTAGGAATCCTGTATATCTCTCAGACTCCAAAGGAAATGGACCCCCCCTACTTTTTAAGAGACCACTATGATCTCCCTGAGTTTTGTTTCACTTGACCACATAAATGACTAGCCATTTTCTAAAGCTGCTTTTGTATATGGGAGCTCTTCTACTTCTCATCCAGTTGCAAGCGGGAAGTGTGATTTCAGGGGCCTTTCACCCAGGTCTGTTGCAGCAGATGATTCCAGGTCTAGACCCTAAATCCTGTCCTGCACACAGACAGGAAGCATTCCTTTCCTAGGGTTTAATGCGGCAGGAGCTGGCTCTGGAGCCTCTCTTCTAATTAGCTGCTGCAGGTGGAGAGCTGTGCAAGTCGCTAGGATTGTTTTTATAGCTATCACATCTTTATGTGGCTGAAGTGGTTTTTTCCACTGTAACTTGGCCGTTTTTGCAAGAGAAATATTTTAGGTCACATTATCATTTTTCCCCCCACGGAAAGCTTATAAAAATTAATCTGTAAGTAAATTGTTAGGGAAAAACATTAGCGAGCGTGTTTTTAAATGGATAATCTTAAAAGGAGCCCATTCCAGGGGAGTTACAAAGTAAAAGCTGTGGGCCAGCTCCTGATCTCCACCTCAACTTCCCCCACCCAAGCTAACACCAGTCTCAGCTAACCCTCCAGTGATTGTTTTCCTAATTATTGAATTTAATGCTGGTGAGAATGCCTGACTGATTACCTTTGAGACGGAAGCTCTTTGTTTATTATCCACAGAACAAGTACAACACAGGTAGTGCAGTGCAATCTTTCCTACGCTGCCTTGCTAATCTATCTCAACTCCTACCTATATGGGTGGGAAAGTTAGTTCAGGCCCATTAATTTCATTTCCTGTCTGGCAGGGTGACCAGATTTCTTGATAAAAATCAGGATTCTCACGATATTAGGGACTTTGTCCCGTGTCCCGGTCAAAGTACAGTTGGAATGTTGTTTGTCCCGATTGTTCGCAGGGCTGAAGGAGCCCACGCCGCACCATGCCACGTGGGGCTGAAGGAGGCTCCTTCGGTGCTGCATGGCAGGGCTCCTTCAAGGAGCCCTACAGTACAAGGTAGGCTTATGTGCATGTTCTATTTTTAAAAAAATCTTATATATGCAACTGTTCCCCCTGCCCCCAGGAAAAAAAGTCTCGATTTTTCACACTTTCTATCTGGTCAACCTACTCTCTGCTGAGGTTGCAAGCATGGGTCCCAGTTGTGCTGGTGGTGGCGGTTTGTTGTGTGTGGATATCCCTGTACTGGGTACTGGATTGAACCCACCACAAAGGCCCATGAGATGGTAGCAATTTCAGTCCCGATCAGTCTGTGCTAATTCAAACCAAAGACCTTGATAAAAGAGACTCCATTGCCGTTAGTAACATGTAGCAATGCAGGCTCCCTGTTCTTTAAAGTGATGTTATGAATAGAACAGAAAACTTTCAATACAACAATACAGGCATTAGTATTTTAAAACTTATCATTAACATGCATGAACTTTCCATGTAAGTATTAAATCTTATTAATAAATAACCTGTATTTGTTACTATTACAGACCCATTTGTATTTGCTTAACCCCTTATTACTATTTGTGTATTTACTTGTTGAAATTCCCCAAAATGGTAACCACACCTTATAATACCAACTTGATCTTGATATAAGGCTGTCTTTGATTTTTCCTATTGGAGTGATTTCCCAGACTTTATTTCTCCATGCCACTAATATTTGGCAGGGGGAGGGATATGATCTTTTCCAAAAATGAACTATTACACATCTGGCTGCTAGGAATAATTGCATTGTCTGTGGGTTTTTCCAAGCAAATAACCTCCTTTGGATTTGGTATTTTACTTTCAACTTCCCTTCATTGTAACACGATACTAAATATAGAGTTGTTTTAAAAAAAATCAGATATAAGACAGACACTTCCCCATTATTTATTTGATAATTGTTACCCCATGATCCAAGGAATATCAAACCTTCATTAAAATAAATGAAGTCTCTCTCTTTCAATTCATGGCATATCCATTATCCCTTCATGTAGAGAATTTCCATCACCTACCTTCAACGTATTCTTCATGCTTCAACAGACAATGCAACTTCTGTCCAGGGCAGCTTCAGTGAGCCTGGACTGCCTTGTGTAATCATTTGCATCTGTAAAAAGTGTCAACTCAGTTTGCACTCACTTTGCGCAGGTGCAAATGACTACTCAAGGTGAAAAGCAGTGGAGAACGATTGTAAAGCACTTAAGCAGGTGGAAATGTAGAGCAATGGAGGCACCTGGCATAGAATGATCAGAAAGTACCTGCATGTCAGCAATTGCCTAGGAGCACATTCATCCCTTACTCCATGGGTGTAGCTTCCATTACTGGTAATGGAAGCCATGTATGTGTGTCAAGACAATAGTACGTATGTGAATGTGATAAGCATGAGTATTCTGAATTCTGCCTGGTACTGGGTTATATGGGGCTAAGCTTCTGCATGAAGCTTAAAGTTGCTCCTATTCCAGAAGACACTACGCAGTGTCACACTATTGTGGGCTCACATACTCAAGCTGAGAAACAGGGGCTACTTGCACAGACTGAGGTAAAGAATGCTGCCAGGCTAGGTTACAGCAGCATCAGAGCTGTGTTTACTTTAAAGATCATTCCTTGTTGTTAGTTAAGTAAATTATCCTAAAACCTGCCTTAGCCATCACTGAAATATTCCAGGCATTACTTGTTCTTTACATTATATTACTTCTCAAAGGCACCTGGGAGCTGGTACACATGAGAAATTTCCAAGGGAACTTTACTTTTTATGAACTGCTGAACATAACAGAGTAGTTTGCTCTAAAACATAAATCTGCTGGCCTTTGTCAAAGTTCCCAGACCAAAAGGTTAGAGGTAATAATTACCACAGAGCCCCATTAAAAAAAAGAGAGAACTATTTATCTTGTTGAGTTTTTGACTAAAGAAGTGGATTTATACAGTTTGGGAGCTATTTTTTGGTAATATAAAAAAAGGACCTGCAGAAAATCTTTCATCTTATTTCTACACCTGCCAGTTTTCCTCACCCCTTCCCTTACCCTCATTAAACTCTTAGTAATTCCAGTAAATACATCAAGAAAAATATGGCTCTTATGAGCTACTGAAGTTTTCTGCATAGAAGAACATAAACAGTACATGTATTTTATTTATCAAGGTTTGGTTTTTTTTAAATGTGCCTCGAGACATATAAGTTTTATTAATAAATATCAAAGCAGAACACATTCTCCACAGCAGTGAAAGTTCATTAACCCATTCCTTAGAGCCATCAGCTAAAGGAAATGCATTAAGGTCTGATCCTGTGAGCTGCTGAGTGTCTTCAACTCTCAGTGAAGTGAATGGTCTTTTACCAGCTCTAACTGATTGTCTGTATTTGTTATGTCCATAGTACATGGAAAAGAACTGGCCACTACTACTAAGTGAGACCTACGACATAAGTATGGTATTATTTATAGGCACTATGGAAAACAGAGCCAAGATATTCATTTCTAACCCGTGACAGTCAGACTGAATCTGATCCACAAATAGAATGATGACCGTTAGGACAAAAGATCTTTATTACTTGTAGCATAAGCAATTAAACACTGACTGTGGCAAACAATTCAACCAGAACTTCAATCTTCGTACTGTGTATACAAATAATAGTATCAAAGAGTCAGTGTCAGAGATGAAGCACGTGTGATGTTACACTCCATATTCTTTATGAAAATATGCTTATGATATGGATATGACACAACTGAGATATATTTTATGCAAGATGGCTCATGAAAGACATCATTGGAAAGGTTATGATTTACTGAATGTGATTATCCAGTTTGTATGCATGTATCATTTCTGTATCTACAGTTAGGAATATGGACTATGTAACAATTACAACAGGGTGTGTATTGGGAAGACACCCACCAGACGACAGGCCATCAGATTTGATGGGCCATTACGAAGAAACAACAAGACTGTGAAGGAACTAATCCCTCTCCTTCTTGAAAGGCATCTTGGGACGTAACTGTGACACTACTAGGTCAGGTGGTCTTGTCACCTGATACTAAACGTTATCTTGGACTTCTTGTAACTTTCCACTAAAAGGAGAGGGGGGCTCAAGTTTGAGAAACAAAAGATTCCCGCCTTATGTAAATCTTATTTAAGGATGGGGAGGAAGGCAAATGGGACTCTCTTCCTTTGCCTACCCAAGAAGGAGGACTGCTGAAAGAACCTGAAGGGACAAAAGAACTAGCCTGAAAGGAAAGGCAGGGATGAGTCCAGACTGAGACAGGGGTCCAGTCTGTAAGAAGAAATAACTGGAACTCTGCGATACAGAAACTCTGTGATACAGAAACTCTGCATCCTGCCTAATTCAACATTTAGGGTGATAAATTACATTTTGTAACCTGTTTCTTTAGTGAATCAAGCTTAATTTGTGCATTTTATTTTATTTGCTTAGTAATCTGCTTTGTTCTGTTCACTATCCCTTTAACTACTTAAAATCTGCCTTTTATAGTTAATAAAATTTGTTTTGTTTATTATTAAACCTATATAATTTCTAACCTGGGGAGGGGGGAAGAAGTGGTGCACATCTCTCTTCACATTGAGAAAGGGGGCAAAAGTTTATGAGCTTGTCTGGTATAGATTTTCTATACAGTGCAAGACAGTATTATTTTGGGTTTGTCTCTCAAAAGGAGCGTGCACATGAGTGCTGGGTGAGTCCTCTCAGACGGAGCTGACTTCAGTCTGTGTCTGCAGTTGGGTGTGGCCCTACCGGTGTGTGTGCGCTGCAAGAGGCTGGAGAGCCTAAGTCAGCACAAGAGGGAGAGGAAATCTAGGCTGGTGGAGCAGGAGTGGCTCAGTTAAACCCCAGTACACCAGGTTGCATCCTGGAGTGTGTGTGTGGGGGGGTGTAACCCATCACAGCATGGAGATGAGCTTTGTTGGGTTTTATGGCCTGCATCATTTGTTCTAAAAGCTGCATACTGTCTTAATACACATAAGGTAATGGTAAAATTAATGAAATCTTTATTTTTAGTAAAGGCAGGTTTTGCGTGGAGGTCTCTTGCCATCCACTCTTGCACTCCCAATAATATATATAGCCCTTACGATTTGAAGCCATTTTTAGGAGAATTAGCACGCTATTTCACCGACCCCTTCTTAAGAGTTTCTGTCTTAAAGGCCTTCTTTATGTATCTCTTACAGTATGCTTATAGTTTGCTAAAACTACAAGTAAATGAAATGCCTACACTTATAACAGATGTGCAAGGCTACCATTGAATTCCCTTGCATTGCTCCCAGTCAGACTCTTGCTCATGTGATACAAACCTGTGGCTTATTAGCAAAGCAGGTGGTTGACTGCAAAATTCCAGAGTCAAAGTTAGGTTAATCTCTTTCTTGTTTATCTCATGTTTTATATGAATCTGTATCATTTAAAACACTAATCTACTGTAACAAATCTGTGACCATCTAATGATTCACAGTTGCTACTGTACTGCACTTCCTGGTTACATGGGCCCAGATCCACAAAGGGACATAGGCGCTGCAATGCCTGACTTTTAAGGTATGTCTACATTATGTTTGGGAATGAACCTCCTAGCCTGGGTCCACAGACTCACATTATGTGCTAAAAGATAGCTGTGTAGACTTTGCGGCTCGGGCTGGAACTTGGGTTCTGAAGCCGAGGCAGAGGAGTGGGCTCTAGCCCAAGCTGCAATGTTTATGTTTAGCGTACTAGTGCAAGTTTCTGGACCCGGGCTGGTAAGCTTGCTCTCAGATGCAGCGTAGACATACCCATAAGCGAGGCTCCCTGTAAAAGGCAACGAGGAATTCTGAGTGCTGTGAATTTTGATATTTCTTGGCGAATCATCAAACAGTTACTTAGGGGTTTTATAACGTACAAGACATTGGGCAATCTCATAGTGTTCACTAGCTCTTCCAGTGCCACGTGGCACAATTTGTCCAGCCATCCGTTGTTGGAAGCACACAGGACGAACCCTTACTCATGCATGTAGGCTTCATAACGCTGAGCAGGATTTGGTCTGATAGCTAAGAGAACTGGATAGATAAAGATTGGAGAAAGCTCGTTTTACTTTTTGTACTGCTTTGTTTTGCTATGTGATTCTATTTTATTTTATTTTTTTGCTTTGCATTTAAAATTCCGTTCTGCTCTGACAGGTAACTATCGTAATAAATCAATCAATCAAATAAAAATGGCTGCTTATGCCTCAGCTCTGTTCCTACCATATATCCAATACTGCAGCAACATTTTTTCCAGCGGCACAAACTTGTGTCTGTTTTTTAAATCCTAAATTGAGCAAATGAAACCCAGTGCAATTAAACATTATTTTGTGCATGCTTGAGTCAACCAGCAATGTACTTGATCTTTTTGTAAATTACTGCATACAAACATATATGCTTGTGAATTTGCACCCAGTTTGAAACAAAGCTGAACATCTAGTTCTGTGCTTTTCTGTCTAACCATCTGTTCGCACTTGCAGTTCCCATTTCCAGTTTGGTGTGTGGTGCGCTAGTTTTGAAAGCATGTCCCTTCATATTTCACCAAAAAATACTCTTAAAGTTGCAGTAATTGCTGACATCAAGTGGCTGCTGAGGCTAATTACAAATGTTTATTTTCTGTAATAATTTTGAACCCTGTTTATTATATTGAATTTATTAAATTTGAAAGCCCAAATTAAGGTAAGAAGTTAGCTTTTGTGATCTACAAGTCTGACAGAACTGTCAGGCAACGTTATATTTATTTGGAAGGCTATTAATTCTTATGCATATAGTGCAAACGGTGTTCTGTGTGTTTTACATACAAATGGAAGGAGCAGGAGCCTGATTCTGTTCTCACACTGGTGTAAATCAGGAGTAACTCCAATCAAGTCAATATATGTTAAACTGATGTGAGATCAGAATCCAAGGCCCCTGCTCCAGAGAACTTACAATGGGTGATTTCGCACCTGGGTAAAGTTTACCCCTGCTCAGAGGGCCAACAGAAGGCTGCACTATGTGAGCCCTCATTATAACCCTTCAATTGGCTCAAACTGGGACTTAAGCAGTGTCTAGAATTCATACCGGCTGCCTTTCCAGGTGTGTATGTCATCTCTAGGCTCCTTGTACCACTTCTAAATCCTTTGATGAATCAGTCCTTCCGCAGATAATTACTCTGAAGAAACCAGTATCAGAAAGTTCAAGCGTTGGGCTAATTAAACCCAGTGAAGGTAATTCAGGATTTAAGATACAGACAAAGGTTTCTATTGTTAGATTAACCCTGATGCAAACAGTGCTTGTGCTTACACACTTTCCGGTTTTCCCTTGGGTAATATTACCTCAGCATAGGTTTCCGAGCTGAACAGGGGTATAGGGGGCATCAGGGCAATGGCCTGGCCACTATTTGGCTGGGCCAACCCTGAGTGACACTGTGACCCCATGAGCCAGGTCACACCATCTCTCACTCAGGTTTGGAGATGGTGAGTGTGGGGGCTCATGGGTCAGGGGAATCAGGCTACTAAGGGGCGTGCCTGGCGAGGGAGGAAGGTCAGGTGAGGGGGACTCCATAGCCCCTCCCACTTCAAATGGCAATCCGCAGCCCCTGCTCAGTGTTTATATTCACTACTTAGAAAAGAGGCTCTATGGGCAATACTGTGAATGCTGAGGTAACATTATTTCACTTTCTAAGGCTATTGATAATGGCATAGAGAGTACACTTCTAAAGTTTGCGGACGTTACCAATGTGGGAGGGGTTGCAAGTGCTTTGGAGGATAGGATTAAAATTCAAAATGATCTGGACAAACTGGAGAAATGGTCTGAAGTAAATAGGATGAAATTCAATAAGGACAAATGCAAAGTACTCCACTTAGGAAGGAACAATCAGTTGCACACGTACAAAATGGGAAATGACTGCCTAGGAAGGAGTACTGTGGAAAGGGATCTGAGGGTCATAGTGGATCACAAGCTAAATATGAGTCAATAGTACAATGCTGTTGCAAAAAAAGCAAATATCATCTGGGATGTATTAGCAGGAGTATTGTAAGCAAGACATGAGCAGTAATTCTTCCGCTCTACTCCACGCTGATTAGGCCTTAGCTGGAGTATTGTGTCCAGTTCTGGGTGCCACATTTCAGGAAAGATGTGGACAAATTGGATAAAGTCCAGAGAAGAGCAACAAAAATTATTAAAGGTCTAGAAAACATGTCCTATGAGGGAAGATTGGAATAATTGGGTTTGTTTAGTCTGGAGAAGAGAAGTCTGAGAGGGGACATGATAACAGTTTTCAAGTACATAAAAGGTTTTTACAAGGAGGAGGAAGAAAAATTGTTCTTCTTAACCTCTGAGGATAGGACAAGAAGCAATGGGCTTAAATTGCAGCAAGGCGGTTTAGGTTGGACATTAGGAAAAACTTCCTGTGAGGATGATCAAACACTGAAATAAATTGCCTAAGGAGGTTGTGGAATCTCCATCATTGGGGATTTTTAAGAGCAGGTTGGACAAACACTTGCCAGGGATGGTCTAGATCAGTGCTACTCAAAGTGGTGGTCCGCGGACTAGTGCCAGTCTGCGAGCCATCGGCTGCTGGTTTGTGCGCACATTGGAAAAAAAAATTGTCGGTCCACCACATCAGATAGCTTGAGAGGCACTGGTCTAGATAATACTTAGTCCTGCCTTGAGTGCAGGGGACTGGACTAGATGACCTCTCGAAGTCCATTCCAGTTCTATGATTCTATGATTGATTGATGTTAGCACTTTACTGACATTCAGAATCTTGTAACAAGAGTTGAAATAATAATAGATAGTAAACTAGTTGAATTTTTTTGATAAGTTTCAGCTCTTTACAGAAAGGCTAGAGAGGACATTATACTTTACAGATCTGAAACAATGCATAAGTGTAGAAAATATCATTGCCATTGAAAGTTTAATTATGAAGCTGAAGTTATTTCCAGGCCCGCCTGTCAGATATTTACTACCTTTCAAGAAAATAACCAAACCAAACCAAAAGCCAGCTTTGATGTGATTTCTGAAACACTTTCAGGAGTATTGGAGCAGGATGTGAATTCTGACAAATATCAAATACTTTCAGTGCCGTAAACTTTAACAACTGCTGACCACCAATAATGTAAACCCTGGGCATTCTGTGCAAACTCTGTTTGCAATTAAACTGCATTGTAAACAAAATGAGCTCATTTCAGAGGCATGTTTCACAATACAATGCTCCATTTGTCTCCTTCTCTCCTGTCTGTCTCCAGGTGTCTTTCTACATTGCTTCCTGCATGGAGAATATCCCCTCAATGTGCCAGGCTGCCACCTTCCCCATATTTAGGGCCCTACCAAATTCAGGGTCCATTTTAGTCAATTTCATGGACATAGGATTTTAAAAATTGTAAATTTCATGATTTCAGCTGTTTAAATCTGAAATTTCACAGTGTTGTAATTGTAGCGGTCCTGACCCAAAAAGGAGTTGTGGGGTCGGGGATCATAAAGTTATTGTAGGGGGTATTGTGGTACTTCTACCTTTCCTTCCGCACTGCTGCTGGTGGTGGCGCTGCCTTCACAGCTGGGCAGCTGGAGAGCGGCAGCTGCTGGCCAGGAGCCCAGCTCTGAAGGGAGAGCCACCGCCAACAGCAGAAGTAAGGCTGGCATGGTATGGTATTGCCACCCTTACTTCTGCGCTGCTGCCTGCAGAGCTGGGCCATCACTCAGCAGCCGTCACTCTCTGGCTGCTCAGCTCCGAAGGCAGCCACGCAGAAGTAGGTGTAGCATGGTGTGGTATCACCACCCTTACTTCTGCACTGCTGCTGGTGGGGCGCTGCCTTCAGAGCTGGGCGCTCGGCCAACAGCCGCCGCTCTCCAGCCACCCAGCTCTGAAGGCAGCGCAGAAGTAAGGGTGGCAATACTGCGACTACCCTAAAGTAACCTCGTGATGCCCCCTGCAATTCCCTTTTGGGTCGGGACTCCCAGTTTGAGAAACGCTGGTCAGCATCATGAAATCTGTATAGTGTAAGGAAAAAGGCACACAAAAGACCAGATTTCACGGTCTGTGACGTGTTTTTCATGATCGTGAATTTGGTAGGGCCCAACCCATATTATAATTTGTATTACAGTGGCACCTAGAGACTTCAACCAAGATTAGGGCTTCATTATAGCAGGCACTGTACAAAAACAGTAAGAGATACTCCCTGTCTCAAAGAGCTTTCAATTTAAACAGACAAGACAGACAGTGGGAGGAAGAGAAACAGCAGCCCATATGGGTGAAGTTAGCTGTGCAAGATCACAGAGTGAGTGAAAGGTTTAGAAACCAGGGCTTCTAACTCGTAGGTCAGTAACCAGTCCACCAATGTTGCTCCCTGCAATACTGAACTTCCTATTCAAGATTCACTTCTTCTTTGATGCACCCATGAAGTGACCAATTCAAATATTATATAAAAAAGGTACAAATTATTTCTTCTCCTAAGATTCCCAACTTGTCTCATCTTTTCTTATTCTGCCTATTCACTTGCAAGCTCTTCTGGACTGGGAATTTCTTTGTTTTTTGTCTTGAAGCGATACAAATACATTGCCAGTGCTTAATGAATAATAATAGTAATGGTTACTAATCATTATTAACAATAAGTGGGAGAAAACAGAAGGAAAAAATTCAGTTTCAATTTATGGAATCACTCCTCTGGAATAATCTTAATGCTTGACAAATGCTCAGGTGGAAGCAAAAATTCATATGTTTCACAATCAGGTTGGTTGGAACAATTCTGCATTACACAGCAAAGCTGCTACTTTTCACTGGGTGTGTTACTGAAAATGACATTGTTTCAGGATGACCCAGGTGTCCATGCATCCTTGACTAATGAAGATTTGCCCTGCAAGTGCCTGGGGAGCGAGCCAGAATATCTTTTCTGCTATTGAAATAAAGCAGCCCCCTTTTAAGCCAGTCAGAAAAGTAATTGTTCATTTCTCAGGTTGACCAGCACACGAGATCTTTTTCTTAAGTAGCTTTTTACATTTTTACTCCTTAGCTCTCACAGTTGTAATTTCTCTAATTGCCAGCACTGTAATGTAGGCCAGGAAACCCCAATTCCCAATGAAAAAGGGGCTAGCACTGTGTACTGCATTTATAACAGAGACATGGCAATAAATGGGCTATTGGTTAAAGCCATAAAAAAAACAAACACTTCCCAAACTCAGCTTCTTAAGTTCAGTACAGCTCCTTGTGTTTTAGAACACAAAGAAATGTTAATTATAAGAGGAGACTTCTGGGCATCACTGGTGTTTGGAAGAGGGAGTCCTGGTGGGCAGAGCTGGCAGATGTAGAAATGAGATGGAAGAGCTAGGGGAAATTTTTCCTTCACAATAATTATTAGCCATTATGTAAACACACTTTAGGTAAACAAGCCTGGCAAGAACGCACAATGTTGAACAGAATGGGACAGGCAGTTCAGATAAAATAAAAACTGACCTGAATCTTCACTGGACATTAAAACCAAACCCAAATCTGCTTTGTGTAAAAAAGAATTTTACTCCTACATTATGAGTCATTCTGTGGACTAGAAGGTTGGCACATGTCAGAGCTGCCAGGATAAGGTAGTAGAACAGTGTAAATGCCCAGGCTATGTCTACACTTATAACAACGTTGCTGTGCTGCTACTGCCGCGCCGTTGTAAGGCATGCAGTGTAGACGCTCTTTGTTGCGGGGAGAGAGCACTCTCGATGACAAAATAAAACCACCCTCAACAAGGGGCGGTAGCTTCATCGATGGGAGAGCGGCTCCCACCAAAGAAGCATTCTTCACACGGGCGCTTTTCGTGGTTAACATTTTGTCGTTCAGGGGGATGTTTTTTAACACCCCTGAGCGACAAAAGTTTTACGGATGAAAGTGCAGTGTAGACAAAGCCCTACATATAGTCAAATAGATAGATAAGGTCGGTAATCTACTAGATTCTTGCATTTCTAATATCTATAATTATGTGCTTAGAGCCTGGTTCGCTTCTGCCTTGCAGGTTATGAAATCACTTACACCTGTGCAAAGTAGGTGTAACATGCTATAAAATCAGAACTGCAGCATTTTACACCTACTTTGCACTCACTCAGTGAAGGTATAAGTGACTTCATGAATTGAAAGGCAGTTGAGAATCAAAGGAAGCTGAGTCCTTTGTCCCAATTACTCTGGGGGTTGATCCGAGTTGGAGGTGGGTGAGCCATCTTCTCCCCTGGCTGACAGCATTATCTTACATTTGTCCTCCTCAAAGCATGAACACCCTTCCATGTATTCAAATGAGTGGATGGGGGGAAGTGGTAGATATGGTATATCTTGACTTTAGTAAGACTATTGATACTGTCTCACATGACCTTCTCATAAACAAACTAGGGAAATGCAACCTAGATGGAGTTACTATAAGGTGCGTGCATAACTGTTGGAAAACATTCCCAGAGAATAGTTATCAGTGGTTCATAGTCAAACTAGAAGGACATATTAAGTTGGGTCCCACAGGGATCAGTTCTGGGTCTGGTTCTTTTCAATAGCTTCATCAATGGTTTAGATAATTGCATAGAGAGTACACCTATAAAGTTTGCAGATGATACCACCCTGGGACAGCTTGCAAGTGCTTTGGAGGGTAGGATTAAAATTCAAAATGATCTGGACAAACTGGAGAAATGGTCTGAAGTAAACAGGATGAAATTCAATAAGGACAAATGCAAAGCACTCCACTTAGGAAGGAACAACAAGTTGCACACATACAAAATGGGAAATGACTCCTAGGAAGTAGTACTGCAGAAAGGGATCTGGGGGTCATAGTGGATCATAAGCTCAATATGAGTGAACAGTGTAACACTGTTGCAAAAAAAGCAAACATCATTCTGGGATATATTAGTAGGAGTGTTGTAACCAAGAGACAAGAAGTAATTCTTCCACTCTACTCTGCACTGATTAGGCCTCAGCTGTAGTATTGTGTCCTGTTCTGGGTGCCACATTTCAGGAAAGATGTGGACAAACTTGAAAAAGTCCAGAGAAGAGCAACAAAAATGATTAAAGGTCTAGAAAACATAACCTATGAGGGAAGACTGAAAAAATTGGGTTTGTTGGAGAAGACTAAGAGGGGGCATGATAAGAGGTTTCAAGTACATAAAGGTTGTTACAAGGAGGAAGGAGAAAAATTGTCCTCATTAACCTCTGAGGAAAGGACAAGAAGCAATGGACTTAAATTGCAACAAGGGAAGTTTAGTTTGGAAATTAGGAAAAACTTCCTAACTGTCAGAGTGGTTAAGCACTGGAATAAATTGCCGGAGTTCAGCGGGTGGGAGTCACGGCTGGAGTGCCCCCAGCCCCACCCCCAGCTCTGGGTGGGTGGCGCGGTCCCAGCATCAGATGTACAGGTGTTGCTGAGGCATGGTCCCAGACCCAGTGCCCTGAGCCCTGGGCCTTGTGCTCACCAGCCCCAGCCTGCCTGCTCCCCCAGCTTCTTGGCCACACTGGGAAGGGAAGTGGAAGCAGGCAGGAGGGGGACTGAGGGTGGAGTGTGGGTGGGGCCACCCCAGGCTGTTTAGAGAGGCACAGCCTTCCCCTGCCTATGCTACCCAGTGCCTATGGGCCTAGAAGTCAGAAGCCTCTGCTGATTTCCTGAGATCCATGTGAAGAAGGCATTAGGGTCAGAATCCAGGTTAGGAAGTAGAAGGCCCTTGTTCCCTGTGCCATGCTCAGGCTGCTAGATCATGTTTTCTGTTACGCTGTGATCTTTGTGACCTGAGGTACCAGTTCAGCTGCACACTGCTAATCAGTCAGCCACCAGGAGGGAGCTCCCAGAGCCAACTTTAACATTTTCAGATAGGTCTGCAAAACAAGGTGTTGCCATTCTTCCCTTGGCACCAAAGAAAACTGATTTCCTGTCCACTGCGATCAGAGCTCCATGCAGCAGACTGGGCTAAGGATTTTGAGGAGAAGTAGTGAGACTTTTTTAGGAACACCCTCCAGCTAAACATTAACTCAGTGTGTGTTTGTGTATGTGTGTGTGTGTGTATGGGGGGGAGGGGAATTTAGGGTTCCCACTGCCTCCTGATAAAGAAGTGGAGTCCAGCTCCTTGTTTCTTTTGACCCTCCCCAGTGCTTGATATTTGTTTGTTTTTGCAAAGAAAGGGGGAAGTGTATGTGTGTTTGTATGTTTGGGGAGGGGGGTTAGAAACTTTTTTTTAAAGGAAAGCTAAGATTCTTCTTTAGATGTCTAGTACCCTGAAATCAGGGATTGAGGAGGAGAAGTTGTGGGGTTCACAGAACCCCTCTGTGATGGTGCCAGCAGTGGCCTTGAAGAGGTGTTGGAGGCTCTGCATGCTAACCTTCTTCACTGCACTAACCTGTGTTAGACAGCCACCGGTTGGTCTTTATAAAGCATTTTATTTTGTAGTTTTTAGAGCTGTTGAAAAAGCAAAGGGAAGATTTATAATAACAGTTGCTAACTCTAGGCCAACTGGTTTGGCACAGAAAAGAACTATGTTTTTCAGAACAGCTTTTCAACATTCCACTGTTAGCTAAAATGTATGAAAATTACAGTTTTGAAATGACCAGATGTTTTTGCCGAGAAAGAAATAGATGACCTGAAAGGAGAAGACGAGGCCTGAACTCAGGATTCCATACTACAACTGTCAGCTTCTCAGCTAATGGATGACCTACTACCATCTAAAACTACTAAAGTTGTGTGATTAATGTTGTTAAATTGCAACCACAGTATATTTATAATTTTCTCCTTCAGAATGATATCACTATAAAAGGTGAAGGAGAGAAAAGGAGATTAATGTGTCGTCCTTGTACAGAACAGTATGGAATAGCTCTCCTCAAAACAGAGGTTTTCACGTGAAATAGACGAATGGTTTCATCAGTTTTGTTTCCAGCTTTTTTAATCAAGAAGCAGCAGCTAGTTTTAGCTTTGTCTGTTTTTATTTCCAGACAGAACTGAGACTAGAATCTTTTCTGATTTCAGCTTCACATTGTTCACCACAATAAGATAAATCAAACAAATACATTGGAGAATGATCAAGAGCACAGGAGATCTCCTTTTGACCACCCATAGTGGCCTAATTGGAATGGCCTGTCTTTAGGAATCTGTGCCGACTGGATAGGTGCTTTAAAGCTTTCCCTTTTGTTCTGCCCAAAGGTTACCAGTCAAGAGAAAGTAAGAATGGAGAGAGCTAACAAAGAGCTATCCTACCTGTGGATTTTTATAGCTATAGATAACCTAACAACTTTCTTCTCGTGGCCGTGGCTGTAGGTGCCTTGCAACTCCCACTTGGGGAGAGATTCCCGTCCCTATCCCCTTTCCCTCATAGGAGAGCAGCAAGGAGCTTTCATTAAGGGGGAGTCCAGGGAAGCCTAAAGTGGTGGGGGAAATTATTGAAATTATAGTTCTTGCTGCGCTGTGCAATCCTGTATTCCAATAAAAAGGACTTGGTCTTATTGCCAAGTCCAGCTGACTATCTCCATGCCTTGTCACCAAGGGTTCTTTGCATTGTCGCCCTAATCTGAACAATCATACTACATCTGACAACTAATACCACATTTGTGATTTGCTATTACTCATATAGGGCCCAGTCCTGCAAAGTGCAGTGCCCTGAATCCCATTGACTGCAATAGGATCTTCGGGCATTCAGCACCTTGCTGGATCAGGCCCATAAAGCTGCTGCTGCTGCTTCTGAAAAAGTATCATTAGCCTGCCCTGCTCCTCTTCCAAGAAAGCACGCTGCGACAGATACGGCAATTTCCTTCAATTTCCTTGACAGACCTTATTGCACTAAGTTTATGTATTATCATGGGCTGGGACTGTGTGTAACCCCTCTAGGGGGAGATGTGACAGATAGTGTAACCCATTGTCCCTTAATTTAAAAGAATGATTTATGTACAACTCTATTCTACTCCACTGAGGAGGACTAACACAATTCCCCCGGGAATTAAAAACAGTGGGTAGTGTGCAAGGCAAATCAGTCAGGTGGTAACCCACCCAGAGTGGTCCCACCACTAGGGGAGGCTCACAAACATTAGTTCGAACAAAATTCTCCAGAGACCAACAGATAAAGAAAGGACTTTCGGATAAAGTAGCTGAATTTAAACTGACTCACGACCTTCTTTCTGATTCAGCAAACAAACAGGGTCTACTGTTTAAAGGGGGACCACAATCTTTGCACAAGGCTTGGAAGAGCTTGACCTACTAGGGTCCCATAAGACCAATGGGTGACCTCTGTAAGTTTTTAGTTTGCATATAGGTTCTTTTTATGTTTATTAACATGTTTTCATAATGATTCACCTTAATAATAAATGTGCTGTTTCAGAAAGAGCTGTGTGGCAACTTGTGACTGCAGACAATTATATTGTTCATAGTTTCTGAAGAAAAAGCAAAGCATAGATACTGACCTGTTCATGCAGTCTGGCTTGCTGGGAATATCACAGCATAGGCTGGGAACTGTGTAGCCTCCACTTAGGAGGGAGTGAGGTGCAGGTCTCTGTCCAAGAGAGGTGATGACTGGGAACTGGAAACCTTTAAGTGGGTGCCCTTGAGGGACAGTGGAGGGAGAATACACGTGCAGTTGCCCTAAAACGATGACAATATGGTGGAAGCAGTGGGATTGCGGAAGATATAAATTGTCGTAAGTGCCAACAACAGTAAAAGCAAGTATCATAGAAGGGAAAAGCACAGAAAAAAGTCTTATGGTCTTTTCAGGAAAGGAATAGTGAAAACAGAGATGGGGAAAATTAGTTATAAACAGCCAAAGAAAGGTCATGTCAGGGCTCATAACACGGTGCTCTGACCTAGTAGTCAGAGACAGAGGTGGAGTCAGGGTCACAGTTAGGAATCATGCCAAAGATCAAAATGAGAGTCAGAGAAAAGCCTTCCCAAGGCTCAGGGTCATAGCCACACCAAGGATTAAGCCAGAGTTGGAGTCAGAAGTCACTCCAACAGTCAAAGATGGAATCAGCAGTGGTGGTAAGGGCAAGGAAATAGAAATGAGGAAAAAGGTGTGGTAGCAGGAATTGGGATTAGGCATGGTAGTAAGAGCCAGGGACAAGCAAAGAGACAGGGACTTGGTCTCAGGGATCAAGGCAGCAACAAGCCTAACAACTAATTACTGAGACAAGGGGTGGGACAGGAATAGGAAGAATTATACCTGGTCGTGTCTAATCAGCAGTCTGCTGCTTACCACCTGAGCTGCTGAGTCAGCAGGAGTAACATCTGGTGGTGGGGCATTAGCTGCAGTTCCCTCATCTGACGCTGTGATACAGAGGATAAGGCTCTTGCTTGACAGCCTCATGGACCTGGGTTCAAGAGGTATGGCATCTGACAGGTCAGATGCTTGAATTATGCAGATAATTATGCAGATTAGGCTGCTCAACACTGAGGAGCAGGCAAGGGTACAGCTATTGACTTGTTGTATTGTGATGACCAAAATAGGAATTATGGTCCACGTTTGCAGGGAACATCCAGCAGTTGGGGAAAATCTTGGAGCTGAAGGTTGGAGAGAAGCTGACAAAGGCAGCACCCATGTTTCATCAGGATCAAATGCACCAATAACTATGGGCAGATTGACAGAGCAGGAAAAGCTGCATCTGGAGAGGGTCAGGGTCAGAGTGTGTCTGAAACCCAGCAGCTTGCAGCGTGGGAGAAGCAGCATCAGTATGAGAGAGATGAGAAGGAGAATCTGAGGACAGGCCACTGGCTTCTCTGGAGCCAACCTATGAGAAAGTGGGGCAAAGACAGGAATTTGGCTATCAGCGGAGCGGGTTAAAGAATCTCCCTGGCCTGACCCCTCTGCTATCCATGCTTTACAGCTTCTTCACAGGGAGCAGCCCTGCCTTATTTCTCCCATTAGAAATTCTCCCAAGGAATTGCTACATGTAATACTCCCAGGGCAGATAGGGAACCTCCACCGATTGTTGGGGCAGACAGTTCCTTGAGGGACAACACACATACTGCCTAGAAAGGGAAGTGGGAGGACCTGGTCTCAAATTCATGTACACAGGTTTTGGGGTAAAAAGGGGTGCGTGAGAGCTGTCTGTCCAAGGCCTAATCTGCGTGGAAGGGTTGGAAGGACTTGACCTGCTAGGGTTTGTAAGACTCATAGGTGATCTCTGGTAAGCTTTTCAGCATGTGTGTAGGTTATTTCATTGTTTTTAATCTTTTCTCTGTAAGGCTTTCACCTGAAGAATAAATGTGCTTGCTTAGAAAAAGCTGTGTGGCAACTCGTGACTGCAGGCAATTACTTTATTCATCACCTTTCAAAAGAAAGCAAAGCACAGATACCAACCTGTTTAGGCAGTCTGGCTTCCGGGGAATATCACAGTGTGGGCTGGGAACTGTGCAGCATGAAAGAATCCCAGTCAGGAGGGAGGAAGGCTCTGATTTTCACCCAAGAGAGCTGATGGCTGGGAGCTGGAAACCTTTAAGTGGGTGCCCTTGAGGGACTACAGAGGGAGAATACAGGTGCAGTTGCCCTGAAACTGTGACACAGGCAAAAAGCTATTTAAAGTCTGTTTAAAATTATGCCTTCTCCACTTCATGAGTTTGTTAAGCTCATTATAGAAGTGGAATGAAATTCCAGAGCACATTTAATATTTTATTATTATTATTATTATTTTCTGTGCTTTTCTGAGGTAATAGAAAGTGATTTAGCCATCCATGATCCAAGAGTAAAATGGTGTAGGAATCCTAGAAACCTGGACACCATAGCAATACAGTGACTACCAGTTTGGCTACTGAGTCGCTCAAGTCCTTCCAAGGAAGGATTAAGAGGATTGCATTTTCCACATTTTGAGATGAATAAGCTGAGACAAGATCATTTTACTGCATTTCTGAGAGAGTTAGAATATTTGTGGAAGACAATAAAACTGGGCTGCTCCAGAGTCTGGCTTTCAGCTTTACAAAATTATCAACCACAGGAGATTCACTCAATGAAATCACCCAGCTTCTCTCTGTTTGATCCTCTAGTTGTCCTTGATGACCTCCCAACTGTCTCAGTTTTTTTACATTATTCTACTGGAAACCGCCCTGCTGCGCTCTTGTAAGCTATGTAAGAATGCAATCTTGGAACTTGTGAACAACGGATCATATTAAAATGTGAGGGACACGTGAACTGACTCTGATCAAATAAGAAGCAGCTTTAAACCACAGTGGAAAATTTGAACTGAACCTCATTCTTTTGGGAGGCTTGAAAATGCTTAGTTTTATTTGCCTCAGTTTACCTGCCCCACTGTGATTCCTGGTTTGGGCCAGGAGAAGAAGAAACAAGAATCTTTTGTCACCAGAGTTCCAACTGGATTTCCAGAAATTTGGTCAAGTTCAGAAAAGCAACATTCAAAAGTTTGTGTGCTGACTGAACTGAACCATGAACTTTCACCAACTAACTCATCACTAATATAAATGCATATTAGCATGCACATCTTATTAATGCCTATCACCTCCTAACTGAGGAGCCTTAAGCATTGAGGAACCCAACATTCCTGTCAAAGAGATAGTATTATGCTTATATTACAGATGAAGGAATGGAGGCGAAGAGAGTGTGCTCTAATTTTGGGTGACCAACTGGAGACACCTTTCACCTAATTTTCAGAAGTGCTGAGCTCCTACAAGTCCAGCTGAAGTCAGTGGGAACTGCAGGTGCTGAAACCTTGGAAAACCAGTTCCTAGGCACCAAAAGGTGGGCCCTCAAAAGTGCGGCAACCAAAAATGTTGGCTTTGGTGACTTCTCCAAGGTTATTTCTACCTTCTTAAACAGAATACATTTACAAGGGCAATTTCAAGTAACATACGCCTTTATACTCACCCTTTGCCCTGCAATTTTAATCATTAAAGTTTTCAAAATATTAAATATTTAGGGTGAGATTTTCAAAAGTGTTTAGCGTTGGTCTCCATTTCTGCCCCTTTGAAGGCAGTGGGAGCAACATGAGCTAATGCTGAGTGCTTTTGGAAATCTGCCCTTAGGGTTTTGTCTTTTATGTCTGAGGTCTAAACTCTAAAGTTGCCAGTCTGAAGAAGGTTCTTGGCTATGCAGGCTGCTCCCTATTTTGATTATTATCTGAAGTAGGGCTTCCTAGGAGCAGAGTCACAATCTGGCCCCTGAAACTCACTAGATTCTCTTATTTATCTTTACCTGTGGGTTCTTCTCTGATTGGCTGAAGCATTTTAAAGGGCCTGTATGCCTGAAAGACATTGCCTTGGCTGACAACTCAGTTCCAGAGTGCCTGTCACCCTTTCATTCTCCCCACCAAACACTAAATCAGTGGTGAGGGCAAAGTAGCCACCCCCACCATTGAAAACAAGAAGATTCCAGATAGTATCCATAGCCCTCAGCCCTCTCTGGCAAGAGGTGCCAGACACCTATCCCAGGCAATTAGTTTTTACAGCTGGCCCACAGGTCATCTCACGGTTGTCTTGCTCTCCCTCTTGAGTCTGTGCATGGGAGTCACTCCAATCCTAGAAATGCAGCAATACTGGTGAGTTAACACAGTTGAAGCTGTGTTTCTGTTGTATGCAACCACAATAACATCATAGATTATAAATCTTCTACCATTTATAGTTCTAAAATAGAAAAATTTGTTTGAGAACTAGGTTAAAAATAGTTCACTGCCAGGTTGACACTATATTTACCCAGATGTATCCAAGACCACTTTTGTGCTTTAGTCACACTCCTTTGAAATATACCAATATAAAAAGATGAAAATTTCATTTAAATACAGTGATGGGAATGATGCCACTGAAAGGCAATACATATATAACAATGATCAAATGTAATCATTTGAAAATACAGAGTGCCTCCAAATAAACCAAGTCTGTTAGCATTCACTGCATACACCAGTGTCAGAGTTCATAATTAAAGATCATAAATCTTTTGCAGTGTAGTCAAAGGAACAAAGCACGTATAAACCAAAAATCTGAAGACAAAATGTGTCAGGTGTAATTCATTATTGTGCAGAACTTTGGAAATTAAGACTGTGAACCCTGGCTACCCATATATATGAAAAAAATCTTTTTCTATGGGCTGAGATCAATCTTAAGGCTGAATTTCATATAGATTAATCCCAAAATATCTGAAAAATATTTAGATGATGTCATACTTTTTACCTTTAGATTTTTTCTTTAAGGATGTAATAAATGAAAGAGAAAGTGAATCAAGTCATTATGTTGATCCATTTGCATTAATGATTTTCAAAACTGTAGCTGGCACTAAAACATTTTGCAAATTACAATTAAATACACTTGTAGAAAAGGTCATCTAGTGTTCTGCAAATGTGGAAGTTGAAATTTAGTAACAGTGTTGTAGCATACAAATTAATACAAACTGAGAACTTTACTAGGGCAGTCAGATTGTCATATTATAGGTATATATACACACACACATATAAGATAGACTATGTATAGAAACCTAATAAAATGTGTCAACATCTAAACATGTGTCATATAGTCTTTGGAATAATCCAATGTGAAATTCAGCTCTAAGCTTGATCTCAGCCAGCCGAAAAGATTTTTATACTTATGGGTAGCCAGTTTTCATTTCCAAAGTTCTGCCAAGTAATAAATTACACCTGACAGTTAGGATTGTCTTGTTGTATCACAAAACTCAGCTTGCTCTTCTGAATCCCTTCACTCCCCTTCCCTGAGAGGGGGACAGAGAGCGCTAAAAGGGGGGCATCTTGGCCTGTGAAGGCCACATTGACCCTGCCCTATCCCATGAGTATAAGGCTCATCAGCAAAATTCCAGCCAGGTCTTTTATTTCTTGGCACCATCTCTTTTAACCACACTGGCAACTGGCTGCAAGTTGCTCTGAACTAACATCCCCACCAAGTACTACTACTAATTACTAAAATTTATTCCTTCTTAACCTGACTGTGCCTCCAGGATGGTGAGAGGAAAGAACCCCTCAGGCCTCTTCTAATTTGGCCTTAACAGGAAGAAAAAGTTCCTTCTTGACATCCAAAACAGGCGATCAGTCAGACCCGCGGTGTCTGCAAAACACAGCTCTAAAACAACACGTACAAGAGGCTGCTGGTATTGCATTCATAGCAAAACCTGAGAACATTTTCTCAAGTGTCAGACCCATGACTAGAATCCCCATTGCTTAGTTTAATAGCCAGTGCATAACACCCCCCCCAAGCGCCTCTTATCCAGCTTACTGACTCACTCTGAATCATAGTTGCCCCATCTGAAAAAAAGTGGCTAATACTAATGTGCTAAGAAACATTAGACAAAAGCCAGAATTTCAAATCAGAGTACTTTTAAAATGACCTGTATTTCAAAACTGTTTGCCAGTTCTTCAAACTTACCTTCCCAGTAAATCTGGCAATTTTGAGGCCAAACTAATTCTTCAAGTCAGTGTTATGGGGAAGCAAAAGCAGGATTTTATAGTGGAGGTTGGCTTCAGCTTTAATATAGATATTATTATGGAGAAAGAAATTGAGAGAGAGAGTGGAGTGTGTGTATGCATACATGTATGTACACACACACACGTTCACTGTTTTAGGCAATTCATAATATATAATAATTTCCCTTGTGAACCGCTACAAAGTTATTGTAGCCTTAAAGCTGGATAGACCTACAGTAATGGTATTTCCTGACATTTAAAATGTGAAAAGGTCAACAAAAACAGTACGTATGGAAACAATCTCTTGTCATTATATTATGTAGCATGAATTAAACAACCATTTTCTCTTTTTTCTTCTGTCATTCAGGGGAAAACATCTAAATGGAAAGGACTGAAACAGCCAGCAAGACATTAATTTAAGAACTGCTCCACAAATCCATTCTATTCTGCTCTGTTTAAATCTACTGCTTTTGCACCTATTCCTTGCTAAGGGGGTTGTGAAATTAACCAGCATAGCCCTGTGACACAAACATGAAGCGTATCCAGGGAATATCTTTCTCCACATTTGATTATAATGGCCTCCAGCAAAAGCTATATTTTCCTCATGCTGCTTTGACCAATACTGACATACTTGTCTGCAGTATTTGTTGCTTTTTATACGTGTGCTAGAACACACAGATTTCACTGAAGAGTCCAAAGTGTAGGCCACTGAGCCCAGATCCACAAAGGTATTTGGATACCTAACTCTCATTGATTTCAGTGGGAGTTAGGCACTTAAGTACCTTTGTGAATCTGGGCTCCCCATCACACACTATAACTGTATGCAGAACCAGGTTGTGACACAGCGGATCCTAAATATGGCTCTTATCCACACACAACACATTAAGACACAGTTCATTACTGTGGTGACTAATTGTGTCTAGACCTTGCCAGTGGGCTGGATCCTAGACTGATTACTGTTCTACATCCAGGTCCCAAACACAGCTGTTTTGCAAGATAGACATGACCCTCTAACCATTTGAGCCAGCTTGCCATTCCTGACACTCTTTGTGTTGTAGGACAGCACAAAGCATGTGGATCCAGTCAATGTAAATACCATCCATGTGCTCTATCCCCAGCACGCAACCATCCCACAGGGTTTTGCGGGATATCTAACCAGGAAGTGGCAGGCCTGTTTAAACATCCAGCACATCGTATTGCTGGTCATAGTGAACATATCCATTTCTGTCAGAGAGCTACTAATCTGAAATGGTGAAGTCACAGTTGAGTGCCTGGCCTGACGGACAATTCCAAACCCTGCCTGCAATCTGGAGCAAGGAGAGCATCCAGGATGACCTGGATGCACTGAAAGGAATTTGAAGATCTACACCAGACCTTGTTGGCAGGGATGTCACCTTAATGCACTGAAAACTCCACTATCACTAAGCAGAAGACACCAGCCACAAGGCCAGATCCTTAGGAAAAAAGCAGATTACCACACCTGCCAGTGTGGTGGAGAGCTATGTTCTAGAGGGAGAGAATGAGATATGGCTGGGGAGAACAATGGGGAGACCTCATGCCTGTTGCAAGGGTGGTACCAGCTCTTTGGTACAGAAGTGTGTTTAAATAGCATGTGATCAGTTGAGAGGACAGAGCCTGGAGTAACAAGGCTTGGTGAGGGAGAGTGAAGATGCTCTGGTCTATACCATTAATATACTAGAACAACTGGCTTCTGGTAAGGGTGGAAGTTTGCTGACATCCTCCACCCTGCCACACCAAATCCACTGGAATACAGCAAGCCCATTGGCTGCTGCATTTCCCCAGAGGCTGCTACTCCTCAAAGTTTTAAAAGGACAAATAAAGTGACTCAATGAAACCTTGGCATTTGTTGTGCTGAGATGCCAAGTTTATAGACAATTGATGCCTCAGATTTCTGCGCTTACAGAAGCTCACCAGCCTTGCTGAGCAGAATTATTTTAAGTGTGGATTTTTCTTCAACCTTTTAATCTAATTTTGGGCAGGTGTGACAGCAGCTTGTTGAGACTCACTGCTTTCACTGCCTGCATAGGGTAAATGGCTGCTATTCTTGCCCTGCACCTGGAGTAGGGGCCAAGAACATACTTGCTGAGAGACCCACACTGGCCCTGCATTGCCTCCTCTTCTGACCCTATACAATCCCTCTGGGCAGCTGATAGAGATCTGGCACTGAACCCAGTGCTGCTGCACATGGTGGTTGCAGAGGTCCTCTACAAGCCCATCCTGTGGTTCCATTATGTTGCATTACCTTCCACAGCCCCTCTACCCTGGGGGAATTCTGCCTCAAGCATGTAGAGTATTCCAGCAAATCTCTGGAATTAGTTACTTTTACTACTTTAATAATCAGATGTACAGTAGCATGCCAATAGCATGTGTGCTCAGGTGGTGAAACTTCCCACTGTTCACCAGACCTTACCCTAGTGTGGGGATCTTTTATCACCAAGGTGCAGGGTGTGTGCTTTATGTAGCCTAGCACACATTACGGTGGATGGCAGAATGCCTGCAGCATAATAGCTTCGCGCATAAGCTGCTAGTAGCTCCTCAAACACATTTGGTATCCTGCTTTTTGGAGACAGAATTGGGTCAACTCCAGGAAGTCCCATTGCAATCATTTTTCCAGGAGTTAATATGGTAGGAAAAATATAGCTAATAAGTCAAACTCTTTCTTCTTTTGCTAAATAAAATAAATATTTTTCTAACCTATATTGTTTCTGGCTCCACTTTCGTCTCAGCCTCTTAATACAGTTTACTTCAAAATTCCTTGCTGGGTGTTGGCAGGGCACCCATGATCGATAGCATGACCCTGTAATATGGTGCACCAATGTCATCCCATATAATGCACTGTAAAGTTGAGCTGTTATTGGAAGTGAAGCTGCATAAATAAACACTCTTACCTTAATGTGAAGTAAAACAGTTTGAGTTACAAATTTGCAGCATCGGTGTAGTAGATATTAATCTGAAATGAGTGGAACTAGCTACATGAGCAGCAAAAAAATCAAAGAGACACACACTGATTTTAGTTTGTATTTTTCTTGATATGCAGCTGGCATCCAATACTTTCCACTAACTTTGCTTACAAAAAACAGGGCTCAGTGCTGCCAGCCTTCCTCATGTGGGAGGTCCAAAGGACAGACATACGTGGCCGACTATTCCTAAAACTGCCCCTACTGCTTCTGCTCTTCCACTGGAAGCCCAATCTGCTGCAACTGTGCTGTTGCAGCCTCTGGGCCTGTCTGTCCTGGGGATATTTGTAATGATTTAGCTCTGTTTGTGCAGATTTCCAGCATGGATGCCTTGCACAAGTATAATATGGCGCTTGCATCACTACCGCTTACTCTAGTTTGAAACCGGAGTAAGCAACACCACTATTAGTCATTTTTTGCATGGCTAAGGAGGCAGTGTGGCATGGAGGCTACAGCTCTGCCCAGGCTGGAACTCAGGACAGCTGGGTTCTATTTCCTTCTCTGTCGCTGGATTGATGGGTGACATTGGGCAAGTCACTTCAGCCCCCCTGTGCGTTGGTTTCCCCATTCCCTGGACAGTGGGGCTAATGATACTTACCTTGTTTGAGAGCTATAGCTAAAAGGCACTCTATAAGAGCTGGATATTATCTACTTTAGGGGCTTGCACTGGTGCAGCCACTTCGGTGTCACTGCTTGGATGCAAAAAACCCATGTAGACAAGCCATAGACATATCTATACCCAGACTTCTATAGTTATGGGCAAAATCCTGGCCCCACTGAAGTCAACAGCAAAACTCCTGTTCACTTCAGGGGGGGCCAGGATTTCACCATAGTCAAAGTGGAAGGTTAACGGCCACAGTGCTGTGATCCGAGATTAATTCTGCAGCAGGTGTACAGTGACATGGGCAAGCAGGTGCCCATACATGGTCAGCACAGAGTACGTGGAAGGTTGGTATGGAGGAAGGACAGCAGTGTGAGTTCTGCAACCCAAAATAAAGATAAGTTTGAACTTTATTTATCTGTGACAAGCCTTTGTTAGAGAAGGTCTTTTAAGCAATTGTGGCAGCATGTCAATACTGCTTATTTAAAGTGTCCTGTAAGGCTATAAGGCATCTATTAACTAGCATGCACATATTTAAAATTTGCACTCCTCCATACATTATCAGTTGAACACCTCCCACTCCTCCATCAGACATAAGTTGAAGGCTGAACAGTTTCAGTGCTCTCTGGAAAGCCTACTGGGTAATTTCATACACAGCAGCCCTGCAGCTTGGAACTACTACAGCATGAGAGAGATAACAATAATAATTATACTGATGTACCTAAAATGAGTCACTCCTCTCCCACTGGACACCAATTAATTAACTAACTAATTATTCCATAGTGTAGTTTTTAAGTGAGAATCAAATTCTCCTATTTAATTGGTCATCAGTCATATAAAATGCTTGGTTTCATTAAGCTAATTTTGGTAATGGCTGTTTTGTTTTGTTTTTAGTTTATTTATTTATTGGCATTTTAAGTCAAATATTTGTAGTAGAATTTTCATCCACATGCATTGCTTTTTGCACAGGAAAATACTGAAATAGTTTCTCAGGCATGTTTGTGCCTTGCTTAACAGGTTGCAGTGTCTGCAACAGACAAATCACATGAATGCTGCATGCTCCACAAAATAGCTCAAAAACAAAAAATAAAAAAAAACATAATGAAGAATTTAGAGCCAAAGGATAGCAAATACAGCTGTTTTTTCCTTCCTCCCTCTATTTCAAGGCTGTCTTTGCAATATGGATTTCATTAATGGCTCAAAGACAACATTGCAGAATTACAAGTTTAAGATGTTATTGGAAAAGCCACCTCATGAGTCTTTTTCAAATATATTTTTTAAAAACTAACTTTTAAAAGCTATTAGGAATTAGCTGGGAAATGTGCGTGCACATGCGTAGAGTAAATGGCAACACAGACTTTCTGTGGAGCTTTCCCCCATTTCACAGAAAAAGATACAAAAATATAATACATAAACAGGAATTCAGCAGCTGTAGAGTTTGCTCCGTCTGTTCTTAAGTCTGTTAGATTGTAAGGGGTCTGGAGCAGAGTCAATCTCAGTTTATACAGAACAATGAGGCCCGAATCCTTATTGAGACCTTTAAGCACCTATATCAATGTTTATTAATAATAATACCATTACTAAAAATGTAGATTCACAAATGTGATTATTTCCTAACACCAAATCAGATCAGCACATTCTATAACACAAAAAGCGTGTCCAGTATTGTCAGAAGGAGTCAGGCATCTAGACATTATTACATTAATAATACACACGCTTTTCAAGAGGAAATCAGTGGATTTCAGTAAAAGCAGTATGGAGCTGCCAACTAAGCTAATTAGTAAATGAACAAAAATTCAAATATGTCAATAACACCAGAGGGAAAGAAGACACATTTTAGTTCTGAAACAAGCAATAATAAACTTCAAGTTAGACTTGCAGACAGACAGTGTGTGAAATGTCATTGCACTCACAGTACTTCTGCATTTACAGACCACACTTGAGAGGTCCATGCTCCCTATAGTGATATAAAATCCAGAAAACAAAGCACTGCAGTCTCCATGCCTGAGTTTTTCTTGCTGAGTTATGAACAGCTGCCCTGTATGGTATCTGCCAACTAAAGAAAACAGAAAACACTTAAAATCTGTTTTGAGTGGCGAATGGATGCATTACCAGACAAAAATCTCTGGTGGTCTTATATTCTTTTTGCCAAATTTTTAAAAGTGCATTTTTGTGTTTGTGCAAACTCCAGTGCACTCATGGTAATCTGGTTTCATGTTCCAGGCAGGTATGTGCATGTGCCAACCCTGACTTGTGTACATGTGCTTTTAAAACCTGGAGCCCTGTAATTTCAGTTTACTTCAGCGTTCCAGCGTGGTTCCAGCATAGCGCCAGTTCTTTTTGCTCTCTGCTGTATAAATTATCATTGGGGAATACAGTTCCATCTTCATGGCATGACGCCTCTAACGGAATCATCCTTCTATACATAAATATTAACATCAATTGTAGCCCTGCTTAATTCTTTAAAAACAAATAGAAAACAGAATCAGCCCATGTTGTGGGGGAACTGTCCATGGGGCTTCTGAAGCAAAGCATGATGCTTGGTGTGCTCACTGGAATGCATAGACCCAGAAAGCTCTTGTAGTTCACTGCTATTTCATGGGAATGCCAGTGCCAGAGTTCTGGGAATAACCTAAATGCTTTGCATGTATTTGTAGTTGCACTGAGCTCTGTGTGAACACCGCATTCCCCATTCTTTTCCTTGTTTGAAAGCAACCTAGCCACCACCACATCATCCACCACAGCCAAAATAGCACCCTCAGCTGCCTTGCAGGCAGGTACGCAGCTGTCAAGCCAAGTGAGAGGCCAGCAGGACATCAGAGGAGGGAAATAAACTGGCAAGTGGGTGCCATATCTGGAGCTGTTAATTCTTGAGTGGTATATAACTTCATCTTGCAGATGCTGTGCTGAATGGCCAGAGCAGTTGTCTTCAATTATGGCTAGAGCCAAAGATACAAAGAGAGTAATGAGAGCTAGATGCTGCACTGCCAGCTCCTGGAAGATTGCATGTTTATTCCTTTAGTTAGTTACCAGAACGACAATCTAGACTTTGTATATGTCTGTGCGTAATGCAAGTGCACAAGCTAATCTACATTCAACATGGTAGTTAGTTGCTGTGGTGAGCAGTGATACTCTTGTTTATTATAAATAATACCCTCCTGATCAGACTCCAGGAATCCAGCGTACACACTGAAGCACTCTTATTTTCCTAAACAGTGTCATATCGTGTAACTTGCAGGTTATTATTATTTGTACAGCACCCAAAGGCATGCTAGGCACTTTCCAGAGCAAATGGAAAGGTCCGGACCCTGTCCCAAAGAGCTCTAATAGTCTAATTTTAAATGTGATGCAACAAGTAGAGGGGGACCAACAGGAGGAAGGGATTGGGGTGAAGAATTACATGGTTATGGCACTAAAAAGCAAGAGTGTTACCCCAGGGGAGAATGTTAACTCATCTATGCCTTCTGCATTTCCTGTCTTAATTATTGCAACCACCTCCTCTCTTGTTTCCCCAACACCTGCATTATCCCCTCAAGCTGTATAAAATGTAGCCGCACAAATATCATTTGCCTGGTCCATCAATCTGACCATGTCACCCCCTGCCTTTGATTTCCACCAGTGCTCCCCCTTCTATACTGCATCAAGTTTCAATTTCTTGTCCTCGCTTTCATAACTCTGACCGACCCTACTTATCCAGCCTCATTTCTTATTATATCACCCCCAACCCCTGGCTGCCTTTTCCACACCCATCATCACATTGTCTTCCCTGCCACCTGCCCCTCACATGGGATGCTCTTCCTGAGATGGTTTGCAAGGCCAATACCCACACATTTCACTCCCTCCTGAAGACCCACTTTCATAGAGGTGTCTAACATCCAAAGACAGAAGAGACCATTGTAATAATCCAGTCTGACCTGCTCTATAACACAGGCCATAGAGCTTCCCAAAAATAATTGCTAGAGCATATCTTTTACAAACATCCAGCCTTGATTTAAAAATTGACAGTGATGGAGAATCCACCATGACCCTTGGTAAACTGTTTAAAAATTTGTATCTATAGTCACACTTAACATTTGCTGGGCTAAATATCCAGGTAATCTTATTGCTATCACATCCAACAACACCAGCTCCCTGCTGGTATTTCCCCCCTTTATTGTATCATGTCTTGTTTAAGTTTGTAAGTTGTTCATGACTGGGACAGGGCCCTCTTATTTGTATTCTGAGGCACCTAGCCAGGGTGAAAGTAACTTAAAGGACTTACCGGTACACCGGAGTCCTGAGCAGGGGGCGGGACCTAAACTGGAAGGGGTGTGGCCTCAACCAGAAGAGGTGGGCCTTTAAATCCCCAGGTCCTTTAAATCAAGATTTAAAGGGCACGGGCTTGATTTAAAGGGCCCGGGGCTCCGCTGCGGTAGCGGCGGCTGAGAGCCCCTGGCCCTTTAAATCACTGCCGGAGCCCCGCCGCCGCTACCCCGGGGCTCCGGCAGTGGGGCTCCAGCGGCGATTTAAAGGGCTCGGGGCTCTGCTAAGGTAAACCCAGGGCCCTTTAAATCGGCCGCCTCCGCTACTCCGGTGGCAATTTTAGGGCCCAGGGCTCCAGCTGCTGCTGGGAGCCCCAGGCCCTTTAAATTGCTGACCTGGGGGAAGCCGGTCCGGTATGGTGCACCGGCTCTTGCCGGTACACAGTACCGGCCCGTACCAGCTTACTTTCACCTCTGCACCTAGCAAACTTTGGGGGGGGGGGTGTAAAATAATAAAGTAATTAATTATAAGGACAACATTAATCACTGAAAATAAATGCACATTATGTGTTAGCAGACTAACATCCATTTTAACGGTTTATAATACCAAATCAAGGATTACTAAGGAACAAATTAAATATCTGCAAGAGTAATATTACTTACTGGGAGACAGTTTCTGAACTGACCCTGCTACAGGTCAGACTCTTGGCTTTTTCAACACATAACAGATCAGTAATGGCTTTGCAAATGGTATTGTTTCTTAGAACTTCTAAATGGCCTTTTATAATTTTCTCCATGACGCACTAAAATGCTAACCTACAGAGATGAGATACATTCAAGGTATTACATGGAAATGAAGAAATACCTGGTTAAAAGCAAAGAAATGTAATTTCAGTTTTAGACCTCTGCAATTTTAATCTTTTATACCTGATTTTGATCCAAAGATTAGTACATTTAATTTCTTCACACTAAGGACTAATCTGGGGAGAAGAGTGAGGGGCACAGGCTGCAGCAAATACAATTCTATGGAATTTGTATCTGGATCTACAACAAATGTGCTGATGCTGTAAACAACAACACTGCAACCTGTGAACATCAAATCCAGATCTTGTAATGCACTAAGAGTCTTAAAAAACAAACAAACCAACCAACTTTCCAAGAGTCGGATGACGCTGGTCTCAACTCCACAGTCTTTTGAACCAATGGTCTGTGAAAATAATTCCTCCCCCCAAATACTTTCAACAAAACCAGTGATATTTAACACAGAAACTGGGTTTGCATTAGTCATATCAGTTAGTGTTCAGAAGAGCATGGGCTTAAAAAAATGTTTACTAAGGGAAGCCACACCTGAAAAGAAATTTTTAAAAGTTCCACAGATCAAAGTTTTTCTTCCAGATCAATGAGTATCTTATGTTTGAAGGTAGTTACAATTTCCTCCAAATTGTTCACATCTGTCATTCTACATTGTTAAAATGACACACAATAGTTGAAGAGGTACAAAAAGGCAACAAAGTGGATAGAATGACATATGGAAACAGCCAAAAATATATTTGATCTTTGAACAGAAAAAAAACCTGTTAAACATTATTAAGTTTCACTTTCCTCAGTTAATTACTAGTTTCACTCTAGTAGATGCAAAAGACAAAGAACAGCGAATCAACTGAAATGAAGACTTTCTGGGACTTTTATTTTACAGGAACTATAAATATTACTTATAATTTGACAATTGAACGCAGAATGTTTACACTTTTATGCTTAATTTTCTAACTGTGACTGCTGAAAACTTTGAATAAATAAATCCCACCAGCTTAATTTAAGAGTGATTTACTTTGGTGTTAATTAGAAACAGTATTTATGCCTTCCTTTCACTCTTTTTACCCGGTGCTATTTACAATCTGATAATCTGTTTTAGAATAGCTAGTTTATAGATTTATATCAATCGTATCTGGTCAAACAAAGAAGGCACCCTTTTTCAAATATATATTTGAAGTATTGTCCCAAAATAATAAGTTATGTTTATTTACCTAAAATCTGTCTCACACATGCAAAGTATCAAGAGCCATTTGAAACTTAAAAATTCATAATAAAGTTCTGAACAAGAAAAATAAAGGCTATGAACATACGCTTACAACCACTCTATAATTATCAACAAGGCTTTCTTTATTAAAAGTCTTGTTTCTTTTAGTTGCTGCTTTAGTTAAATCCACACAGGACTACAGAAAGGGAAACATCTCAGTTCCTGTATAAAATACAATCTTTTCCCTCGATGGCAAGAGGAAAATCATGATGCATAAGGATTCTTTAATATATTTTCCTTTGGAGTTTATTGACTTTACTTCTGCTGGTATGTAGGAATAACATTTGGTTACCAACACTAGATCCTCACTGTCTTAAAATCCCATCCATCTGACTATAATTTTGAGCAAGTTCTATTAATTTAAGTAGAATGAAGTTGGGGGGAGAGATTTGTCTGCCTATATTTTAAAAGTTTTAAATGTTTCCCCCCCCTTTACAAAGAATTATAGAAATACATACTATAAATTGTAAATGTTTTCCCTCTTTAATAAGAGTTAAAGAAATATGTACTATAAATCTGGGTCAGATGGCTGAAAGGTGGAGCAAATTTCTCAGTGGGCTAATAAATCAAGTTAGTATTTGAATTTGCATCAAGTCGGAGTCTCTTTCAAATTAATGTACTGTATTAAGTAGTTGTATGATTTTATCATATCCATATATTAGTTATCTGGTTCAAGTAATAACCACTATTCAGAGAGGATAGTGTATGCTCTGATTTTATTCTGTTTTAGAAAGAGGTTATCACTCTTAAATGTGGTTTTGATTTCAGAAAAGTGAGCTGTCACTCTTTACCATGAATTAAGGTATCATTTAAAGGTATACAGTATGCTTTGCTGTGAGTAGCCCAAGGTACTCCCTTAAATTCAAGCCAACCAGCCAGCTTTCCATATGGTTCTCATAATATGCCCTAGAGCTATATTTCATTTCATAATCTGAAGAGATGACACTAGATTTAAAGCAGGCCCAACAGAGATACATTTCAGGAGACAGTGCAGGTATTCTAATTATGTAACACATGTAGTCATTTCTGGTACATAAATTGGATTTTTATTGGTATGTACAGATTCCTTAAAGAACTTGCACCTTTAACATAATCAGCATCAATCCATACTAGTGCATTGGGTAAGGGACACTTCTATTTGTGTTTTGACTTTTTAATTTAGTTTGTATTACCTTAAAACATTAAAAAGGGTAGTAAAATAGCAAGACATTTCAAGCCTCCAAAGCTGTAAAGATGCTGTGCTATCTACAGAACATACTGCAAGAGGATTGTGTTCTGAATTCTCAATCCAAAAGAAAGGCTCCGATTCTGCAACAGGATTCACAAGTGCAGACCCTTAAATTTACACAAAGTCATACTGACTTGAATGGGATTCTGGTGGTTGAAAAGTTTCATGCTAGCAGATCCTGCTGCTGCACTGGGAACTATTTTAGTAAAAGATCTTCACTGATTTAATGTTGCCAGTGGTACTATTTCAGGAGCAACATAAAAAGCCATATAGCATATTCCACTTGCTTGGTGATATTTAATGTAAACATCTTTTTAAATAGATAGAATAATTAGAGCACACTGGAAATAGAACACAATACAATAAATGGAATAACAAGTTTTTCTGAGGCACACCGAACTACCTGGCACCAAAGTTGCTCTAATAATTTCCAGTAGGCATTTGAAAAAGGTAAAAAGGAAGTAATAAAGGTCAGTGTGCAGAATCACTTTATTCCTCTGGCAACTATGATGTACGTTTTCTTCAATATTTAAAAATTCCAAATCATCACATCTGAAATCCCCCCAAAATAGAACCAGTTTTATAAAAATGGTGCCCCATTTATTGTATCAGATGTAAGATAGATTGGATCTCACTCCTCTCTCTCACCGGTGTAAATCAGGAGTAATGCCATTTCCAGCCAGGTCTACACTACAGATTTACAGATTATTTTACCAGAAGGGTGGTGAAGCAGTGGAATGGGTTCCTAGGGAGGTGGTAGAATCTCCATCCTTAGAGGTTTTTAAGGCCTGGCTTGACAAAGCCCTGGCTGGGATGATTTAGTTGGTGTTGGTCCTGCTTTGAGCAGGGGATTGGACTAGATGACTTTCTGAGGTCTCTTCCAACCCTAATATTCTATGATTCTATGACTGATATAACTATGTCACAGAGGAGTCTGAAAAATCCACCCCCCTGAGTGATGCAGTTATACCAGTTTAGCCACCGGTGTAGACAGCTCTATGTCAATAGGAGGGCTTCTCCTGTCAACATAGCTACAGCCTCTCGTGGAGGTGGATTAACTATGTTGAGAGGAGAAGCTCTTCTGTTGGTAACCTAACGTCCTCACTGAAGCGCTACAATGGCACACCTGCACCAATGCAGCTGTGCCACTGCAGTGTTTTAAGTGTGGAGCTTCCCTTAGTCAAAGTCCTGTCTTTATGAACCAAACATCACATCATATGGTTGCTGACAACCCTGTGTTCAATCTGGGTCTGATCCTGAGAGGTGCTGGATACTGTCATTTCTGTTGACTTCAGTGAGCAGGATTTCAGGCAAGAAACTTTCTACAGGAACAGCTACAGCTGTACCAAATCCCAATTCAGGATGGATGTAAAATGTAGCACAGCTGAGGCTAAAATCAATCATCTAAAGTTTGTTTTCTCTGGATTCTCAATGACTCACCAAGCCCGTCCAACTTCTTTTTGATACACAGAATCCTGAAACCTTTGAATCCGATATATCAGCATACTTCTTGGATTTCTAACTCTGTTTCATACCAATATGTCATAAACAGAATAATTCATGTTTTGTATGAGTCTCTTCTTTCCCCTATTCTGTCCTGAAGTCTTAAAATTTCACCTATCCTAAAGGAAAGGAGTATCTTTTTTACAGGGATTCAGTGTTATGTAACGGAATCCACCCAACAGGATGAATTTTCTCTTGTATCACAAGAAATTACGGTTCCATGACTAAATAAAAGCTCCTCAGTGTCATTCTGCTGTTGCATGCATTGTAGACACATATTTAAACTACATTCAATTACAGATTATTTCCATTTTCCTTTTTCAGCACTCTGTGCGCATTCTTTCAGGATGATATTAAATCTTTCTTCTGCACCCATTGTGTTGGACTAAATAGAAAATGTACCAAAGAACATATAGGCTGAACAAAACTCTCTCACGAATTACATGCTTGCAAGAAGTAAATTATGGTGTCTGGTAATAAAAAAATATTGTCCTCATGAGTTATTTCTGTGGTTAAACACCAGTAATATGTGGCAACACATGATACATAGTTTACTTAATGCCATTTATTCTAAGGAGCTAGTTACTGACCAAAATTATTGCCATTAACTCGTTCCATTAGCAAAAATTTGATAGGGAAAGCACTTTGTGTGGCCATTGGGAGGCCTATCCTATGCCTCATATACAGCTAGATGTTGGACTCTCATACACCCTAGCGTACTCCACCTATGCTTTGTCACAGATGGACTGTGCTAGGCTGAAAACGTTGGATGCTTTATTTTGGCTCCAATCCTCTACATTCAAGCCCAGACTCAGTGTGTTTGTTCCTGTGGTCGGGGCAGGAGTGGAGGGGGATGGGGCAGAGGTGGCTTTAAGTTACCTTTGCATCCTCCACATTCTAGGGCCACATGAGACTGCTCTAATTTACACATCATTTCACTTCACTTAATTTGCTTCCCTTAGCCTCCTCTGGGTGCTCCTGATCTGGGTCTCCAGATCCCTGCCACAATACAAATAACAATTCCTGATGGGTATGGCGCACCACCACAAAACCCGTGGGAAATGGATTCTAAAAAGACAGTTAAAACCTTTCTAAAATAAACTTTCCAAAATGTAGATCCTGATAACTTGCTTCCATCTTGTTAGAAAAAAGGGACAGAATGCAGTCACAGGGGAAAACGCCAGGAGTCTCCTCAAAGCAAGTCAGGCAGCAAGCATCTTGTGGACTAGTAACAGTGAAATGACTCCTTAACATACAAGGTCAACTGCCAAACATAATCTCAATTATAGCTCTAAACTTTGTCACAGACAAAGTTAGCTGGGGCTGGGAAAAATTTTACAGAGAGGGAGAAACTAGAAAAAGCCACTCACTTCAGCTGCTGTTTCCTACAGGAAAGCAGGTCCAATATTTCATAAAGAGATATCTCTGCCATATCAAAACACTGTTCTTGGCCTCCAGTCCTTAATGTTCTTTGTACGATTACAATATCAGACTTCCAGTCATCAGTAATTTGGGTTCACCTCCTTCCCAGAATACCTATGTAAACCATTCACACTTCTTGGATCTTGCTCATTTACTTCAACACAAGGCCTCAAACTAGGGTCATCATCAGACTGCATTTTTTAATATTAAGGGAGAACAGGGGAACATTGACAGAATTTGCTTCTAACTGAATCGATTTGGAGTAAGAAGCCCACTTGAATAAAATCCATCAAACACCCAGGGATCAAAATAAAAAAAAGCTGGAAAGTTTTGTTTATTAAAAAAGGAAGATTTGAATGGAAAATAAATATCTGTGATATTTTATTTTCCCCCTCAAATCTTTTCCAGTTTGAAACTGAAGTGTCCAACTTTTAAACTGTGATTCCTGTGCATTTGCTTGATTGGATTCTAATGGTGCACAGGAAAAAAAAACAGATGACTAATATTAGCCAGTAAACATAAGCACCAGGGAAATTAAAAAGAAGTGACTATTAGCACTCTCAATCCCTAGTCATTCAAGCTAAATAAATAAATAAATAACAATACTTTGCACTTATATAGCACCTTCCACCTGAGTATCTCGAAGCACTTTATGGATATTAACTACACTGTACTATGCTCAGAAAAATGTCAGTTTCTTACCTGCATGATTGTGAAAATACATCTGAGTAATAATATATATAATCTCACTGCATAAATATGTGCATGTGTATTTCAACTGTAGATGCCACTATAGAAACACATACATTATAAGACAAAATTTAAATACCTGAGATTTAAAACCTTTTAAGATAAATGCTTTCAGAAAACAGAGCTCTCCTCTCAAATGGCTTCTCCTCCTATTATCTTCTCTCAGAAAAAACAAACAAAAGACCCTGCCCCCAAAACTACAAAACACTTTTTCTTTAAAAAACAATAGTAAATTGGGAAAATTCGTTTGACCACAACATGAGACAAATCCCCTTCTTAGTTTAGGGGGGAAAATATCCCTACTGTTTTTCTACCTCCTCTTGCTTCCAGACTCTAAGTCTCTCCCTTTAAAGAATAACCACACAAAATGAAACATAAAAAAAAAAAAAAGACTGAATTATTCTGTCACTTTCCCCTACATTCTGCACAGTCAACCACTGTGAATGTTAGAATGTAACTTGACACTAATAACTCTCTTATGAAGTTTGCCTGTGAACATCTGTGTCTGCAGGGTTTTTTTTTTTTTAGAGACAATAGAAAGTATTTTATCGAATAAAAATAAGATACCTGACTGATCTATGCCAGGAAAATCACAAGGGACCCGCACCAAGCAAATGAAAATAAAACACATGAAAATTGGATATTTTTTTAGATTAGCAGATCTTTGCATACTATTTCACATCTCCCAGCCCACTTCCCTTGACAAGCTGCTGCCATCTTATGGAAGACTTTGAAAAACATTCTTTCTAAAAACAAATAATTCTGCTCTTATATCTTTGCTGTTTTCTTATGTACTTTACTCCTTGAATAATAAAGATATTTACATCCAAAAAAACGGTCTTATTATTTATGTTGTTGCTTTGGAGATCCAGCTACTTACTGCCGCTGCCTATTCCTCACTTGAAGTCACATGCCTGTCTGGGACATTACAGTAATTTTCAGAGCAAATAGGAGACAACATGGTCTAGTGGCCTGAGAAAGGGGGTGGACCATTCTGAGTTCTATTTCTGCCTCTACCACAGACTCAGGCCCTAATCCTGCACTATTAAATTCAGTGGGAGCTTTGCCATTTACCTCTGTGAGCCTAGAATCAAGTCTTCATTATATGGCCTTGGGGAAGTTAATTAACTGTATCTTCTGTATATAATAAAGTTGAACCTGCTTAACTACAGTTGTGGTTTTTAACTCATGTAGTTAAATAGATGCAAGCCCCTGTGCAAGCTCTCTTATTTTGGCTTAAACCTGACTTATTTTGGTTTAGCTTAAGTCACTTAGGAATGTGTTTAAAGTAAAACAGGCCACTCTTAAACTGAAATCAGAGGTAAAATTGAGGCAACTTGTGTGGGTAGACAAGGCCTCAGTTTCCACAACTGTAAACATGTAAACACAGTTGTATTTACTGACCTCACAGGTTTGCTGTGAGCAGTGATGGTTTAGCCACTGGTCCAATGGGGCACATGCCCAGAGGCCCCGGCCAATTGGGGCCTCCAGAAAAATGGACAATCCCTCACCCGCCTGGCGCTCCTGCTCTGCTCCGCCTAGCTAGTGCTGGAGAGCCCCGACCCTGCTCCCCAGCAGGAGTGCTGCGCGTTTGGTTGCCAGTTTTGGTTGGATGTACTCCTGGAGGTTTCTTCACATGACATAATCTTTAATTGAAGATTAATCTTTAATTCCTGGAGACTCCAGACCAATCCTGGAGGATTGGCAACCCTAGCTGAGGGGGGAAGGGAGGGGAACTCCTGGCAGAAGGGGTAGGGAGGGGCCCCCACTTGCTCTGGCTCAGGGTCCCACAAAACTATAATCTACCTCTGGCTATGAGAATTAATGTATTGATTTGAAAATGCAAAGCCCTATAGAACTGCTAAATATTAGTATGCAACAGAGGAGTACGATTTCAGATCAGGCTTGAGCAAGAGAGAAATCATTGAGGACAAACGCTTCCACCTGCATTTGCATGAGACTCTCACTGACCTTAATGTGAAGGATAGCCAAGGATCCAAGATCAGATTGTGACCAGTAAAACCAAAGAGGGTTTCACATGAATGGGCCCAGCATCAGAAATATATATGTATGAGAGAAGCAGAATCTCCTCCAAACAGAAAATTCCAGTCTTCCCAAGCAGCAGCATCAGTGATTCTAGGGCCCAGCTAGCTCTCAAGTGGTTTTGAAATCAATGGGAGTTAGGCACCTAAATACTTTGGAGGATCTGGGCCTAAGTCCCCTCTGCCTTGTGTAGCATTTAACATTGGGGCTCTGAGGCTGAGCACACTCACCTGGGTTTAGCGCTGAGGAGCTAAAGAATATGTTCATTTTTCACTCCGTCAGCCTATTTCTCCATGACCCAGTAGGAACCCTGCCTCCTCCTTCCCCCTTCTTCCCCTGTAGAAAAGGAACACCTCCCATCTAGAAAGAGCAGTTGCGCTTTAGAGTAGGCAGAGTGCCTTAAATATCTTACCAATACTCACCGCTGGCTGCCTCTCCTAGCCCACACACATTCTGGGGCCCTGCTGCCCTGCCTGAGAGCAGCATAAACCCATTGGTTTCCCCTCTTCCACCTCACTACATTTTGGACCAAACTGCCCCTGCTGCTGTTTTGTGGTGTTCATACAGGCTGAGGCTCCTCCCAAAAGTCCCAGAATGGCCCTTTCTCCAAGGCACACCGTCACCAGGCAGTGATACCTTAAACCCTGGACGCTACCCACCTCACAGCTTACAATGTCGATCTGGGAGTAGAGACACCAAGTAGGTGAAGCAATTTTTTATTGGACCAACTTCAGTTGGTGGAAGAGACAGGCTTTCGCTCTTCACAGAGATCTTCTTCAGGTCTGGGGAAGGTAACCAGAGTGTCTAAGCTAAATACAAGTGGGGACAGATTGTTAAGCATATGGGGTTCACATATGCTGTAGGAGCCCACTTAAAAATGAACTGGCAATTAAGAGTCAGCAGGTAGTGGGGTGAATTACAAATTGCTATAATGAGCTATAAAACTAGTGTCTCTGTTAAGTCCATGGTTTTTAGTGTCTATCAGAGGTGTCATAAATATAAAGGGAAGAATAAACCCCTTTAAAATCCCTCCTGGCCAGCGGAAATCTCCTCTCACCTGTAAAGGGTTAAGAAGCTAAATGTAACCTCGCTGGCACCTGACCAAAATGACCAATGAGGAGACAAGATACTTTCAAAAGCTGGGAGGAGGGAGAGAAACAAAGGGTCTGTGGGTCTGTCTATATTCTGTCTTTGCCAGGGATAGACCAGGAATGAAGCCTTAGAACTTTTAGTAAGTAATCTAGCTAGGTACGTGTTAGATTATGATTTCTTTAAATGGCTGAGAAAAGAATTGTGCTGAATAGAATAACTATTTCTGTCTGTGTATCTTTTTTGTAACTTAAGGTTTTTGCCTAGAGGGGTTCTCTATGTTTTGAATCTAATTACCCTGTAAGGTATTTACCATCCTGATTTTACAGGAGGGATTTTTTTTTATTTCTATTTACTTCTATTTCTATTAAAAGTCTTTTTGTAAGAAAACTGAATGCTTTTTCATTGTTCTCAGATCCAAGGGTTTGGGTCTGTGGTCACCTATGCAAATTGGTGAGGCTTTTTATCCAACATTTCCCTGGAAAGGGGGGGTGCAAGTGTTGGGAGGATTGTTCATCGTTCTTAAGATCCAAGGGTCTGGGTCTGTAGTCACCTAGGCAAATTGGTGAGGCTTTTTACCAAACCTTGTCCAGGAAGTGGGGTGCAAGGTTTTGGGAAGTATTTTGGGGGGAAAGATGTGTCCAAACAGCTCTTCCCCAGTAACCAGTATTTGTTTGGTGGTGGTAGCAGCCAATCCAAGGACAAAAGGGTGGAATATTTTGTACCTTGGGGAAGTTTTGACCTAAGCTGGTAAAGATAAGCTTAGGAGGTTTTTCATGCAGGTCCCCACATCTGTACCCTAGGGTTCAGAGTGGGGGAGGAACCTTGACAAGAGGTATGAATATCAGTTCCCAATCTCGTCTTTTAAAAGTATTGTGCAGGTTTCCTTTGATGATGAGGACTGGAGAGGTCAAAGATGACGTGATTGCTTTGTGAAAAGTGTCTGCCCATGGATGATATCTTTGATCATTTATCATTTTTTGTGTGAGTTCATTTGAGAGAGTAGTGATTGTCTGGTTTCACCCACATAGCTGTTGTTGGGGGCATTTAGTGCACTGGCTGAGGTACACTTGCTGTGATAGGCATGTGTAGGACCCATGGATCTTGAAACCTATGTTGTGGTGGGTATTGATCATTATAGCAGTTCAGACATGTCTGCAGGTTTTGCATCTGTTGTTCTGGCAGGGTCTGGCAGACACCTGGAAGCAGTTAGTTTTTAAAGGGTTTATTTAGACAATTCCTGCCCCCAGGCACTTACATGCTTATGGCCAGATTGTGACTCTTGATGTACATTCATGCAGAGAAGTAAGAGGGTGAATAATAAGGGAAGCTAAAGACAACAGGGAAAAATCCATGGTTGGCAGGATTAAGGACAATCAGTAGGCGTTTTTAAAGTATATTAGGAACCATAGTAAATCCTAGCAATAGTATGGACCCCTTACTAGAAGGCGATAGTAACATTGTTAATGATGCAGAAAAGGCAGAAATGATCAAGGAATAGTTCTGTTCTGTACTTGGAAAGAAACAGGATGATGTGCTTGTATCACATGAAGATGATGAAGTACTTTCCAGTTCATTAGTAACCAAAGAGGATGTTAAACCACATCTGCAAGGGATAAACAGTTTTAAAATCAGCAGGCCTGGATAACTTGTACCCAAGAGTCCTAAAAAAACTGGCGGAGATCTCTGGCTTGCTGAGGTTGATTTTTAATGTCTTGGAATACTATGGAACTTCCAGAAGAATGCTAATTTTGTGCCAATATTCAAAAAGGGCAAGGATGATGACTGGGTAGCTACCCACCAGTTAGCTGGACATCAATCCTGGGCGAGGTAATGGAAAAATAGGATTCAGTTAATAAAGAATTAAAGGATAGGAATATAATTAATGCCAGTTGTGACCCAGGGACCACTGGGTGCCAACTTGGAGAGGGCACAGGGGGTGGATAGTGTTGTGCAGGAATCCCCTTTGTCAGATATATGCATAATAATTCACCAAAGAGCGGTATGAGTTTTCTCTTAAGAGACCTTAGCCCACTGGTCATCATAATCACTGTGAAATGGCTGTATGGATAATATTTAAGAAGTTATATATGTATACACACACTGAAAATTATGTTCTTAACAACTTGGATTTAAGGCAGGTCACAAGGAGGTGACATACATTGGAATGTTCCTTTCAGGCAGGAGGTAACAGACACCTATCTCCCTGTCTTGCTATTTGTGTATTGCATGCCTAGCTGCATACTGAGCCAGGTGCAAATTAAGAGATTGTAAGATATACAAAACAGAAAATCTACAGGATGAAACAAATAGTGCGTGTGTGTAGGTCATCTCCTCAAAGAATGAAATCAGGTTTCTTTAACAAGGCCTATTTTCCATAAAATCATGTTGACTGATGTGATGCCTGCGTAGGTGTAATAGACTTCTGTAAGGTGTCTGGCTCAGTCAGTACGCATGACATTGTGTTTAAAAAATTAGCACTATACAATTTCAATAGAGCACACGATAAATGGATTAAGAATTGGCTAGCTGACAGATCTCGAGAAGTAGTCATCAGTGAGGATCATCACTGAATAGTGGGGGTTCAACACTTGACACTATTCACCATTTTCATTAATGATTTGAAAGTAAATATAAAATTGCTGCTGCTAAAATCTGTGGATGAATCAAAGATTGGCATAATGGTAAATAATGATAAGGACTGAGCAGACATATGGAGTCATCTGGATCACTCGGTAAGATGGACCCAAACAAAATACACTTTAATATAGCCAAATCCAAAGTTATACATTTAGAACAAACGCATACAGGCCATACTTTCAGAATGGGGGGCTGTATCCTGGAAAGCAATGATTCTGAAAAGGATCTAGTGGCCATAGCTAGGGTTGCTAACTTTCTAATTTTGGAAAATCAGAACCTCCCCCTCCCACCCCACCTCTTTGCTTGAGACCCCACCCCCTGCTCTGCCACTTCCCCTATGGCCCCACCCCTGCCATGCCTCGTCCCTTGGGGCCCTGCCCCCTGCTCGCTCCTCTTCCCTGTTGCTCACTGCTCTCCCCCGCCTTCCTCCCTCCCACCTCCAAGCTGGGCTCCCTCTGCTCCGGGGCTGGGACAGGAGCTGCAGCCCCTGACGTGGAGCCAGCCTGTCCACGAGATGCAGGTAGGAGGTGGCCCCAGCTGAACAGGGCCTGGTGCAGGTTGATGACCCAGCGCCTCCCCCTGCCTGTGGTAACTGGACTTTTGGTGTCTGGTAAGTGCAGGTCCCCTTTCGAACAGACTTTCCGTTTGAAAACTGGGCACCTGGCAACCCTATGGTCATAGCAGAAAAGCAACTCAAGATGAGCTCCCAGTGTGATGCTGTGGCAAAAAGGGCTAATGTGATCCTTGGATGTACAAATGGGGGAGTAGCGAGTAGGAGCAGGAGGTGATTTTACGTCTCTATACAGCATTGAGGAGATATGTACCGGAGTACTGCACCCAGTTCTGATGTCCACATTGTAACAATAATGGGGTTCATTAAATAACAAAGAAGAGAATGGAATAACACTTTAATAAAACTGGAGAGCAACTGTGGTGATCTGCTGCACACAGCCATGCAGTGTCCCCAACCCATGCCTCCAGGGCACATCTCCAAATTGCCACACTCACAACACTGTCCCTTATAAGGGAGCATCTCCAAATCACAATCTTTCATATCGCTACATCTACTCTCTTAATGAAAAACAAATTAACTCTCTCTCTCTCTCTCTCTCTAATAAAAAAAGTTAACAACAATCTAATAACAGATACATTAAATTCTCAACCCATTTAGTACATTTCCATAAACCCAATGTGTCAACTATCTAGAGAGGAGAGGTTACTATCACATCACTCTAGAGTGAGTCTTTACCACTCACTTTCCTCAAATATCCCTTCTCCAGGCAGGTTAGCAAATCCCTATGAGTCTTTCAGGACATTTAATCTCCTGCTCTAATCTTCTTAGTATCAGCCTTTCATTAGAGTCTGCATTGTTCTCTTGTTCCTTGTGAGTTTCTCTTCTGTGCACAGATGAAAAAGGATCAGTGAGATTGGAAATGCCAAAGTCCACATCTACTGTCAATGTGTTGGAACTTTGTGGGATTACTCATAGATCCCTTTAATTACGTTAAAATGAGTGCCCCTGGTCCATCTGGGCTACATAAGACATTGGATGCAGCTGTTCTTTAATGGTACCTCTTTGGCCCCAAGCATTAGTGGTGTGATTCTTCAGGCACACTCTATCACCCGGGTTAAGAAACGGGAACTTATGGGCCCTTTTGTAAAAAAAAAAGAAAAAGAAAAAAATCTGCTTCCACTTCTGATTTTCTTTCGTCTTCCGTATGGCTTCTATGAAATTTCATTTTATTGTGGGTAATTTGGATTTGATGTTTTGTGGTGAAAATCCCAATCTATAGCCAATTGCCTAAAATCTGCACTGGAAAATTGTGGTCCCTTGTCACTAAAGACTTCACCTGGAATTCCATGTCTGGAGAAGATTCCCTTCAGCTGGCTATCACCGATTTACTATTAGTACTGTGCAGTGTGCAAATTTCTGGATACAGAGAATAATAATCTGACACTTAAATAATCCTTTGTTTGCCAGGTAAATAAATCAGTGCTGACCTTCTCATAAGGCCTTTGGAGAACTGGATGCACGTAACTTTTCTGCATTTGGGATCTGCAGCATTTTGCAAAATGATTATTTTTCTCACATTTATGACAGAGTTTCCCCAAGGCAACAAACCGTTTGGGGCCATGCTGTGATCCACACCTTCCATATAACCATCTGTACCCAGTCTTCCCCCAGCAGTGGTTTTCATAGCAAGTGGTTCCACTCTTTGATTTGACCTGTTCTGGCTGTATTATTTGTATTTAGGACATGGATAAAACCTTCTGGTGAGCTCGGCTCTTTGGCTTGTTTCCGCTGCTCTACATATTTGGAGAGCTTTTTCTAAAGTTAAGTCTCCCGCACAAAGCTGTTGCTCTCTTAACACATTGTCTTTAATGCCACAAATGATTCTATTGCCAACCAGAGACTCTGTCAGTTCACCAAAGTCAGAGGTTTTACTGAGTTTCCTTAATTCAGTGACATATTGCTCTGTGGTGTCATCAGTTTTTTGCATACTAGTAAAAAATGTGTCTCTCTCACAGGTTTCATTCCTTTTTGGCATGCAATGTTCCTCAAATTTAGTCTGTATTTTACTTAACTTCATGCTTTCACCTTCTTCAAACTTAAAGTTGTTATAAATATCCAATGCTTCCTCCCCAAGAACATCCAAAAAAATAGATGATTTCACTTTATCATTTTTATCCTTTGCTCCAATGGCTGCTAAATACAATTCAAATCTCTGAATTTTTTTCAGTTCTCTGCAACATTGACTGACAACTGCAGACTGGATGGAGATTGCAACACATCCATTTCTGGCTCTTTCCCCCTTCTTAAGCTAGTCAAGCTACAATTGTGCTCACCAAATACATTCAAAAGCCTCTGTGCTTGGTGCTCCACACGCTTCTCTGCTGCCTCCCTTTGTCTCTGCTTTCAGTTTCAAAACAGGAGTTAACTTCAAAATGACTGCAGTTTCCTTCTCATTCAGCACTTCTGACACCTTATAGTGATCTTGGGGTTCATTAAATAACAAAGCAGTGAATTAGAAAGGAATACAACTTTGATAAAACAAACTGGAGAGCTACTATGGTGAACTGCTGCACAAGGCCATGCAGTGTTCTCAACCCCCACCTCCAGGGTACATCTCCAAATTGCCACAATCACAGCACTGTCCCTTATGAGACAACTCACAATCTTTCATAAACATATCTCTACACACACTTTAAAAAAAGATGTTGGAAAAGGTGCGGGAAAGAGGCACAAAAATGATTCAAGAGCTGGAGAAAGTGACTGACAGAGACATAATGAACTCAATCTGTATGGTTGATCAAAAAGAAGCTTGAGAGGTGATGACATTACAGTGTATGAGTACCTTCACATGGAGAAAATACTGGATACTAAAGGGCTCATTAATCTTGTGGAGAAAGGTAAAACAAGAACCAGCGGCTGGAACCGTTGCTGAAGCCAGACAAATTCAAATTAGAAATAAGGCACAATTTTTGAAAGAGTGAGGGTGATTAACCGCTCAAACTACCAAGGGATGCGGTTGTGGATTCTCTATCTCTTTATGTCTTCAGATCAAGGCTGGATACCTTTCTGGAAAACATGCTTTAGCCAGACAAGTTATTGGGCTCCATCCAGGGGTAACTGGGTGAAATTTAATGGCCTGTGTTAAATAAGTGGCTAGATTAGAAGATTTAAATGTTCCCATCTGGCCTTAAACTCTATGAATCTATGAAAAAGGAGCCACCTTATACTCCTACATGAGCTACCCATATTGTTAGTCTATGCCTGGGGGTTATGGGAGGCAGTGACCAGCCTCCATAGAGCTGCTACTCTTTTCCCATATAGGTGGGCAGGGACTGGATGGAGTATTGGCTCCATCCTGCCTGTCAGCAGAACTGAGCTGGTATGGAGAGGGAAGTAATCAGCAACCGGTATAGGACTGATGTATATGGTATAGGTACGGATTACCTCCCTTCTGGAGCAAAGCAAAATTGATGGGGGGACAGAACTAGAATTAATTTGTGATTCTAACTCTCAGTCTGAGCCCTGCTCTGGTCCTGAGGCATCATAACTACATCCTGCTTTGTGACAAAGTCCCAATCAAGCCCTCAGAGGTACTAATGCAACAGACCCTCATACAATGAATGAGAAGATTGGAAGGTGCACTCAAATAGCAGTGCAGAATTCTTTGCAGACCACCTCCTACCCGCCCACCCACCTTCATCTTTAAGTGGTGGATTATCCTTGATGGCTTTGCACATTTAGTGCTAAATTGAAAGGGTAGCAGCATGGAATGCTTGAAAGGATTAGAGAGGAAGGATGGTTTAGTGATAAGAACAATAAAATGGTCCTTGGGAGATGCTGGCTCAGTTCCTTGCTCTGCCACAGCCTTGCTCTGTGCACGACACTTAATCTCTCTGTGCCTCAGTTCCCCATCTGTAAAATGGACATAATATGAGTTCCTGATGTCACAGAGTGGTCAGAGGTTAAATATGTTAAAGACTGTGAAGCACACACATATTACGGTAATAGGTGCCATATAAGTATCATATAATATGCTTTCTCCATATATCAGTTTGTAAAGTCTCTTTTTACATGTGCAGATGTTTTATGATAATGTTCAGACTGTGTTTTTTAAATAAAAATTCCAGTACATGCATGACCCTATATTAACAGGGCAGTATAAAGTTTCAGTAAAGAACAAAATTACAGTTTCAAGGCTCCACCTCATCTCTTGTAATCAGAGCATTAAAAATGATTTTTAAACAGATATGAAAAACACATTGACTTCATCATTTTAACTTTTTCTTTCCTATCAGGCTCCTCTGAATTGCTTTGTTTTGAAACAGGCTTGTACAGTGCCAGTGTTTTCTTTGGCAGATATGGAAAGCTGGGTTTTGGGATAAAAGTAAATTGTTCCAAAGCACCAAAATGAGATTAGGAGATTTGACAGGACTTCATGCAAACCAATTCTGCACAGGCATAGGAGCAGTTTTTCTTTCCTTCCTTTTAAAGACAAAAGCTTTGCAGGAATAGAGCCCAGGCTAGGTGGCAAACTCCTACAACCCTCAGTAAGGCTACAAAAAAGTCTTCTGGCGAGGTGGGCTTAGAGAGGGTGAGAACACACAATCTAAAGTTGTTGTATGTAATTTTTGTTGCAACATTTGAACCATTGTTCAACAAATTGTTGCCATTTGTTGAACAATGGCATAGTCCCAAAAATGGACCTTTATGTTAATCTGTTCTGCTAGCAGTTGAGGTAGAGAGAAAAGGCACTTTAAAACTCACTCAGCCTTGAAAAATTCTAGGCCTGAATTGTTTCACCTAATAAAAAATATCACACTGTATGGCCTAAGCATACCTTATGGACAAGGACAGAAGGGAGCATGTTAAATACAGGGAGGGGAACACATACTTCAGCCTTTATCTACACACAACAGCTGAAACGATGCTAGGAGCACTATCTTAGGCAGGGTTGTTACCATTCTGGTTTCTCTGACCAGTGGGGACATTTTTCTTTTCCCGAGAACTGTGCTAGGAGCCAGTGTTCTGCATGAGTTAGATAGTAGTTTTGGGAGCAGGGTTTAGTGAGCACAATGTTCAGAAAGAAAATAATCCTGTGTCTAATGGACAGGAGAACAATGATAACAGCAACTGTGTTTAAACAGGTATTGCAGGAATCTCCAATCAAATGTCGGCATTAAGCGCTTGCCGGTAATTAGGGAATATCTCAGTATTTCCCCAAATAAGCAAGTTTAGTTCCCTTTCATAAACTAAATTACAGTCATCATGCTACATAATTTTTTTCCTTTCTCATCTTTAGCCACTATACATGCTCAAGCCATGCCTATGAGGTTGAGCACCCCTGAAATGTTTCCTGTCTGATACTTTCTTACCACTGAATTAAATTTAGACCTAAAATTTTCCATTAAGTATAGGGAAAACCGCACTACTGTTAATTACTGGCATGCGGTTGCTAGTGTATTAATAGAACCATTCTAGTATGGTTTCAACTATACAGTGTTGACAGGGCTAACTTCTGCAGTTAGATGCCCAGATTTGTGGAGCATTTTAATGTGGAGGCCCAAGACACAACGGAATTGCAGAAGGAATGGGAAAACATTCAATTAAAAACTAAAGTAAAATGACTTTAAAATGTATAATTTACTTAGATGGAAAAAACATTCAAACTACTTAAAACACCATCTGCCATACAAATTATGGTGTCTCCAGCATTTGTTTTCCCTTAACATATTTCCATGTGGCTCCAGGTTCCCTTGCCCTATGATTCCTACTTCAACTAAGCAGTGCACAATTGGTGATCCCCTATATAGGCCTGACCTCAGGCACAGCCCCTAGAAAGCCAGTCATCCAGCTGCTAGTTGTCTGAGTTCAGTTATGAAGCAGAACTCTAGGGAAGATATCCTGGAACAGTTGCCTTACTATAGAGTAATTAAAAGAAGTCAAGGTGTTTTTATTAACAATTAAGTCTCATAACACCTTTGAGATGTAGCCTTCCCTCTGCATAAAATAGCCTCTCTTTACCACGATAGCCCTAAGGGGCTTTCCCCACAGTCATACAAAACTGAATTCACTACCTACTTTCAGGTTTAAACTCTATTATACTATGGTTAATCTCTGCAAGGACCGTGTCTCTGTGGGGGTGTGTGTGTGTGGGTGGGTGTGTGCGCGCGCTTAGTGTAAGTGGCAAACTATATTTTCAGGCTCAGTACTGTATTGCCTGACAAGGGGGAAAAGGTTAAACTGGCCACAGTAAAAGTTTTAAACATCACTCTGCAATGCTCTTTCCCATCCAGTCATCAGTTTGATGACTTATATAAAATTGAACTGGAATCAATGAAGAGCTCTCACACTATAGAAAAATACACCTGGAACGACAGAGCTCGGTGCAAGCATTACAGAAGATTATAGCAACAGCTCTGGTCGAAGGAGAACACTTTTTACTTGTTACTAAGGTTTGCAAATTAGGGCCATGGTTAGACTCAAAGTTGTTACCGGATACTCAGGGAACAGACCCAGGCATGAAGGCATTTTTCTCTAATCTGCATTTGATGAGGCAAGTGATACTACTCTGAAATATAGAGCTTGCTGCTCTTCCCCATGCCCTTGACATCTTTCAGATGGCTAATGTACAGTATACATTAGGGAAGCTACAGTTTAATTCCACCTCGAAAGCAATGAGGGCAGAATACTACCGTTCATTGGTTGAATGGACCTTCACACTGTGAGCACATCAGGCCAATGCTTCAGGTGCCTCAATGCTTTATTACCTCAGAGTTGCCAGGGGAAATTCAGTGCATTAGTTTTAACTGCTAAAGCCCTAAGTAGTTTGGGAGCTGGTTACTGAGGAACTGACTCTCCTCACGTCATTCTGCCACAGATGAAATCAGGAGAGGCACAGAAAATGGCGTTCTCTTGCTATGAGAGAGAAAGGAGATGCCGACAGGGTGCTCTGCATGAAGACCCCTTGGCTCCGGAACTCATTTCCTGGTTTAGTCCATCATAGTCTAGATCTATAAGCCTTCCAATCACATTCCAAGACCTATCCTTTCTCACAGGCATTTGGGGTGATGGTTTTATTGAGAGTTAGGAGTAGTGAATTAATAGGTGAATGATGAGAAAAACCTGTACCTCATGCTACAAGAAAGGAAAAAGATGGCAGAGATGGCCCGTCCTACATAGCAAGCTGCCACTGGATCAGGAATAGACAGAAATGGTAAATTGACACAGGTCAGATTCCAAACCCACAGTGTATCCCTATCGCAGGTGGATCATATCTACCTCTGACAGCTGGCTCAGAGAATAGGATTGTTTTTAGTTTATTCACAGACTTTCACAACACTTATATAACTTACCATATCAATGAATTCTCATTGATTTCACTCTAAATTGACAAGTATGGATGTGCGCACACCAGGGAGGGACTAGCTGATAGTATGAACAGGGTATTTGTTATTGGCTAATAACAGATTGTCAGTTTAATCATTGTATCAGTACCCAGTACAGTGAATAAATGCATGCTAATGGAATAAGGTCTTGTATAAAAGAAAGATTGTATAATGACATCCATATTTACTTAGTCAGATAGAGACACTGTTTTTAAAAATGAGACTAACATGTGCAGTAGTCTACTGTCCAGTTTACTAGACAAAAATAGAGCAGTAAATTAACACTTAACATAAGCAGAAAGAATACATGTAGAATCCCCTCAATCTTGAAGGGGAAAAATGATTTTTTTATTAAATCTATTTTTTATATATAAAGGAGCAATTTCCTTCTTGAGACAAAACAAGAACCTGCAGTAATTCAGGTATCAACCTACCTACCCTAACTGTAACCTCACAAGTCTTTGTTTTCTACAGTGTTCCACCAGATGGCTGGATTAGGAATACTTTACAGACTAGTGCCCTATGCATTTGAAAGGAGAGTGTTGTTAAAACTAAGCTAGAAAGAGAGTAGTGCTGTTACTGTAATTAGTTTGCAGTAGGATTGTGGTTACAAATACTAAGTTGGTCATTTGCGAGTTCATCTGCACATTAGATTTCTTAGTTAAGGGAAGCTTACAACAATTTTTAATAGTTTCTAGATCTGCTATTTCTAGCCAAGACATTTGAATTTAAGGCAAATTATACAAGTCAGTTAAAATTTAGAAGTTTACTTCAATTTAAAAGAGGAATTTGCATTTTGTAATAAAAGTTTTCGTTATAGCTCTTTGACCCTAGGGGCCATGGGCATCTACCTTCTTGGAAAGAAGGAGCAATATAACCTGTTGGGACAGAATTGAAAATAACTCTTCTCCTTGCAGTTGGATGTGATGCTGGCCACATCACTCCCTTGCATACCATTGGCCATGAAACTAACATGCTTTAACTGTGTCAGCCCAATGAGCCATTGGGTTGGGGGGAAACTTTGATTTGCCCTCAAGATTATCATACGATACACATCACTTTTGGCTTCCCAAACCCTTTCTCAGTTTGTTTCAAAGAAAGGAATCCTCAAAGGTTCCAGTTCAAATCCTTTTGAGATTATGACAAAGAAAAGGCAGCAGTTGCCATCCAGCAATAGTCACTGCCATGATATAAAGGGTCCATAAACTGTCCCCAGGAAAAGCCCTGTGTGCTGAAACGTGATACATTAAGAGATCTTGAAAGGCTCCTACTGAAGAAGAGGCAGCCAGATGTCACTGATTTATAAGCAAAGACCCAGAAGCAGTTACAAGGCAGTCCCAACAAGAGCACATTTCAGGAAGTTAGATCTGTGAGACAACTCTAAGGTTGCAACTTAAAAAAAGTGAAAATACTAGCCTGAAAACTGAGCTCCCATGTTAGATCTCAAATAACTGACCCCTTATTTGAAGAATGTTAGCCTGGGTGGGGGTCTCATTCCACTGAGCATGCAAGATCCTAATGATCTTGGCTCTGCTTAAGTAGGTTAAACGTTACAGCTTCATTGTTGCTCACTCTGATTTCAACCAGCCAGGTGCCAAGACAGAAGCACTGTGACAGACACCAAAGCATCAGCAGAATAGTGGAGCTGCCTCTAACTACTGTGAAAGACCCAGGTCAGTTGGGTACAGCAGAGTAGCCCTATTGGGATCCAGGAAGTGGATAAAGGATCCACCCCCCCGGCTCCCTCCTCCCTCCAGGCCAGTTGGGTTCAGCAGAGGAGCCTTATTGGGATCTAGGAAGTGGAATACACCCGTGGGCAAAGCGGAAGGCTCGGCATTGGTGCCCCCTTTCTGGTCTTCCGGGGGGCCTCTGCATCAGATGGAAGGAGCAGAGCTCAAGCCTTCCGCTTGCCCCGCTTCCCCTGGACTAGGGCCCAGCCCTCCATGGCATCATCTGGGGGCTGGCTAGCAGGGGTCGGGTCAGGAGGCAGGGGCGATGGCTCAGGGACTTGGGGAAGTAATGGTGGGGCAACATAAGGAAGGGAAGATTCCCTCTGGGGCGGGCCTTCTTCTATGCCCGGGGGTGTCCCTGCCGCACTCTCCTCCACAGGCCCCGCCAGATTGTATGCAGCGGAGGTGGGGCTCTCCTGCTTGTCTGGGCATAGTGGGGGAGTTGCCCCTTGGGCCCGAGAGGGACCAGTGGTGGGCTGGGAAGGAGGAGGGATGGCTTTGGGCCCCGGCAATGATGGGGCCGCCGCCCTGCCAGGGCTCGGGGGTCCTGGATGCCCCTCCTTGCCGGGCCAAGGGGCAGTCCCTCCGGACTTGCCCCATCGCCCGGCAGAGGTAGCACCAGGCCTCCCCCGTGAATAATGCACCCGGTAACGGGCCCCCTGGTATGGGACCAGGAATGACCCCTCGAGCGCCTCTCCGTCACGTGCCGCCGGTGGCAGTTGAAACTGCACCTGCTGGCGGAATGAGAGGACGTGACGGAGGGCGGGGTCTTTGCAGCCCAACAGGAGGGGGCTGACAACGGAGATGGGCTTCCCCAGGGTAGAGAGAGCGGGTAATAGGGCGGCATTGGGAAGGAAGGGAGGGACAGAGGTCAGGACCAGATGGACGTCCAGGTGCTCTAGCGGCTCTAGGGGGATGAACACCGCCCCCCCACACTCCCACTACCAGGCCCTTCTCCACCGCCTCCTGGGTGGCGGCCTCCGATGCCAAAAAGAAGAAGACCTTTCCATATATTTTGGAGGCCACCACAATGGCCGTGGGCCACACCACCCTCGCCAACGCCCACACATAGGTCTCTATGTGGAGCGAAATGGGTACTAGGAAGCAAAGGACGCCATGCTTCCTGGTCAAGGTCGGGAAGGTGCCCTGGCCGCTATCGATGGTAGCAGAGGCAGTGGGCGGGAGAGATGACGTAGCAGCAGGTGGGGGGGGGGGCTGCCGCCACGTGGATGCACGCCCTGTGGGCCGGGGGAGGGGCACCTGCAGAGCTGGTGGAGGGAACAGCAGGGAGAGACGCCGTGGCCGATGGCGGGACGGCAGCAGTGGGGGAAGCCCCTGCCATGCAGGGCTTGATCTTTTTTGTGGGACCCTTACCCTTCTTTTTTCCCTGGCCCTTCCTGCCGGCTCGGGGGGCTTCCCCAGAGTCGGAAGGGGCGAGGGACATGGCAGCAATGGAGGTCAGCCCGGTGTCCACTGCTGCTGGTGCCCCAGTAGCTGTGGCAGCGGAGATAGAGGCTCGGGGGGGGGGGCAACGGGGTGGCAGGTGGGGGAGAGGTGGCAGTGTCTTCTGGAGGGGTCCCACCCGCCTTATCCCCCGCCATCATGAACAGGGAGGGAAGGGGAAAAAAACACCAGAGAGAGGGGGGGAACGGGGAAGCAGGTCAACCACTCCTCCCCACTAGGCTGCAGGCAGGGGAGGAGGGCACCAAAAGGGGTGGGTGGGATGGGGGGGCAAATCAGCGGCTAGGGGTCAATCACCGACACAGGGTGGGATTCCTCCCACTTCTCCCGGCACGCCCCACAGAAGGATGGATCCTCTAGGCTGGCGGCCAGCTGCCTCTCCAGCTCTAAGACCCCCCGTTCCAACTGCCCTATCGCCGCATCCCTCCGTTGGCTGGCGCCCCGGGTGCAGTCATGGCAGAAGAGCCGGGCGCACACCTTCCCCAGGTTCCACCACCGCTGCGCCAAGGGAAAGGCACACTGCTGCCCTCGCCAGGCCAGCCAGAACTCCCGGAAGGATGCCACGAAGCCCACATCCTCCAAAAAGCTGTTGTTAAAATGCCAATAGGCCGGTCCCGGCCTCTCTGTGCAGAGAGAGGCCGTCACGATGGCTAAATGATGATTGGAGAACGGGGCCGGCTGGATGCTGGAGGAGAGGGCCCGTGAAAGGTGGAAACATGATAAGTAGATGCGGTCCAACCGGGAGTGACGCGACCTATGGGCCTCCACCTGGACAAAGGTAGAGCAGAATAGGGGCTGCAGCCTGGCACACTCCAAGTATATGTGTGCCAGGATTTCCCTCACACCGCAAATGGGGCAGGTGTCTGGGATAGGGGTGAACCGCGCCAAGTACATGCCCATGCTCATGGCTCCATGAAGGAGCCGCCAACTGATATCCCCGGCGGGCCTTGGGACCAAGGTGGAGTATAGGCTGGCCCACCAGGGCTCCTCACCCTCCAGAGGTGGCAGAAGGTCCTGCCATTTTTTATCGGGGCGGGACACGAGGGTGAGGACATGAAGGGTGTGGAGCACGAGTTTGTATAGATGTTTCCTTGGCACGGTCTGGAAGTGGACCGGCTGCAGCTCGTGTAGCCGGCTCTCGGTGAAGGGGCCGGGGGTGTTGGTTGGGTCCATGGGGCAGGTGCCTAATGAAAAGGTCCGGCGGGCCTGGGGTGGAGGGTGAGTGGGGCGCGCCCTCTCTTAGGACCCGGTCGAGATAAACCCAAGCAGTGGGTGGCAAAGTGACCCTCACCTCCTGAAGTACGCGCAGGGGAGTACGAGGTCTGTAGAGCCCCATGCACTGAGCGAGTGTCAGGGGATCCAGCCAGTCTCCCCAGTCGTAGTCCAGGAGGTCTTCAACTCTTGTGACTTCTGCCAGGACCAACCTCTGATGCACCGAAGGGGACTCCGCCACCTGCACGCGGAGCTGGGGTTGTGTAGCAGGGGCTCCACAAGGAGATCTGCCCCCTCAGTGGTTGCCATGGACCTGGTCATTGAAAGCAGTTTCCAGGTCCAGAGGAGGTCCTGGTAGAAAACCGGCAGCCCAGAGAGGTCTCGCGGAAGACCTCTTGGATGGAGATAAAGGAGCTGCCGGTCGTATCGGAGCCCTCAGAAGCGACGCAGGAAGGTATGCACCAGTATGCTCCAAGCCGGATTACCTGCACCATAAAGGAGCCTCTGCAGGGCCTGGAGGAGTGTGCAGACACTTCAGGTCCTGCCCTCCCTCCTCCAGGGGTAGATGGAGAACCCCTGCAGGGACCCAGTGCAGTCCTGACCAGAAGAACTCCAGAATTGATGTCTGGAGGAAACCCGGGGCCGGGACCAGGATGTTGAGCGGCCCTATCACCCTGCCCTCTAAATCGTGCCAGTTCTCCGGTGGAGATGGATGCGTGGCAGAAAGGTAAACGCCGAGATAGAGCGGCGGACCCACGCTCCACCGGATGCCCTGAAGCGCAGGTGGGAGGGAGCTCGCCTGCCAGCCATCCCCTACTACCAAGCCAGAGCTCTTGACCCAGTTGACCCGGGCGGAGGAGGCTGCCGAGTAAACGGCCTACCAAGTCGCCCAGGTCCTGGACCACGAGGAGCACATCGTCGGCGTATGCTGACAGGACCAGCTGTAGCTCTGGTTCCTGCAGCGCCAACCCTGTCAAACTCCTGTGGAGGAGACAGAGGAAGGGCTCGATCGCCAGAGCGTACAGCTGGCCCGAGAGGGGGCACCCCTGCCGTACTCCTCGCCCGAAGCTGACCGGTTCGGTCAGGGTTCAGTTGAGCCTGACCAGACACTCTGCAGAGGCATACAGCACCTGGAGAAAATCCACAAACTGGGGTCTGAAGCCCAACGCTCGCAGAGTGCTCAGGAGATACCCGTGATCCACCCTGTCGAACACCTTCTCCTGCTCCAGGGACAGGAGGGCGAATGACAGACCGTCCCTACACCTGAGGTCCAAGAGGTCCCAGACCAGATACAGGTTGTTGAATATTGTGCAGCCCGGGACGTTGTAGGTCTGGTCTGGGTGGATCACGTCCTCCAGCACAGACCCTAGCCGCAGCAAGATGGCTTTTGCTACGACTTTGTAGTCCATGCTGAGGAGCGAGACAGGACACCAATTTTGTAAATCGCGGCGGTCCCCCTTCTTTGGCAATAAGGCAAGCACAGCTCGCCTGCATGAAAGAGGGAGGACCTCGCTCTGCAAAGACTCGGCCCAGATGGTGACTAGGTCTGGGCCGAGGACGTCCCAGAACACGCAGTAGAACTCCACGGTCAGCCCGTCCATGCCCAGAGATTTATTGGTGGGCATGCAGCGGAGGGCTTCCGAGAACTCGGCCAGAGTGAGAGGCAGCTCTAGCCGGTCTCGGTCGCCCGCGCTGACCATTGGGAGTTCGTCCCAGAGCACTCTGCAAGCATTAAGATCTGTCGGATCCGGGGAGAAAAGGCCTGCATAGAAGGCCCTGGCCTTCCTGCACATCTCCGCCAAATCTGTGAGGGGGGTGCCGTCCTCTGCGAGGAGGCAGGTGATGTGCTTCTTGGCCCCCCTCTTTTTCTCCAGGGTGTAGAAGAAGCGGGAGCCCGAAGGAAATGGATGCGGGATTGAACAAGGCACCCGGGCCCGATGGTCCTCGAGGGCCCGGAGCTCCTCCCGCTTCTCCCGGCATGCCCCGCAGAGGGATGGATCCTCGGGCCAGCGGCCAGACACCTCTCCAGCTCTAAGACCTCCCGTTCCAACTGCCCTATTGCCGCATCCCTCCGTCGGCTGGCGCCCCGGGTGTAGTCACGGCAGAAGAGCCGGGTGCGCACCTTCCCCAGGTCCCACGACCGCCATGCCGAGGGAAAGGCATGCCGCTGCCCTCACTAGGCCAGCCAGAACTCCCGGAAGGATGCCACGAAGCCCACATCCTCCAACAAGCTGTTATTAAAATGCCAATAGGCCAGTCCCGGCCTCTCTGCGCAGAGACAGACTGTCACGGTGGCTAAATGATGATCGGAGAATGGGGCCGGCCGGATGCTGGAGGAGTGGGCCTGTGAAAGGTGGAAACATGATAAGTAGATGCGGTCCAACCGGGAGTGGCACAACCGATGGGCCTCCATCCAGACAAAGGTGAACATCGAGATGTCATCCGGGTGGTGGTCGCGCCAGACGTCCACCAGGGAGTGATGGTCAACTATCTCCCGGAGGACGTCCGCGGCAGCCGGGCACTGCTCGGTCCCCGAGCGTCGTATTAAAGTCCCCGCCCAGGACCAGGTACTCGTGAGGATCCAAAGTGCCGAGGAAGGTAGACGTCTGCTGAAAGAAACGCAGCTGCTCCAGGCCCAATGTCGGAGCATAGACGTTGACAAGATTGACCACGAGCCCCTCCAAACAGACCCGGAGGTGCAGCAGGCGGCCCGGCACAGCCTCGGCGACCCCAGCACCTCGGGCTGTAGATTGGGGGAGAACAGGGTCGCCACTCCAGCCGTATGAACTGTGAGATGGCTAAAGTAGACCCTGTCCCCCCATTTCAGCCGACAACTAGCTTCGGCAGCCGAATCCATATGGGTCTCCTGCAGGAAAACCACAGAGTACGCCCCCTCCCGAAGGAAGGAGAGCAGCTGGCACCTGCAGAGACCCATCATACAGCCCCAGGTGTTCAACGTTGTGATGGTGAGAGGTGCCATGAGGAGGGCTGTGGGGGGATCCTCGCCGGCAGGGATGCTCGCGGTTCCCAACGGGCCGCGCAACAATCCGTGACCTACCCCGTAGGTGAGTAGGGAGTCATGGAAGAGGCGGACCTGCTGGTAGGCCGCAGAGGCCTGCTTCCTGGTCCTTTTACCCTCCCCCATGAGGGCCCTCGCGGCCCGGAGGATTTGATGAAAGTCCCCCCATCGCTGGAGAGCGAGCTGCATCTTGTTATGGGAGCTCCGGACGTCCTCAGGAACTCCCACAGCTCCTCTCGCAGCGTATGGGGGGCTGGGGTCACTAGCCCCCAGCTTTCCTCTGGAGGGACCACTGACACAGCCCCATGGCCCACCGAAATGGGCAGGCAAGGAGCGGATGCCCGACGTGGCACCCGATGGGCTGCCGCCATGCAGCCCCCTCAAACCCCGGCTCGATTGGGGGCAGCGGAGGGAAGATAGCAGCCCCTGATGAGTCGGGACTGGGAAATACAGAGGCTGCTCCCTGGGGGCTATTTTCTAGGAGCGAGGAGATGACGGCCCCAGGGACGGCAATGATATCACGGGAGGCGGAGGGGACAGGGACGGGGTTGACATCAGGGGCAGGGCAGGGATCCAGAGTAGGGGCAAGACAGGGATTGGGTGCAGAGTCAGGGAGAGGGGCAAAGGCAGAATCCTGGGCCCCAGTAGCCAGGCGGCTGGGAAATGGCCCCTCTCGATTGAGCTCAGGGAGCTGGAGGCGGGGAAGGGGGCCCTCCGTGACGCTGGGCTCCGGCACCATGGCCAGCATAGTAGCCACGGCATCTTCAGTGGGGTTCCCACCCGGGAAGGAGGGTGGTCGCCCCACGCCCACGAGGGACAGCTCGTGGGGCTCGGGTCCCAACTGCACGGTGCCGGCAGTTGCCTCGGTGGGCTCGGCGGCCAACAGCAGGGTGCCACCCGTGGCCGGGAAGATGGAGGAGCCCAGGGAACCCTTGGAGGCAGGAGCAGAAACAGCGGTTAGGGGGAGGGAGCATAGAGAAGGCGGGGCCGGGGTGAGGTCGCTCAGATCGAGGCCCGCTGGCAGAGGGTCATCCTCCTCCTGGGTGACCGGGATCAGACTCAGGGTCTCGATCTCCTCGTAGATGGAGGGGCGCGCTCCTTCCACCACCACGGAGGTCTCCCCGCCAGTGCCCAAAGCGACGCTCGCCCCAGGGCTCACAGGGGCTCCGGATGGTAACGGGGCAGGAGGAGCTCCATCGGGGGCCTTGGAGGGAAGGGACTCCAATGGAGGGACTGTACTGCCCTCCCATGCTGCCACGTTTTCCCCAGCCGGTAGTAGGGGATGGCACGCGCCGGCGGGCAAGGCAGAGGGCTTGACATCGGTGCCCCCCTTTCTGGTCTTCCGGGAGACTTCTGCATCGGTGGAAAGGAGTGGAGCTCGAGCCTTCCACTTGCTCCGCTTCTCCTGGACTAGGGCCCAACCCTCCATGGCATCATCGGGGGGCCGGTTAACAGGGGTCAGGTCGGGGGGCAGGGACGATGGCTCAGGCACCGTAGGAGGCAGCGGTGGGGTGGCATGAGAGAGGGAAGATTCCCCCTGGGGCGGGCCCTCTCCCATGCTTGGCGGAATCCCTGCCGCACCCTCCTCTAGGGGCCCCGCCGGATTGCAGGCAGCAAAGGCGGGGCTCTCCCGCACGTCTGGGCATGCTGAGGGTAGCGCCCCTTGGGCCCGAGCGGGAGCAGTGATGGACTGAGTAGGAGGAGGGGCGGCTTCGGGCGCCGGGCAGCCAGGGGCACCAGTGATGACGGGGCCGGCGCCCTGCCGAGGCTCAGGGGTCCCGGATGCCTCTCCTTGCCGGACCAAGGGGCAGTCCCTCTGGACGTGCCCCATTGCCTGGCAGAGGTAGCACTGGGCCTCCCCCATGGAATAGTGCACCTGGTAATGGACCCCCTGGTAGGGGATTAAAAATGACCCCTCAAGCGCTTCTCCATCCCACGCTGCCGGCGGCAGTTGAAGCTGCACTTGCCAGCAGAACGAGAGGACGTGACAGAGGGCGGGGACCTTGCAGCCCAGTGAGACGGAGCTCAGGACAGAGATGGGCTTCCCCAGGGTCGAAAGGGCGGGTAATAAGGCAGCATTGGGAAGGAAGGGAGGGACGGAGGTCAGGACCAGGCAGACACCCAGGTCATCCAGCGGCTCCAGGGGGACGAACACGCCCCCCACCGCCAGGCCCTTCTCCACTGCCTCCTGGGTGGCGGCCTCCGATGCCAAGAAGAAGACCACCTTCCCGTACATTTTGGAGGCCGCCACAATGGCCGTGGGCCCCACCGCCCTCACCAACGCCCGCACTTAGGTCTCCACGTGGGGTGAGGCGGGCAACAGGAGGCAACGGACGCCGTGCTTCCTGGTCATGGTGGGAAAGGGGCCCCGGCCGCTATAGCTGGTAGTGGAGGCGGTGGGCGGGAGAGATGACATAGCGGCAGGCAGGGTGGCTGCCGCCACCTGGGCGTACGCCCTGAGGAGGGACACCCGCAGAGCTGGTGGAGGGAGCAGCGGGTAGAGACGCCATGGCCGGTGGCGGGGCCGCGACAGTGGGGGCAGTCCCTGCCATGGAGGGCCTGGTCTTTTTGGTGGGGCCCTTCCCCTTCCCCTGGCCCTTCCTGCCGGCTGGGGGGGCTCCCCCAGAATCTGAACGGGGGAGGGACATGGCAGCAGCAGAGGTCACCCCAGTGCCCGCCGCGGCTTGCGCCCCAGCGGGGGCCGTGGCAGGTGGTTTGGCGGCGGCGGTTGAGGTAGAGGCTTGGGGGGGGGTGACGGAGGGGCAAGCGGGGGAGGGGTATTTAGGGCTGCTGGGGGGGGGGCCCACCCATTGTGTCCCCTGCCATAATGAGTGGGGAGGGAGGGGAAAACACCAGAGAGAGGAGGGGAAAGGGGAGGCAGGCCAACCACAGCTCTCCGCTAGGCTGCAGGCAGGGGAGGAGGGCACCAAAGGGGGGTGGGCTGGACAGGGGGGCTATCAAGGGCTTGTGGGGGACAGCCACCAACTCAGGATAGGAATCCGGCTCCTCTAGCTGCACTAGGGGAGGGGGGTCATAACAACATTAGGGGGGTGCAGTGAGATAGGGGCAAACTCAAACAGGGGAAAGGCACAAGCGCATGGGAGGGGGCATGGGCGCACCGAGTAAGGGGCCAATCAGGGCAGGGGTATCACATGGGGGGGGGGGGGGGGAGAACCAGGCTGGAGGCAGGACAGGGAACCTAGGGGCTGACTTCAGAGGCAAGGGCAGGGCAAACAAGCAAAGGCTGCAGAGGGAGAAGGGCGGGGCAGGCAAACAAACTGAAGCCAGCGAAGTGCTGGGGTAAAGGGGAGGGCAAAAAGGCTGCAAGGGGAAAAATGGGGCAGGGAGCCAGGGACAAAGCTGGGGATTGCTGAAGGGGGTCAGTCCAGGATGGGGCGGGGGGCACGTGCGCTTGCAAAAGAGTCAGTGTGGGCTGGCTGCTGCTGCAGGCCCAAAAGGTGGTAAAAGGGGGCAGCAGGCCAAGCAAGCAGCGGAGTCCCAGAAGCAGGAGCTTGAGGCAGATGGTAAGTGTCCACTGGGGGTGGTGGAGGGGTCAGCGCCGACGGTGGTTGGGGGGGACACATTGATGGACTAGGGGGCAGGCTCCACGACACACATCCTGTGTCCCCACAAACACAGTCAAAACCCCCACCACAAGAGCACAGTCCAAAAGTTACTCAGCCTTCAAGCCCCCTCCACAGTGGTCTACAAAGTCCTTGTGCGCTCCCCCAGGAGCAAATGGCCTCGTCCCCTCCTCCTTCGGGGTCCGGCAGCTCTCAGGCAGCAGCAGCAGCTCCAGGCAGCAGCCTGGTGGCCAGGCAGGCAGAGAGGACCCCTCACAGGTGGTGTTGATGGTGGTGGTGTTGTCCACAGGAGCAGTAGCAACAACGGCTGGGGTAGGGGTCCCTCACTCCCCCCCTCTGGGGAGCAGGCCAGCAGCCCCCCCCCCAAAGGGGCTGTAGTTGGAGCAGTAACAGCAGCACCCAAGGGTGAGTGGGTGAGTGAGTGAGTCCAGCAGCTAGCCAGCAACCAGGTAGTGGAGAAGGGGGGTGGGTGGTGTCCGGTCCGGCCCGGCCAGGAGGGGGAGGGGGAGGGGGAGCAGCAGCAGCAAGGGCCTAAGGCCCAGCAGGAGCAGTAGTCTCCCTCATCCCTCCAGGCCAGTTGGGTTCAGCAAAGGAGCCGAAGGCTTTCTGTTCCCTGGCTGACCAGAGCAGGTGTTGCTCCAGGCTAATGAGAACACCTGACTCCAATTAACCTGCAAAGAGTCAGATGAGGCCATTAAGCTAATATGACCACCTGATTCTAATTAAGGCCCCTCTGATAATATGAAAGGGCTCACTCCAGTCAGGCAGAGAGGAAGTACAGCTGAAGGGCTGGTTAATGAAGACACCCTCAAGTCATTGGTAAGGGAGCCCTAAGGTAAGAGAAGGGAGAAGCAGGAGAGCTGTGGGGAAGTGACCCAGGGAAATGTAGCAACTCTGGCAGTAAAAGGTTGGCTTCCAACAGCTGCTACTATTAGGGTCCCTGGGCCAGAACTCAGAGTAGAGGGTGGGCCTGGGTTCCCCCCAACCCACCACTACAGAAACATCTCCTGGGAGGGGAAAACAGATCCCTGTCAGGACAGGAAGCTAAACTGTTTTGGCATGAGGCTGTAGGAGCACTAGAGACTGTGGGAATTCTCTCACCAACCTCCATTGCTGGCTTATGATGAAAAGGGCTCAGACTGTATCCCTCTCTCTAGGGCCAGAAGGGCTAATTGGAGGGTTGCAGTGAGCCTCTGAAGTTAGCATAAACTGCCTGGAAGCATGGGACCCACGGGAACAAGGTTGGAGCTCTGCCACAACTGTTGTGAGCAGTGGGATTGTGATTGTTCAGAGCGTGGCAGAACAAAGAAGTTTAAAAAAAAGTGCACTAGGGTAAAAAAGTGCACTAGGGTTTTTGGTGTTGGGTTTTTGTTTGTACCACAATGGAGGAGGTGGTGAGAGTGCTGGTGGAAGCCACGGCGGCCCAGCAGGAGACAACCCGGGCTCAGGCGATGGCGCAACAGGATTGCATGAGTCTACAGCAGAAAACCAACCAATTATTAAAGATCAAGGCCTCCTGCGTGAGGTAATGGACCAGCTGAAGATCCTCACCACTCAGGTCTGATGGGACCTGAACACTGAGGGCCACCAGTTGTTTGCCAAAGATGACAGCAGAGGATGACGTAGAGGCATATCTCCTCATTTGAAAGGTCTGCTCAGCATGATGCATGGCCCCAGGAGCAGTGGGCCACCATTCTCGCCCCTTTTTTGTGCGGAGAGGCCCAGAAGGCCTACTTTGATCTGCCCACCAAGGACGCTGCTCACTATTCCCGGCTGAGGGCAGAGATCCTAGCACGATCAGGGGTGACAGCAGCAGTATGGGCCCAAAGGTTCCAGGAGTGGAAATACAGGGAGAATAAACCTCCGAGGTCCCAACTATTCGACCTCATACACCTCACTCAGAAGTGGCTACGCCCCGAGGCATGCAGCCCAGAGAAGATTTTGGGGACTTTGGTAGTGGACCATTACATGTGGGGACTGCCGCCAGATCTCCACAAATGGGTATGCCAGAATGATCCGTCCACCTATGATGAAATGATCACGTTGGTGGAAAGACTGAGGATAGCCAGGGAATTGACCAAACTCCAAGGAAGGCCCCTCATGAAGCAAACACTCGACCCTGACCCTGGAGGGTTGGGTGGCTAAATCCCCAGGGAGTCCTAGGTGGAAGAAGAGTGGGACCAAAAACCAGCAGGGAACCCAGAAGGAAGGAAAAGGCCTGAGTGGGTGGAACCCTGGGACTAAACCCCTTAACCCACGTGATAGGGGAGTGACTAGAAGTTATTATAAGTGTTATGGGAGTTGGGGCACATAGTGACCCAGTGTCCCAATGTTGTAGAGCCCATGCAGTGTAACCTGGGGGACAGGACAGACCCATGCAGCCTACTCAATATTGTAGGGGTTGCAGTCACCCCACATAAATATACAAGGCAGATAAAGTTGAATGGGGTAGAAAGCATGGCACTCGTAGATGCGGGGAGTGCTATCACCCTAATTTCTGGTAAATTAGTGAAGCGTAGCCAGTTAATGTAGGCTAAGTGTACGGGGGTAACCTGTGTCTATGGGACCGCTAGTTACTACCCCATCATACCAGTGAAAATTGAAATTCAGGGAAATGTCACCAGGGTGAAAGCAAACCTCCAATACCCCGTGCTCATAGGCAGAGATTTCCCTCGGTTTGGAAACTTGCTCCCAGCGGAGGAATTGGGGAGAGAGAGAGGAGCTCCCCGAACTTCAGGAGGCTTCCGCAGCAGAATGTCACCTCCCTTTTTTGTAGAAATGCCCCAGGAGCTATTCTCTGTCCCGGGGAAAGGCAGGAAGACCAAGAGAGAAAGAAGGGCGGCCAAGGCCTTGGGTACCCGAATCCTGATACAAGGACAGGGCAGCCTGTGTAGGCAGACATACGTGGGCAACCGAAGGGGAGGGCTCCGAGATGGAGGAGGGGTCAGAGACCGCTTCCAACCCCAACCTCAGGGACCCAGCCGAGAGGGCAGAGACAGATCCCTCAGAGTTCAGACTGATAAGCCCCAGGAGAGAGACTTTTGGACAGGACCAGGTGGAAGACTCAAGGTATGAGAATGCCAGGAAGGAGGTGGCTGAGATAGATGGGGTATCTATAGAAGGAAAGACCCAGGGGCCAGGGCCTTATTTTGTGATCAAGAGGAATCTCCTATACCGGCTCATGCAAATGCAGGAGCAAGAGATACACCAGCTCCTAGTACCCCAGAAACACCAGAAGGCAATATTAAGCCTCGCTCACAATCGCCTTTTTGGAGGGCACCTGGGAGTGGAGAAAACCCAGGTGCAAAACTTACAAAGATTCTTCTGGCCAGGGGTACATGAAGACATCCGACAGTACAGTGCCTCTTGCCCTGAATGCAAACTGCATAGCCCTCGTCCATATCTAAGAGCTCCTCTTGTACCCCTGCTGATCATCGAAGTTCCATTCGAGCAGATTGCCATGGATCTTGTGGGGCTGCTAGAGAAAACGTCCCAAGGCCACCAGTATGTGCTTGTCATCCTAGACTATGCAACCAGGTACCCAGAAGCTGTCCCCTTACAAAACACAGCTTCCAAGAGCATTGCCAAAGAATTAGTGGCAATCTTTGCCTGGGTAGGGCTACAAAAAGAAATCCTCACAGACCAGGGAACACCATTCATGTCCAAGTTGATGAAGGACCTGTGTTCCCTGCTCCATGTCTAGACCCTACGGACCTCGGTTTACCATCCACAAACCGATGGTCTGGTGGAAAGATTTAACTGGACCTTCAAGGCCATAATAAGAAAGGTGGTAAGCAAGGATGGGAAAGATTGGGACAACCTACTACCGTACCTGAGGTTCCCCCAAGCTTCCACTGGATTCTCCCCCTTTGAGCTATTGTATGGATGCAACCCCCGAGGTATCCTGGACATAGCCAAGGAAATTTAGGAGGAGGAACCCAGTGAGGGGAAGAATGAAATAGATCATGTGCTATGGATGAGGGACCAGATAGCCTGGGTCACTCCCATAGTGAGGGAGCACCTAGAGAAGGCCCAAGAGACCCAGAGAACCTACTCCAACCATCAAGCCAAGGTTAGTCAGTTTCAACCCAGTGACCAAGTAATGGTACTGGTACCCACAGCTGAAAGTAAGCTGTTGGCCCAGTGGCAAGGGCCCTACAAAATAGTCAAACCCGTAGAGGAAGTAAATTACAAGGTGTGACAACCGGGACGTCAAAAAGTAGAGCAGATATACCACATCAACTTTCTGAAACCCTGGCATGCGTGAGAGGCATGCAGAGTGGTTCGGGAAGAGCTGCACCCAGGGAACAAAAATCCTGAACAGGTGAGGGTGTCTCCTGATCGAACGAAAGCCCAGAAGAAAGAGAGAACTGAGATCACCCAATATCAAGATGTATTCTCAACAAAGCTGGGTCGCACAACCAGGACATATCACCACATCATCACAAACCCTGGGGCCAGAGTAACTATGAGGCCCTACCAGTTGCCAGCAGCCAAAAGGGAGGAAATAAAAGTGGAAGTCAGGAAAATGCTGGAGATGGGGATCATTGAAGAATCCCACAGTCAGTGGTCCAGCCCAATAGTGTTGGTGCCCAAACCTGATGGCACCATGAGGTTCTGCAACGACTTCCATCTACTAAATGAGATATCCCAGTTTGCCTACCCTATACCCCACATAGATGAACTAGTGGACCGTCTGGGGAATGCCTGGTACTTGACAACCCTAGACTTGACAAAGAGGTACTGGCAGATTTCCCTAGCTGAAGATGCAAAGGAAAAGACGGCGTTTTCTACACTAGAGGGTCTCTTCCAATATACGGTTCTCCCTTTTGGACTACATGGGGCCCCAGCTACCTTTCAGCACCTCATGGACAAGTTATTATGCCCCCATGCCAGTTATGCTGTGGCCTACTTGGATGACGTGGTGATACATACCCCAGAGGGGGAGACCCACTTGGAAAAAGTGCGGGTGGTCCTTGATACCTTCAGGCGAGCTGGCCTTACCGTGAACCCGACGGCGCACTTAACAGGGTTCACCATAAGGCCAAATATCTTGGCTATGTGGTAGGAAAAGGTCTGGTAAAACCCCAACTGAATAAGTTAGAGGCCATCCAAAATTGGCCACGGCTGAGTCTTAAAAAGCAGGTCTGAGCATTCCTAAGGGTGGTGCGGTATTACTGGTGTTTCATCCCCCATTTTGCCACAAGGGCAAGTCTCCTAATGGACTTAGTGAAGGCCCATGGTCCTGATCCAGACAGATGGTCCGATGCAGCAGAGAGGGCATTTGCGGACCTATGGACTGCCCTCTGCAGTAACCCCATATTGCTAGCCCTGGATTTCACCAAGGAATTCATCCTAAAGACAGATGCATCCGAGGTGGGATTAGGGGCCGTCCTGTTGCAGATGGTTGGGGAAGAGGAACACCCAATTCTCTACCTCAGTAGGAAACTCCTTCCGAGGGAACAAAAATACGTAGTGGTAGAGAGAGAGTGCCTCGCTGTAAAATGGGCCATGGAAACGTTGTGTTATTACCTACTGGGGCGCAGATTTATCCTTGTGACTATGTCCCTCTTTAATGGATGCAACGGAACAAGGAAAAGAACACAAGGGTAACCAGGTGGTTCTTATCCCTCCAACCTTTCTAGTTCTGCATATAGCAGGGAGTTGCCATGGCAATGCTGATGGCTTATCACTCCTACACCATCTCGCATCCTAAGCTGCCCAACCCCGTGGTGTTGAGCAGGGGGGAGGGATAGGTGATAAACCCAGGCCACTTGGGTACAGCAGAGTAGCAGAAGGCAGATATACTGGCCACTGGATTAACAGTTTTCTGTTCCCCAACTGACCAGAGCAGATGCCGCTCCAGGCTAATGAGAATACCTGACTCCAATTAACCTGCAAAGAGTCAGGTGAGGCCATTAAGCTAATGTGACCACCTGACTAAGGCCCCTCTGATAATATGAAAGGGCTCACTCCAGTCAGGCAGAGAGGAGCCAGAGGAGAGGAAGTGGGGCAGAAGGGCTGGTTAATGAAGACACCCTCAAGTCATTGGTAAGGGAGCCCTAAGGTAAGAATGAAGAAGGGAGAAGCAGGAGCACTGTGGGGAAGTGGCCCAGGGAAATGTAGCAACTCTGGCAGTAAAAGGTTGGCTGCCAACAGCTGCTACCATTAGGGTCCCTGGACTGGAACCTGGAGTAGAGGGCGGACCTGGGTTCCCCCCAACCCACCACTACAGAAACACCTCCTGGGAGGGGAAAACAGATCTCTGTCAGGACAGGAGGCTAAACTGTTTTGGCATGAGGCCGTAGGAGCAACAGAGACTGTGGGAATTCTCTCACCAACCTCCATTGCTGGCTTATGATGAAAAGGGCTCAGTAGACTGTAACCCTGGCCCTAGAGAGAGAAGGGCTAATTGGAGGGTTGCAGTGAGCCTCTGAAGCTAGCATAAACCGCCTGGAAGTGCGGGACCCATGGGGACAAAGTTGGAGCTCTGTTACGCTACATTATCAGATTTCCATTTAGCTCCACATGTAGTATAGATCAAAATAGAAATAAATAAATCTGCAGCTGTAGGGCTCCATACAGAAGGCAGGCAATGCTCCTTTAGTAACTACTTCATTACCATAAACAAGTGCTACCCGCTTCCACCTTTTCAAAAAGTAAAGTTTACGCAAGTTTACATCATGAGCAGACCCCATGCATCCTCACACATCATTCTATGCCAGTCAAGCAGGGCTTTATGATCAATATGTTGTACATCCACTCAAAAGGATAATCCTGGAGTTCAACACAGTTGCCAGTGTCAAGACCTGAAACCAAATTTTTAAATGGTCTTATTGTTCTCCAATCAGCATTCTCCTTTATTCCCCTAGTGAAAGAAAGGAGGGTTAAAGTAGGGCTGTAGATGGATAGGTTCTCAATGACATCTGCTTAACTACCAAACCTTAGGGTATATTAGCCAATTATTCTCCCTTTCAGGAGACAGTAGATCCTATCCAATGAGATATTCCTTACCTACTTTAATAAACCGGGAGGAATAAGGCTCTCACCCATGAATGGCAAACCTAGTCTTCCACACCCTCATGAGGTACGCCCTGGGGTGATGCTGAAACCTAGCAGGGGCAATTTGTTTCCTTGCTCTGGTTGTCTCTGGCACGAGAGTCAGCAAAGATAGAAGAATGGCCACAGCCATCACACCTGCTTGGTGTATCCAGACTACTCCCTCAACCTGAATAACTCTGCTAAGTAATTAGTTATTGCACCCATGGCAGAGTCCATTTCCTCTTTATCTCTACACTAGCCCTTTGGTAACCCTGCATCCACACTCAAGCGTGTTGTCACTTAGGCCAGTATCTCTCCGCCAGCATGCCAGACTCCTCTGTCAGTTAGCCATATGTTCTGGTGAACTCTAGTAACACCCAGGCTTATAGGCAATGTTGTCAGCAGCTGATCACAGCCAGTATTCCCCATGAAATGCTTGATAGTCTCTTTCTCCTGGGTATAGGTTCTTTAACATTTGTAGAATCCTTTAACATTTGTAGAGTAAGAATAGACTTACTGGGGATCCTCAAGATGAGCCTCTACTTCGGGAGTTGTATTGGTAGATTACATCAATACAACTATACAGCCAAAGCTGGTCCACCCATGAAAGCTCTGGAGCCCTCTAGGTTTTCAATTAACCATGGGAAAGCAGTTACCCGAATACAAGGCCAAGGTGCTGATGAGTTAATGCGAACAGTACAATCACCTAATGTCCACTACCATAGACATCTTGGCATCAAGCCACCCACTCCCTCCACACTGACCTAGAGGATCACCAGGGGTCATAGATGAACTATGGCAGATGAAACGCACAGGCAGAAAGTCACAACACCAGTTTTGTTGTAAATTCTGAATATACCTACCAGTAGCATAAACAACTCTTCCAGAACTATGCCACTCTAGTAAAGGAGGAAAAATGAACCTTTTACTTCCCCGCCCACAGTCAATGCAGCAGACTCACAGCTAGCACAGAGAACTAGCTCATCATCCCAATCTGCATAGCCCAGAAATCCAACCCAAGTATCAACCAATGTGAAAAAACTATCAGCACACTTTGATAGTTCCATGTGTATTCATTTGATCTTAACTGGGAAAGAAAACTCCACCCCAATCCAATTGTATTATTCACCCCATCACCCTTGATTGAGTTGCCACACCCCAACACAAGGGTCAAAATTCAAGGAACCCTAAACAATATTAGTGCCACAACCTGTGAAACAAATCCATACCTCTCCTGGCTGGTAAAAGCCAGTGAACGGCTACGCTCACTATTAATAGAAGTTTTCAATGCCTTTTCCAGGGAAGAACCCTTACTCAAATGCAATAGTTTAATCAACCCTCAAGAAACCATCATTTGATCTTGAAAGACCAGTCCAACTACCATCTCACCTGCAATGTCCCATTCCTGGACAAAATAATTGAGAAAATAGAAGCCAGCAAGCTCCAACATGTGACATCAGCCAACATCCTGGATGCCTCACGAATCAGGGTTCAGAGCAGAGCACAATGCAGAGACAACACTAATGGCCCTAGAGGAGCACCTCAGTCAGTGAACACAGGCAAAATCTCCACGCTCATAATGCTCAACTTCTCTTTGGCTTTTGACACAATAAAACACAGAAGTTAACCTGCTTACATCAAACAACAGAAGATGGTCCAGCACTGCAGTGGCTTTAATCATTCCTCTCCAGCACAACTCGAAGTGGTGATGGGTAATTGCTCATAGTCTCTGCAGGCCATCATCTGCATTATCCCACAGTGATCCCCTCTTCAATATCTACATGAAACCACTGGGAAATACTGCAAGATGTTATGGACTCAGCTGCCAACAATATGCAGATGACACTGCCTTATTTAGCACTGATGCAGTCACCACTGCTATGGGTATGTCCACACTGAGTTAAAAAACCCTGCAGTACAGTTGACTCTCTCATAGGGCTTGGGGGGTGGGGCTATAAAATTACAGTGTAAATGTTCCCACTCAGGCTGGAGCATGGGCTCTGTGACTCACTTCCCTCATGGGCTGCTTAGCACCACCAGTAGAAACATTGCAAGATATGCTTTCAGTCTCCCGCAGGAGGTTATGGTAGAAAGGTTGAATCTTGTGAAAGAATGAAGCTTTGTGGTATTCCACAAATGTAAGCTTTACAAGTAGTGGTGTAACTGCCCATCTCAACCTTCTACCGGTCTGAGAGAAAGGTATTTGAACCATCTCCACCTATTCTTAGCACCATCCAGTGGCAAAAGAAATTTAAGACTGAAATTCTGCAGATATCCAGTAGAATGAGCAAGTATTAAGCAGTTTTCAGTGATAGTTATCTTCCACTAATATACAAAACAATTGTGCCATGGCCTGGTCTAGAGCCTTGTTGGACCATTTTCTGACTGCCATGGAGAATATGTGAACTTCCAGACTTTGCTCAGGAATGGAAAATACTGACAGATAGTAGTGAGATATGTAGCATCAAGAACCTATTTCTTGCATATTGGTCAGACAATAGCAAATTTTAAGGTGGGAGGTAGACTTCTAATCCTTCCTTAGTGCAGTCTGTTACTGGAAGGTTCAGGCAGTCTTTCAGTCACAAAGGAGACAATAAAAGAGTCACAAGTGGTGACTTGCATTTTCTTCAGTGTTTACTGGATGTCCTACATAGGTAGGCAAAATTGTGAAGAGAGCAATAAGCTAGGCACATGGCTGGCTAATCGAGTCACTAAAATAGTCCACCATAGGCACAGGTAACAATTGTACTGAGTTCTGTAATACAAGGGAGCCCAGTTACTGTGGCTTCCTGCCCAGAATAGCTTGACTGGGTATTGCTGGAGCCTTCAACCTCTGCATAATTCTCAGCACAACAGAGAACTCCCATTAGTTGTGGCCACTGAAATTCCCAGTTTATGGAGCGGGGAGACTAGTTCAAGCACACCCTCCCAAGAATGCAAAGTGAGACCATTCCAAATTAAGACCTATGTTGCCCCCTTTATCTCCTCCCCACCACATACTAACTTCACAAATCCTACCATTTCAGCAGTTGCTGCTGGACCCAGAGTTTATCCAAGAGCTCCCACAAACATGAAGTATAGACTATTGATTGAGTTAGCATTATAGCTTAGGCACAATCCTTCATTTTGCAAATTGATTTGCTGAACACCGCTCCTATAGAGGTAGATGGTGGCAACATACAGACTGTCAAATAGCTGCTAAACAGCTTTCAACACATGTAAGTCAGAGCGCAGATGACAAGTCTAATTTGCAACACAATTGCAAGCACCAGCAATGTAAGCAAGATAGAGTGGGATTTTTTTATTCAGTTAACTGGTATGAAGGATTTGGAGCTGCTCTGTACTAGATGGTACAGTATGATGTCCAGGTTATTGAGAAGTTTAATGCATAAATGTTGGTATAGTTTAACAGAGGGTTGTCAGGAAAAATGAGGAAGGGAAAGAATGGCTTAAGATAAGTCACCCCTCAGGAAACAGGCACAGAAGATCAAAAGGACTATAGCAGGGTTAAAAATTGGCACTTAAATGTGTGTTGGGGGTTAATTATTGCTGTTCAAAACTGCACTGAAACACTGAAACCTACTGAGAGGGTAGCTGAAGAAGTTAGGCCTGCCTAAGTTAGCAGAGGATGGTAAGGTACATATGCTTGCACACCAGTTTAAAATCTTTCCTTTTTTTTTTTTTAAATGGGAAAATAAAAATAATTTTAAAGGAGCTGGCTGATCACTGTAGCCCACTGGTCACAGCCTCCCAAAGACAGTCAGACCTGCAGGGTAACAGTTGATACACAGGGTACTGTAGTCTAGGGTTCAGCGAAGTGGCAGAATTCTATGCTGGAATGTAAAAAAGGCACAATGCCTGCAAACCTGAGGGGATGCACACGGCCCAGACAGGACAGAGCCGGCAGCTAGCCCTGAAACTGACAAGTAGCTAAAAGTTACATAATTAGTATCATTTATCAGAAAGTTGCATTTCAGCAGCTGAGATTTTAGGTTAATATTTTTGTAAATGTGTACCTATGCTTTGAATGCTTGATTAGGGTAGAGCCAGGACAACCTCACCACTGATGAATAATTAAGATTAGGTTAGCAAACGTATGCTGTATCAAGACACAGGAAGACACATCTAAAGCTTTAATGCAACATGGAAGTGTATTAAATTATTGATTACATTTACATATTTAAATAATCCTACTTACAGTAATAGTACTCAAGATACAATATTTGGTAAAAACAGCTAGTCTATTTAAGTCTTCAAATTTTTGTAATGTTTTCTACCAAGTGTAAGAGTAGAAAGCAAGGTTTCCATAGATGAATGAGTGTATTTAAACAGAAACAACCCAATTGGCTGCAAAATACAGACTTACTATAATGGAGTGCTGACATCTACACAAAATGCAGTATTAAAGATATTTTAATGTATATTTACAAGAAACTGCTTAGCAGTGTGTTCCAATATGGAGATCAGTTACCTGATTAATTTTAAGAAGGATGTGCCTAGGCTTGTTTTTGTTTTAATGCACCAGAAATAATCCCTCCACAAAAAGTGTACTAGAAAATATACAATTGTACAATAGGAAGAGGATAGAAAAATTGAATACTGTGGAAAAAATTTATTAGTCTATACAGGTAAGTCTTCTGAAACAGATAAACCATTGACTGTTTACAGTAAACCCAAGTGAAATACTCACTGCAGTAGTATTTTCCCCAGAGAGCCAAAAGCAGCATGACTTCCCCCATATTTAGTGTCTGACAGGAAATTATGTTTCTGAACAAATAGCCACACACAGCAGTTGTGTGATATAGAACTTCATAGCTGTAAGTGAGCTACAGTTTGAGATACATGTACATTACCAAAGTTTAGGAAAAGAGCGTCTGTACTTAAGTGTGGCAAGCTGATTCACAATGAAAGAATAAAAGACACCATTCAAATCCATGGCCAAAAAATGAAGACTCTACAGCAGGACTATAGTGGGCAGCATTATAAAGACTACTGTGCAAGAATGCCATGAGTTTAGTATATAAATATGACAGGATTAAAACTCCAGTTAAGCAATCAAGTTATCAACTGAAGTGATGATTTTTAAAAAAAAAAAAAATCATCTACTGTGTTTGCTCAACTTCTCACAGGAAATTTTAGAAATCTCTTCAAAAAGTGTTCAGATTAACTATAAACTGGTAGAGGCCATAGTTTAAATAGCTCTGCCTAATGAAAGAATTTTTAACAGACTTGGCAGTAAGAATTGTGTAATCATACTGTTTATGTTGTTATATCAACAAGGACAAGCATTTACCAGTACAAGATATCACATTTTAGCTTGCATCATTTTTAGGATGTGTGCATATAAAGCAATTCTAGAATTCCAACAATACTTAAACAAAAAAAAAAACAAAAAAATAATCCAGACAAAAAGCAGACAGAATGCAGAAATGTATATTTGTTAGATAGATTTTTTTTTTTTAAAGAATAGTTACATGATGAATGTATAAGGTCATAAAATTTGAGTGCATTCGTTCTTGCACACTATCTTATGCTACATATAAAAAACCTGAAGATTGCACGTTGGGCATGCTAACCATAACATTTTTCAACTGGGAAAGCTGCTGAGCATGTTTTCTTACAAATGTTCATCGCCATGATACAAAACAAATATGTGCAAACTGCAAGGTCCCTAAAAATAGCAGTTAATGAATTTACAGAAAGGTGACACTATCTGTTTAAATATGCAAGAGGATAAACTTCCCAGAGTTTATAACATAGAGCAATATCCACCACAGGCTCTTCCTCCATAGCCTTCTTCCTGGTTTGATAACTTTACGCCTCGGTTTTGGCTCTCACTTTCCCACAGTCCAGGAGTCTGAATGATTTTTTCAACAAGTTCTTCAAAGGCACACTGTACACCATCACACGTTTTTGCACTTGCCTCTGGGGGAAGAGGGATTTAAGAAGTCAAGCAAGTGTTAAAGTAAGAAGATGGAAGATACATTAACTGGAGAGAACCAACAGGTGTTAGTCTCAACATGTATCCTACACTTTCGGTATAGAAGGGAAAGTAGCCACAGATGAACAGCAAGTCCTAGTATTTAAGGCAGTAGGCTGACTTGTACTCTCTACAGACAGATATGAGCTTTGACAAGCTATGTGAAATGTTATTCTAACAATTGGCATGTTCAATATTTTTTAACTTGAAAGTCTAGCAATGTTAAAGGGTCTATTATACTTTACAGCAAAGCCTTGTACTGACATAAGATAAGTCTTGTAATAAGCTAGTGGTACTGAGTTAGCAGGATATATGGTTCAGTCAGAGTAGCCAGAGTCATTGAGGTTTCTACTAGACACCACCAAGTTTAATGCCACTTAGAGAGGTCTCTTAATATGGGAGAGTGGAATAGAGAATGTGATTAGGAACTTAAAACAGCCTTTATTTTGACCATAGCATTTAGATACTAAGGTGATGGATGCACTGGAAGTGTACAGATTGAAAAGAATGACTCCAGCTCCAGTCAGGCTGTTTCTAGGTGCTGATCAGGTGAGAGCTCAATCTATTTCCGTTTACTGACTGTGGCCAGTACCTTGGAGAAACTCCATACTGGACAGTTCTGGAGTAATGTGCCTATGTTAAGTTTCTTCCTAGCCTCACACGCTACTGGTTGATTTATGCCTTGCATTAAGGGAGTTTCTACAGGAAATTAAATTAAATAAAATATATTGTTTCAGAGTGGATGTTCTCAACAACTTAAGATCTTGACTTCTAGGATATCCTGTAGCAACAGGTTCTGCAGGTTTATTATGTGTTGTATAACGTAGTATGTACTTTTACAGTTTTCAAATTTGTTACCTTTCAGTTTCATTAAGTGTTCCCTTGTTCTTGTATTACAAGGGCAGGTATACATAAGCATCTGATTTGCCTTCTCTATGCCATTCATTTTTTCCCCTGGTGTCCCCTTTAGATAGTCCCCTGATTTTAATAGTTTTCCGTGATTATAACAGTTTGTGTCCCATCTCCTGTGCTTTGTTTCTGCAATATCTTTGAGTATGTGTGACCAGAGTTGAACACAGCAAGGAACCAGATGAAGGCATACCATTATTTATGACATGTCACTCCATCCCTGCGTAACATGATTTGATTTTTTGGTCACATCTGCTACATAAAGCAGAGAATTTAACTGACCATGTTATGCCACAATGACATCCAGGTCCCCACCGACAGTGGTTATTTAATTTAGAACTCAGCAATGGGCAAGAGCACTGAAGAAGTTATTCCTTCCAACCTGAATTACTTTATATCTGTCAATACTAGCTTGTTTGCCCCTGTGCTGCCCATAGCTTTGTCAGGTCCCCCTGAAGTGCAATGGCTTTCTCCAGTCCCAAAAAACTTAATTATCTGCAAGTTTGCCACCTCATTATTCTACCCCATCCCTCATTTACAGATCAATACATTTAGACACCAACCCTAATACAGATCCTTGGCATATATCTAATCTTTTTGATATGCTGAGGGTTGGCCATTTATTTAGTTTTCTCTCTCTAGTTCTGATTCTGCCATCAAGTCAATATGTTGCTTTGGGCACTTGTCAGAGGGTGAAATCCTGGTTCCACTGAAGTCAATGGCAATACTCCCATTGACTTCAATGAGGCCAGGATTTCATCTTTAGACTGTGTGTCTATTTTACTCATCTGCCATGAGTCTATAAATTTGGATAGAGTCATTTTAAGACCAGTCTAAACAAGATGGGAATACCTATTTTGAGGCTTAAATTAATTTTGTAAAGCACTTGAACACTGCAGCTGAAAGGTACTATTAGATTACTTAGCTGATACAGTAGAATTGTCACCTTGGCAATTCTGTAAAAATGGAATCCAGCCACAGTGTTATTTGTTACATAATGATATTTTAAAGTATCATGTAGGCTTTACATACATCTTCAAGAGCATACCTATGAACAACATGGAATGTTTTCTTGCAAATTTGAGACCTTCATTCCTGTCAACTGCACGGTTTTCCTGCAAGAAGAAACAGTATATTATATTCTGTGACAGATGGAAAAATTACCTTCAGTAGTTATATAAGTCTGCTTACCTTATCAATCTTGTTTCCAACTAACATTTTAACTATGTCATTCCTTGTGCAGTATGTCTCCAATTCATTTAGCCAATTGTCCAGTTTGACAAAGGTATCTCTTCTTGTGACATCATAAACTGAAAAATATTGCCAATGGTCACTAACCTGATTTAACATATTATTTTAAAGAGGTTTCCAAATAATTTATTGCAACTATTAAGTGACTGCAGACATTCAAAATCTGAATTACTTTTAAAAAGATATGCTGATTTGTAGACAGACCTAATTTCAAGTTATTGCATATACAGTAGGACACGAATGAGGCTGAGAATCCTCTTAGAGCCAAGGTGATTGTTAGCCTTACATACAAAGCACCAAAATTATTTTTGCCCCTGGATTTCTTATCTACCACTCAACTCCAGAACAGTGAAACAGACATTGAGCTCCAAGTGCCTAGCAAGGAGGCTTCCAACACACAGTGAGGCAAATACCCAAAAGCAAAACAACAGTTACTTCTTGCATCTGCCCTCTGAAGTTAAGGTTTTTTTTTGGCCCTGTTCTCCTTTCCTTCTATCTGAAGCACAGACTTCTCAATTTCATGCACAGTCTTTTCCAAATGACACTGGGGGTATGATAAAAAGGTCATCAATGTTGGGAGCACAATGGATGATATATTTTAGTAAAATAAAACATTAAGAATTGTCTATTTGGCACTGTTCGTCCAGATTATGGGGGGAGTGTGTATTGTTGGTACCTTTTAGCATGTGCCAGCAGAGTTTACATGGGATAGCAAGAACACAACATTTCAGTGTGCTCTACATTTCACATCCTTGTAGTCAGAACTGTGGCGCTGCGTATACAAGGAGCGATGGAAAGATGGGAGGTGGTTTCCTGACAGAAAGCGATGCTCAAGATGCTTAGATACTCCAGTAATTGGGAGTATGAGTGTATATAACTAGAGGCCAAGAATTTCAGTATTGAACAGCCAAATGTAGTTGGAGAAGAATTAGTTTGTCTTTAACTTTTTCGTAAAACTAGAAAAAAAAATCTAAAGTTTTGAGGGAAGGATAGCTCAGTGGTTTGAACATTGGCCTGCTAAACGCAGGGTTGTGAGTTCAATCCTTGAGGGGGCCCTTTAGGGATCTGGGGCAAAAATTGGGGATTGGTCCTGCTTTGAGCAGCAGGTTGGACTAGATGACCTCCTGAGGTCCCTTCCAACCCTGAGATTCTATGAGTACAAAGTGGTACGTTGAGTAGCATACTTACCTAGGATAACACCCTGTGCTCCTCTATAGTAGCTGGGCGTTAATGTTCTGAATCGCTCCTGACCTGCGGTATCCTAAAAATATTCAGAACGTTTTCCATTACTGTACTTTCACAAAATAATCTACTCTACGTGCTACTGAAAGTACAGCATCTGCAAGATCTAATTAACACAATAAAAAAGAAACTTCAGAACAATCATGGAATATAACACCACCAAAGGAATCAAGTTTAATTAACTTTAGATGCAATACAATTAAGATTAGATGCAGAGTTGATTGACTTTTGCTTTAGGAAGTGGCTTTTAAAATCTTAGCATATAAGTAAAATAAGCCACTCTACAACGATATAGGGCACTCACATTTCCACTGAGGCTATTGCTGCTCTACAGCTAGCAGATAAAGTGAGACACCAGTGCAACAGCTGCACTTGTTTCTAAGTGAACATTTTAGGTCTTGTGATAAGACAAGATATATGGCTTTTCACTGCCCAGTATTTATAATTAGCTTCAAACCACAGAAAATATGTTTAACATGAATTACAGCAAACCCAGCTGCAGCAGAAGTACCAAAAAACTGATCATGTTTCTTCTTAAACTGAAGTAGCTTGTGAAATCAGATTTATATCTTAGGACTTTATGAACTTAAAGGATGAATGGGTCTGCAGAAACCATGTATTAAAATGCTGATTACATATGCTTTGTTGTAGATCCTTGAAACTACAGTGAACTATAAGCACCACAGATCATGAGAATATATATGCATCAGAGACAGAGAAGCTCATTCACTCAAACTCTGTCTCAGTTTAGAAGCATATTGCTTACAAACAAATAAAAAAGTAAATGACACCCAATCTACCTCCAAAAGAGCAGTTATTCCAATAACTAAGATATCAGCAACGTTTTTCATTCAGGTTCAAAATTCACTCCACAGATCCTGAATATTCAGGCTCTATGTGAGAGTGGAGTGCAGAACACTTTGGTGAAGAGAAGTCTACCCCCACCCCTATACTCTCCCTCTCAAACTAGAGCCAGAGTTTTTGAGATGCAGGGCATAAGAGGAAAGAGAAGTTATCTTTCCCTTTGAGTAAGGTTCTCTCCACGAAAAGAGGAGTGAATGATTCACCCTGTCTCTTCAGGAAAGAGTATGCAGGTGTCCTATCTGGCTCATTTTCTTCCTCTCAGGAAAGAGTTCTGCTGCTCTGTTCTACCGCAGAGAGGAAATGTTCCATTGGCTTCTGTTCCTTCTTATATGGCTGTGTCCATTTTCTCAGTCATCATATCCACTCTGCTTTGCTTGATTGAGGATGCGTTTCGAGATCTGACTGTCATTGCCTACCTGAGAGGCTACAATTTGGTACTTGAGGTATGAAGCACTCTTGATATCAAAGCAAGGGAAGTATCCCTGATCTGTATTTTTCTCCCTCCTGTACTCTGCTTCTTTGCTCAGGCAGACCAGGCATCAGCAGAATTGCTCCACTCTGCTCAGCAGTGAGAGAGTTTCAAGCAGCCAGCCAGTACAGAGCAACTGACACAGCCCTGGAATTCCAGTGGTGGTTCCATACCAGAGGTGGATTCTGTGACTATAGAACATGAGCCTTGCTTACGGATTAAAAAGCAAATATATTATCAAGAGTTATTGGGAAAAACTTTTCCCTCCCTTACTTTCCATAGTTCAAGGTTTGAGATTTCCCATCAACAGTCAAAGTCATCACAAGTACTGTACTTAAACTGAGTTATGCAGGATACAAAGCTTCTTGGTCCATTTTAGCTGCTATGTTAATAGAGGCAATCCTGAACTCAAACCTTAGCAGGCAAACGCCTTTTGGTTCACCTGGGTGTTTCCATTTTCTTGTCACTTTAAAGTTACATTAAAGTTACTAATGTAAATTAAACATGCACAATTGTGGTAATTCTCAAGCTATGTAATTTATGCAGTATTAGTATTACGTACAGAAAATGTAAAAATCGTAGTTCAGAAGAGGTTTTCTTTAGAAACGTGAATATTCAGCGTGAGAAGCTTTATACCTAAGTTAACATGCTTAGTTATCAGGCTTAAACTGTATAGTCTGATATATCATAAAACTCAAGTAGAATGTTATAAGAGGCACAGGTAATATTTATCTGTAGTCAAATTAAGGACTTTTCCTTCTAATGTAACTCCATATTCTCCAGTATACTTGTTGGAGTCTAAATTTTGTTTGATATCAGTAAAGTCTCTTCCCATAAAAGAATTCTACAGAAGAGTCCCATCCTCTACTTTCAGATACCAGAGCTGATACAATAGCTATGTTACCTATCCTGAAAATGGAAAAATCCCATCAGTAACGTTTTCATGAATGACCCAGTACAAAAAAAAAAACCCACCCCACTACTAACAAAGCCTATTAACATGGCAAATCCCTTCAACTGCATATTTCCATAAAAACCATCACCACTAGTACAAAGCGATAAACTATGTAAAGCTCTGGTGTTTTACTATGTTCAGAACTTACCCATATTGCCAGTTTAGCTTTATTTCCATCAACTGAAATTGTTTTCACCTTGAAGTCAACACCTGGAAGAATAAAAAGTTTTAAATTTTCCTTCAAACATGTGCTGTGATTAATTTTGTCAGATGGAAAGACAGTGAAAAATCCAAGTAAATCAGAACTGAAGTTGTGCTTTGACAGTAGCAGGAGGAACGGATTAGTTTAATCAGTTACTATTTGCCCCCCAAGCCCCTTACCTCTCCTACTTTCCCTCTATGGTCCTACACCAGGCTTTGAAGTTAGAGCTTAGAAGAGTCTTCAGGTAACCTTGGGCCATGGGCCAACAGGCATATCATGGAAGTAAAGCAGGTGCTAATATTTCCTTCATGAAGTGTAGTATTCTTGAGTATGCTGTTAAAGTTAATTGTTTAAATGAACTCCAAATTCCCTCCTCCACATAGCTTGCTCCATTCTAGATTCTGATTTCTACCCTTTCATTCCACCGTTCCCCAGTGTGCTATACCAGAAGCTATGGCCTTGATGCAATTCTATAGCACATGTTATGCAGGAGATCAGACTAGGAGGTCATAATGGTCCCCCTTCTGGCCTTAAGATCTAGGACACCAATCTAACAGTTAAAGACCATTCAGATGAAGATGCTATAATGCCTCTTAGAAAAGTCCTGGCAGACAGTGCTGGTCAATTGCTTCTCTGTCCCAGGGAAGCTCAAGGATATCACCTGGGCCTATTCTATTACTTCTTGCTTAGAAAGCTACTGGGAGGATTAAATAGGAAAGATGGTTTGTGGCATACTCATTGCTGATGACACTCAACAGTCTTCCACACATTTGACCCAGCTATTGCAGTGGAACTAATGGCTTATTGTTTGCATGAGGGCAAGCTGCCCAAAGCTCAGTCCAGATAAAATGGAAATAATATTACTAGGTTGTGAGGGAAGAGTATGCATGTCACCTTCAACGACAGTTTGAGTACTATTAGGTTCTGGGTTGCTCCTGAATGCCTAGGCATTGGCTTGGTCAAGACTTCCTCTCCACCCCTGGCTAGGAGAGTGGATCAGTTCCTAGTTGATGAAGACCTGGGCTCAATTACCCATGATTTGTCACCTACAGACTAGATTAGACTGTTCTACATGGGATTACAACCATACCTTTTAGAAACTTTAGTATGGAATGTATTTTATGAAGCAGTGCTTCACATTGGAAATGCTAATGTAATATGCTTCCTAAGTCACATACACTGCTAATAAGTTTGAATGGAGTTCAAGGTATTTTCAGTTTATCAAGTCACAAATGAGAGCCTGGTTACCTGGCACACTGCTTTCATGTGGGGATGCTGCTGTTACAATCAGTGGAGTCACTACAGCTGGAGTCTAACTCAATTTTCTTATGGGTCCTCTACTTTGGAACTCTCTCCTTGCTTTAGTGCTCCACAGCTTGGATTCATTAATTTTCTAGGCACACTGCAGTGTGAAGCACCTAGATTATGGCTATAACATTTATCTCGATCATGATTTTAGAATGCACTGAACATTAAAGAGGCTTTTTTGTTTGTTTTTTGTTTTACTCTGGCATTAAAACTACTTTTATAACAAAAAAGTACACTAAGGTCTAGTTTAATTAAGTGTTTTTTAAATGAAGATTCTTAATCCATAATTGACAGTTTATAACAGTACCACATGTTTTATTAAGATTGGTTTAGCACATAATTACTGTTGAATGAACAGGCTGCAGAGCCAGAAATTCTAATCACTATATCTCCAGCTACAAGTCAGTGGCAAATGTGCTGTAAGTAGGTAAAACAGGAACTTGCCATGCTTACAATCTGATTTAGATTAAGCCTAAATAACCTGCTGCCCTGTCAATTTTCAGCTTTCAACATAAAAAGAGCTGGCTCTTAAAACTAATAGCATTCTATGCCAAGCTGCATCAAAGAGCACCTCTGCTAAGAAGAGCCATGACAGCCTTAACAAACAGCTAAGTCATATAGGTTTTTAAACAGATATTTGGAGAGCCTAATATACTTTAAGCTACAATTATGTTTTTTTACATGATCATGACCATCTAAACAAAAAACAAAAAACCAAGCCACTTCAGGTGAAATTTCTTTCATTCTCAGCCCAATAATAAGTTTCAGGAAGTGAGTGTAGCTTGTCTATACCGCTAGAAAAAGTTTAAGTGAACTCTGATGTAATGGCACCTTGCTCACATTCCACAAACAGGCCCAAGATTTTGTTCCTGGATATAGTTATGCAACTTCAACTGGAGATGCACACACACATCTTTGACATTATTTATCCCCATTATCAGTTACTCTAAACTGAATCCGAAATGCTCCTTCTGAGCAATACAAGCCAATCAAGATTAACAAAAATCTTAATTTTGAATTTGATGGAGGTATTTAAAAATGTAAACTTAGTGTTATATTTACTATTATTATACAGGTTTCAGAGTGGTAGCCGTGTTAGTCCGTGACAGCAAAAACAAGGAGTCCTTGTGGCACCTTAGAGACTAATAAATTTATTTGGACATAAGCTTTTGTGGGCTAAAATAAATTTGTTAGTCTAAGGTGCCACAAGGACTCCTCATTGTTTTTATTATTATTATAATACTGTTTTCCTTTAATACAGTGGTGGCCAACCTGAGCCTGAGAAGGAGCCAGAATTTACCAGTGTACATTGCCAAAGAGCCACAGTAATTTGTCAGCAGCCCCCAGTAGCTCCCCCCACTTGCTCCCTGCGTCTCCCTTCCACCAGCAGCCTGCCAATCAGCACCTCCCCCTCCCTCACCATCCGCTGTTTCGTGGTGTGCCAGAGGCTCTGGGGTAGGCGGGTGGAAGGAGTGAGGGCATGGCCTCAGGGGAGAGGGTGGGAAGGGGTGGAGTCAGGGGTTGAGCAGTGAGCACCCCCCAGCACATTGGAAAGTTGGCGCCTGTAGCTCCAGCCCTGGAGTCTGTGCCTATACAAGGAACCGCATATTAACTTCTGAAGAGCAGCGTGTGGCTCTGGAGCCACAGGTTGGCCACCCCTGCTTAAATAAATTGCATAAGAAAAAGTATTTTTAAATTAAGCATACTGCTTAGCATTACACCAAACTGTATACTTTAACCCTTTTAGGTGATAAAGGGAAGGAGAGCATAGTTACAGTATAGCAGAAGAAATAAATAATAAATTGACCTTTGTTTCTAACAAACTGCAGGGCTCTTGATGCAACAAGACTATCACCTTAACTTGTACAAAAGAAACCCGTTATAACGCTAAACATAGCTATGATCTCTGTAAATGTATCACTGACACACATTAATATTTGAGCTGTTGCTACTTTAGTCTTCATTAATTTGATAAGAAGCCTAATACAAAAAAAGTGAAATTGCTGAAAAGCACATTTGTAACATAGCTAGATTCCACAGACAGACTGATGCAAAAAGGGTTAACAATTTAAAAAAGTCTACTGGTATAAACACAGCAAACGTGCAATCCACCAGCATAGATTCAGAACACATAAAAGATATTTGTATTTATACTGTATCTAGTTCCTTTCATCCAGAAAGATCTCAAGAACTTTGAAATGAATGCAAATATTACTTCATCCACTACTGAAGTAAGTTGTCTAAGAGTGCATGTGAGACACCATGCTACACAGCAATTGTGGGGTGCGGGGGGATGGTAGGATGAGGAAGTGAGCAAAAGGTTTATCCAGCTGGAAATACTGGGGGTTATTAAGTTATTTAGAATGTAACTTGCCCTCTGGTTGGACTTTGGCCAGGAAAATCTACTCTTATAAAAGACAGGTTTCAGAGTAGCAGTCGTGCTACTCTGTATCCGCAAAAAGAAAATGAGTACTTGTGGCATAGAGACTAACAAATTTATTTGAGCATAAGCTTTCGTGAGCTACAACTGACTTCATCGGATGCATCCGATGAACTGACTTCATCGGATGCATCCGATGAAGTGAGTTGTAGCTCACGAAAGCTTATGCTCAAATAAATTTGTTAGTCTCTAAGGTGCCACAAGTACTCCTCTTCTTCTTATAAAAGAGTATCTTTGGATAGTTAATGAATCTGTTCGGGCTTTCATTTCACAGTGCCACCAGAAGACTATGTACAAATACATGGCTATATAGGGTGAAATCCTGGCCCAGTGAAGTCAGTGGAAAGACTCCCATTTACTTTAATGGAGCCATGATTTCATCTACAGTAATTACATATGCAGCACATTAGTAACTCTGGACTTTCTACTCCCAGCCTTCAGCCATTTGAGCTGACGGAGAGTTGACAGTAATCATCATAAGTGACTAAACAAAGCAGTCTGACACTTAATCCAGTAGAAGGCAGTGCTACTCACCAGCTAGTACAGTGGTTCTCAAATTTTTGTACTGGTAAACCCTTTCACATATCAAGCTTATGAGTGGGACCCCCCCCCTTACAATTTAAAAACACCTTTTAGTATATTTAACGCCATTATAATGCTGGAGGCAAAGCAGGACTTGGGGGTGGAGGCTAACAGCTCCTGACCCACCATGTAATAACCTCACAACCCCAAGGGGCCCCGACCCCCAGTTTGAGAACCCTGAGCTAGTACATGACAATGGAATGTCTCAGCTTCATAACACTATACAACACCACGCTGGAGTACTGGTCCATAGAGCCCTGCGAGGATACAAAAATGGTATCTGCATGTGATCTGCAAAAAGTGATCCATGGACATCTGCAGATTTGCAGGGCTTTAGATATAAAATTTGGATCTGCATCCATCCACAATCCACAAAAATGGTCCACGGATGTGGATATCTGTGAATATAAATTCGATATTTGGATGTTTACTGGATCAGTAGAGCCCTGCAGATCCGCAGAGCTATTCTCCGACCAACCAAGCTGACAGCGTCACAAGCTAGGACCCCCAAAGGGCAATAGCCACGGAAGACCTCATGCCACAGTTCAGCCTAGAATTTCAAAGGCCTTCCCTGAGTTGAGCATGATCATTGGTATGCATAGAAATATGCAGACAATAGCAGTTATGCCTTAGCAGAGGCTAAGAGAAAAGAAAGCTAACTATTTCCACAATGTAATCCCGCTCCAAAGTGGACACGGCACTGCACTTTGTATGTATTTCACAAGTGGAGTTCATTCCCAGGAGGAAGGTCTTAACATTTTTAAACCCCCATTCCAAAAATGGAACAAAGTTCTAAGAGCACAATAAAATAGCTCAGCTCCTACATTTCTGTTAGCTCAGCACAGCCCCCACCCCGTCCCAAAACAATGGAACAAGAGCATAAAAGGAGATACTTTTACAATAACGTTAGCCACGTAAGTCAACCCTTTGGAACCTCAGTTCTCCCTCCTCCATCCATTAAGAGAGTCTTATATCCATTACTGGAAAAGTGGTTTCAGGATTTTTTTAAACTAAGCACATTGAAGCTTTAGTCTGCGTTTATGTACGCATACACTAGAATTTGCTTTTCCCCCTCCCCTTTAGAGCATTTCAGAACACTGGCCATGCATAGTTCAAGCCACCTTTTTTTGAGAGCTATTACACCCAGCAAATAAATTAAGTGCCAAAAGTCAGCAATGCTCAGGTTGAGAAGTCACCTTTTGAGTTAGGAGTTTGATAATTTAAGATTTCAGCTTATGCCAATTAATTACATATAAGCATTTCTAATGTATTCCTGTCCTTTGTAAGGCTATATTTGTTGCTATGTAGTCTACAATGTAAGTTAGCTCTACTATGCTTGGCATTAATGTTGCCACTTTCTTTAAGTTCCTTATTTTCTGAACTGATTGCTCCATATTTCTCAAATCTTTCATTGATACTACGTTTTGCATTGTTACATGGTACGTGCACCAACTTCAGAAAGTGAACAGTCTACAAAGATGCACGTTAGAACCAGAAGTCAGGCCAATTGTGCATATTAAGTGATAGCAAAATTTCAAACATGAAATTTGGTCCTATTGGCTCCCAAAGACTGGTTACTAGACTAAATCATTCCTTCTCTGGGGGCACTTGCAGGCTTTTCATAAGAACAGAAAATGTGGGCATAAAGACAAGATCTGGAATTCTGCATGGGCAGAGTCATAACTATAACGGAATGGTTAATCCAGGACCATCAACAAAGAGGTTAAAAATATGATTAATGCCAGTCAGCAAGATTTAATGGAAGGTATTAATCTCTCACCAAGTCAATTCCCCACTATTACAGGGACTTCAGGCACTGGTGACACCTCAGTCCATCCTGTTTTCTGTCTGTGACACATAACAGTTTAAAGAAAAAGGAGTACTTGTGGCACCTTAGAGACTAACAAATTTATCTGAGCATAAGCTTTCATGAGCTACAGCTCACTTCATCAGATGCATGCAGTGGAAAATACAGTGGGGAGATTTTATATACACAGAGAACATGAAACAATGGGTGTTACCATACACACTGTAACAAGAGTGATCAGGTAAGGTGAGCAGGAGAGATTGTGCCAAACACTCAAAGAAACTGCGGAACCACCTGATCAACACCCTATACAGCAAACAGGGAAAGATTAAGCATGAGCACTCAAAACTGGATACTGTCATAAAAAACACCAACCCTCAACACAGACTTCCTCATGGCTGGACTTTACAAAAACTAGACAAGCCATTTACAACACACACTTTGCTTCTCTACAAAAGAAAAAGGACACTAAACTATCTAAACTACTACCTGCCACAAGGGGCCACAGCAGTGGTTCCCTTAACCCACCCAGCAATACTGTTAATCTATCCAGCTATACTCTTCGCCCAGCAGAAGAATCGGTCCTATCTTGGGGCCCCTCCTTCTGCCCCTCAACCCCCACAAACATGATACAGTTCTGTGTTGATCTAGAATCCTATTTTCGACATCTCCAACTCAATGAATATTTCCAACACACCTCTGAACAGCAAACTAACCCACAGAGACCTTTCTATCAACACTACAAAAAGAAGGATTCTGGGCAGACTCCTCCTGAAGGTCGAAACAGACTGGACTTCTACATAGAGTGCTTCCGCCGACATGCACGAGCTGAAATTGTGGAAAAGCAACATCACTTGCCCCAGAACACAATGCCATCCACAGCCTCAGAAACAACTCTGACATCATAATCAAAAAGGCTGACAAAGGAGGTGCTGTCGTTATCATGAATAGGTCGGAATATGAACAAGAGGCTGCTAGGCAGCTCTCCAACACCACTTTCTACAAGCCATTACCCTCCGATTCCACTGAGGGTTACCAAAATAAACTACACCATCTGCTCAAGAAATTCCCTGAAAAAGCACAACAAATCTGCACAGACACACCCCTAGAACCCCGACCAGCGGTATTCTATCTGCTACCTAAGATCCATAAACCTGGAAATCCTGGACGCCCCATCATCTCAGGCATCTTAGGCACCCTGACAGCAGGATTGTCTGGCTATGTAGACTCCCTCCTCAGGCCCTACACTACCAGCACTCCTAGCTATCTTCGAGACACCACTGACTTCCTGAGGAAACTACAATCCATCGGTGCTCTTCCTGAAAACACCATCCTATCGACTATGGATGTAGAAGCCCTCTACACCAACATTCCATGCAAAAATGGACTACAACCCGTCAGGAACAGTATCCCCAATAATGTCACGGCAAACCTGGTGGCTGAACTTTGTGGCTTTGTCCTCACCCATAACTATTTCACATTTGGGGACAATGTGAACCTTCAAATCAGCGGCCCTGCTATGGGTACCCGCATAGCCCCACAGTATGCCAACATTTTTATGGCTGACTTAGAACAACGCTTCCTCAACTCTCGTCCCCTAATGCCCCTACTCTACTTGCGCTACATTGATGACATCTTCATCATTTGGACCCATCGAAAAGAAGCCCTTGAGGAATTCCACCACGATTTCAACAATTTCCATCCCACCATCAACCTCAGCCTGGACCAGTCCACACAAGAGATCCACTTCCTTACACTCCAGTGCTAATAAGCGATGGTCACATAAACATCACCCTATACCGGAAACCTACTGACCGCTATACTTACCTACATGCCTCCAGCTTTCATCCACACCACACCACACGATCCATTGTCTACAGCCAAGCTCTACAATACAACCGCATTTGCTCCAACTCCTCAGACAGAGGCAAAACACCTACAAGATCTCTATCAAACATTCTTACAACTACAATACCCACCTGCTGAAGTGAAGAAACAGATGGACAGAGCCAGAAGAGTACCCAGAAGTTACCTACTACAGGACAGGCCCAACAAAGAAAATAACAGAACGCCACTAGCCATCACCTTCAGCCCCCAACTAAAACCTCTCCAACGCATCAAGGATCTACAACCTATCCTGAAGGACGACCCATCACTCTCACAGATCTTGGGAGACAGGCCAGTCCTTGCCTACAGACAGCCCCCCAACCTGAAGCAAATACTCACCAGCAACCACACACCAGAACCACTAACCCAGGAACCTATCCTTGCAACAAAGCCCGTTGCCAACTGTGTCCACATATCTATTCAGGGGACACCATCACAGGGCCTAATCACATCAGCCACGCTATCAGAGGCTCGTTCACCTGCACATCTACCAATGTGATATATGCCATCATGTGCCACCAATGCCCCTCTGCCATGTACATTGGCCAAACCAGACAGTCTCTACGTAAAAGAATAAATGGACACAAATCAGACATCAGGAATTATAACATTCAAAAATTAGTTGGAGAACACTTCAATCTCTCTGGTCACTCGATTACAGCCCTAAAAGTGGCAATTCTTCAACAAAAAAACTTCAAGGACAGACTCCAACGAGAGACTCCTGAATTGGAATTAATTTGCAAACTGGACACCATTACATTAGGATTGAATAAAGACTGGGAGTGGATGTGTCATTACACAAAGTAAAAGTATTTCCCCATGTTTATTCCCTCCTGCCCCCCCCCCCCCCCCAATGTTCCTCAGACGTTCTTGTCAACTGCTGGAAATGGCCCACCTTGATTATCACTACAACAGGTGTTGTTTTTTTCCCTCTCCTGCTGGTAATAGCTCACCTTACCCCATCACTCTCGTTAGAGTGTGTATGGTAACACCTATTGTTTCATGTTCTCTGTGTATATAAAATCTCCCCACTGTATTTTCCACTGCATGCATCCGATGAAGTGAGCTGTAGCTCACAAAAGCTTATGCTCAAATAGATCTGTTAGTCTCTAAGGTGCCACAAGTACTCCTTTTCTTTTTGCGGATACAGACTAACACGGCTGTTACTCTGATAACAGTTTAGTCTCCCGAGGACTGAAATGCTTTAGTTTAACTGACTTTTTGCAGAATTTAATACTGAAGACTTCATTATTAAGTTTTGTAAAAGAAAGAGCTGGATGTTTGGGTGCCCAAGAATGTATGTGAAGCAGCTAAAACACACATTTGATAGCTGTGTCTGCTTAGGAAATCAGCAGTGAAATGGTGATATAGATCTCCATATTAACTATTTAGATTTTATTAGATTTTAGAGTCAACACTTCATTGAGATGAACAGTGAAGGCTCTCACAAATTTTTTTGAGTCTGTTTTTACATAGTATTTCTTTGGTTTATGCTAGGCACCTGTTGGGAAGGTTCTCTTGCAAAACAGTTTAGAACATCAGTGTTATTAAAGTCAAGCTTTGTTCCAGAGTAAAGGGTGGATACTGTGGCTCCTTATACAACTGTGGAGTTATAGTGTCCACGGGGCTAGCAGCAGAATGTAGTAGTAAAACTGTAACTAGTAATCTACATCAACTAATGATATAGTTAATGAAGTTAAACAATATGCTTCAAGTTCAACTTTGTTAACTTTAGGTTGATACAGAATCAATTTTTGATTCTTTTACTGAAAAGTTTTAATATTTGGGAGTTTATGCAATAGTTGACAACTATCAGCTTTATATGGATTTGGCCCCTTGAGAAGAGACATTTTCAAAACTCAGACAAGTTGACCTGCATCATGAGTTTTATCCTCAATGCATGTTCCATTAATGGCTTCCTTCAGGGCCTGCATTATTTAGGGAAAAAGCAGCAGGAGCTCAAATACCTCCTTTTTTCTTGCTAGGATGAGCTCAAGCAGTTCTTTAATTGATGTGGAAATATATTTATACTCACTACCCAAATGAAAGCAAGTGAGCTGACAAAGTACTGACATTTTTGTCATCACACTGATGATTGTCCATAATACTGTACTGCTGGTCAGACATGTCAAGTCAGATGGTAGGAAAACTTTTTAAAAAATTAAGTTTTCTTTGGGCTGGTCTATACTACAGGGGGGGAGGAGAGGAATTGATCTAAGTTACGCAATTTCAGCTACATGAATAATATAGCTGAAGTCAACGTACTTAGATCTACTTATCGCCGTGTCTTCACTGCAGTGTGTCGACGAGAGACACTCTCCCGTCAATTCCCCTTGCACTCTCATTGAGGTGGAGTACCGGAGTAGCCACCAGAGCGATTGGCAGTCGATTTATCGCATCTATACTAGACACAATAAATTGACCCCCGCTGGATCGATTGCTGCCTGTCGATCCGGCCGGTAGCCCTGAGTAAAAAGAAACTCAAGAGCTGGTCCTAGCTCAAAAGAGTAATCTGTGTCTTCCCATATTTGAGTGGCATCTAGCATGAGGGCCCCAGCTCTTATCAGGGTCTCTGTATGCTAATCTAACATTAATATTCCACTGTAACAGACTTTAAGATTGAAAGGCATTCAGAAGTTAGGAAGTGACAGGTAAGGTTATCCACAGAACCTTAATTCTGCCTCCTTATGCATATATTTTTGCTACAATCTATATGTAATTGGCTTGCAACCTTAACCTAACAATACAGTTTGTGCTAGAGATGGCAGCTAGTGCCAGGGGTTATCACTGAAAAGAAAGGTACGGCTTTTTCTCACTCCACAAGCCATTAACAGAAGGTAGATTCAAGGGAGGGTATCAAGCAATGCCTTGTCAACAAGTCTCAATTACCCAAATTAGTAGTTGGGACACCCAAAAGAAATGAAGTGTTAGTATTTCTGCAATAGGAGTTGGAATTAAAACATGGCTATCCCTAAACAATAATTCAGTTAAATAGTTTCCTACCCACCCCGCCAATATTTAATTTAGCTAGTCAAATACATTAGACAACTAAACAGTTATTTTTGGCTTTACATTAGTGTTTCTCTCTCAGTAGCCACCTTGACTGATCAAGAGTTTAAGGAAAATTACTTGCTGTCTTCAAGGTCTTTAGTTAGAACCTCCATTGCAGTAAGTCTAATGTTAGAATTCTAATACCTTGTACAGGAAACAGAGTAGCAGCCATGTTAGTCTGTATCAGCAAAAAGAACAGGAGTACTTGTGGCACCTTAGACACTAACGAATTTATTTGAGCATAAGCTTTCGTGGGCTACAGCCCACTTCATCGGATGCTGATAATAGCCTCTCTTAAACAGCCTCTTACAGTTGGTATGGGTGCTTCCACCTTTTCATGTTCTCTGTATGAAAATATCTTCTTACTATATGTTCCATTCTATGCATCCGATGAAGTGGGCTGTAGCTCACAAAAGCTTATGCTCAAATAAATGTTAGTCTCTAAGGTGCCACAAGTACTCCTGTTCTTTGTGCTGGAAAGTTACCTTAATGTACTCCCAGTTCATCAGTTATTTGTTTAGCTTGGATTATGGGTCATGAGATATATCACATAATAGCAGGATGGGTTGTAGGCATTTTACTGCCTTTTGCAAACTTCAATATCCACACCAGCATCCCTCCCATTCTGGGGTCTGCCTCTCCCTCCTAAATACTATTCAATTAATGCTGGGCCCTTACTGCTGCCCACATCATCCACACCCTCCCAGAACACAGTTTTTTTAGCAGCTCTGGGCACTCCCCTCTCCTCTTGGGCCATCAGCCTAGGAGCTAATAGTTGTTTTGGGGTAGGTAAGGAAGGAGCCACTTCCTACTATTCAGACATCTGTTCCTTGAAGGGGGAGGAGTGGGAGAGAGGAGTTCAGTGCCCAGTATAACTTAGAGCTTCTCTGGAGCAGGAGAAACTACCTGCCTTGGATCTAGAGTGCTTGAATCTTTCTCCAAAATATTCAGGTCCCTAGGTGGCCATCTATGCAACCTACTCTAACAGGAATCCTGTGCAGTACTTTTATGAGTATTAAACTAAGTTCCAATCTCTTATTACTTTTGAGAGATTTTACCGATTTCTCACAGAGGTTAGCAACAATCTTTTGCACACGGATCTAATAAATTCACTAACACCATGCATGTGGTTATAGTGCCTACAGATGCAGGCCTCCTTCAGTGACAGTCCATGTCTATAGCTTCCATCTTCAAGAATACAGATTACACAGGATAACATTGTCTCAATTCTGAACTAATTTTGTGCAAAGTATTACAGCACTCAACTTCTGTAATGTTTAACTCCATACGCTATGCGTATGTCTACGCCTAAAAGGCTTCAGCAGCACGTCTGCGCCACAGTAATGCTTCAATGTAGACACTACCTATGCAGACAGGAAGCATTCTCCCATTGGCGTAGGTAATCCACCTCCCCAACAGACAGTAGGTAGGTCTTCCGTCAACCTAGCATTGTCTACAGTGGGGGCTAGGTCAGCTAAACTACGCCACTTGGGGGTGTGGATTTTTTTACACCCTCAAGCAATGTAGTTAAACCGACTTCATTTCTAGTGTAGACCAGGCTAATGACTGAGTAAGATCATCCCCTCCCCCTTTACTGAAGGGCAGATGAGGCTGAACCTCATTACCAGTTATGCAAGCACAGCAAGTCATGGTCTTCTACCTAAGTTAGTTTGAATTTTTATGAAGTAGTGTTAGCACCCACTTACCAATTGTTGCTGCAAGTTCTGGGTCAAATGTATCATCTGTGAACCGCAATAAAAGGCTGATGGAGGGAGAAAAAAAAGATACTATTAGAACACTAAGTATTTTGTTGTTGCAGCATAACTGTAGCTTGCCAGATGCATGCATTATTGTATACTACAAATCGGAAAGCAACATTACATTAATATAAAACAAGGTAGACCTGACTGTCATCTTCAAGACAGTACAAATAAAAGTAATGCATGTCAGCTTGCTGTATAACTACCATTAACTATGTTTTGAGAAAAGTAGTAGTTATTTTTACTTTTCAATTCCAATACCGAGTAAGCCTCTTTGAAGCTAGGCCTCAATCTCTGTCCCTGACTAGGGTTGTCCAAAACAATGTCACATCCTTTACTGTTCAGAATATTTTATTTCTATTTCAAGTCTCCTAAAACTCGTTGGGAGTTAAAACTACTTCAAAAAAAAAAAAAAAAAAGCACAACATTTTTCCAAGTTTGAAAGAAGGTTCCAGAGTGCAAGTTAACTTACCACAGTAGGAAGAATCTAAAGAACAACACATGTGCAAAACTTCTTAGCCACAGAACTTTAGTGGTAAGTATTACGAAAAAACCCCAAAATTATTTCTATTCCTCATGTACAGGTTCCAAAATACTTTGAAAAATACAAATGCAACCTCACACAAATTAAAGTTCTGATGAAACTGTGAGCACTAAAGTTAAATTTTACATTGAACAGGTGTGGATGGCACATCAAATTCTATAAAATTCAGTAACTGGGCCAGCTAAAATCTATTATCCAAGAGCAGCTTGTCCTATAAGAAGAGGGGAAGAGTCAATGAAGACACCCAGATTTCACAGCCCCTGGAGGAATACGTGATGACTTGCAGAAGATTGCAAGGGAGAATAAAAGACAAGAGAACTTGGAGTCAGTGTGATTCTCTGGCCTTCTTCCTGTTTCTTCTATCACCAGGAAAAGGCAGGTCTATGTGATTGGTGACTTCCTACTAAGAACAGACAGGCCTGTCACCAGAGCTGATCCAGAAAACAGAAGGGTGTGATGTCTGCCAGAAGCTAAGACTTGGGATGTGGACCTGAGGCTGAAGATCCTAATGGGAGCAGGAAAGAATCACTGATTGTCCTTCATGTGGGAACAAATGATACAGTAAGATTCTCGCTGGAATGTAATCAGGGAGGCTATGTGAGGCTGGGAAAGACGCTTAAGGAAATGGAGGCTTAAATGATCTTCAGTGGGATTCTACCTGCCCCTAGAGTGGGAGAATGAAGGGGAGATAAGATGAGGATGATCAACAGTTGGTTCAGGCAGTGGTGTTATAAAGGACGACTTTGGGATGTTTGACCACTGGAAGGCATTCGTGGACAGAGGACTGTTCTCCTGGGATGGACTCCACCTGCGCAGGGAAGGAAATAAACTTCTGGGATGGGTGCTGGCACAACTGATTAAGAGTTTAAAATAGGAACTCGGAGGAGACAGTTGGGAGATGCTCATGTAATCTTCATGCCTGATTTGAACTTTGAGGAGGAAAATCAAGTAAGGAAGGATACAGGAATGGAGAAAGGAACAGCAGCGGCTGGAGAATGGACATTAAGAGGAAAGACAGTGCTGATACCAATGAAGCTAACAGTTAGGTAGAGGATAGTAAAAGTAGAATGATTATGCATTTGGCTGAGGAATCTGGGTGAAGCCAAGTAGAACTAACTAAGAAGTTTGTACACCATTGCAAGGAACCTGGGTAACAAAATGGAAGAACTAGAATGACAGGGGCAGGAAGTGAAACCAGATATTATAGGGATAACAGAAACATGGTGGAATAGTAGTCATGACTGGAGTATAGGTATTTAAGGGTACATGTTGTTCAGGAAAGACCGAAATAAAGGTAAAGGTGGTAGAATAGCACTGTATGCTAATGATGAGGTAGACTGTAAAGAAATTAGAAGTGATGGAATGACTAAGACAGAATCTGTTTTGGTCAAAATCACTTCGGGGAAGAAAGCTACTAGAGGTTTCCCTGGGATAGTACTAGGGGTATGCTACAGAACTCCAGGATCCAATTTGGATATAGATAGAGATCTCTTTAATGTTTTTAGTGAAATAAATACTACTAGGAATTGCGTGATTATGGGAGATGTTAACTTCCCAGATATAGACTGGAGGACAATTGCTACTAATTATAGTAGGGCCCAGATTTTCCTGCATATGTTAACTGACACATCTATTCACCAAACAGTTGCTGAATGAACAAGAGGTGATGCCATTTTAGATTTGGTGTTGGTAAATAGTGAGGACCTCATAGAAGAGTGGGTTGTAGCGGACAACCTTGGTTCAAGTGATCATGAGCTAACCCAGTATAAACTAAATGGAAGGGTAAACAAAAACAGATCTGCAACTAGAGCCCTTGATTTCAAAAGGGCAAACTTTAAATAAAATTGAAGGAATTAGTTAGGGAAGTGGACTGGACTGAAGAACTCAAGGATCTGAACGTGGAGGAGGCTTGGAATTACCTTAAGTCAAAGCTGAAGAAACTATCTGAAGCCTGCATCCCAAGCAAGGGGAAAAATTTTGTAGGGAAGAGTTGCAGACCAAGCATCTCAAACAGGTAATTAAGAGAAAGCCTACAAGGAACGGAAGATGGGATGGATGAGCAAGGAAAACTACCTCTTGGAGGTCAGGAAGTGTAGGTATAAAATGAGAACGGTCAAAAGCCAAGCAAAGTTGGACCTTGCAAAGGAAATTAAAACCAATAGTAAAAAGGTTCTATAACCCTGTAAGTAGGATGAAAAAAGGAAAGTAGTGGGACTGCTAAGCATAGAGTATGGGGTGGAGATTAAAGATAATCTAGACATGTCCTCACACCTAAATGAATACTTTGCCTCAGTTTTTAATATGACTAATGAATAGCTTAGGGGCAACGGCAGGGTGGCTAATAGGAATGAGTATATGGAAGTAGAAATGACCTCATCCGAGGGGGAAGTCAAACTCAAATAGTTTAATGGGACTAAATCTGGGGACCCAGATAATCTCCATCCAAGAATATTGAAGGAACTGGCACATGAAATTGCAAGCCCAATAGCAAGGATTTTTAATGCATCTGTAAACCTGGGGGTTATATCCTATGACTGGAAAATTGCTAATACAGTTCCTATTTATAAGAAAGGGTAAAAAAAAAAAGAGATCTGGAAAACTACAGGGCTGTTAGTTTGACTTGAACTGTATGCAAGGCAGGGTGGATTTGATTTAAATAACTAGTCAGGAAGACTCGATTTAATCATGGATTTCTATATAAAAGTGCATTCTTGTTGGTTGTTATAACCTTAATACATATTCTTCACAACTCAGAGATAGACGTAGGTTTCATTTTTAGAAGGTACACACGATACATTTTTAGAGTGATTTATTTTGAAAATTTTCTGATATAACTGTAAAACTAATCTGAAATGAATGATTGTTTGGTTATTTCATTGGGAGGTGAACTATCTCCAATTCAACAGGTTAATAATTATTTGGAGGATTTTCTTGCCATGCTGTATTAGATCACCACCAGACAGACATTTAAATTGTTTTATTTAACTAAAAACAAACAACATTATGTATTCTGGATTTTTTTCTTCAACTGCAAACATATCATATTTTAACAAAACAAACAAGAAGTTATTTTAACATTCAAGTTTTTTTTTAAATCAGGTTTGTTTTTGTTAAAAAAAACCTAAAATAGTTAATGAAAAACAAAAATTAAATTGACTGTCAGCCAGGTCAACATGAGAAACTTAAAATATTGGCTTCTGCAGTTAACTCAGTCGTCTTCACCTTCATTTTCCTGTTTGCTCATAATCTGGAAAAGAAAAACATTCTTTCCTGCTTTTCCAGGTCCCAAACAATTTCTCAATTTGGAATGAATTAGTCCAAAGGAAGAAAATATTCTTTCTACACCGGCAGAAGCAGCTACTACTGTTAAAAGTGAGATCATCACTTCAGTCTCTAAATCCAAGTTCTTAAGTGACTTCTACCAGTTCACTGGTGTGACTTTCTTTAAATGATCATCAGCAAATATATATTTCTTGAATGGTTCTTATTCCCAAACTGGGTCTCTTTTACGGCCTGCTGCCATTATAGATTTTCCCTTCTCGTGAGAGAATGGTATGGTAGATCTCAAATCAACGAAGGCTACACTCAGACCTCTAGATTTCTGGAATATGCTGCTCAAACAGTTTCACTTTTGTTTCTACTGCCTGTCTGCCCCTTCTCACATTTATCTCCAGACTTCTTCTCCTGGTCCAGATCTATTCTACCCTCAATCTTCTATTCATTGAACTTTTTGAACCTTTGTACTTTTAGAGAGAGGTAAAGGATTGACACTGTGTACACAAATTTGCAGAGGTCTATTATTTATTTAAAACATTTTTGCTGTTAACAAGCATGTTTTCTCTGGAGATCACAAATCCACAGTTTGAGAACTGCAAAACTAAGCATCTCTGATGGTATCTTCTACACTGAGCCCCACTGGGTACATAGAAAGATTAACCTAAATAATCTATACAGAAGCCCCTGGAACCCCATAAGATTGGGTCCCTAATCCATGAACTATTGGAACTCATTTATAAAACTTTTCTTAAACATTACATGAATATATTGTCTCATCCTATAGAATTTATAATCCCTATTCCATGATGAGATATCTTTGAGCTATAATGTAGTTTTAATTAAGATATCTTTAGATCGGATTTTTTTGATAAGTTTTTCCTGAAAAAGCATTTTATTTAAACAAAAAAATAATTGATTTTTATCCACCGATGCAAGGCCTTGGAACAAATTTTGAAAGAGAAAGCAGCTAAGGACATAGAGGTAAACAGTAATTGGGATAAAATACAACATGGTTTTACAAAAGGTAGAGCGTCCAAACCAACCTGATTTCCTTCTTTGTCTAAAAACTCGGTTAACATCTCAAAGGAAATGCATTAGATCTAATCTACTTGGTTCCAGTAAGATACTTGATAAACTGGAGAAGATGGGATTAATATGAGAATTGAAAGGTGGATAAGGAACTGGTTAAAAGGGAGACTACAACGGGTCATAATGAAAGGTGAACTGTCAGGCTGGAGGGAGGTTACTAGTGGAGTTCCTCAGGGATCAGTCTTGGGACCTACCTTATTTAACGTTTTTACTAATAAACTTGAAACAAAAAGTGGGAGTGTGCGAACAAAATTTGTGGATTACACAAAATTGGGAGGTATTGCCAATATGGAGGAGGACCAGAATATCATACAAGAAGATCTGGATGACCTTGAAACTGGACTAATAGAAATGGGATGAAATTTAATAGTTCAAAGTCATGCACTTAGTGAACAAAAATAATGTTTGCTATAAGTTAGGGACGTATCCATTGGAAGTGACAGAGGAGGAGAAAGACCTGGGGGTACTGGTTGATTACAGGATGACTATGAGCGGCCAATGTGATGTGGCAGTGAAAAAGGTTAATGCAGTCCTACGATGCATCAGACAAGGTATTTCCGTAGACAGGGAAGCGTTAGTATCATTATACAATGCACTGGGGAGATTTCATCTGGAATACTGTATGCAATTCTGGTCTCCCATGTTTAAGGCCTGGTCTACACTACAAGTTTATGTCAGACTTATCAGCATTAAATTAACCCTGCACCCGTCCACACAACAAAGCCATTTTTTCAACATAAAGGGCTCTTAAAACCAATTTCTGTACTCCTCCTCAACGAGGGGATTAGTGCTGAAATCAACATCGCCGTTTCGAGTTAGGGTTAGTGTGGATGCAATTCGAAGATATTGGCCTCCGGGAGCTATCCCACAGTGCACCAGTGTGACCGCTCTGGAGAGCGCTCTGAACTCTGATGCACTGGCCAGGTGTACAGGAAAAGCCCCGGGAACTTTTGAATCTCATTTCCTATTTGGCCAGGCAAGCTCATCAGCACAGGTGACCATGCAGTCCCAGAATCGAAAAAGAGCTCCAGCATGGACCGAGTGGGAGGTACTGGATCTGATCACTGTATGGGGAGAGGAATCCGTGCTATCAGAACTACGTTCCAAAAGACAAAATGCCAAACATTTCAAAAAAATCTCAGAGGCCATGAGGGACAAAGGCTACATCAGGGACGCAACACAGTGCCGCGTGAAACTTAAGGAGCTCAGACAAGCGTACCAGAAAACCAAAGAATCAAACTGATGCTCTGGGATGGAGCCGCAAACATGCCACTTCTACGCTGAGCTGTATGCAATTCTTGGGGGGGGGCCGCCACCATTACCCCACCCCTGTCCGTGGACTCCAATGATGGGGTACTCTCCACCATGGCTGAGGATTTTGCAGATGGGTAAGATGAGGAGGACGACGATGAGGACGAGCTTGGGGAGAGCACACAGCACACCATTCTCCCTGACAGCCAGGATCTTTTTATCACCTTGACTGAAATACCCTCCCAACCCAATGAAGCCAGAGAGGGGACCTCTGGTGAGTGTACCTTTTAAAATATAATACATTAAAAAACGCTTGCTTTTATAACATGATTAAGTAGCCCTGAGGACTTGGGACGCATTCGTGGCCAGTACTGCTACTGGAAAAGTCTGTTAATGTGTCTGGGGATGGGCAGAAATCCTCCAGGGACATCTCCATGAAGCTCTCCCGGAGGTACTCTAAAACCCTTTGCAGAAGGTTTTTGGGAGAGCAGCCTTATTCCGTCCTCCATGGTAGGACACTTTACCACATCATGCTAGTAGCAAGTAATCTGGTATCACTGCATGACAAAACCTGGCAGCGTATGGTCCTGGTGTTTCCTGGCATTCAAGCAACATCTGTTCTTTATCTCTGTGTTATCCTCAGGAGAGTGATATCGTTCATGGTCACCTGGTTGAAATAGGGGAAATTTAATTAAGAGGACATTCAGAGGTGCCTGTTCCTACTGGGCTGTTTGCCTTTGGCTAAAAAGAAATCCTCCCTGCAGTTAGCCACGCGCCGGGGTGAGGGTGGGCGGCCGGCAGGCGCTTTGGCCCTGAGCTGTTCACGTTTGGCTAGCAGGGATCTTCCCTGATGCCAGCCAGGTGGTGGGGGGAGGGAAAAAGCAATCATCCCAGAGAATTGGATGGGGGGGGGGGAGAGGGGGTTAGTTTGGTTTTTGCTGCTGCACGTTAACAGGAAAACTGCAGCACTAAATGGCCAATTCAATGGGCTTTGCTTGGTATGGGAAAGGAGGGGACTGCTGTTATGAAGACTGCAGAAGCCAAAAGACCATAGCTTACCATGGCCGCCTGCAAGCCGAATTCTGCTGCCCGGCCCTGCGTGTGTGATCTCTAACACTAAAGCCGCAGGCACTCAATATAAGATGCAAAATGCGACCTTGTACCAAAATCACATGTGCTATGTAATGTGAATAGTATTGTTCACCGTGAAAGAGTATAGCCATTGTTCTGTAAAATGTATCTTTTTAAATACTTCACTCCCTTTTTTCCTCCAGCAGCTGCAAATGTTTCAAGCCTCCCTCCTCCGTCCCAAAGGCTCTCTCAGATAAGGCGGCGAAAAAAACCACACACACGATGACATGTTCTCTGAGCTCATGCAGTCGTCCGGCACTGACAGAGCTGTGTGGAGTGACACAATAGCAGAGTACAGGACAGTGGCCAATGAACGTGAGGAGAGGTGGCGGCAGGAAGATCAGAGGAGGCATGAGGCAACGCTGGGGCTACTGCAGGATCAAACAGACATGCTCTGGCGTCTCGTGGAGGTTCATGAACGGCAGCAGGATCACAAACTGCCACTGCAGCCCCTGCTTAACTGCCCTCCGTCCTCCCCAAGTTCCATAGCCTCATCACCCAGACGCCCAAGAACACGGGGTGGGAGGCTCCAGGCACCCAACCACTCCACCCCAGTGGACAGCCCAAGCAACAGAAGGCTGGCATTCAACAAGTTTTAAAGTGGCCTTTTCCTTCCCTCCTCCCACACCCCACCTGGGTTACCTTGTGAGTTATCTCCCTATTTTTACAATTAATAAAGAATACATTTTTTTAAACGATAGTGACTTTATTTCCTTTGCAAGCAAGCTGTGATCGAAGGGGGGAGGGCAGGTGGCTTACAGGGAATTTAGAGGCAACCAAGGGGGCGGGAATTCATCAAGGAGAAACAAACAGAAGTGTCACACAGTACCCTGGCCAGCCATGAAACTGGTTTTCAAAGCTTCTCTGATGTGCAACGCTTCCTGCTGTGCTCTTCTAACCGCCCTGGTGTCCGGCTGCGCATATTCAGCTGCCAGGCAATTTCCATCAACCTCCCACCCCGCCATAAACATCTCCCCCTTACTCTCACAGAGATTGTTATTGCTGCTTGCTGTGTGTTCCACAATGGGAATACTGGTTTCGCTGAGGTCTGAGTGAGTCAGTAAACTGCGCCAGCAACCCTTTAAACGTCCAAATGCACACTCTACCACCATTCTGCACTTGCTCAGCCTATAGTTGAACAGCTCCTTACTACTGTCTAGGGTACCTGCGTACGGCTTCATGAGCCATGGCATTAAGGGATGGGCTGGGTCACCAAGGATAACTATAGGCATTTCAACATCCCCAACAGTTATTTTCTGGTCTGGGAAGTAAATCCCTTCCTGCAGCTGCTTAAACAGACCAGAGTTCTTGAAGATGCGAGCGTTATGAACCTTTCCCGGCCATCCCACGTTGATGTTGGTGAAACGTCCCTTGTGATCCACCAGTGCTTGCAGCACCATTGAAAAGTACCCCTGGCAGTTTATGTACTGGCTGCTCCGGTGGTCTGGTCCCAAGATAGGGATATGCGTTCCGTCTATAGCCCCACCACAGTTAGGGAATCCCTTTGCAGCAAAGCCATTTAGTATGACCTGCACGTTTCCCAGAGTCACTACCTTTGATAGCAGCAGCAGCTCAATGATTGCATTGGCTACTTGCATCACAGCAACCCCCACAGTAGATTTGCCCACTCCAAAATTGATTACCGACTGACCGGTAGCTGTCTGGCGTTGCAAGCTTCCACAGGTCTATTGCCACTTGCTTGTGAACTGTGAGGGCGGCTCTCATCTTGCTATTCTTGTGCTTCAGGGCAGGGGAAAGCAAGTCACAAAGTTCTATGAAAGTGCCCTTACGCATGCGAAAGTTTCGCAGCCACTGCGAACCACCCCAGACCTGCAACACTATGCAGTCCCACCACTCTGTGCTTGTTTCCCGGGCCCAGAATCGGCGTTCCACGGCATGAGCCTGCCCCATTAACACCATGATCTTCAAATTGCGGGGGAACGCGGTTTTAGAGAAAAGCGTGTTCATGTCCTCATCACCACACTGCCGTCGCCTCCTTGCCTGGTTTTTCAGGTGCTGGTTCTGCATACACTGCATGATAACGCGTGAGGTGTTTACAATGGTCATAACTGCTGCGGTGAGCTGAACGGGCTCCATGCTTGCTGTGCTATGGCGTCTGCTCCTGCTTGGGCAATCCAGGGAAAAGGGCGCAAAACGATTGTTTGCCGTTGCTCTGATGGAGGGAGGGGCGACTGACAACATGGCTTACAGGGTTGGCTTATAGGGAATTAAAATCAACAAAGGGGGTGGTTTTGCGAGAAACAGAATGGCCCCCTCAAGGATAGAACTCAAAACCTCAAGGACAGAGGATAGATAAAACTGGGTTTAGCAGGCCATGTGTTTCATGGAGGGAGGTAGGAGAAAATGAATACAAAACAAACCTGGTCTATTTCTTGTTTTAATCCACTTCATCTATCTTTATACATCTTGCTGGCAGCAGACTGTGCAGTATGACCGCTAGCCATAGTCATCTCCTGGGTGCTCGGCAAAAGACGGTGCAGTATGACTGCTGGCCATCGTCTTCTCCTGGCTGCTGATAAAAAGACAGCACACTGCCAGTAGGACTGAATCTCCATGAGACAAAACTTAAAAGGGAAATGGCCTGGCTGAGTCACTCCCATGTTTTCCCAGGCGCCCCCGACCGCATCGAGGTCGGTTAAAAGAGCACCCTGGACTATGTCGATGACGGCTACCAGTCATACTGCACTGTCTGCTGCCAAAAGGCAATAAGCTGCTGCCGTGTAGCAATGCAGTACCGCATCTGCCAGCACCCAGGAGACATCCGGTGACAGTTAACTGAGTGGGCTCCATGCTTGCTGTGGTATGGCATCTGCACGGGTAACCCAAGAAAAAAGGCGCAAAACAATTGTCTGCAGTTGCTTTCACGGAGGGAGGGAGGAAGGAAAGGGGGACCTGAAGATACATACCCAGAACCACCCGCGACAATGTTTTAGCCCCGTCAGGCATTGGGATTTCTACCCAGAATTCAAATGGGCAGCAGAGACTGTGGGATAGCTACCTACAGTGCAACGCTCTGGAAGCTGACGGCTGCCTCGGTTGGACGCGCTCCGCCGACTACATGCACTTAGAGCATTTGTGTGGACACACACACAATCGACTGTATAAAAATGCTTTCTACAAAACTGACTTCTATAAATTCAACCTAATTTCGTAGTGTAGACAAGGCCTAAGAAAGATTAATTCAAAGTGGAACAGGTGAAGAGAAGGGCTACTAGGATGATCGATGAGAGGAGACTCAAAGAGCTTGGCTTGTTTAGCTTAACCAAAAGAAAGCTATAGGGAGATATGATTGTTCTCTATAAATACATCAGAGGGATAAACACCAGGGAGGAAGAGGGGTTATTTAAGTTAAGTGCCAACATGCACACAAAAACAAATGGATATAAACTGGCTATCAACAAGTTTAGGCTTAAAATTAGACAAAGGTTTCTAACTATCAGAGGAGTGATGGTTCTGGAACAGCTTTCCAAGGGAAATGGTGGGGGCAAAAAACCTAATTGGCTTCAAGACTGAGCTTGATAAGTTTACAGAGGGGCTAGTATGATAAGACTGCTTACACTGGCAAGTAGCCAATCTGTTACTGCTAGCAGCAAATATCTCCATTGGTTGGTCATGGAACACTACATGGGGAGGGCTCTAAGTTACTACAGAGAATTCTTTCCCAGGTGTCTGGCTGGTGGGTCTTGCCTACATGCTCAGGGTCTAACGAATTCCCGTATTTGGGGTTGGAAGGGAATTTTCCCCTGGGTCAGACTGACAGAGACCCTGGGATTTTTTTGCCTTCCTCTGCAACATGGGGCATGGGTCACTTTCAGACTTAAACTAGTGTAAATGGTGGATTCTCTGTAACTTGAAGGCTTTAAATCATGATTTGAGGACTTCAATAATTCAGCCAGAGGTTGTGTTTCTGTTACAGGGTGAGGTTCTGTGGCCTGTAATATGCAGGTGGTCAGATCAGACGATCAGGATAGTGCCTTCTGGCCTTAAAGTCTATGTACAAGGATTCTCATTTTGGCATACTAACCATAATACTACACTGAAAAAGTTCCTTTTAAGATACTGATCAGTGATTTTACATGTTTGTGACAAGAGTTTATAACCATGTGGCAGACAGCCGATAACTACGATGGACATCCTGTATTGAATTTCACTGTCTAGTGCAGCAAAATATAGGGCATCTGAAGTGTGATACTGTCACATATAGAAGCCAAGTTTATTTTACAGAGAGTTTGAACTTAAAGTATTGGTATGGCCAGAAATATGACTACAGTACTTCCTCAACTTTATCTGTTGTGTGTGTGTGTATTGCAAGTCCTAACTGCTTCTTTTACCTACAAAAAAAAAAAAAAAAGAGCTTAATTAAGGAATGGTTAAATTGTCTGAGCACAAGAAGTGTTTTTAGTGTAAAAAAAATAACACTACTTGACACAAAGTTGCAGTTTACCTTCCAAATAAATAAAGAGAACTTTAAATGCTAAGTGGCTTTAATGCTATTCTTGGATATAAAATAGTAAAATCCTTATGACATAGAAATAAGAGATTTTAAATGTCTGTTTTAAGATATTAAATACATATAATAGGTAACCAAGACATGGGAGTTATTTATCTAAGTGTAAACTTTCACAAAGTCACATGAACAAGACATTACCTAATCTAAAAGAAATTTGCTCAAGTCATGTCTGTCATCACAGGATTATTGCAAAACTTTACAGATCCTTTACATTGAGTATTAGAAAGAAGCAGTGACTAGCTGTCACCTTGTTGAAACTATTAGAAGGCAAGAATTTTCCTTTTTATCTGATGCAAGATAGCAGAATTAAGTTATTGTTTTTAAAAGCATTTATTTCTAAATGTAATAATAGTTAGGCTTGGAATGATTAGATTTGTTATTAGTAAATGTCAATAAACGGTAATTTAAAACAAACAGAAACCAAAAAATATTTCAATTGATAATAGCAGAAATTTACAGATAGGCAAAAGAAGAAAAAATGATGCTTCAATATCCTTAAATCAAAAGCAGTTCTGATTTTGTACATTTTGACTTGTAATGTTCACAATAAGTGAATATTCTAAAGCTTGAACATTGTATCTCTCAAGGTCAACTGTCATTAAGTAATTACTGTGACACCTGCAACTGTCCAACCCCACATAATTTCCCACAACTGTGAAAATAAATTAAAATCAATAAAAACACTATTATCCACCAAAATGATAAAAAATAAAAATCAAATTCTGCCAAGCCTAACTATGATAACCTCACCTGTACAGCACATACATCTTTTCGACACAGTGTGGTCAGGACCCTCTTTTCAGATCTCATTTGAAAGACGCATGCATAGTAAAATGGAGGGGAAATCAACAGATCTGTTGAGTAGGACAGTTTTGATATTTTTATTTAATCCCTGTTTTAACTAGGTCAGGGGACTGTTCAAAGAACCCCTACTCACTCACTGCCAGAAGGTTCATGCTAGTATGATCATCGGGTACTGGGAAGCACTGGTTCAGAAGAAATTTAACAAGTTGCACCTAAAGCACCGTGGGTGGGGAAGTGAAGAGGGAGCTTGCCTCTGAACAGAAACTGAGGAGACAGATAGGTAAGAGGGTCCCTCAAGGATAAGCAGGAGGGAGGATAGCCTGACTATGAGGAGGAACAAGGAGGAAGGTCCCAGACAAGGCATAGGAGGCACCTAAATGAGGAGGGGCAGAGGGTAGAGTCCCAAACCTGAGGCAGGCTGTGACCAGGGCCAGGACGTGACCAGGACCGGGGGGGAGGGGCCGTACCTGGGGGGCGGGGGGGGGGCGCCGCTGGCTGTCGCCAGGGCCGGAGGGGAGGGGCCCGGATCCTCCCGTTGAATGTAAACAAGGGAGGGGCCCGGACCTGAAGGGGAGACGGTCCGGACCTGGGGGCGGGGGGGGGCCGCTAGCTGTCACCAGGGCCGGAGGGGAGGGGCCCGGACCTTAGGGCCCCCCCGCGCAGGCTGTCAACAGGCCGCGGGGGGGGGGGGGGGTCGAGACGGAACCCGAGACCGGCAGCCCCGCACCCGGAGGCCTCGCCGGGCCCCTCGGGAGGGGGTGGCCAGCACGGCACCGGGCCCAGTCGTGACAAGCCGGCTCGGGAGACTGGCGCCGCCGCCTCACCTGGACTTGCCGACGCCGCTCTCGCCGATGATGAGGATCTTCAGCGTGGTCAGTATGTCCTCGTCCATCCCGAGCGAGCCCGGCCGACCCCAACTCTCGTCTCCTTGCGCAGCCTAGTTTACTCCGCTCGAGATTGCGCATGCGCCCTCAACCCTTTTTGTTTTCTGTTGCAGCCCTCTACGCATGCGCTTTGACCCGCCTCCAATCTGAGTCCGAATTTCCGAAGCCTCCCTTGCGGCGCATGCGCCAGAGAAGGCTGACGGTAACGTCTTTTGCAGCTTACAGACAGGTGCGTTCGGCGACGCGCTGTTACTGCGCGGCGGGGTCTGCGCGCCCCGCTCAGCTCCTCAGCGAACAGCCCCGTGCGCTGCGTCACCCGCGCACAGACTGGGGCCATTGGCTGCTGCCCCTCTGCCCCTGGCCTGGGTGCTGCCTGGGGGTATGGCTGCGCTGCGGCTGGGGGATCAGCCTCCCCACCCCTCCATAAACAAACTCGCGCTAGCTCCGCTCCAGCATGCCAAAAATTGCAGCATGGGTGTTATGACGAGGGTGGCAGCTTGGGCTAGTCACCTGACTCAGACCCAAGAGGGCAAGTGCATATATATATATATATAGGTTTCAGCGTAGCAGCCGTGTTAGTCTGTATTCGCAAAAAGAAAAGGGGTACTTGTGGCACCTTAGAGACTAACCAATTTATTTGAGCATAAACTTTCATGAGCTACAGCTGAAGTGAGCTGTAGCTCACGAAAGCTTATGCTCAAATAAATTGGTTAGTCTCTAAGGTGCCACAAGTACTCCTTTTCTTTTTTTATATATATATATATAGACAGACCCCTTCCATCCTGCTCTCACAGAGCCATTCTGTACTGGCTGAAGTTTCAGGGTCCAGCTGAGAAGCAGTTTAGCACCATGATTCCTTTAAAAGTGAGGAGGGATTACCATCCATACCTGCCTGTCTTCAGGGTTTCATCTGAAAACTGAGAATAAATTATTTTCTTGCTTTAAAATAAGGTCTAAATGATCTCTCACCTCCCCAGATTACTTAGATAAATTTGGGGATAAGGGTGGATGACAAGTCTCCCAAGAGGATATTCTCAGGGCTACCAAATGGAGATTAGCAAGCAAATCATGTTGAAATGGAGAATGAAACCTCTTCCAAAGAGCTGGGGCACCCATGCTACCCCTCAAAACTGAAATATTCCAGTACATAATTGGAGCATTTGGTCATCCTATCCTTACAAACATTAATATTGATGCAATCACTGCTGGAATACTGAATACTGAATTCAATTTTGTTGTCCACAGTTCAAGAAGGATATTGAAAAATTGGAAAGGGTTCAGAGAAGAGCCACAAGAATGATTAAAGGATTAGAAAACCTGCCTTACAGTGATAGACAGTATTTAGCTCAATCTATTTAGTTTAACAAAGAAAACATTAAGGGGTGACTTGTTTACAGTCTATAAGTATGTACATAGAGAACAAATATTTAACAATGGGTTCTTTAATCTAACAGAGAAAGGTATAACACGGTCCAATGACTGGAAGTTAAAGCTAGACAAATTCAGACTGGAAAAAAGGTGTACCTTTTTAACAGCGAGGTAGTTAACTGGAACAATTTACCAAGGATTGTGGTGGATTCTCCATCACTGACAATTTTTAAATCAATATCAGATGTTTTCTAAAAGAGATGCTCTAAGTATTATTTGGGGGAAGGGCTATGGCCTGTGTTATACAGAATGTCAGACTAGATGATCACAATGGTTCCATCTGGCCATGGAATCTATGAATATAAATGCATACAAGCTCATATATAAAAGTTACATGGACATGATACAATATTGTATCAATACCTTTTCTATACCAACTGTACCTCTTTGCCTATACAGTATCTGCTTTTCAGGGCTGGTTACAGGTATATCAATAAATGTATTGGTTTCCCAATGTTCTCCATTCACTTCCCCCATCTCCTGTGTCGCGCATATTGTATATTTTGAGATATCTTTTTTTTCAGGTTAACATGACCCATCCCCCTTCTGGACACACTTGATGACACAGGCCCTTCCCTGGGAGACACTTGATCGGGATAAGAAGTAATGGGTTTAATCTGCAGCAAGGGAGATTTAGCTTAGACATTAGGGGACACGTTCTAATTATAAGGATAGGTAAGCACTGGAATAGGCTTCTAAGGGAAGTTGTGGGATCCCTGTAATTAGAGGTTTTTAAGAACAGGTTAGACGAATACCTGTGGGGGATGATCTAGGTCTACTTGGTCTCTCACCTCAGCACAGAGGGCTGGGCTAAAAGACCTCTTGAGGTCCCTTTCAGTCCTAAAGTTCTGTAATTCCCTCAGGGATCATAACTCCCAATGACTGTACTGTATGAGCACAAAAACAATCATTATCTTACTATTAGATGTTACAGGCACATCCCTTATTTAAACCTGTGCAAATAGATTACTATGGCTGTCTCTCTTTATAATAATATTCTGAGATGTGTTGAAGATGTTATATATTATTTTATTATATTATGTATATAAATCCATAGAATTTTGGGGCCCTGTGCACTGGGGCAGTTGTCCTCCCCCCTTCCCTGCTTCTGGAGGGTGGGAGCTCCCGGAGGGTGAGAGAGCAAGCCTTCCCTGCCCTCATCCAACAGCAGCTCCTGGCTGGCCTGGCTCTTCACTCTGACCTGTTGGCTTTCTCCACATTGTTCAGGAGTGACACTCCCCCTGTGATGTGATGCCCTGTCACATCCCCTTTGTGGTCCTGAGTTGCTTTGTGTGTGGGTGTGGGAGGGTGTTTTTTTCCTTCGGTGGTTGGGGGCTCCACTGAGATGGGAACCATATGCCAGTGCACTGAGTGCACATTGGTTAGTCTGGGCCTGTTGAAGGCTCTTAGCACCTCACAGAATCAGACCTTGCATCTCAGTTTCCATTTAAATAAAAGAAAGTTTCTAGCGGTTTTGCTTTCAAAGGTATCTTTGAAAAAGTAAACTGATCACCAGGATTGAAGGTTTGTTGCTTATTTTTCTGAAAGCCAGTGACAGCCTCTCCACCCCTTTACCTAGAGCTGATCTATGAAAAACAGGGCCACTGGACTCCTTGATTGATGGCTGCATGGATAAGTGCCATCTAGGTCACTACTGATTTAATGCTGATGCCACTCTGTGAGGCACTCTAAGCCAGCTGTCTGCAGCTGGACCAGCTCCTATGCTGAGCAGAAGATGTAACTTCTAGCCACAAGGATAGGTGACTCAGTAAGGTGAGATGCAATGTAAAGTATGGGATTAACAACAATGGGCTGTTGCATTCTAGTCCTGGGTGTGACAGACTCCTTTGACAGTTTTGCCAAATCACTTAACCTTTCTGTTTTAATTGCTACATCCGTAAAGTGGGGATAATAAAACTTACCTCAGAGGATGTTCCAGCAATTGATTAGGTAGTATTTATGCATTTGCTCCGGGCTGCACACAAAACCCTCTGAAGCAGAGGTCCCCAAATTGTGGGGCGTTCCCCTCGGGAGGGAGTGGAGGAACATTCAGGAGGCCCAGCTGGGGCCCAGGCCTTTTCTGGAGTCCTGAGTATAATGAAAATGAGCCTGCTGTGGCTGACCTCTCCTTTGAAGGCTCCAACCTATTTTTATGAAGGAGATTCATGATAATACTGTTTCTCTCCCTGCTGTCAGCAGCCAGACTGAGCACTGCCTCTCCTGCAGAGATTCACAAGCCTACACATGCTCAATGAGTTTCCGTGACCAGCACAGAGGACTAAGGAGCCAGGCATGTAACATTGAGCAATTAAAGTAAACTGCTCATAGTCAACACACTTTTAAGAGATGGATTACACACTGTTGTGATAATGATGGACAGGAACTGGCTATTTGGTAGGTGGGTAACAGGAAAAATTGTGTTGCAGGCCTACCCAAAAATGCTAAGGCTGCTTTTGATAGTGACATCATAACTTTGAACATTTTTCAGGAAAACTCAGTTCTTGCTGGTAGTGAAAATCAACCATTTTTAAGATAATTAAAAAGGTACTCTATATTAATCATTTATAGACTATCCTGGTTTTGTGCTAAAGGAATTTGGTTACCTTACATGTGTTCAAGTTTAGTTGTGTGCTGTTAAATGTGGCAAATTTACTAACTAAATTTTAGTCTTCAGTGCTCATTTTGCGACTCACCACACTTTTTATCTCAGCTGGAAGATTTTGTAAAAGGCTGACCAATTCTCCATTCTATTGAATTCTGTTCAAATAAATGGATTAATCATTTAATCCCAACAAGTGCAAGCAGTAATTTTAAAACTCAAAGTCACTTTTTCAGCGTTGTGTCAATAACCTTTCAGCTCAAGCAAGAATTGACTTTTGACACTGACTGGATGCACTAAATACACTTTTAAAAATATCTCTAAAGCTATCATTAAAAAGGCATAAACATAGCAATGCACAAGTGTACCTCTGTTTAGGCATCAATTTCAGCTGTGAATTCATTACATCTTAAAAAGGAGCAAAATATCTTTTATATTTTTAATTACAACAAAAGTACCAACAGTGAAAAGGATGGGGCAACAATCAGTAAAAGATCACAGAGGGACCAATGACACACGTGGCTACTTCTGAACGGTAGCCAAATGTCAGTAAGGCAGAGGTGTGCACCTTGTAAGCATACTGAAACAATTAGGGTTGTGATGACATTTCTTTGTTCATAGCAAGTATATTTTTATCCAGTACAGTAATCTTAGAAATATTTTACCTAACACCATAAAAAAGTAGAAGTTAAAGAAGGAACTATTCATAGAACACACCAAGATGACAAGTCAATTTCACATAGCGTATATATGCATGGGTTTTGATGAGTTATAAAAAGAATTAGTAACACATTTCCAAAGCTTACTATCTCCACCTCCCTGCATTCATTTCTGAAAGGCTAACTCAAGACTTCCTGCAGATTTATAATGGTGGTGGTAGAGCAAGAGATATTTTTCTGAATATAGGAAACTCTTGCTTGTGGGTGGAGAATATTTTTCTGACTATAGGAAACCCTTGCTTGTGGGTGCAGATGAGGCTGGTATGTGTCTGCAAGCAAACCAAATCAAGTCATTTCTTAGAGAGCAATTGTTCTGGGAAAGAAGAGAAATACACCACTTTTTTAAAAAATAGATTGACCCTGGACTAGAGGTTTTTAAAAGGAGGAAAGTCAGCAATGGGCCTGAGAACAAATACCCTCATTTACCAGTTGGTCTCATGTCTTAATAAGGATAATGCAGCACCTCACAAGAGCCTTTGCCCTCATATATGTCTGCAAAATATGGTTCAAAGGCTGCCATAGCATACAAGCCATCTGGTAAGTTAGGAATACAACCAACCAAGTGAAGAGATCCTTTTCTGGCACAGGAATATGGATGTGAGAAAGTGAGGAAGTGACGAGGGCCCATGATACAAGAGGGAATGGGCCATCTGTCTGGCAGTGCTGTGTCTGACAGGTTGAGAGTCTGAATGCAGTGCCCCTAAAGTTCAGGTGCTGGATGGAAGGTGTAGCGTAAGCAAGGATGCCTGAGTAATATATCTTCTCTCTCCTGTAGTTGCAGATAATGCTGCATCCATATATTTCCAGGCTTAGACAGCAAGGACTGGGAATTGGAACCCAAGTTTCTGTGTATTATGTAAAAGGCCAATACTAGATGCCGAGGCTGGCCCAAGTCAGCTGCCATTATTCAATTCTCTCCTATGCCCTTTCATCACTAAGTAGCCATGGCAGCATAACAGCACATATTGTATATCCTTTCTTACATCTTCCCCTATAAAAATTGCAGCAATGAAGAGTCTTGAAAAGATTTCCTTCTATATAGCTATTGAGTATCTATGTTTTCTGTTTCATCATGTTACTTTTTCATTTATAATATTTTATTATTTTGGGGGCTTATGCTGGAGCATTCTTAGCAGCTGCAACTCCCTTTCAATGGGAAGTGGGAGTGTTCACCCTTCAAAATGAAGTCTATTATAGTTGTAGTTATTATTATAGTGTCTCACAGTTACATAATGCCTTTAATCCCAAAGTGATTTGCAAACTCCTTAGGAATCTTTTTAACAACTGCTTGTTGTGAAGCTATCCCCGCTGTAGAGGAAAGCAGCTGTTTAACAGCACACTGCAGTACCATTTAGGACAGGGAGCAAAGAAAAATACAACCCCCCCCACCACCACCGTTCCCACCCCACAAGCACCCGCGGCACTCTCAAGATTTAGTCAGGGGTATAGTACAAGTCATGGACAGGAATTATTTTGTTATTTTATTTATGGCCCGTGACCTGTCCATTACTTTTACTAAAAATACTGTGACTAAAATGTAGCCTTAGTCACAACTAATGTTCAAAGCCTTGTTTTTGCATTTTATTTGATGTAAAATACCTACTAATTAAACAATCCTTTTTCACACCATGCTGGGATATTGGTTTACTATTATTTTTAATATTTCTATTGCTTTAGTGTTCAGAGGCCTGCATCGGGATTGGACCCTACTGTGTTTAGGTGCTGTATGGCCACAGGTCTATGTCCTGAAGAGCTGATCCAGAGAGAAAAGCACCATCTATTAGGTAGGGAATAATATTGCCTATGCCACCTTGAGTTTTCTTGGTGAACTGCTCCTTCAAATACTGACCAGGCTTTGACCCTCTTTAACTCATGAGATAAGAACAGCCATCCTGGGTCAGACCAAAGGTCCATCTTGCCCAGTATTCTGTCTTCCAATCGTGGCCAATGTCAGGTGTCCTACAGGGAATGAACAGAACAGGTAATCAAGTGATCCATTCCCTGTCCCCCATTCACATTCCCAGTCACAATCCTGGTGGTGATACAATGCACAGTACTAATTTCAAGAACAACATATGCAATTTCATCTTTTCATAACAACATGTAAGCCAAAATGCTTACAAATAAACCAAGACATTTCTTCTGTATCAGGAGTTTGAATTAGGTGACTGAGTTTTCCTGGCATTGAGAGGATTATTCTCTGTTTTACCTATTCCATCCCTGTTATAAGTATATATAGTTACATGTACTTTTTTTGTGTCTTGTTAATTTGCAAAGATTACTTTTCCACTGGGTTTCCTGCATCTTGGTAGTATTCCCCCTTGATTCTCTGGATTCCGTTGCTCAATTGTCTGTTTATGAAGCATCTGGTAACTTGAATGCAGTTAGAGTTTTTTAGATTTGTCATTTAGCCTTTGGATAGTCTTCACTATAGTCCCCAGAGTCTTGTATTCTGTTTTTAACTTCTCCTGTTCATATCACATGCAATCCATTGTGTCTGGATAGCTTTTCGATGAGTATTTCAATTATGTGTCAATATGAAGTATTTGTTATGGACTTCAAAAGACTCTGGTTTTCATTTGTCATTTGAGCTTTTGTACATAGAGTGCTTAGAGCATACTGAACTTTGGAAGCACTTTTGCAGATCTTCATGCCTTTGTTTGATCCCTAATTTCTAGGGGACTCTTAAGTATCTTTAGCTATTAGCAATTGTTTTAACAAGATGATTTAAACATAAACTATTCTTCATGATAATCTGAGCTGGTGAGGCACAGTATGTTCACCAATATAAGTGATTCTAGATTCCACAGTACTGTGATATGAATCATTTCCTGCTGTCTCTAAACTTTTAACAGTCTGATGCCTTCCTCATACAGAACATTTCCTTATCAACTTTTTGGGTTATACAACATAGCTTTACTGAGATTTGCCAATATATAAATACTCATTCCTATTGTATTTGAACAAATTTGTTTCCAGAATTTTCCCTCGGCAATCTATTACCTTATTTTTTAACTTAATTTCAGCTTTGCGGTTGTTCATTTATTTGGAGGCTGTCAAAGATGAAAAAGCACCACTGTGTTATTAGTGATCATCATGAGTTATACTGGTTCCACATTTCGAGCTTGATCCAGCTTCCATTGAGGTCAATGGGACAAATCTCTGACTTCACTGTCAGCAAGACAAGGCCCTAATCCAGTTTTTTAGTTGCAGTATTGGTTCTGGGTTTACAATACCTCAATAAAGAAATAAAACACAATTGTACAGTGTTTGTGTCTGAAGAATAATATATGCTTGCTGTTGAATGCTCCATATTAGAACAAAAACTCAGTTCTTATTTTTTCACATGGTGATCTGGATTGCTTAGTGGTTTTTTGGTAGAATTACAGATGCCTGAACTTGTTCATGGGGTTTGGTTTTTTTTTTGGTTTGGTTTTTTTTTAACATCTGGGTCTACAAACCAGAAATCAGGGAATTTCAGCACCTAACATTCCCAGTATAGAGCTCCTTATTTTCAGTCTCTATCTACTTACACAGTGCTTGAGATTCCTCCTATTGAAGCTAATAGAAAATCTTCCAGTGACTTCAACAGGAACAAAATTTTTGTGCACAGTCCACTGTTCTGTCATGATTCATGAATATGAGTATGAATCTGTAATGCAGAGTCCATGCATAGTGATAAGGAATGTACTTATTTGTTTGGAGGAAAATTAGAAAAAAAATTATTTAATAAGAGAAATTAATTCATCTATGCAAGCAGGAAAGAGCTAAGTCCAGTTCAGAAATGCCACCTACCAAAGCTATGGAAACAGGATATAGAGTTGTAAGTGTTACATCCTCAGAATACACTCTAATTGACTGACCTGGGTGCACGAAACAGTTAACCAGCAGCTTCTGTGAAGTGATGACCCCTCTTCTACATGTCACATACATCACAGTGCTCACTGTGATATCACTGGAGCTGGTATAATGAAGTTCACATATCCATGAGATGATATAATCTTCCAGTTTAATTTTAAATTAATTCTGGGGCACATGTCACCTCAGCCTAATTGTCTGGTTTTTCAGCAGTGATTGGAGACTGATGCAATCCAAGTAAGAACAGGATGGTTCTAAAGACTTATTTGTTCAAGAGCACTGTTCAAAAGACTCTTAATTTGATCACTTGCTAAGAATTATTCAGAATTATTTTTAAAACAGGTATTAATAAATCTTGTGCGCTGCTGATTTTCCATTCCTTTGAATTCCACGAGTAAATCCTGTCCTTTTTGCAGTCAATAGGGTCAGAATTTCACCCCATATAGTTAAATATTGTTTTGGTTTAGCAATAATTCAATATTCCAAAAACCTAAAATAACAGATTGTCCTAATAATTCAAAATTTTCCTGTTGCAGCAAAAGATGTCTAGGAAAAATTTAGCAGCACATGAATTGTATTCTTGTAAAGTTAAGAAATGGATGAATAATATGCAAAATAATCAAAATTCTCATCTTGTGCTAGCGCAGTGAAGATTTATTGCACCTACAACATTTGGACTTAATACTTTCTTCTCAAAGCAAAAGGTATGCAAAGTTTCAACAGGTCCAACATGCAAAATAAGTGCTCTGTGGAAAGACTGTGTGATTGAAGCACTGAATTAAAGACAATAATAGGCAGCTCCCACGCTGAGAGGAATCAGATCTGTGTCTTAATTGTATAATCCTTCCGCCTGAGTATCCATTGGATGGATGGACAGATGGACTTTCTCTATCTGCTAGAATTCCTCATCATCATCTCATTGCATGCTTCCTTGAAAACCAATAAAATAACGCTGATTTTTCACACTAATTCTGCAAAGTCTTTATTAATACTTGTTTCTCAGTGTGTGGATGGTTCATTGGCAGTATCACAATGCAGCCATCTCTACTCTGTGTTATACATTTCACAGTTTCTAAGCCAAGTTTTGGGTCAACCTGCCATTATGTAAACAATGTTCTGCTTAAAAACATTTTTTTCTCTATCCCATACCTTTGTATGTCTGCAATCCTACTGTTTGGCACATCACCTTTTGGCACAGCAAGGGGTATATATGTGCTGGTAAAATAATACGACAATTTAGTGTCCATGGACTCAGACTTCAGTCTGCTGAAAAATAGAACATGATATGTCCATAACTTGTTTCCTATGTATTGAATTGATCCAGCCTTTAACTGCCCTTTGGGAGATATATATGTGCCTCAGAATTAAGTTAATAGACTAGTATGTGTGTATATATACACATATATATATGCTGTTAAATATATATATATATATACACACACACACATGCTGTCTGAAAAAGCCTCTCCATTTACTTCCTTCCCAACCTTGCTGTGAGCCCCATCTCCTGAAAAGTCTCCTTCCAGCTGAGAGAAGATGGAGGTTCCTCCTCCTATTGCTCGTAAACTTCATGCTGAATACAATATGGAGGAGGAGGTAGCTGAAGTGGAATGTGAGACCTGTCCGCTCCCATATACACATCAGGGGCTGGGTGGGTTGCCACTGCAGTGCTTTCAGCCTCTGCCATCCTGGGTAGTTCAGAAGCTCTGCTTTGCAGCACAAATCACTGGATCAGATTCTGAGATGTGAGTCTAAATTGCTTTAACTTACACCTTCTTCCACCCACTCCGCATATAAGTTACATCAGCTTAGATTGCCTTAGACTCACACTCACATACTGTAATTTACACATCACCTCTGAATTTGGCATCCTCATTATGAACTCACACTGGTGTAAATCAGGAGCAACATCAGTGAAGTTAATGATGCTGAAACATTGTAAAATTAGTGAGAGACAAATCAGAAGTAGGTCCACTGAATCTAAGGGAAGGGAAGCTTGTGTAATTTATACGATGAGTTGTACATAAGGGTGATAGCTGGAAAAGTAACTGAAAGAAGGTGTAAGAGTTACTGACCTTCCACCTTATTTTACTGTACTAGTAATTATAGCTATGGTTTGTACTGCAGTAATACTTTGGGGCCCCTATCAGAGATCAGGGCCCCAACTCCCATATTGTGTTAGATTTTTTCCCGTCTTGTTGCATAAATAACAACTATTGCATACTATCTTTGGTTTTTCTTTATGACTTATGGAAGAATAACAAAGGCAAATGCAAAAAGAACATTGCTGTTAAAAATCTAAACTGTGATCCTCTTCTGGAATGATATGGCAATGTAAATGTATGTGGTTATAATTACACTAACCTGCGAAGGTAAAACATGGTTTATGCCCTTTTTTGCTGCTCTATGATGTATATAAAGTCCTGACAGGTCTAAAAATAGTGTTGGGATGAAGATGTTTCTATATATTTCTTACCTTAGAAATATCAGGAATATTCAATCTAACTTTTCCATGTTTTTTATTTTCTGTATTTGAGGACACAGATTTGAATTGGGAGATTTCTTAGCCCTTAATTAGGCCCTAATCCTGCCCCATAGAAGTCAATGGGAGTTTTAGCATTGGCGTCAATAGGAGTAGGATCAAGCACTTCGTGACTGGAGAGTCCAATCTTTACAAACAGTCTTTCTTCCACTATTTATAGCAAGTTTGATATTCATTGTTTAAACTCCCTTTTTGTCTTTGTTTCTGCATATACTTATGTAATGCACTAGTGTGGTATGTGTGATGTCATAAAACTACTAATTCTCCAGTTGTCCAGAGACTCTTCCAGGAAAAACAGGACAGACATGCAGAAAAAGTCTAAAAAAACCCAAACAACCTAACCCTTCCAAGTCTTCATTACACATCATGGCGGGGGGGGGGGAGGGTGGTAGGGGTAGAAGGGTGAAGACACAACCCCCTTTTATTTGCTTGATTTGTTTTTTCAGGTCACCTTTAAAGCAGCTAGAGTGGTGGTGTGTTGGTCTAGTGGCTACAGGTTGCACTGTCATATACAGATCTAGGTTTTGTTCCTGAACCCCTAAGCTTGCCTGTGCTAACCCTAACTGGAGGCTGTGCCTTGCTCATCTCTAATGTGTCTTTCTTGCAACACCTGGAATGATTCTGATAAGGTCCAGAGGGAGTTTCCCCCAGCCCTCTTTGACAAAAGGGATGGTTGTCATGATTTAAGGCCATCAGTGGTTGGAAGATATATATCATGAAAACAGTGGGAACACTGGGTCTCAAATAAATAAAAGGTCTCTGGGAAATATAGAGTAGGTAGAGATGGCTGAGATTTTTGACAGAAAAATGTTCCCATCAAAAACAGAATTTTAATGAAAGTAAGATTTTTCACCAGAAAATGTGCTTTAATTATATTTTTCCTATGGGAAATTTGTAAAAGAAAATTTTCATTTAGTTTTAAAAAGTGAAAAATGTATTTCAGTTTTTGAAAATCACCTTTTAAAAATATTTCTCTTTACAATTTTTTTCTTTTTTGTCACTTAAAGCAACAGAGTGAATGATGCAAGGAAAGGTTCTCTTTTTTTTTTCCTGTTTAGTGGGTTTTTTTCCCCCCTCACCAATTTACTTCTTCTATTCTGTTGCTTTTCAAAACTTCCCCAATATTTACAAAGTTAGAGGGGCAGAGTTAAGTTGGACAAGTTTTGAAAAGTTCAAATAGAAAAGGAATAAATGTCTGGAGGGAGCAATACCCTGGACAGTATTCATTTTATTTCATGCAGTGGAAATTTAAAAAAAAAAAAAAGGAAGACTTTTTTTAAAAAAAGAGAGAAACCACGTAGAAAGGAGAAAAAATAAATTTTAAAAAATTGAAAATTAAAAAAAAAATGATAAATTGCACCATTTCAGACTCCTCAAATGGAAATGACATCACAATTGTTCATGAAATTGTTTTCCAGTGTTTCAATCAGCTCTAATAAGGGGCTTGATTCATCACTGTGTTCCAGTCTTATGTCAGTTGAATTCCATGGAAATCACTGGACTTTCACTGACCTAAAACTGCAGTAATGCAGGCAGTTTTGAATCAGACCCAGCAACTTGGAGTTTAAATGTTATGGAGTATATTTTCAGTTAGCCAAAGATCTAGTCACTGCAGTTGGAGTAATTTGCACTTGCAGTTATCCACAAACAAGATGAACCATGGGAGTACATATAAGTAGCTATACTTGTAACTGAATTGTAGGTACAGAAATGTGGGTGTAACATGTGCCTTTAAACAGGAGGCCACTGTCCTGAAAATTTCACAGCTTCTAATGTTCTCCTAGGGAGGAATATTTGCATGTGTAAACAAATGATCTTCCAAACACTGGCCATCTATGAACCTTTCCTTTGGAAGTTGTACAGACAAATTCATCTTTCCTGGTGGCTTTCATACAAGAATGTCAGAGCTCGTTCCTCTTCCATAGCTTTCAAAAAATGGAAAGAATGGGCTCACTGAACCCTTTGGGAAATACCATTTTTAGCGCAGAATTTAGTTTTGTATGGCACCTTCCATGTGGGAGGTATCCCAAAGTACTTTAGAGAGCATTAAATTACAGAGATACCGGACATGCATTGACGAGACAAACAGGGAAGCCATTATGCACTCAGCAAGACTTCATGCAGAATGTTGGATATTAGAAACTTGTTTTATTGAAGGGGGGAGGGGGAGGAATGTTGTCATCAACCATGACATCTGGTTTAGGCAGTCCCCCCCCCCTTTTTTTTCTTTAAAGGACCGTGAAATATTTAACTTCCACCAGCCACCAAAAGTAGGCAGAGGGGACTTTAGTGTAACCTTTCATCTACAGGATGACACTTCTAACAATACAAAAAAAAATAACGTTTTGTACTGCTATAGCACCTTTCCAAAATTTGCATTTACACACGTGTGCTCAATAGCCAGCACTTGCACAAACAAACAGGTTTGGGTGCATCTTTAGAGGTTGCCTTTAAGATATACATTATAATGTGAATCATGTTAGAAATTAAAATGGATAAAGAAAGCTACAAAATATTACTAGAAGCAAATCTCGACTGGTATTTGAAAAAGCAATGGCTTTGCTTCTAATTAAGAAACAAATGGGTGGATATGCTGTGTCAATTATAACCTCAAAGTTTACAGTGAAACAGAACTTAGGGCTCAGTCCTGTAACTCTTATTCAGGTGCACTACCCCATCCATTTTAGTGTGCTGTCTCTTATAGGCCATGATTGAAGGATTGAGCCCTTAATGGATAATGGACACAGAATAAACATCTAACCCAAAGATATGTAACCCAGCTGATCAGACACATTTACTGATTACCATCCTTTCAATTTCACTCTGTGCCCTATTTCAATAAAATACGATGCACTGGATATGAAACATAGGACTTTGTGAACAACAGAGAAAGCAGAAGGACCTGCATTAGATTGGTCTTGTGTCTTCCTGTGTTCCTGAATGTTACTGTGAGAAAGTATTAAATGAAAGGAGCAATAGGAGGTATCAAAACTTTGAAATGAACTACAGCGTGGAAGCGAATGGCCCGTCACTAATAGAACATTCATACAAAGAGTTGGGGAAAAGCAACTGAAAGCACACACAATAACATGCAGAATAAGAGGATATAGATGGAAGAAAGTGATGCCAAATCTGTACAATTATGTTTTTGTCTGTCCTTGATTTTTGGAATTTTCTTATTCAGCAGAGTCCAATTCATATTTACTTTGTTTTCAAGTCTGGAATACTGTGCATTTCACTGTAATAGTCTTCTCTATTCTAAATGTTTATACAGTGTGATTTACTACAATGTGGCTGTGTAATTATGTTGATGATTAGATAAAACATTTTTGACATGAAAGGAAATCAGTAGTTAATAATGTTTTCCATCTGTTTGGTAAAACCTCCTCACTTTTTTTTAAAACAAAATCGAGCCCTTCACATGTAGCAGCATCCAAGGCAACACCTATGCAAGTACATGAGAGAAATATAAATCCTAATGAATTCATTCTGATCATTACTTACACATTTTGGAAAGTGTTACCATCTGTTTTATAGATAAATATTACTGTAATTAGTGTCAGCACATGTTTACATTGTATCATTCCCAGAGTCTTATTTTAAAGTTAAGACCCTGATTTTTTTTACCAGGAAGAATAAAGGTGTATTTTAAGGTATTGGCAGGAAATACATTGTAATTAGGATAAAATGAGTGTATTTCAATAATGGCTTCTTTTTTGGAGAACTTAAGAGCATTTAATGCTCCTGCTCTTCATTCTGGGTCAAATACTGGGTCACTGCCTGCACATGAAAGGCCCCAAAGATATTTAAAAATGGCAAGCCAGCTGCATAGGAGATGTAGCAACAGTGAGTACCCTATACCCTTGAGATTTCTATTGCAGGTCTCTGCAGAATCCCCATGTTGAATGAGGACTTAAAGTTTGATCATGCAAAATGTTGAGCACTTGGGGTCTGATCTAGTGAAGCCTTTAAGCATATGCCTAAAGTTAAATGCACACGGCCTGAGCACTCAGCATTCTGTAGGGTCAAGCTTATAGTGACTAGGCCATATGTGCTAATCTTTCCTATGACCTTTAGTAGTGGCCTGGCTATGCATGCAGCCTGTTTTTGTGGCTGAGGATTTTGCCCCTCAGGCCCCACAATATTCCAACAAAAGCAAAATCCTTTTATGTCAACTTTTCTCCTTCTCCATCAGAAATCCCAGAAAATATATCTGACACCAGACAGACCCCTGAAATTAGCTGTACACTTATTAATTTAGAACTTCTGTATCTAATGTGCCAGACAAAATGCTCTAAAAGGCCTGATCCAAAGCCCACTGAAGTCAATTGAGAGACTCCTGTTGTCTTCAGCCAGCACTGAATCACGATCCAGCTGCATTTATAGATCCAGAAATATGTTCCAGATGCACAAACACTAATCTGACAATACTGAAACATAACCTTTATTTTTCCTCATTATAGCAATAACTTTCTCTAGCCCAGATAAAGTAAGTCACCACTGAAATTTTCTTGTCCCGCTCCTGATATTTCTTGCACCTGCAGAAGGCCCTGGTATTTGAAAATCTTTGCTGGGTGACAGAGATTGATGGAATTTTGTTTCCAATAAGGTTTCAGTTACATCTCTTTTTCCTCCAGTAGATAGTATGCTACCAGTCCCACCTTTCATACCCAGCACACTGATATTGAGCATTTAGCACTAGTATCTCAGCTTTTCTTAACAGGCAGTTATTTTGTGTTCTACAGGAGCTGCAGCACATACTGCCTTGACTGGAGGTAGGTGAGATTTAAGTTTCTCTGAAGAGGCTTAAATCTACTATCACTACTTTTGTCTGTACATGACTAGCAGCCAATACATTTTCCAGGATGGTTTCCCTCATAGATTCCACTTAGGCAAGGTTTATAAGTATCCATTTAAGTTTCCAGTCAGATAATTCCTGCTCCGATTATTTGCAAAAAAGCTGTGCCAGGTTTGTTTCCATTCAAAACAAAACAACTCATTGGACATTGTAACAGAGTACAGGGGAGAAATAAATAGCTGCCACAGTGAAGCCATACTGGATTGCTGCTTCCAATCTGAGCACCAGCAGCAGACTTCAGTAAAGGCTCCAATGAACACAAGTACTGGAAGAGCTTCCCAGGGGGTTCGTGTTCATTTTTGGAGGTGGACATAATGTGGCTAAAATTAAGGCAAAACGATCCAAAAAAGCTCAGTTTGCAAGGTTGAAATATACAGAGCTCAGCAAGCACACACCAGTAATAACAACATACAATCCCCTCCCTCTGGAAAATCCAGAAAACAGGCTGAGCTAGTACAACGCAGATGAGCAGTATATAAAAAAAGCTGTTAAATTCAAAAGGTACCTCCAAGCAATGTACCAAAAGTCACAGTCCTAGCTTGCAGCTACCAATGTTCTACAGCAAGAGAAACTGGCTGGCTGCCAGCTTCCTGGTCCACCACTTCCTCGTCATTTCCACAGTGCCATGTGTTGAGATGCTGGAAGAGTAAATCATTCCAAATATGAAAATCTGATGGAAAGCTAAGGGATTTTATTGCAGATTTCAGTGAATCTGTCAACAGAAGGTAATAGTATTAAAAGAAGAAACAGACCAAGACACAGAGTTCAAATCCATATCTAGACGCAAACTTCTTTATGTTTGGGAGTGTTTGGATTCAAGAAACTTGGTTTGGCTCATGGTAGTTATGGCCTGACTTTTGGGTCCAGATTTGAATTTTCACAAAGTTAGGAAGTGTGTTTGCTCTCTCTCTCACTCACACACATCCCCCTCTTCCTCTTTCTCCTCTCCATCTTTCTTCTGAGAAATCTCAAAGTTCTTTCAACATATTAATTTCCTAGTCTAACATCACTCCTGAGAGGTAGGGACAACTTGACTCATTCCTGAGCTGGAATGCAGCAGCTGTTTAACAATGCACAGTTATCTTTACAAGAGTTTAGAGCCGGAAGCGAAGAATAATATTGCATGCAGTTGAAGCAACAGGGGAATTTAAGTAGGTGGAATGTAATGACACAAGTGGGCACTTGGTCAGGACATTCATGTTTTCAAACCCCTGCTCTTACAAAAAGCAATATTAATTTTTTAATGACCATAGGCAGGGCCTCAATTCTATGCTGTATCTGAAATACAATATCAGTGTTCCCTGGCACCATGCTGGGGGATTGGTTCATTGTGACTCAGAGGATGAAATGCACTCTATTGAATCACCCACACCATTTCCTGAGGCAACTAAGTGTTCCCAAGAGGTCTTCCATCCAAGTTCTAATTCAGATTAATTCTGCATATTTGTATGGGTGTTTAAAAACTGTGTTTAAGGTCCCCAGGTTACAAACAAAGCACATTCCCTAGTTCATATCAAACTCTATGTGCATGCAAAGTGTATTACCATATTCAAGAAAAACATTACAACCACATTCTGCAAAGTTTGGAGCTCCATACTGTACTGTAATAGATAAAACATAAAAGAAGCAAAGTTGTTTAACAATATTGCGTTGTGTCATCCACCACATGAAAGCAGGAGGGATAAACCAAAAAATTATTTGATATAGCTCAAAGTGTGAGGAATAAAGGACCCAAGTACCTTCACACACATTACTGTGGGAAAAAGATTATGTTTTGGAAAGTTCATTATTACACTTACAGATATAGCATAATCCCAATGGTTTTTCCTGTTTTCCTCTGCTATCCAGATTCAGTTACACTAGCTCTTTAATAAAATAAAAAGGGTCAAAAACGGCTGTCCTTTGTGAAAAGTCCCATGTAAATACAATGAGAGTTTTGATTGTAAAAGCACAAAGTACTGACTGAAAGAGTTGCTTCAAAGACGTTTCATTCCTCAGATTACAGGAGATATGTCTACATAATAACTAGGCACCTGAAGGTGGCTGATGCCAGCCGACTCGGGCTCATGGGGTTTGGGCTGTGGCACTGTTTCATTGCTGCATAGTCTTCTGGGCTCGGGCTGGAGCCCGGGCTCTAGGACCCTGTAGGGTGGGAGGTTCCCAGAGCTGGGGCTCCAGCCTGAGCCCAGAAATTTACACAGCAATGAAATAGCCCCGCAGCCCAAGCCCTGCGAGCCTGAGTCGGCTGGCACAGGCCTGCTGCAGGTTTTTCTTTGCTGTGTAGACATACCCAGAGTGACAAGGAAGGGAATGGTTAGTCACCTTCATCGGTAGCATTTCCAATTCTGTCCACTGTGCTTGACCATGAGTATTTCTGAATACTATATGTTGACCTGGTTATTGGGATGTTTACTGTATGAATATTCAATAGCAGGCTGTTGGACAAATAAGCAGAAAGTGGGACAGTGGCATGCGAGAGCCACTTTAAACAGAATGGCTTGCCCTATAAAGCCAGCCAACCCTGATTACTGAAGGAGCTGGACCTGATAGGCATCAGGTGATTTCTCTGTAAAGATCAGCAGGAAGAACTGTGCTGGCAGGATTATAAAGCCAGGAAGTTTGTAGCAGAAAGGCTGGTGGCTAGGGGGATGCCTGGATATAGGCTGGCTGACCTACACTTTGGGGAGAGACAGAAGATATAAGGGAGAATGCTGAAGCCAGTCTAGAAGGTGATAAAGGAGATAGCAGATGGGAAAACTGGTCATAGGTTAGGAAAAAGATAAGGGTGGACATGCCAGAATTACAAAAAGAAACAGCAGGCAGAAAGCATAAAGAGAAAAATCAAACTGTTATGAAATGAAAAGAATGAAATCACTAGTCACAGATGTGAAGGCAGGGGTTATAAAACCTCTGAGAGTGGCAGAATGGATTTTTTAAAAAGTGCTGGAGACACAGAAAAAGCTAGAAAGCCACAAGGAGGAGATCTGTTAATTTAATGAAAAAGGAAGGAACAAGTGGGGAAGCTATTAAAGATTAGATTGTTAGGCAAACAAAGGAAGCTGCCAACTGTAGCAAGTATCTGACGGAGACAGGAGTTGTAGTATATACGGTGCTGATCAAAATGACTGAAGATGAAGTAAAGCAAGACACAGGGTATAAGATACTATAGCTGAACCGCTAATTAGCAAGAGAGGACAGGAAAGAAAAGCCGTCAGTAGCTGTGCCAGCTGCATTTAAAGGAGAAACCCTTCCAGATACCATAAAAATAGGATACCAGATTTTTTGGATGAAGCCATATATTCCACCCCAGTGTGGTGTTACTGATGCCAAAGGTTTGGACATGTGGCAAATATATGTAAAGAGAAAATCAGATGAAGTAAATGAGGAGGGGAGCACTCTTATGACAATTCTTTGGGGGGGTGTGAATTAAAGTGTAGCAACTATGGAGGAAAGCACAATGCAGTATAGAGACGGTCTATAGCAGCAAAGCAAGCAAGATAGATTTTAAAACGTTTCAGATAGCATATCCTATGTAGAAGGTACCTGAGGCATTTAAGAGGAAAGGAAACTCAGTAGGGAGAAAGAGAAACACACAACAGAATAACTCAACGGATATAATGAGTGATGCAGGGAAAATAGGAGAAGACATATTATGTATAGGCAAAAAGAAGTTTATAGCTTGTATGACTGAAGTAATAAACTGCACATCACAGCCTAATAGCACATGGACAGGAACTAAAGAAAAATACCCCTGATAAGGCTACTAAACTTGATATCATTTGCATATAAGTAACATAGTTAATAGGAAAACTGGATTTCAGAATCCCAGGATATGGCATCCACAGGCAAGACAGAAGAAAGAAGTGGTGGAGGAGTTTGTATACTCATTAAGGAAAACCTACAGTATCTTGAAATGGAGGTGAAGAAACTAAATATAGAGCATAGTGCTATTGAGATTCCACTGCAAAATAAATCTTCCTCTTTGAGAATACATAGCATATACAACCTCTGTAGATAGCTAGAGATTAAGGATTTGATAGATATAGTTGAAGATGCAACAGGCCTGTATATCATATGCAGAGACATAAACAGCCATAACAGATCATGGGGAAGGAGAAAAAATGGTAAGAATGGTAAATGTCTAGAACAATTCATGGATGAAAAAAATGTAGTAAAACAGAATGATGGTACACCCACTAGGTTTAATGTAGTCAAAGGAAATCTGTCCTGTCTAGACCTGGGAATTGTGTCAAGTACTATAGCAAGCAAATACAACTGGGAAGTTGATAAAGAGGAGGGAATGGGAACTGTTTAGAAGCAAATGTAATAAAAATATTAATGAACAATGTGTAAGTGACACTGAGGAGGTTAATAGCAATATAGCAAAAGGGCTCATAATGTCAGCAAAGCCAGCTATACCTAAGATATCAAGTCACCCTAAAAAGTAGAACCCATGTAACATGGTGAAATGAATATAAAAAGGCAATTAAAGAAAGGAAGAAGGTAAGACAAAAATACAATGAATAATGAGCACTTCATGAAATATAAAAGAAACAAGGCAATTGTGCATAGGGCTATTTAAAAGGAGAAAAAGAAAGCTGGAGAAAGTACTGTGGAAAAATAAAGAAAGACACTAGAACATCAGAGGTGTATATAGGCAGATTAGGACAATGAATGGAACATGGAGTCAGATCAATTCTATACCAGGCCTCATTGTAGAAGGCCAAGGGATAAAAAGCTCTAATGAAGACAAAGCAGAAGTCTTAGCAGAAATATTCCACAATATTAGTAATGGTGAAAATCAGAGTTCAGAAATCCATGTGAGGGAAAAATATAAATCATTAAAGAATCATGAGAACTAGATGAGATGGGAGGAAGATGAAGATATGATATTAAATAAAAATACTTCCATGAGGGAACTTCAATAAGCTATAGCTAAAAGCAAAATCTCTGCACTAGGTAAAGATGGTGTTGTAACAAAATGCTAAAACACCTGGATCAAGGGAGTCAGAAAAATATTGCTAAAACTGTACAAGAGAATATGGGGAAAAGGTGAGCAACCAATGGAGTAGAAACATACGACTGTAGTTCCAGAGCGGAAACCACATAAGCTGCAAACAAGATGTGATTTCTTCAGGCCCGCTGCCCTTATATCATGTATGGGTAAAGCTATGGAAAGAATGGTAATAGAAAGAGTAACAACATAGCTAGAGAGAAATGGATTTATAGACAATGTACAAAGTGGGTTCAAAGGAGGAAGGAGTACAGTTGATCATATAGTAAGAGTGGAGATGGAAGCATAAAAAAGTCTGAGAAATAAAGAATAGCTTTCCCAGATACTGAAAAAAGCATTATACAGTATGAAGAGGGCTTATTGCATAAAACAGCGTGCATGGTCATAAAAGGAAGACTATATAGGTGGATAAAGGATTTCTTAAGTAAAAGAACTATGCAGGGAAAGCCTACTCCAGCATATATATGATCGCAAATGGCACTCCATAGCGGAGTGTCATCAGCCCTATCTTATTCAACATAATGATAAACAATCTCCTGAGAAGGATGATGGCAGGAATAGGCATTTCCTCATTTGCAGATAAGTGCACCAGATGAGCTAAAAACAGAAACCAGGAGAACCAAATTAATGAAGTACTTAGGAAGAATGCAGAATGGGGAAATGTGCAGCTTTCAATTTTCAGTTCTCAAAACTAAAGGAATGAAATTCACTAAAAGGAAAATAGATTGTAAAACTGGTTCTATATGGGCAGCAAATAGGCATAGTTAAAAGCTACAGATTCTTGGGTTTGACATTTAATAGCAAGCTAACAGACTGATTTTACCTTTACGTTTATCTACAATATTTTCAGTGTGATCAATCTACTGAAAAATATTTCCAGAACCACCCAGGGTGTGGAAAAGAAAGCAATGGTAATGCTTTATAGAGCATTAATAAAGCCAGTCATTGAGTATGGATGCCAAGCATTTAGTTCAGCATCAAAAACATACCTAAGGAAGACAGACTCAATGCAAGCCCAAGCATTACATATAGTGCCCTCATCAGGACCTCTTTGTGTTGTGCTGGTGAAATGCCTGCAGCATTAAGAACAAAATTATTGGACTGTGATAGGACAGGGTTCCCTCACCCTGGGTTCCTTACTGCAAACAGTCCTCACACAGAACTCATGGCAAGTTCAAACACCAAGTGCTTTATTTACTGTGTGAATATAACAGAACAAGTTCCCCACAACTCAATGTTCTGACGTTCTTCCTAGACACAAAGTGAGAGGGGGCAGAGATCTCACCTTCCTAAGATCCTGGGTTTCTCTAACCCTCCTTCCAACTTACCCCTCTTCCTGTTCATCTTTTAGCTGTCCTCAGCTGATGAGCTGAGCCACATTGTTAATTGGTTAATCATTCAACCCTTAAGGAGGAAGTACCCAGAGTGGCAAGTCAGCCTAAAGGTACTCACTGTCTGTCACATGGACTTAACCTTTTGGACAAAACTCCTAGGAAACAGGGAAGATAGACACACTAGGCATATATGAAGAATGCTGGATTAAAGTGTGGGCAAAGGAGCTAAAGAAAAGAAAGACCTAAAAGAAATTAGCATATACAACCATAGGAAAATGCATTATAGGTGGAAAATCACCCCCCTCCCTCCACCACCATATAAATGTGAAACTACACAATGAAATTAAAAGGGGGAAAGTAGACTACATATATTCAATGTATATGTGATAAATGGAGCAAACACTGCCAAATATGTATGGATGAGTCTAAAGATGAGGAAACCGGGAGAGTGGAGAAAGCATTCTGCGTCCCAACACTTGGAATAAAGAAATTCATTAGACCGTTAGCAATTAAAACAGCCATATTAGTAGGGATAATGTTGGCATTATATTGGATCCTGGACATATGACCTGCCTCTGTTTTCATCTTGTCAGATTCACTATCAGTACTACTGGCTATCAAAAATGGGAATTCAGAGAGCAGAAACAATATAATTAATGAAATAGTCACTAATGACAGAATCGGCATAGGTGGGAGTAAACACTGAAATAGCCTGGATCCCAGGGCATGCTGGGACAGCAGGAAACCACATGGCGGACCAAGTAGCAAAAATGCTGTAAAAATGCAAAAAATTGACAGTTTAAAAACCTAGTTAAAAGTGAACTAAGAGAAGAGTGGCAGGAAGAATGGACAAAAGAAACAAGGGGGGCAAGATTACATGAAGTATGCCCTACAATAAAAAATGCTGACCTACTGCAAGAATCTGAGAGGAAACGTGAGGTAGCTCTTCTCCAAATACTTACTGGACACTGTGGCTTAAACAACAGTTTGGTCTTAATTAATAAATACAAAGATGGGCTGTGTGAGAAATGGAAGTTCAAAGAAATGGTTGATCGCATCCTCTGGGAGTATGAAGAATGTAACATTGGTAGGGGGATTTTATATGACAAACTCAGGCACTTAAACGTGACAGTTTGCCCCAAAACAGCTAGTAAGAGCATCAGAAAAATGAGGCAGAACTAAGAAAGCAATATTACAATTCTTTAAAAACACTGGGAAAAGAGAGAGTCTCTAACTACATATTCATGAAATCTAGCACTTGACGGTTATGGACTCAGAATGTGAGTCTGTTAGGCCATAAAACAGAAGAAGAAGAAATGCTCAGGGGTCAGAGACTGACAGGAGTGAGCAGGTGCTAGATATAGGAGAGCCCTGGGGGTTAGGGCTGAGACTCCAGCCAGTGGCGTGACCTGCCAAAGCACGAATGGCCGAGGTAGGAAGACTGGGGGAAGGAAGAGAACCTTTTGTTTGGAAAAGCCCCAGGCAGGAAGGCATGGGAAGAGAAAGAGAAATTTTTGTTTGGTGTGGACTTTTGAATGGACTTTGGGGGTTTTAAGTTTGATCTGGGCTTTGTTTACATTAACAAACACAGCCCAAAAAGGGGTAAGTTTGACAACAGGAAAGCCTGGATGAAGTTCTATTTTTGAACAGCTTAAGGGGGGGAAACTGAGGCAGGCTGCCTGACGTGTAACCTCAAGGCCTTTGGGGTGGGGGAAGGGTGCACAGGAGGTGACTCCTCTCATACAGCCACCATTGACTTAAGGGACACGCAAGAGCTGTTTGCTTGGTGTTCTACCTCTGACCCCCTGCTGAAGTCACTGTCATAGTTTTTCGAGGCATCCAAGCTTGTGAACACAGGAGAACACATATCTGACTAGATATAAGAGGGCACACCCCCTCCACCAAGGGAGAGACACTTAAGGGAAAGACTAACCCTAAGAAACCAGAGGTTAGGGGTGACAGGTACCCTTCACAGGCCTCACGTTGCCAACCACAGGATGGCAGGCCTCTAGATAAGACAGACATGCATGTATGTAGCCCTTCTGTTGTTTACAAATCCTCTTACCTGTGTTATACTTTTGTTCCTGTTAAGAGCAAGCAATCCTTTGTCTTATGGGGGCTGTCTGTTCACTGTATTCATCACTGGTCACAGACACCCACAGATGATGCTCAGGGGCCTGTCTCCGAGTAGGAGAATTGCAGGATTCCACTCCAGAAGAGGTAAAGACACAAGGCCTGACACCTTTGGAGATGCACTTGGAGACCAGAGAAGGGAAAGACGTAAAGCTAGCCCTGTAACTATGACACCCACAGCCTTCCTGAAATACACTAATTAATTATATGCATCAATCAATTACTGCATTCTGGTGATACTGTATGACTTTAAGTCAGATACACTCAAGCAACCAAATTCATTACCCTATCCTTCCTTGATTCAAGAGTTTAGTGACTTCTGGTGTCCATGCAGTGTTGTTGACTACATCATTTGATCTAGTTAACAACTATCTCACAAATAATGTGTGTTTGTGTCAACAGCTTAATCTAAAAGATAAGAAAATTGTCGGGGTGCTGCTGCTGGGGGGGGGAAATCTCCTTCTTCCTTAAGAAGCCATGCTCCAGAGATTGGAATGAGTGTTACTGGAGCTCATGTATTGAAAGAGGCAGATATTAAGCCATTCAAACCATCAAGAGAAGAATTGAACCAACTAAATTAGGCTGTATGGTAAATCTAATTTTAGCCTGGCAGCCAAGAGACTATTGAAGATTATGATTAAGTGGTTGATGTGTAAGTTTTTATCCTTCACCGTCAAAACAGACATTTCAAATGGGGCTCCTCAAGCCTACAAAAACTTGACTACGAAGTTAAACTTTTCACAAAGTTAGACCTTGGCACATTTTCTGACATTTTTCAATCTTGTTCCTTCTCCACCTCTGGAGGTAGCTCACTCTGCAGAACATGCATTTCCATGGGTGTCAGCAATAAGGCTTCAATCACAGTTTAGATACCCCAGCATTAGCGATTGATTTATGTTTCCCTCTTATATATTTTTCTCTCATTTTCCTAAAAGTAGTTTTATAATCTTGACCTTCCACTCGGGTACTGTACTTCTGCTAACAGGGCAGAATATGTCAAACAGAAAGGGGTTTAGCTTCATTTCCACTCATTCAGAATCACCTCCCGAAGAAGACTTTCAGCACATAATTTTAAACAACAAAGGTATACAAAGGTCATTTGTGTGAAGTCCAGTTGGAGAAATGCATGAGTTCAAGAAGAGAGCACACCCCTAAGGATGCAATCCTGGAGTTCTTCTACATCCAGTGCTGTTCTCTACCTCCAGCAATAGCAAAGAAAACTGTGTGCTGTATAAATTATGCAAACAACGCATACCTGCTTTGACTTCAGACAAAGAATACGATACCTCACTTCAAAAGTGATATTATTTCAAATAAAAACGTGGTTTTCTAACAGATTAAACAGATTAACTCTTTCATTTTTGTACTAAGTGGTTGCTTTCTTCAGTTACACAATTTCCCCTTATTATTACAGGAGTTCTGCCAACAAATCATGAGAAATAAAAAGGAGGAACACTAGAAAATACAGTATTATTCATCTATTTTGCCAGCATGTAGCAAATAGGTATAATCCATCATTTCCAATGTCCCTTTCAATAGTTTCTTTCACTGCTTCAGATAATTTAACAATCACAATGACAGCCTAATTCTTTCACTGAACAGCCAAGATGTTTTCCAAGGTAACATTGCTTTTCCAGTAGCATATTCTGGATTCTCTGCTACAATACCATTGGATGCAAAATGCCTTCCTTTTCTTGGGACAATTTCTGGAATGTTGGAAAGATCTGGAAAAGACATTTTCATTTTTCAGGTAACTCAGAAAAATCCCCCATTTCTGTTCCTTTTAAAATCAATCTCATACTGGAACAGCACTATGATTCTGAAAATATTTTTAGTTTAAACTGTTTCGCTGGCAGTGAGCTCAGGGCATTTGATTGTGGGCTCTCTCCTCGCCCATCTCTCTTAGTGGAGAAAGAAGATTATTACTAGCAATGGGCCAAGTGTTGATTACTTGATGCACCTGATTATCCAGCATACTTAATAGTAGGTGCATGGAGTGTGTGTGTGTGTGTGTGTGTGTGTGTGTGTGTGTGTGTGCGTGCGTGCGTGCGTGTGCGTGTGCGCAGTTTCCATTACTGCAGTAGTTCCCTTGCACTAATGACTGGAGATCCTATTGGTTAGCATCTGCAAACAGAATTTAAAAAGCAAGGATAATGCAGCACAAGTAATTTCTTCATTTACTTGATAAGTGTAGCTTAGTTTGCGGCAGCAACTAGCTCTCTGTAAGGTTATTTAAGTAAAATACCTGACCTACTTAAAGCCCTCCAAATAACCCTATCCCATGGGGAATAATTGTCACTGCATCTATTATTTGTAACCTTTTATAATATAAGACATTCTAATCAAATGTGTCTATGACTGGGCCAAATGTTTGATCTCATAGAAATGTGATATGCACTTAATAATCATGTTAGACCAATTATACTAAGGGGACTCAATACTAAATACCTCTCATTCTACAACGGAAAAATAGACAGATACTGTACTCTATGGACATCCTATGTCGTGACTCAGAGTGAATTTGTTTTTCTCTTTTGGTCAAAGGAGTGTCAGCTGCTTCATGCCTGATAATGTCATTGGCACTAGAGAAATGTTTTTAAACTACTGTTAGTGCTTTTCTTCATTTCTCAGGGTGGCAGTGATATTAATAGGCTAGAAATTCAATACGAAAGTCAGAAGTTTGTTTGCTTCTGCAGCACATCATATAGCTTCTATATATCACTGATATGCTGGAGCATAAGCTAAATTGGTTAGTCTCTAAGGTGCCACAAGTACTCCTTTTCTTTTTGCGAATACAGACTAACACGGCTGCTACTCTGAAAACTGATATGCTGGGATTTCAAGTGTCAGTTCTTTATAAATGCTGATCATCCACTTTTCAAGAACATTCATTTTCTGAAACTGTGAGACATTGGTAATCAATCTGCAGCAACCAGTAACAATATAATGGATTTTAGTGATACAAGAACTATTCTGCTCAAGAATTCTGCAGTAGATGCCTCACCCAAAAGAGACAGGAAAACAGAAACACTGCTAATTGTTTTTAAAATTACACAAATGATCCTCTGGCAAAAACTTCAGGATATGAGTAGCCCCATTTAAACAACACTATGTCCATAGTACTTCTTATATCAGAAAGCAAGGAATTCCAGCAGGAAAAGGCTGTAGCAGCAAAAGAAATAAGAATAATTAAAAAAAAAACCAGGCAGGAATGGAAAGCATAACAAGTATGCACTGTGGGTTGCTATTACTATGAAAGCCTCTGACTTGTAAGAATAGTAGCCTTTGATTTAATCTCACATTTTCTATTTTGAATTTCCTTCTTTTTTGAGATAGAAGAAGAATTTAAAAAGGAAAAAAAAACCTGAAGACTTATGTTTTAAGAGCTAAGGTCATGGCAATATCTCTAGTGGCCATTGTAGTATTTTCCCACATTGATGTGTCAGTCAATGAGTTTTTAGAACAAATTGATTAATAAAACTGTACTAAGACCCCAGGACCAGATGGTATTCACCCAACAGTTCCAAAGGAACTCATATAAAATTGCAGAACTACTAACTGTGGTATGTAATCTATCACTGAAATCAGCCTCTATACCAGATGACTGGAGGGTAGTTAGGGCTGGATCCTAACAATTACAGGCAGGTGAGCGAGCCTAACTTCAGTACCGGGCAAATTGGTAGAAATTATAGTAAAGAACAGAATTATTGAACACATAGATCAACACATTTTGCTGGGGAAGAGTCAACATGGTTTTTGTAAGTAAAATTTTCTGAGGGTGTCAACAAGCATGTGAATTAGGGTGATCCAGCTGATATATTGTACTTGGATTTTCAGAACACCTTTGACAAAGTCCCTCACCAAAAGCTCCTGAGGAAACTAAGTAGTCAGGGGTAACAGGGTAGATCCTCTCAGGGATCACTAATTGGTTAAAAGATAGGAAACAAAGGGTAGGAATAAATGGCCAGTTTGCACAATGGTGAGAGGTAAATGGCAGCACCCTGTAAGGAGCTGTAATGGGACCTGTGCTGTTCAGCATATTCATTAATGATCTGAGAAAGGAAGTGAATAGTTAAGTGGCAATGTCTGCAGACTATATACAATGATCCAAGATAGTTAAGTCCAAAGCTGATTGCAAAGAGCTACCGGGGGATCTCACAAAACTAGGTGACTGGGCAGATACAATTTGACATTGATAAGTACAAAGCAATGCACATTGAAAAAATAATCTGAACTACACATATATAAAATCAGTTCATTAGCTGTTACCACTCAAAAAAGAGATTGTTCTCAGAAAACTTCAACTCCGTGTGTAGCAGTGGTCAAAAAGGCTAACAGTATGTTAGGCACTATTAGGAAAGAGAGAGAAAATATCATAATGCCATTATATAAATCCCTGGTGCATCCACACCTTGAATACTGTGTTCTATTCTGGTCGACCCATCTCTATATAGTGGAACAGGAAAAGGTTCAGAGAAGAGCAATAAAGACGGTCAAGCGTACAGAACAACTTCTATAAGAGGAGATAGTAATAAGATTAGGGCTGTTCAGCTTGGAAAAGAGATTACTAAGGGTGGGATATAACAGAGGACTATGAAATCATGAATGGTGTGGAAAAAGTGAATAGAGCAGTGTTATTTATCCTTTCCCACAATACAAAAATCACAGGTTACCTGATGAAACTCATAGTCGGAAGGTTTCATACAAACAAGGGGAAATACTTTTTCATACATGGCACAATTAACTGGTGGAACTCATTGCCAGGGGATCTTGTGAAGGCCAAAAGTACAACTGGGTTAAAAAAAAAGAACTAGGTAAGTTCCTGAAGGATCAATGACTATTGACAATGATAGTCAGGAATGCAATCCAATAGTCAGGGCAACCCTAAACTTCTGAAACTGGGAGGAGAAGAGAGGCTTGGATCAGTCCAACTGCCCTGTTCTGTATGCCCCTGAAGCTCTGGTACTGGCCACTGTCAGAAAGAGGGTACTGGGCTATATAAACCATTGGTCTGACCCAGTATGGCAGTTCTTACGTTTCTTCCAACGCTATGTGCCACCACCATCAAAATCTCACCCTCTGTCAACTCTTCATCCCATGGAGAGAAAGGATGGTCCAGTGGTTGGGGGGGAAAGGAGTCCAGGAGAGCTGGCTGTATTTCAAGGAATCCCTATTGAGGTTACAGGGACAAACCATCCCGATGTGTCAAAAGAATAGTAAATATGGCAGGAGACCAGCTTGGCTTAACGGTGAAATCCTTGCGGATCTTAAACATAAAAAAGAAGCTTACAAGAAGTGGAAGATTGGACAGATGACCAGGGATGAGTATAAAAATATTGCTCGGGCATGTAGGAATGAAATCAGGAGGGCCAAATCACACCTGGAGCTGCAGCTAGCAAGAGATGTTAAGAGTAACAAGAAGGGTTTCTTCAGGTATGTTGGCAACAAGAAGAAAGCCAAGGAAAGTGTGGGCCCCTTACTGAATGAGGGAGGCAACCTAGTGACAGAGGATGTGGAAAAAGCTAATGTACTCAATACTTTCTTCGCTTCTGTCTTCACGAACAAGGTCAGCTCCCAGACTGCTGCGCTGGCAACACAGCATGCGGAGTAGGTGGCCAGCCCTCTGTGGAGAAAGAGGTGGTTAGGGACTATTTAGAAAAGCTGGACGTGCACAAGTCCATGGGGCCGGATGCGTTGCATCCGAGAGTGCTAAAGGAATTGGCGGCTGTGATTGCAGAGCCATTGGCCATTATCTTTGAAAACTCGTGGCGAACGGGTGAAGTCCCGGATGACTGGAAAAAGGCTAATGTAGTGCCAATCTTTAAAAAAGGGAAGGAGGAGGATCCTGGGAACTACAGGCCAGTCAGCCTCACCTCAGTCACCGGAAAAATCATGGAGCAGGTCCTCAAGGAATCTATCCTGAAGCACTTAGAGGAGAGGAAAGTGATCAGGAACAGTCAGCATGGATTCACCAAGGGAAGGTCATGCCTGACTAATCTAATCGCCTTCTATGATGTGATTACTGGTTCTGTGGATGAAGGGAAAGCAGTGGATATATTGTTTCATGACTTTAGCAAAGCTTTCGACATGGTCTCCCACAGTATTCTTGTCAGCAAGTTAAGGAAGTATGGGCTGGATGAATGCACTATAAGGTGGGTAGAAAGTTGGCTAGATTGTCGGGCTCAACGGGTAGTGATCAATGGCTCCATGTCTAGTTGGCAGCCGGTATCAAGTGGAGTGCCCCAAGGGTCGGTCCTGGGGCTGGTTTTGTTCAATATCTTCATAAATGATCTGGAGGATGGTGTGGATTGCACTCTCAGCAAATTTGCGGATGATACTAAACTAGGAGGAGTGGTAGATACGGTGGCAGGTAGGGATAGGATACAGAGGGACCTAGACAAATTGGAGGATTGGGCCAAAAGAAATCTGATGAGGTTCAACAAGGATAAGTGCAGGGTCCTGCACTTAGGACGGAAGAATCCAATGCACCGCTACAGACTAGGGACCGAATGGCTAGGCAGCAGTTCTGCGGAAAAGGACCTAGGGGTGATAGTGGATGAGAAGCTGGAAATGAGTCAACAGTGTGCCCTTGTTGCCAAGAAGGCCAATGGCATTTTGGGATGTATAAGTAGGAGCATAGCCAGCAGATCGAGGGATGTGATCGTTCCCCTCTATTCGACATTGGTGAGGCCTCATCTGGAGTACTGTGTCCAGCTTTGGGCCCCACACTACAAGAAGGATGTGGATAAATTGGAGAGAGTCCAGCGAAGGGCAACAAAAATGATTAGGGGTCCAGAACACATGACTTATGAGGAGAGGCTGAGGGAACTGGGATTGTTTAGTCTGCAGGAGAGAAGAATGAGGGGGGATTTGATAGCTGCTTTCAACTACCTGAGAGGTGGTTCCAAAGAGGATGGTTCTAGACTATTCTCAGTGGTAGAAGATGACAGGACAAGGAGTAATGGTCTCAAGTTGCAGTGGGGGAGGTTTAGGTTGGATATTAGCAAAAACTTTTTCACTAGGAGGGTGGTGAAACACTGGAATGCGTTACCTAGGGAGGTGGTAGAATCTCCTTCCTTAGAAGTTTTTAAGGTCAGGCTTGACAAAGCTCTGGCTGGGATGATTTAATTGGGGATTGGTCTTGCTTTGAGCAGGGGGTTGGACTAGATGACCTCCTGAGGTCCCTTCCAACCCTGATATTCTATGATTCTATGGTTGGCGGGCTAGTCTGCAACTTGGGAGACTCAGCTTCAATTCAACAGACTTCCTCTGTGACCTTGAGCATGTCATGTAAGTTTGTGACTCAGTTTCTCAGGTGTTGTGAGGCTAGAATAATGGACATCTGAAAAGTGTTTGGAGAGCCTCAGATGGAAAGTATAATGAAAGTCCAACGTATTCTTATTAGCAGAGGGTGCTTGCATGTGCAAATGGCTCATCAGGTGGCAAAATAGCAATCTGTCTTCTCAGTTGAAGCAATTGTGTGTGCATTTTTGTGCAAGGGTATACAAACTTCACTCACATGATAACAAAACAGAGCTGTTAAGCATAAAATTATATTAGGCTTTAATAAATCATTATAAATGTGTACTTTTAATTTAACTGAATTCTTTATACATTATCCACTAGCAGCATAACAGATCCATGTTGTCATAAATATAAAGGGAAGGGTAAACACCTTTAAAATCCCTCCTGGCCAGAGGAAAAACCCTTTCATCTGTAAAGGGTTAAGAAGCTAGGATAACCTCGCTGGCACCTGACCAAAGTGACCAATGAGGAGACAAGATACTTTCAAAGCTGGAGGGGGGGAGAAACAAAGGCTCTCTCTGTCTGGGTGACGATTTTGCCGGGAACAGAACAGGAATTGAGTCTTAGAACTTAGTAAGTAATCTAGCTAGATATGCGTTAGATTCTGTCTTGTTTAAATGGTTGAGAAAATAAGCTGTGCTGAATGGAATGTATATTCCTGTTTTTGTGTCTTTTTGTAACTTAAGGTTTTGCCTAGAGGGATTCTCTATGTTTTGAATCTGATTACCCTGTAAGGTATTTACCATCCTGATTTTACAGAGGTGATTCTTTTACTTTTTTTTCTTCAGTTAAAATTCTTCTTTTAAGAACCTGATTGCTTTTTCATTGTTCTTAAGATCCAAGGGTTTGGGTCTGTGTTCACCTATGCAAATTGGTGAGGACTTTTATCAAGCCTTCCCCAGGAAAGGGGGTGTAGGGTTTGGGAGGATTTTTGGGGGAAAGACGTTTCCAAGCGGGCTCTTTCCCGATTATATATCTGTTAGACGTTTGGTGGTGGCAGCGATAAAGTCCAAGGGCAAAAGGTAAAATAGTTTGTACCTACGGGAAGTTTTAACCTAAGCTGGAAAAAATAAGCTTAGGGGGTTTTCATGCAGGTCCCCACATCTGTACCCTAAAGTTTAGAGTGGGGAAGGAACCTTGACACATGTATTAAACTTCTCCATTCAGTGGCAGCACATACTAGTACTTAGATTTCAGAGTAACAGCCGTGTTAGTCTGTATTCGCAAAAAGAAAAGGAGTACTTGGGGCACCTTAGAGACTAACCAATTTATTTGAGCATGAGCTTTCGTGAGCTACAGCTCACTTCATCGGATGCATATGCATATGCATCCGATGAAGTGAGCTGTAGCTCACGAAAGCTCATGCTCAAATAAATTGGTTAGTCTCTAAGGTGCCACAAGTACTCCTTTTCTTTTTACTAGTACTTAGACAATTTTTAGCAATGAGCATCATTTATTTGTGATTAACTCCCCTAGCTACATTGATATTCAATGTCCTTTAAAAGTCCGAAAGGAGATTTAGGAAGGGAACAGGGACGTAACCTAGAATAGTGTATATGAGAGGGAGAGAGAGAGCCCATCCAAAACCTAGGCATGTACTCAGGGCTGCTAGCCTCTCCCAGGCTTGTGCCACCACAGCTACATTTCTGTTTTTAGTGTGCTAGCTCAATCAGAGCTAGTGCATGTATGTCTCCTCAAGCTGGAAATGACACCCTCCATATCTAGAGTAGAGATGAGAGATCAGGAGCATTTAGCTCCCTTTGCCTCAGTGAACGCATGTGGCTTCACGGCCAGTTGGGTGTGTGAGTCCAGATGGACCTTCTCTAACTGTTCATATTAAGGAGCTTTCCAGAGATGTACCACCTCATGTAATCACCTGCAACTTCACAAGAGTCTGTTTCCTTTTAACAATATATTAACTGGACGTAGGGTTGCCAACTTTCTAATCGAAGAAAACCAAACACCCCTGCCCCACCTGTTCCCTGAGGCCTCACCCCTGCCTCACCTCTTCTCCGAGGCCCTGCCCCCGCTCACTCCATCCCCCCTCCCTCTCCCCCACCCTCGCTCACTCGCTCATTTTCACCGGGCTGGGGCAGGGTTTGGGGTGCAGGTGGGAGGGGGTGAGGGCTCTGGCTGGGGGTGGGGATGATGGGTTTAGGGTGCAGGAGGGGACTCTGGGCTGAGGCAGGGGTTTGAGGTGCAGAAGGGGGTTTGGGGCTTTGGGTGAGGGTGAGGGAGAGGGCTGGGGCAGGGGCACGGGATGGGGTTGGGGCACAGGCTCCAGATAGTGCTGACCTCAGGTGGCTCCTGGAAATTGGCGACATGTCCCTCAGCTCCTAGGCAGAGGGATGGCTGGGGGCTCTGCACGCTGCCTGCAGGTGCCGCCCCCTTAGCTCCCATTGGCCGCAGTTCCTAGCCAATACAAACTATGGAGCAGGCGCTCAGGGAGGGGCAGTGCATAGAGCCCCCATGGCTGCCACTTCTCTGAGGAGCTGGAGGGACATGCCAGCTGCTTCCCGGGAGCCACATGGAGCCAGGCAGGGAGTCTGCCAGCCCTGCTGCACCACCAACCAGATTTTTAACGCCCAGTCAGTGGTGCTGACCAGAATCACCAGGGTCCCCTTTTGACTGGGTGTTCGGGTCAAAAACTGGACACCTGGCAACCTAAAAGTGGACAGCTGAAGTTTTGAGAACCACTGGTCCTCCAAACTGAAAAGAAACAGTCGCCGAAGCCACAGAGTTCCTGCTGCTGACTTCTCTGAGCTGGTAGAAGAGATTTTTCTGCATTTTCCCACAGCGCTTTCTCCTCCTCTCTCCCTCCAGACCTGTGATTGTTGCTATTTAGAAGAAAATGAAGGTGTAACTGTAGATGAATAAAACACATGCCCAGGAGAGTCCAGCTGTGTGACACGCTGTATTGCTTTCTTACTGCTAAGGGTTTGGTGCCCCCATGTGGCCATTTTAATTTTGGACATCAGAGGCATAGTTCTGCTCTGAAAAATGTGTGGTTTCAGAGTAGCAGCCATGTTAGTCTGTATCCGCAAAAAGAACAGGAGGACTTGTGGCACCTTAGAGACTAACAAATTTATTAGAGCATAAGCTTTCGTGGGCTAAAACCCCGCTTCATCGGATGCATACACACAAAAAATGTGTGGTTGTGGTGCACATGCTGGAAGAGGCCAAATTGATTTTTCACAATCGTGTTAAAGTTTGAGGTGTTGGCAGTTAGAAAACCCCTCCATTTTTCAATGAGCAAGTTTCATCTGGAATTCAGTAGGACAAAATAAATATGGGACCACATAACAGTCTTTTTTTCAAGAGAGAGCTACATCGAAGGACCGGATTTCTTTTTAAAGCCTGGCCTTAATCAGGCTTTCCTTATGGCCCCGTGTTCCGTGGAATACCACGTATTCAAAAAGAAAATCACAACACTGGCTTAAAAATCATGAGTTATTTAAAAAAATACTAGATTTGGGTTGTGTTAGGATTTTATTTGCCTTCTGTTTTTTGAGTGCTTAAGAGTCACATTTTCAAGTTTTTCCAAACAACCATGACAGCTAAAAACTTGAATTTTTTTTTTAAAAGAATACTGAGATTCTCACATAATCATATGACTCCAGGAGCTGGGGACTTTAAGACAAGACCAAATGTCATGAGATTTGTGATAGAATCATGAGAGCTGACAATACTTAGGGCTGGTCTAACTAGAAAGGTAGGTCGATCTAGTTACATCACTCAGGGGTGTGAAAAATTCACATCCCTTGAGAAATGTAGTTAAGCCAACCTAAACCCCAGTGTAGGCAGCGTGAGGCTGATAGAAGAATTCTTACATTATCCTAGCTACTGCCTCACAGAGAGATGGATTTACAACAGTGACACAAGAACTCCTTCCATGGCTGTAGTAAGTGTCCAAGCTACAGCGGTACAGTTGGAGGGCTATAGCTGTGCTGCTGTGGCATTTTTAGTGTAGACATACCCTTAGTCTACAACTAATTGAAGTTATCATATGTGCCAATTAGATGTTGAAGACCCCCATTTGCGGGCACAAAAAGTAATATCAGCTTTGGGAAATCTGTCCCTAAACCTATAAGAAAGAAAAGGTGGGTGAGGTAATACTTTTTTATTGGACCAACTTCTGTTGGAGAAAGAGAGAGACAAGCTTTCAAGTTTACACAGAGCTCTTCTTTAGGCCTGCGAAACTTAAGTCAGAGTGTCAAAATGTGTTTGTAGCTTTAGACAGTTTCTTATAACCATGTCGGTCCCAGGATATCAGTGAGAAAAGGTGGGTGAGGTAATACCTTTTATTGCAGAGCCTGGGAAGGAGCCAGAATTTACCAATGTACATTGCCAAAGAGCCACAGTAATATATCAGCAGCCTCCCCCCTCCATTAGCTCCCCCCCCCTCCCAGCACCTCCCACCCACCGGCAGTTCCGCCAATCAGCAGCTCCCCCTCCCTCCCCGCACGTCCCGATCAGCAGTTTTGTGGCATGCAGGAGGCTCTGGGGGGGGAGGAGCGAGGGCACGGCAGGCTCAGGGGAGGGGGCGGGAAGGGGTGGAGTGGCGGCAGGGCCTGTGGCAGAGCCAGGAGTCGAGCAGTGAGCACCCCCCGGCACACTGGAAAATTGGCGCCTGTAGCTCCAGCCCCAGAATTGGTGCCTATACAAGGAGCCGCATATTAACTTCTGAAGAGCCACATGGGGCTCCCGAACCACAGGTTGGCCACCACTGTTTTATTGGACCAACTTCTGTTGGAGAGAGAGAAGCTTTTGAGTTTACACAGAACTCTTCTTCCATCTTGTATTTAGATACTCTGACTGAAGAAGAGCTCTGTGTAAGCTTAAAAGCCTCTCTCTCTCTCTCTCTCTCTCTCCAACAGAAGTTGGTCCAATAAAAGATATCACCTCACCCACCTTTTCTCACTAATATCCTCGCACCGACATGACTATAAGACACCATCTAAAGCTACAATACATTTAGTGATAACTTTTAAAAAATACATTTTTCCATAAGAGAAAGGCAAACCTTCTTTGGAAAAGATGATCCACCCCTAATCCCTCCTTTCCCTTTCCCAACTTGGCTCCCCTTTTTAGACTTAAATATGAACCAAACATTTCATGAGGATCTGAAATGTTGTGTTAAGGACACTTCCCCTGGCCATCTCCTTTCCAGGATGCACATACAACAGTCTGTACCTGCCCTATGCAGGATCAAGCTTTCATTGGATGTCTTATGCTCTTTTAAGACAGGTAAAAGCCTGTGTTTCTGGTGCCAAAGGACCAAGGTTCTTAACCTCGTTTCCCAAATGAGAGCATGCATGTTTCATCTAATAATTGTGTAAGCAGTGTCAGGGTGAGCTCCACCCTGACATCTGGTGGTGAGGTGTGGCAAGTTGTGGAAAAAAAACTTTAGGGGCTGATCTCATTTGCATAGGCACACCCACCCCGCCTAGACTGAGGCCATAGCTGCCCAAATGGTCACTTCGGCTGCTGTGGGATCCCCAGTGTCTCTGTTATTGGGGCAGGAAGAATAAATTGTTATTACCCTGATTATGGGAACTGTGCTTGGAACTGTACTTGGCCTTTTGCTATGATGGAGGGACTCACCATCAACTAAGTAGCACTCGCTAGGCAAGGGTCATGGGTTCCAAAACTGTGTGAATTGAGAGAGACTTGAGACAGGTATTAGTACCTGGTGGTGTGGGCCCCTTTGTGAGGGCCTGAAGCACCAATTGCACCTCTGTCTCTCTCCACTGTGGAATGTCAGAGCTAATTTTGGGTCTATTAAGAGTCTTGCTACAGGTACTGTGCTGCATTCACTTTGGCCTTAAGGTGCACCAGCACTAAGGCCCCCACTACTATGAGCTGAAATCACTGAGAGCTGAAATCACTGAGCACTGTGTCAAGTAGTGGGGAGCCAGAAGATCTAGAGTGCAGCGGTATGTTCGTGAGACGGCGAGCTGTGCGGAGTGGAGCCGTCTGTGAGACAGCGGTGTGTTTGTGAGACGGCGAGCTGAGCAGAGCTGTTCGTGAGACGGCGAGCTGTGCAGAGCAGAGCCGGTCGTGGTGGAGTGGAGCCGTTCGTGAGACAGCGGTGTGTTCGTGAGACGGCGAGCTGAGCAGAGCTGTTCGTGAGACGGCGAGCGGTGCAGAGCGGAGCCGGTCGTGGTGGAGCAGAGCCGTTCGTGAGACAGCGTAGCAGAGCAGAGCCCTGTGGGGCAGTCAGCTTCAGGACACGTAAGGTGCCCCTTACCCCTTTCCCCCACACACAGGCACAGACTGGGGAGTAACACTATGCCGATGAACTTTTGAACTCTGGGGCTGGACTTTTTGGACTTTGGGTGATTTGTGGATTGCTGGACTCAAGAGACGTTTGGGTGCTGGGACTCAAGAACCCGAGGGAAAGGGGCATGCCCCAATTTGCTTGGGGTGGTTTTTTTTGCTCATGGGTTGTGTTATGAATCCTGTTGGTGGTGTTTCCCCAACATAATGCCACATTGTTTCTCTCTGTTATTAAAAGGCTTTTTGCTACACTCAGACTATGTGCTTGCGAGAGGGGAAGTATTGCCTCTTGGAGGCGCCCAGCGGGGGTGGTATATATTTGTCCCAGGTCACTGGGTGGGGGCTCGAGCCGGTTTGCATTGTGTTATTGGAATGGATCCCCTAGATATTGAACCCGGCCCTTGTTGCTGCCAACTCTGATGGGCAGAAGGGTTACAATTGTGTCTATTTGTATCATGTGGATTCTTCACAAGGAAACACTGGGCACCAAGTAAAAAGCAGGTGTTCACCCATAGGACTTCTGGGGAGAGTTGGTTCCAGCGCTGTTGACTTGCAAAACTGTAATTGGCCTCACAGTTTGACGGCATTTCTAAACGCTGTAGTGCTCATAATGATGCAAGCAGCTGCAGGCCCCTGGGGGAATTTTAAGGGTGCACTACTGGGTTAGGTTGCAGTTTCCAGCTCCTGCCAGTGGTGGTTTGCCCTTGCCTAGTTGCTGTTACCCTAACTCAGCTCCCCTGCACATGCTGCTTGTGCTGGGGCAGCCCGGCCCAAGCTGGGAGAGCAGCAGAGAAGGTAGCACCATGTTGTATCCCCTCCTCTCCCACCCCACTTACTGCTACAGTGAGAGAGACAAACAAAGTAGAAATCCCCCCCCCCCCGCCCCCGGTGAAGTGACTCCCTGCAGGGCCAGCTGCCCCTACTCTGCCTTCTGCCTCTCTTGCTGCTGCCCGGCTCCTGTATGGGGGAAGGGCAGCACGGTTAATGCAGGGTGCCCAGCCAGGAAGCAGAAGGTACAGGGCTGCTGGGGATAATGTTCTGGTAGGGAGAGTGCTCCGAAGGGAGCGAAGGAGGGTAGCCAGCAAGGAAACGGGTGGGGGGGATAAGGAAGACTGACCTCTGGGGGAGTACAAGAAGGTGACAGGGGAGTAAATAAAGATACTTAGGAGCAAGAGAAGAGGATGCCCATGGGAGGAGCAGGGAAAGGAGTTCAGGGAAGCACCCATGGGACACTGGGGGAAGGGTTCTTCCCACTGGTAAGGGAGAAGAGTGGGAGCCCCTCCCCATGTTGGCGTGTGGAGTCCAGGTCACATTTTCCACATGAAATAAACACTCAACACGAGGGAGGAAGGGGAGCTACCCCCACCCCGGGCTCACAACCTGGAAGCCACAGAAAATATAGTCCTAGAAAAGGATTTTGATTTTCACAAAAAAATCTTTTTCTTGGTTGTCTCTGTTGATTTTCCAGCTCATGTGGTGTTACCAATACTGTGATAGCCACAAGGTTTCTAAGGGCCTCAGAGTTAATGGTCTGCACAATTATGGCACCATTGCTCCTTTAACTAGCTGCCCTTGTCCAGGCAGAGTAGCACAGGGCTCTGCAGCAGAGCTGTACTGCTGCTTTTCAGTATTAAAGCCAAGTCTGGGCTTTGGCCAGGACAGCACGTTCCTGTTGAAGCTGCAACATTGTCATGAAGGAATGCTGTAGAATCCACTAGCTTTAGTCCCTTTGCTGCGTGGCTGAATCCTCAGTGATACCATACAATTTACCCCATCAGATATCAAGTATAGACTGGGGGTGATGGTGAAGAGGATTTTTTTCAGTGAGAGCAGAGATGAAGAGGAGGAGATTTGGGATGGGGGGGTTTATGTCAGAAGCAGAGTTTTGCAAAAGGGGGTCTGGTATACAAGGAATTTAAGAAAACCTCTAATTTTAAACAAAAAGAGGTTTGAAGATTAAAGAAAATAAGTTGTTTTAAAATGGGATTCCTGCATAAGTAAGGCACTGTGAAACAAAAGGGGACTGACTCCCCCGAGAGAGGATTGGGTTAAGGAATTTCTCTCAGTGAGATAAGAGGACGTGTAATGGCGGGCAGGACTGACCTGGGGACCTCTGGAGATTAGTGCATGAGCCTCTACTGCGTGAGCTAAAAGCCAACTGGATGTTAGCAAAAGCTGTAGAGCAGACTCCTTTTCTCTCTCTCTCTAAGTGGTCTCAGTGCCACTAGATGGGACACAACAGCACACCCAGAAGGTGTGTGGCTTAAGAGAATTTGCTTCTAATTTTTTTTTTTTAACATTTAGTAGTTTTGGGGAGCTCCATAACATTGTTAATGGATGTTATTTCAATGGATGAATTATATCTACATTGCTACAGCTTCTATACATGTAACCAGAGACCAAGGTTTATTTTTGTAAATTAGGAAAAATAATATTTACTCATTTCCATTTATTTGTGAAGAGTGGAGTTAAATTCTATTAAAGCAACTTGGCACAGAAGTTTAATTTGGTGCAATTTTTGTTTATTATTTCTGTAGGCGTATGGACATTGGTCACTGGTGACAGTCCCATCCAAAAGCTTTCAAGGAAAAAATAAAAAGCCTTCAAAGAATCTAGAGATTCAGTGCCAGGCTTAGATCACCACAAATACCTACTACCAGTTTCCAAAAAAGCAGCAGATTTGCAAAATGAAACCATTGCACGTTGCCCATTTCCACACAGTGCTTATGGACTATAAATGAGCGTCTTCCTTTGTTATTGATCTTGGCCTCCACTACAAGTAACACAGACCCTTGGCTCTGGTGGTTGCTCCCCAGATATGATACATACATGGCAGTGGACAGGCCTGATTAGCTCACATCATTCCACAGATGGGGAAAATTTTTCCCCCATTGGAAGCATCTCCCACTGAGATCCTTCCAATTAATTAGCACTGCTTTGCACCCTCTGCTTGACCTATCCACTCCTCCCCACTCGAATCAGCATTTTCAGGGCAGGGCGAACCTTTCTACCTTGCAGTTGCTTCTCCTAACCACTTCCCTCCCCTTGCAAACTAACATTAATGCACTTCCCCTGGTACTAAATATGTTAGGGGTGATTGTGACGAGTTTTAGCATAGGTAGGGTGACCAGATAGCAACTGTGAAAAAACGGGACAGGGGGTTGGAGGTAATAGGCACCTATATAAGAAAAAGTCCCAAAAAACGGGACTGTCCCTATAAAAATGGGACATCTGGTCACCCTAAGCACAGGTGGGGGTTGAATTCTCTGCAGGCAAAATCTAAATTGTTTCCTCTCTTTTCCTTCAAGGACTCCAGCAAAATCAATGCAGAGAAGGAGCATCTTCAGGCAATAATACTGCCATTCAGCACAGTGTGGTTTGTTTATTTTTTAAGAGTTTTGCTTTACGGTAACTGCCAATGTAACTTCCCCCTCAGGTAAGTCAATTTGTTTAAGTGACTTTAAAAATAAACAGACTACAACTGTGCAGTCAGAGATGGAGAAGCTAGAGGGGACTGCGAGGGATGGATTCTCATCTTCCTTCTCCTAAAGTTCACCTAAGGCATGGGAAATTTGGAACATGGCCCAGCATCTGCATAGTTTCTAAGCATTACAAGTTTGTTCTGAGGGCCATGGCAGATGCAGCTTTAAGACAAAGGGTGTTCCGTACTAATTATGGTAGAGCAATAAATCATTAATATTTTCCCTAGGAGATTAGAATGAAGAGAGGTTTTTCTATTTTCTTCTCTTCCCTCTCCCTTCATGGTATTTCATTGGTAGTTACTTTACAGTTGCGTAAAACTGTCACATTCCCATCAGAGAGAGACACGTGTTTCTTTTGAAGATGATACAATAGTGGGTGAACATTTCAAAGCATCCCCTCCATTTGGACATGTCCAAATATCCGTACAGGCTATTTTGGAGCACCATCACTTTGATGTGCAAATGTTAGACTTTATCAGCTGTACACACAGGGGAGAGTGCTCAAGGAATGAATACACAAGCATCTGCATGTGCAAAATTACATCTAGATAAACCACAGCCAGGTTGAGGCTCCTTTGAAAATCTAGCCTGATAACTTTAGGTTGCCAGACTTTCCTTCCTCTTCTTTGGGTATAAAGGGAAGAGACCCTTCATCTGGGTATAACTCACAATAACTGTTGCATTTTTTCCAGTATTTTGCTCCCTTTGGAAGTGCTTTTCCTTCAAAGGAGGTAGGGAATTTGCAGTTGGGTCAAAGAAAGAGGGTTAAGGGATGCTCTCTGCTCTTTAACTGTTTTAATGTGTCTTTGTTGCTGCAAAGCAGAAGAGCAATCTAACTGTTGAGAACTGATAGGCAAATCCTATATAAGAAGTTAGTAGGTAACTAAACATAATTTGCCTTTATTTGATACACTTAAACTTAAACTTATACTTCAAGTAGTACTTATATTATCCTCATTCATCCTTCATCCCCTTTTGCTTTCAGCAGTGCAACTCTTTTGGCCTCCTCAAGTCGATTGTCTAGAATCCTGCATGTACAGAATGCTGCTGATTACCGTCTGACATGTACTTAAGGCTTGCTCCGCACAATACACGTAAGAGTGTTGTGACGAGAACAAGATAAGAAGCGTTGAGCAGGCCAGCCAGCCAGAGTAAATTAGTGACATCCCCACATTCTTGGGTTGCTCCAAGAAGCTTAATCTGCAAAATCTCAAAAGGACAAAGTAATAAGACTTTTGTGAGCTTTGTAACAGATCTTCCTTTGAAATAAAGAAGAGTCCTTGTGTACCCTTTGGGTGGGCTAGAGCAGTGGTTCTCAACCATGAGTCTGGGGCCCGCTGAGTTTCCGCAAGCAGGTTTTACGGGGTCCTCCAAAATAAACCAGAGAGCAGGGCCAGCGTTAGACTCCCTGGGGCTCAGCATAGAAAGCTGAAGCCCAAGCCACGGGGGGCTGAAGCCAAAACCCAAGCAACTCAGCATTGCAGGACCCCTTGTGGTGGGGGGCCACAGACAATTGCCCTGCTTGCTACCCCTTAAGGCCAGCCCTGGCTTTTAATCTACTGGATATGCAGAAAAAACAGTGATTGTGGCACAGGTGGGCCGTGGAGGTTTTTAAAGCATGTTTGGGGGGCCTCAGAAAGAAAAACGTTGAGAACCCCTGGGCTAGAATTTACTTTACTGGCCGTCTCCTAGCGCTTAAGGTGCCACAAGTCCTCTTTTTCTTTTTGTAAGAAGAGAGTAACTCTAATATTACTAGTAGCCAAAAGCCTGTGCTGTCTCATGAGTGGGGCAGTGGGACCAAGTAATCCACTATCTGTGCAGTCTCCCTCGTACAACTAATGAAATTGTTGCCTGCAAATTAGCTGTAGAGTAAGGATGGTGATTGCTTGATTTACCTCTGATGTCAAAATGACTGAGAACTTAAAAACTAGACCGTAATAGACCATGAATCCTAGTGATGACTGAATGTGGTGATATTCTGAACAAAAAGAGCTTTCAGCCATGCTTGTAGCTGTTTGGCTTCAGAGTGACCCAAGAGAGTGAGTGGCAATACTGCAGTCACTTATATAGATCGAGGTGGAGGCTGAGAGAAGCAAAGAAGAATCTCAACTGAGGGAAAATTGGGACAAGTTGCCTTGGCGTGTGTGTACTTTCTAGTTTTGGGGATTCTCATAGACAGCCTGTTGTCTCTGGGTGATGTCCTCTTTGAGCCAAGCAAAGAAAGAATCACTACTAAGGATTTGACATTGATCATTAAATAGCAAGTTTGGCTTGATTAGGTCTTAAACTTCTTTTTTCTTAATGTTTCTCCAGTGTTGCTTGCACCACTGTCCAGGAGGGAGATGGGGGAATATTATACTGCAGGATACGTCTTCACCCAGTCATTGTCTAAGGCCAGAAATAGGCTGTTGAATGTCTCCTGAGGATGTAATGCACACAAAAAAATCACCCTTTCCCATTTGCTTTTTCTTTTTGGTGTTCCTGAAGTTGGTTGCCTGCAATCAACAGCTGAAGGCCCAGACATCACCAGGGGATGGTAAAGAGCAAAAAAGTCCTTTAAACACACCACCCATACAATACTCTTACTTCTGGGTTTGCGCTTCCTAGATTTTTGATCCTCTTTGGCAGTAGTAGTAGGGTAGAGTGTAAGCCAGACTCCATACTAGCGCTCACAAACCCCTCCTTTTAGGTTATATACACACACCCCTGTCCAGATGTTCCATGCTAGTTTCTGCTTGATCATGCGGAGCAGAGGAGCTCCCTGCTGCTCTTTGCTATCAACAGATCACCATACCTTTTTATTGTTTTGGCCTGTTCCTAGTCAGCGTCCAGCTGCTTTAAGATTCCTGTGGTGTTGTGTTCAGTGCCTCAGCATACCTGCTGTGGAGCGGCAGGGCATCAGCTTCAGTGCTCCAGCACCTCCAAGCCCTCATTGTTCCAGTGTTTTATGACTTCAGCAAACTTGTGGTCTCTAGACTTTGGCCTGTTCTGGTGCCCTGGCACCCTGAAGCCTGTTTTGGTGGTTTGCCACCTTGAAGCCTTCACCCCTTTTATCAGTTTTTCTTATATACAGAATGTCCTTGAAAGGGAAGGATACAAGCTCTTCAGCTTCAAGAACTGCCCCTATGACTGAACAGTGCCAAGAACAGATGACCACATAAGGTACATTCTCTGCATTCTCTACAGTATATGGGGGAGTAGGATCAGTGTGTGCCTCATATTCCCACAGAGGTAGCCCTCTACAATTGAGAAACATGAGGAGTGGCTCTTTCTTTGGGACATCTCAGAGACTCCCGGAAGTCTGTCAAGAGGAGTGCTGTGAAGGACAAGGCCTTGAAGTGTCAGCCTGAGTTGGCCAGGACTGGAGGGATCTGGGACCCATTACTAGTGCCACCTGTGCAATTGCAGACGTGGCCCCATGAGCAAACTCCAGTGGGGTTGCCTTACTACTGAATCACCCAGAACACTCAACTGAGGCGCTGGAGGCCAAGATGGGTTCTTTCTGGCTCGTGCATCATTACCAATAATAAAGACTCAGCATGGTATATCTTATGCAACCCCCTCAGTTTCTTCTTTCATTTTGGTTGAGTGGCTACAACGAGGCCAGAATTTGGCCCTATATTTGAAATGTAATGAGAAATTCTGTTGATCTGTGACCCTGAATAGACTTCAATTCATGCTCTCTCAGTAATGTTAGCTCTGCAGAGCCAACGAGAAGAAAAAAAAAGGGAAAAAGGGGTTTTTTTTGGTTTGTTTGTTTTTTTGGCCAGGGAAGGAGGCAGTTACAAAACTGAATACACACAAGGAGCAGATATGTTAAGTGCAAAAGAAACATCTTCAAATAGTCACTTTTCAGAGTGGGACCACATTTAAATTCTACATCAATACCTCTTTCCAGTTTAAATAGTTTTCTCAAAGCTCACACACTGCTGGGATTGTAATAAAACATTTCCTATTCTCGAATCACGTGTTTAGGAATTTTGTTCTGTGGAGGATCTGGTCTCTGAGCTGCAGGGAAAGCTTCATCAATGAACTTACCAATGACACTCAAGTGCAACAAGAGAGCCAAAGTAAGTCTTGGAAGACAGAGAGTTGACTAAGAAGGGAGAGGTTTCTTCCAGCTTGGGATAAAAGGGGAAGCAGCACTTGTGGCTGATCTTCTCTCTGCCTCTCTTGAACGTATTGAAACTTGAGAGGTATCCCTTCTGTCCTGCCCATCTGGGAATGGGAGCAAAATTTTACTACATCTTTGAGAAAAGTGTGCTGTCTCTGAGTACTGTGTGGCTGTAGTTAGTGTTAGTCTCCTCCCACTGACAGTTTCAGTTCCAAGGCGTTCCAAACTGACCAGTCTGTAAGTGCACTGTTTATATGTAGCCATTAAATAAGTGGATATTTGGCAGTATGTAAATGGAAGACACTAAATCTGTAGTGTATGAGTATGGAGTGGAAAGGGGTAATTTTAACTGTGGGATCCCAAGTCACTCTTATTTTAAAAATAACTAAAACTATTTAGAGTAGCAGCCGTGTTAGTCTGTATCCGCAAAAAGAACAGGAGTACTTGTGGCACCTTGGAGACTAACAAATTTATTTGAGCATAAGCTTTCGTGGGCTACAGCCCACTTCATCTGATGCATCTAATGGAACATATAGTAAGAAGATATATATATATTATATATATACATACAGAGAATCATGAAAAGGTGGGAGTTGCCATACAAACTGTAAGAGGCTAATTAATTAAGATGAGCTATTATCAGCATGAGAAAAAAACTTTTGTAGTGATAATCAAGATGGCCCATTTAGACAGTTGACAAGAAGGTGTGAGGATACTTAACATGGGGAAATAGATTCAATATGTGTAACGACCCAGCCACTCCCAGTCTCTATTCAAACCCAAGTTAATGGTATCTAGTTTGCATATTAATTCAGGATCAGCAGTTTCTCTTTGGAGTCTGTTTTTGAAGCTTTTCTGTTGCAAAATTGCCATCCTTAAGTCTGGTACTGAACGGCCAGAACTATTTAGTTTAGAGAAACAGGAAATGGTTGGCAGCTCTTCCAGTTGTTTCTCTTACTGCCGACTTAGGGGTGTGGCCCCCACTATTTTAGTCCTGGTTCTTTTACATACCTTAGGGAACACCTAAGCAGAAAGTCCATTATTAACCATGGCTATTTTATTATTGAAGCAAGGAAAAGAAAACTTTAAACAAGATAAAACACAACTTCTGTCACAATCTTTTCTGTCTTTGTCTCTGTGGAGCAGAGAGCTTGAAGCAGAGATTACACCTTTGAGTGGATTGCCTCCTGGGGGTATTCTTTGTTTGGTAAAGTAAGATCAGAATATATTGATTCCCCAAATTATTGTGAATTCAGTTTTAGTATCTTATTACATACTCAAACTGTTTATAATTCTGCAAAATAATTTGTTTAACGGCAGGATGGGAAACCAATCTAACTACATCCTATGAAAATGAAGAAAAGTCAGTTACTTAGAAGAAGTCATTTAAGAAACTGTCTTGAGAGGCCAATTTATGAATATTAATAATCTTAAATCTAATTAAGTCTTATTTCTTTGTTTAGCTCCTGTCTCCTCTCCAGGAACACCTGGTCTAGCCACTGGGCGACTAGTAGGAGAAACATAGTATGGTCAGTTACAACAATATTTCCATAGTCCAGTAAAATCATTATATGAATTTAAATCTACAATCTTGGCAGTTTCTTAGTTAACTTTCTCTCACCAATTCACACTGAAGTTTTGGGGAGGTTCTCCTTAGGGTGGTTTCTTCTTGGGTCTTCTCTTTCTTTTCTTATATGGCAGTGGCAGCGGCAGCTTGTTTGTAGAGATGAACAGGCTGAATTGTGATATGCTTGCTATCTAAGCAGAGGTGCTTGTTGCTGAGGGTTGCTGTCTAAGCAGAGGTTTTTAAAAAAAATACTTTTCTCATTCCTATTTCCAAGAAATTATAGGAAAACACACCTCTTTCAAGCTGATTTAGATCTATGGTTGGTGTCACTTTCATTGGTTGCATGCCTTTCGGGTTTGCTTAGGTGACACCTTCAGTTTCTGAATATACAACCTGCCTAAAGACTATGCTGCATTTCTTTAATTACCTTTGTTCTTCTTGTGGCAGGAAAGCATCAGAGAACTTTTAAAGTTAGGGAGAATTAAAACTTTCTATTTGGTCCATTTTCTGAGATACTCTTCCAATTTTATTAGCATTTGACAGGAAATGAAATTCTGTTTTCAAAAAGTTGAAACACTCCTATTCTTTTATATAAAGGTTTTAGTTCTCATAACAGTCTTTGTAAATTAAAAAACTCTTAAAAAATCTTTAGTTTAAATAATTAAAATTGCTGATTCTTATAGCAATTTTTGGAGAGATGATTCTTGTCTTCCTGAGTTGAGTGAGATTTGCTTATGCACTGCTGTTACCTATGGTTTTCAGAACCCGCAGCAGTGGTAACTTAACTGCTTAACTCCAGGTGGTGTCAGGAGTGAATCAGTGGGAACACAGCAATTCCGTCTGATAAAAGATTAATGCAAGTAAATGTGCTGTACCTAAGGGTATGTCTACACTACGAAATTAGGTCAATCTTATAGAAGTCAATTTTTAGAAATTGATTTTATACAGTCGATTGCGTATGTCCACACAAAGCGCATTAAGTCGGTAGAGTGAGTCCTCACTACCGTGGCTAGCGTCGACTTTCAGAGTGTTGCACTGTGGGTAGCTATTCCACAGTTCCCGCAGTCTCCGCTGCCCATTGGAATTCTGGATTGAGCTCCCAATGCCTGATGGGGCAAAAACATTGTCGCGGGTGGTTTTGGGTACGTGTCGTCAGTCACCCCTCCTTCCGTAAAAGCAATGGCAGACAATCATTTTGCACCTTTTTTCCGTGCAGTCGCCATACTGCTGTCAGCAGACGGTGCAGTAGGACTGCTAACCATCATTGTCATCCACCATCATCATCGTCATCCACCGCTTCTGCTGCAACTCTGCTCTCCTAGTGCCATGAATCTACCTCGCAGTTCCTCTCATCGATCTGTATAGATATCTATTCTCGTGGCATCCGTCGTCATCCACCGCTTCCGCAGCAACTCTGCTCTCCTGCAGATGCCATACCACGGCAAGCATGGAGCCCACTCAACTCACTGCTGCTGTTGTGAGCATTGCAAACACCTCGCGCATTATTCTTCAGTATGTGCAGAATCTGCAAAAGCAGGTGAGGAGGCGACGACAGCGCGATCATGATAGTGATGAGGACATGGACACAGACTTCTCTCAAAGCATGTGACCTGGCAATTTGGACATCATGATGGTAATGGGACAGGTTCATGCCATGGAATGCCAATTCTGGGCCCAGGAAACAAGCACAGACTGTTGGGACCACATAGTGTTGCAGGTCTGGGATGATTCCCAGTGGCTCTGAAACTTTTGCATGTGTAAGGGCACTTTCATGGAACTTTGACTTGCTTTCCCCTCCCTGAAGCACAAGAATACCAAGATGAGAGCAGCCTTCACAGTTGAGAAGTGAGTGGCGATAGCCCTCTGAAAGCTTGCAATGCCAGACAGCTATCGGTCAGTCAGGAATCAATTTGGAATAGGTAAATCTACTGTGGGGGCTGCTGTGATCCAGGTAACCAATGCAATCACTGAGCTGCTGCTATCAAGGGTAGTGACTCTGGGAAATGTGCAGGTCATAGTGGATGGCTTTGCTGCAATGAGGTTCCCTAACTGTGGTGGGGCGATAGACGGAATGCATATCCCTATCTTGGGACCAGACCACCTTGGCAGCCAGTACATAAACCGCAAGGGGTACTTTTCAATGGTGCTGCAAGCACTGGTGGATCACAAGGGACGTTTTACCGACGTCAACGTAGGATCACCGGGAAAGGTGCATGATGCTCACATCTTCAGGAATTCTGGTCCGTTTGAACAGCTTCAGGAAGGAACTTACTTCCCAGGCCAGAAAATTACCATTGGGGATGTTGAAATGCCTATAGTTATCCTTGGTGACCCAGTCTACCCCTTAATGCCACGGCTCATGAAGCCATACACAGGTACCCACGACAGTAGTAAGGAGCAGTTCAACTATAGGCTGAGCAAGTGCAGAATGGTGGTAGAATGTGCATTTGGACATTTAAAAGCTTGCTGATGGAGTTTACTGACTAAGTTAGACCTCAGTGAAACCAATATTCCCATTGTTATTGCTGCTTGTTGTGTGCTCCACAATATCTGTGAGAGTAAGGGGGAGACGTTTATGGTGGGGTGGGAGGTTGAGGCAAATAGCCTGGTGGCTGATTACACACAGTCAGACACCAGGGCGATTAGAAGAGCACAGCTGGGCGCCATGCACATCAGAGAAGCTTTGAAAACCAGTTTCATGACTGGCCAGGCTATGGTGTGACAGTTCTGTTTGTTTCTCCTTGATGAAAACCCACCCCCTTGGTTGACTCTACTTCCCTGTAAGCCAACCAACCTCCCCCCTTTGATCACCACTTTCAGAGGCAATAAAGTCATTATTGTTTTAAAATCATGCATTCTTTATTAATTCATCACACAAATAGGGGGAAAACTCGCAAGGTAGCCCGGGAGGGTTGGGTGAGGAGGGCAGCATCGGGTTGGGTGGTGGATGAGGGGAAGCGGGAAGGACAAGGCCACACTACAGTTCAAAACTTATTGAATGCCAGCCTTCTGCTTCTTGTGCAATCCTCTAGGGTGGAGTGGCTGGGTGCCCATAGCCTCTCCCCCTTCTCCCGCGTTCTTGGGCGTCTGGGTGAGGAGGATATGGAACTTGGGGAGGAGGGCACGCGGTTATACAGGGGCTGCAGCAGCGGTCTGTGCTCCTGCTGCCTTTCCTGCAGCTCCACCAGATGCCCGAGCATGTCAGTTTGCTCCCCCATTAGGCTCAGCATCACGCTCCTGCCTCCTTTCATCGCGCTCCTGCCTCCTCACATCATGCTCATTTAATGCTTTCCTGGACTCTGCCATTTTTTGCCTCCACGCATTCTGCTGACCTCTTTCAGTGTGGGAGGACTGCATGAGCTCTGAGAGCATTTCATCATGAGTGCGTTTTTTTCGCCTTCTAATCTGAGCTAGCCTATAGGGCGGAGATGTTAGGGGGAGCATAGAAACATTTTCAGCTGAGGGAGGAAAAAAAGGGAGAGTAGTATTTAAAAAGATACATTTTAGAGAACAAAGGAAAGACTATTTCACACTGAATAAAGCGATTCACAGTGCATAGCACATGTGCTTTTGGTACAAGATTGCATTTTGCCTCTTATATTGAGTGCCTGCCGGTTTGGTGTGAGACATCACACACGCTCAGCTGGGCAACAGAATTCGGCTTGCAGGCAGCCATGGTAAGGCAAAGGGTTTTGGCTTCTTCAACCTTCATAACATGTGGGAATGGTTTCAAACAGCAGCGCCCTCCTTTCCCATACCAAGCAAAGCCTGTTGGGTTGGCCATTTAAAAGGAGGGGCTGTGGTTTTAGGGTGAATGTGCAGCACAACCCCCCCCCAATTCTCTGGGGTGATCACTTCACCCCACCACCCAACGCATGGCTAGTATCAGGGAAGATCCCTGTCAGCCAAAAGTGACCAGCTCAGCATGAACGGGCCTCCCCGCACCGCGTGGCTAACAGCAGGGATGATTTCTTTTCAGCCAAAGGCAAACAGCCCAGCAGGAATGGGCACCTCTGAATGTCCCCTTAAACAAATTTCCCGTATTTCAACCAGGTGACCATGAATTATATCACTCTCCTGAGACTAACACAGAGAGTACCTCCAGGAGAGCTTCATGAAGATATTCCTGGAGGATTTTGGCTCCATCCCCAGACACGTTAACAGATTTTTCCAGTAGCTATACTGGCCGAGAATGCATCCCAAGTCTTCAGGGCAAATTAATCATTAAACACGCTTGCTTTTAAACCCTGCATTATATTTACAAAGGTACACTCAGCAGAGGTGCCTTTTCCAGCTTCATGGTCCAGGAGCCCACCTTGGGAGGGTTGGGAGGGTACTGGCTCCAGGGTGATGAACAGTTCCTGGCTGCCAGGAAGGAGGGATGCTCCGCTTGCCTGCTGTGCGTTATCCTCAACCTTTTCCTCCTCCTCATCCACAAAATCCTCATCCCTGTTGCGTGAGACTCCCCTCTTGTAGGTGTCCACGGACAGTGGTTGGGAAGTGGTAGGGGCTCCCCCTAGAATTGCATTCAGCTCATATTAGAAGCAGCATGTATGAGACTCTGACCCAGAGCAACTGTTTGCACCCTTTGTTTTTTGGTAGGCTTGCCTCAGCTCCTTAACTTTCATGTGGCACTGCTGTGTGTCCCTGTTGTAGCCTCTGTCCATTATGCCCTTTAGAGATTTTGGCAAATATATTGGCATTTCGTCTCTTGGAACGGAGTTCTGCCTGCAAGGATTCTTCTCCCCATACAGCGATCCGATCCAGTACCTCCCGTTCAGTCCATGCTGGAGCTCTTTTGAGATTCTGGGACTCCATGGTCACCTGTGCTGATCAGATTGCCACGCTGGCCAAACAGGAAATGAAATTCAAAAGTTCCCGGGGCTTTTCCTGTCTACCTAGCCAGTGCATCTGAGTTGAGAGTGCTGTCCAGAGCGGTCACAATGGAGCACTCTCGGGTAGCTCCCGGAGGCCAATACCGTCAAATTGAGTCCACGCTACCCCAAATTCGACCCAGCGAGATCGATTTTAGCATTCCTCCCCTCGCTGGGGAGGAGTACAGAAATCAATTTTAAGAGCCCTTTAAGTCGACAAAACAGGCTTGGTCATGTGGTTGGATGCAGGGTTAAATCGACCTAATGCTGCTAAATTCGACCTAAACTCGTAGTGTAGACCTGGGCTAAAACTGCAGTTCATTAGATTTGAGCACACACAGACATAAGCAATAAGTTTAGAACATCCCTGATATTTACCTAAAATCTGGAACAGTATTGAGTAATTAGCAGCAGGTACGGAGTGGCCAGTTGCTCACCTGCTGGGGAAAAAAAGTGTCAGGAAAAACATCTCTTAAGATGGCTTCAGAGGACTGCTCCAAAGTACACTCTATAGCAGTGGTTCTCAAACTTTTGTACTGGTGACCCCTTTCACATAGCAAGCCTCTGAGTGCGACCCCCTTATACATTAAAAACACTTTTTTACATATTGAACACCATTATAAATGCTGGAGGAAAAGCAGGGTTTGGGGTGGAGCCTGACAGCTCGCAATCCCACATGTAATAACCACACAACCTCCTGAGGGGTCCCGACTCCCAGTTTGAGAACCCCTGTTCTATAGCTAATCCTTTTTATAACTAACTTCTACAAAACACATAGGTTATAATGACCCTTTCTGGATCATCACTTTTACTAATTTTCAATAACCTTCTAATACCAGAGGCGCTCAGACTCAAGGTCTTCCATCCACTTATCTCTTTCAGTCTCAATTATTTACTTTCTTTCCCCTCCTCCCATTCTGATTAACAGAAATTGCCAGCTATTTTTGACCTTGCCTCTAAAAGCCTGTTTTCCAATTAACTCTGTACTATGTGGTGTTCTATTTTATTAATTGATGGTGGCTGAATGCGTATAATATGCTTGCAATTGGCTTGATCACATTCTGGGATACACACACCCCTCAAATCCAGGGTAACACTGGCAGTAATTAACTACTCATCAATATAAATATTCTATACTTAAATGGCTTCTTGCATTAGTAATTAGGTTAGCAAGACCATTAGCTTGATGTCCCATCATGAACTTATTTTACTGTTTGCATAGCAATTATATTAGGAGCTCTGCACTACTTAGCCAACATATTTGCAAGTGTGCATTTCACAAATGTTTCCTATTTCAACATTTCAGAAATAAACAAAAGGTTTAAACATCTCCAACTTCATATTTTTCTCTAAAACACAAGTGGAGGTTTTTCTTTGAAAAGAAAAGGGGGGTTGGCAGGGCTTGCTTTACTCCTAGATTTATTGCTCTGATAACACACCCTACATTCCTTTTATAATTAGGTCCCTTCCTAAAACATGAATGGTTTCATGGCTAATGAGGTTATCTTCTTGATGTTTGCTTGTTCTGGAGACACAAAATAGAAATCTTCCGGAATTTCTTAGATTAGCTTTAATATTTTGTAACATAACTATCTACATTTATGTACTGTTATATTTAAGCATCTTAGCTATAATGTACCTGTAACTATTCAGTAAAGGCACAAATAAGTTTGTAATGACCTAATATTAAAAATGTTATAATTTGTATTATCATTCTTGCATCAGTTATGAGGTCTGTCCCCTACAGGAGATGATGATAGCTGCCTGCAATAGGATGTCATTGTAGATACAAGGTTGTGATGGTGTCTTGGCTTGAGGCTGATTCATAGTGAAATGGTTCTGCTAATAGTATAAAGAAACCTAGGTTAAAATCGGATCTGTTTTACACAAATGTAAATCTGGAATGATTTCATTGCAATCAGTAGAGTTTCTGCAAATTCACCTACAAAAACTTTAAGGGGCAGTTATGGTTGCTGCGGCACAACAGGACTTCTTCTGCCTGTGCCTTTCCAGAAGTCAAGACATCAAAACCCCAGACTCAAACACTGGAAAACCAGGAAATGTTGCAGCAAGGTCCAGCCATATATCCCTTAACAGCATCTAGCATTACAACAAAAAGCAACCTCAAATGTTGGGGAAAAAAACAGGAAATGTTCAGTTGAAATGCTGCCATGTATCCCTTAAGAATGTTAACAGTACAACAAAAAGCCAATCACATACTTAAACCTTAACTGTGCTTTTCCTGGTTAACTCTTCCCATACAACACACCAAGACAAACTTAATTCTGCCCTGAGGGGGGATACTGTAAGGTTCTCACTACATTAAAGTACCTTGTCCCTCCATAACAAACAATGCCATTTTGTGAGGGTCCAATTATTGATTGGACTGATGCAATGTGACCCAAAGTATCATGACACTCAGATCTACTTGTCTCCAATATGATGGCTTATGGGAGGGTAGAGTTAAGGTGTGTGGGGAGAATCATACTTAGCTATTGGAGAAAAAACCGTTTGTCTTATATCTGTAGGCATCTAAGTCTCAGGATGAAAGCCTCTCAGCATCTGACTGCAGAAAGGCTGCTGATGGGCTCTCCCCTCGTTGTAGGGCCAGATCATTGTGCTGTCAAGCTTAATTTGGGAGGGCTTCTCTTTGGCCTCAGATGAGCTAGAGGATTTATTTGATGCTAAGCACATGTCCACTGTAGAGAAACTCTAGGATAGTTACTTCTTGGGGACAGAGCCTATCTTTTCATGTTTCTTACAGTAGCTTAATATACACATCAGTGACTTAATTTCTATAATGTTTTGTCTGGTGAATCAAGGTGACAATGAACTAGGAATTTCCATGACCTCTGGTCAAACAAATTCTTTCTGGACACAAATAATTATGCCCTTGGGGATACAGGCCCTATTTTGTGGTGGGATTCTGCTTGTTAGTTAACAGAATTTGTTCTTTGGGTTAAATTAAACATTTTCCATTTCATTTTTAGGCCTTGGTGAGTTGATTGATGACTATCATCCAACAGCGTTGCCTCAGTTTAGCAATTTCAATGAATCAGTTCAAGACCCAACAAGGAACATGTGAAACAATCAATCCACAAGAACACTTTGTCTACATACACACTGAAACCAAAATAACTAAACTGGTTTTTAATTCACAGCTCTAGTTATTTTGGGTGTTGGATGCTTATTTCAGATTAAGAGACTTGCTCATTTAAACAAAATAATTTAAACAATTAATTTAAACAAATTTTTAAATCAAAGTAGGAAACTCTTAATCCGGAATGTGTCCATACATAGATCTGCATTGAACTAACTAGAGCTGTAAGTAAAAACAGACTTAGTTATTGTAGTTCAAATTTGTGTGACTTCAGAAAATAGTTCCTGAGACTGTACCACTGCTCACAAGTCCACTGCTATGGCTTTGTGAGCGCCCTGCCCCCACTCCATATCTAGGGGGATGTTGTTCAGAGTGGCAAGAATGATGCAAGGGCCAGATAGAAGGGGGAGGGAGGAAAGGAGAATGCATGCCAGGGCTAGGCCCCTTCTCCTTGGATTCTCTGCCCACCATTCGCCACCCATAAGGGGAGAGAGCAAGCTGATTAGCCCTTGCACTCCCCACTCAACAATGATTTAAACCCCTCCTGGGCTTTCAGAGGGGTCTCCTGCCCCTTTAACTACTTGTAAACTGCCAGCAATCCTATCAGGGAGAAACTGTGTGGGGAGTACAGGTCACATGGCAACAGCAAGATTGAAGCTCTTCCCCATGCTGACAGCTGTCCACTGCTACATCTCTAAGAAATATCTCCTGTGAGGTCCACTACCAAGTCCACAGCAGTGATGCTTCTGGGGAACATTTTCCTGGAATTGTCAATGTGCTAGATTGCATCTCAGTAACATCTCCTCAGCAGGCAAGAAAACCTCACAGATATTTCTGTAGGTTAGCAGGATTGGATTCTGACAGAGGGGGTGGATTTGCCTTGCATAGAAATAACTTTTGGCAACAGGGATTAGAAATTGGGAAAGCCTGCAGTAATTCCCCCAACACCTTCTCTGCTCTCCTTCTAAATATATAAAGTTAAGTGTTTGTAGTGGTTAATATTGCTTAATATTTTGTGGGGAGACCAGTTATTTTGGAAGTGTTCTGAGTAGCTACTGTGCATGCTGGGTAAGCTGAATAGTAACGAAGCCAGACTGAACTGGAAGTAGTAACTGGAGAACACTGGAGATTTTCTTGCAAAGGGCTGGAGGAAGTGGAGATTGTGGGCCAGATTTTTAAAAGTATCTATGCACCTAATTATACAGATAGATGCCTCGTGGGATTTTGAAGTGTGTCGGTGCCTACATGCCTTAGAAACTGCCCCTTTGTATCTTGTCTAAGTCACTCTTGAAAATGAGACTCAGACACTTAGGACTAGATCCATAAAGGATTTAGGCACCTAACCACTTCAGGTGCCTAAGTCCGACAATTTACATTTTTGCTGGTGGGTACATATACAGCCACCTGAGTCCTGACACCGCTGAACTGCTCAGTGAATAAGCCCCAGCGGGATCCTCAGGGTAGATGAAGGGATGACTCATCTGTGAGGCATGATTGGATAGGTGTGCTCAGAGGCCATCTACTGGAATGTGCCTTGCACAAAACAGTGGTGCCCTTTACCCCAGTGGTTAGAGCATGCATGCAGGACATGGGAAACAAGTTCAAATCCCCACTCTGTCTGATTTGGTGTAGAGGCTTGAACCCAGGTCTCCAATCTCCCAGGCAAGCACATGGAACTATAGTGTATTCTGGGGTGGGGATCTCAGGCTTCTGCAAAGCTGTTATTGTTTGTATGACCTACTTATGGGTAGCTACTTTATTGGTGCATGGGCTTCGATCCGACTTTCCCACATCCCAGGGGAGTCCCCTAACTGCTGAGCTATGGAGAGCTCTCTCTGGCCCAGTGGAACAGCTTTGACATGAGAGACTGAGACGCCTACCCCAGAATACCCTCTAGCACAGTGGTTAGGGCATTCACCCAGGAGATCTATATTCAAGTCCATGCTCCCAGTCAGGCAGAGTGGGGATTTGAATCTGAGTCTCCCACATGCTAGAGCCTGGGCTGTGAGAATCCACCAGGAGGTGGGTCCCAGAACCCAGCCTGAGCCCCAGTGTCTACATTACAATTTTATAGCCCTGCGGCCAAAGCCCCGCAAGCCCAAGTCATCTAACCTGGGCCAGCCACAGGTGTTTTATTGCAGTGTAGACATACCCTGTGAATCCCATAGCTGGGCATCAGTAGTATACCGCCCAATAGTACTCATCATCATGTATTTTTGACAGGTTTCCACACCCTTTTTATGGTTTATGTCCCCCCTCTTGGCCCATTTCTGGTCATGTACACATTTGGCGCCAATGGCCATTTTGAATTTTTTTCCTTTTTTTTTTTTGTATTTGGGAATGTTAGGGGTGCTTGTGTTTTGACATGTTTGTCTGGGTTTGCTGAGAAAAATTAAAGAAAAGAGAAATTAAGAAGAGTTTTTAAAAATAAAGAATACAGTTGAGAAAAGCAAGAGAAGCTGTGTCACTTAGCACGTGGCAATAAGAGGAGCACAGAGGATTTTAAAAATGCTTTAGAAAAAATAAGGATTATTTTGAAATAAATTAAAGAAAAGCAAAAAGGGTTATTAAATAAGATGAAAAATAAAGAAAATGGTTTTAAAGAAATTAAAGAATACAGGGCAAAGAGATTTTAAAGGAGAGAAGCAGCAAACTTACCCAAGCAGATGTCCTTAGTGAAATGACAACTATCTGGGACAGCGAGCCCTAGGGGCAAACCACACCAGACCAATCAGAAGCTGTTCTACAGCTACGTCATAGACTGTTTCAGGAAGAATGCAATCATATCATACCAAGATTTTAAATCAAGATCCACCTGCTCCTCTCTCCCGCCCCTCCTTTCTGTTTGAAGATGTAAGATAAACAGTAAACAAACCCGTTTTAAAAATTCTTTTGTTAACAGTGAAATAAAGGTGTTCTATTTCTCTCTCAAAAAAAATACACCTGCTTGCTTTTTAAAGTTTTGCCTATAGGAAAACTTCTGTAAAGAAATTATACAAAAACATGGGCTAATTGAAAAGAAAAAAAATGCAGCGCATGCAAAAGAGTTAACACTTCTTACCAGAGATAAGGAGTCTGTTTTCCCCCACCATACACAGACTTTCTTCTTTCCTAATTTTTTTTAAATCTAAACCAAGTACAAACAAACAAACTTTTGAAACATTAAAGGGAACAGGCAGGTAGATTTCTTTATTTAGTTTTGTTAAAGAAACTTGTGAAAGTTATAACAAACTTCCTTATTTTATTTACTAGAAACTGACTTTAGCTTTGTAAAAGGGTGAATGTCATTTACAATAAAAATTTAAGAGGAATGAATAACTGCATGAAGGAGTAAGATAAATATCCCCCTCTCCTGTTATTTGAAGCTGTTAACTACTGCAACAAAATAGTGTTTATTAGGAATAAAGCTGTATACAAATTTTAAAAGACAAGACATGTGACTGCATGAAGTTCAGCTATAGCCTCGCTGAAGAAACACCACTCATCCCCATTCTTGACTTTTCCCCCTTTTGCTAAACATGCAGTGTTTAATCATTTCAAAATAGTTTTTAAAAGTTTAACATGAAAATACAGCATTGAAATAGCTATAACGTAACAAGGCCTCTTTTAGGAATGTTTCATATGCAGTGAGGCCTATTTGAGGCAGCAAGTATTTTTTAAAAGCGGCAGCGATAGCACAGGCTTAGAATCATAGAATCATAGACTATCAGGGTTGGAAGGGACCTCAGGGGGTCATCTAGTCCAAACCCCTGTCCAGAGCAGGACCAATCCCCAACTAAATCATCCCAGCCAGGGCTTTGTCAAGCCTGACCTTAAAAACCTCAAAGGCAGGAGATCCCACCACCTCCCTAGGTAACGCATTCCAGTGTTTCACCACCCTCCTAGTGAAAAAGTTTTTCCTAATATCCAACCTAAACCTCCCCCACTGCAACTTGAGACCATTACTCCTTGTCCTGTCATCCGCTACCACTGAGAATAGTCTAGATCCATCCTCTTTGGAACCCCCTTTCAGGTAGTTGAAAGCAGCTATCAAATCCCCCCTCATTCTTCTCTTCTGCAGACTAAACATCCCAGTTCCCTCAGCCTCTCCTCATAAGTCATGTGTTCCAGTCCCCTAATAATTTTTGTTGCCTTCCACTGGACGCTTTCCAATTTTTTCACATCCTTCTTGAAGTGTGGGGCCCAAAACTGGACACAGTACTCCAGATGAGGCTTCACCAATGTCGAATAGAGGGGAACGATCACGTCCCTCGATCTGCTCGCTATGCCCCTACTTATACATCCCAAAATGCCATTGGCCTTCTTGGCAACAACGGCACACTGTTGGCTTAATTAAATAATGTACACCTACAGAGATGCTAAGCTTACTTAATTTCCATCATTAAATAATCATCATCGCAGCATAAAGATTTTAGTCTGAAGGACATACCTAGTAAGAAAGCCCCTGTTTACAGGAATGTAAATTGTAAAGAAATGACAATATACCGGTAACCAGTTACAATGTATTTAACACATTTTTAATTGTTTTATAATAAAAGTTTAAAGGAGAGAAATTATGTCGCAACAGCCCCCCTCCTTTTTTTCCCTAGAAGAAAACTGTGTGAAAGAGGTAGATAAAAATGGACTCCCTCCCCTTCTTATTTGAAGAAATGACTTTTTAAAAATTAATTTTCAGGGGACCCCCCCCCCAGTCCTCCTCTTTTTTAAAAAAACAGGCTGAGGCCTATAAATAGACAGAGAAAACTGGACATAGTGTTCAAAGAAATAAGACTTCAGTCATTATGGAGAGCAATGAAATCGAAAGGGAAAATATTATTTTGTGTGTGCCACCATGATTTTTATACATGTGAGGTGTTTAAAATAAAAAGCCATTATCTTTTGCTAAATAGGATGATGCCTTTTTCCTTGAAATATCCCAAACTACACTAGAAGGGTTAAATTTTGGTAAGATGTTTAATATTTTACAGAAATATGGCTTATTCTTGAAAGAAATGTTTTTAAAGTTTTTATTTTTTTAATTTAGACCACAATGGTAGTCAAATTCCATGAACAGCTTCTGATTGGTCCCGTGTGATTTGCCCCTAAGGCTCACCGCCCAGAATAGTTATTTCACTAGGGGCAGCTGCTTGGGTAAGCTTGCTGCTTCTCTCTTGTTTGAAATCTCTTTTCCATGTATTCAGTGATACAGACTCTATATCTTTTCTTTAAAATCTTTTTCTTCCTGTATTGTCTCAACTCTATACTCTAGAAAAAAGGATTATTTTGAAATATAGAGTTGAGAAATCAAAGAGGATTTTAAAGAAATTAAACAATAGAGTTGTGCTTGTTCCAAAAGGTTTAAGAAAGAAAAGAGTTTTTTAAGAATAAAGAATGCGTTTTAAAGCAGAGTACATGGCAGAGTATGAGAGCAAAGAGGGTTTTAAAAGTTTAGAAAAAAGGATTTTAAAAGGCTCCTCTTACTGCCATGAGCTCTGTGACACAGGTTCTCTTGCTTTTCTCAACTCTATTCTTTATTTTTTTAAAACTTTTCTTAATTTCTCTTTTCTTTAATTTTTTTTCTCACAAAACCATGTCAAAACACAAGCACCCCTAACATTACCCAATACAAAAATTAAAAAATGAAGAAAAATATTTTTTTTAAATTGCTGAAGACACCAAATGTGCGCATGACTGGAAATGGGATTGGAAGGCAAGCTATAAGTCATAGAAAGAACGTGGAAGCCTGTCAGAAGTACATGGTGATGAGTACTATGAAGTGGTATACTACTGGCACCTAACTCATCCCTTGTGTTATCTAGGGAGACTGGTCCACTAACTTGGGGCTGAGGATCCTGCTGTCTGGGTAGGGTGCTAAACATTAGGCACTGCAATGCTCGGTGTTGCAATGCCTAAGTCCTTTGGAGATCTCGCCCTAAATCACTTTTGAAAATGGGATTTAGACCTTGCAATACTGTGTGAAGCAGCACCTAAATACCTTTTAAAAATTTAGTCACTTAGACCCAGTCTTTTGAAAATGGGACTTAAGAGCGTAAGTCATTTTGGCACTCTTGAAAGTGCCAAGAAGCTGTCTCTACCTGCAGAAGGCTGCAGGGTATGAGACCTGTTCAGCTTAGGTTTGTACAGTGATTACCACAGTGAGACCCTGGCTTATAATTCAGGTCCTGAGGCATCACTGCAATAACAATAGTAGGAGCGGGCTGGAGTGTATGCGGGCCAAAGACTTATTGCTGCAGAGAACTGTTGAATGGTAAGTGGTCTTGCAGGGCATGAGACCTGGAGGGAAAACAAAATCTACATCCCTGCATCCTCTGTCACTTACAAATCTCGCTCTGTCCTCTACAAGAAGCTTCATCAGAGTTCCATCAGCTGTCTAGGGCTCATAGCAGCAGCCAGTGTGATTCTGGCATTTCTCCCTCCCCAGGCACTAAAACAAGACGCAATTCTGTTAAAAAGTGACAGCTGAGCATTGACTGCTGTATGAATAGACAGGGATGGCCCATTGTTTCCGTTTAAAACAGAAGTGATCAAAATCATTTCCTTTGAAACACAAGGAGTGACCATAAAAACAATTTACTGTACATCTAAAGTGCCCAGGATGGTTACAGGTAAAAAATATATACAAATTAATCATTCCCAGGTCATGGAGGTATCTTGCCATCTGACACTGCTCTCAGATGTATCTCACCCTGGATTTTTCCATGTGAGAAATGTATGGGAGTAACAAGAATCTATTTAACAGGTAGAATATTTAAAGCCCTACTACACAGTTATTTCCATAGTGCTATATTTTAACTGGTTGCAAGAAAAGACAGCATAAAACAATGTTCCCCTACTCTCTCTTCTTCCTTAATACTTCCCACCAAAGAGAAAGATGTTCTGCTTTTTAAAAAGGGATGTTAAATCCTCCGAATTAGAATTACATTCTCAGCAGGTTTTCCCCCTATGGATTACTTACTGTATCACAACAAGAATTTCCTTTCTAGTACTACTGCTCATTGTGCAATTAAAAGGAGTTCTCTCCCCTGCAGCTCTTTGCCATCTCTGAATGCTAATCTGGACATCTGGTTTTGGAGCTTACCGTCCTGCCAAGTAGAAAGACTTTGAATGTTTTGCCAAATCATTTACTCAGTCTTGAATTTATAGCCTAATTTTAGGAAAACTACTAAGGAGAAATTGTGAGTGAATGTGGCCTAACAGCCAAAGTCAATTGTTTTATAACAACTTTTTACCCTATTCATTTTGATCAGTGTGGTTCACAGACTGCTACCTGTGAATCACAGCAACAAAACTTGCTACGATTCAAACAGAAGAGTGGCCATAAAAATGTGTAACAGAAATAACCTAACATGGGATGAATGCTTCTGGCATAAAAATGGATTCTGCACCATGAATCATGAGGTAGTAAGATGTGTGAAACAAAAACAAGCTGCCTCCAAGTTTCGTAAGTCCCAAGATTTACAGAGAAACGTATAAATAAAAGAGCAAAAACTAGGTCATGCAAACACCCAGCATTACAGCAAAGAGGAAAACACCCAAATCAATGCAAAACATTGTCTTTAATAGAGTAAACTTAAAAAAAAGTGACTTCACTTAGTTAGCTGTGCTTCTGCTTTGGGATTTGAAAAGCTGCTTCTCTTGTTAACTGCCCTTCTAGCTTTCATTCTCCTGGTTCTGACATTTATGATTTTGGCCTGCTTTCTCAATGTTTTCTTTTCATCTGGCTTGCCCAGTTGTGACAGTTATTCCAACAAAATGCTGCCACGGCGGCAGCTGCAGCTGCAAACAAACTTCAGGCCTTAAATTCAATACAGACAAAGAGACTCATGAAAGCTAAATGAGCATAATGAATACTAACCGTGTTTTTAGAAATGATGGCTTCTCACCCCAGCAGCCAACACCTTGCCACCCTCATGCCCAACCTCCAGTGCCTCTCACTGAGGTTGCAGCTAAATTAGCTGTTATGCTGGGGCAAGAAGTGGTGTCTGGGGAATTAAAAAGGAATGCAGGGAAAGGGGGAACTGGAGCTAGTGCATAGCGGAAAGTCAGCAGGGAGAGAGAAATAGGAGATAAAGTGCAGTTCATAAGAGGGGTCACGCAAATGATGCCTTTGGATGACCCTGGTTCTGGCAGGCAATATGTCCAGTGCCCTGGCATAACTTAGCTGGCTCCGGCTGCTCTGCCAATGGCTGTTATGGGCAGATGGGGTTTGGGAGTGCACAGGGAAGATCTGGCCATGTCCCCTTTCTCAGCTATCCCCTATGCCAGCTGTGGGAAGTGGGCGTGATACAGGAACTGCTATGCTAACAGCTTCAGGGGGGTCAATCTGTGGCTGCAGCGCTGAGGATTCAAGAGTGAAATCTGACTGCCTTACCCAGGTGCATATTTTCATTGACTTCATTCAGTGGGAGCCCTCACAACAGGCAAGCAGCTTTTCCTCCTTCAGTGATGAGGTAAAATGAGTAATCAGTGCTAAACCCTGTCTCCATAGTTCCATAGTGTTTCTGAACACAATGCCTGAACTCTGGGCCAAAGTTCAATTTTCACATGTCTTTCTTTTGCCCTTATATTTCCTTGATTATAATGCTGATGAAAGATCATTTTCTTTCATGCCCTTTGATTGTTTCAATCACTGTTTGGATTCACATCCCTCACCACTAAAAAGAATTTAAAGTAGAAAGGGAAAGGATCGAGTGTGTGACTTTGGAAATGAAGGGGGGAGGAAAGAGAGAAAGAACGCTGGAAGCAGATGGAAAAGAACGAACCACGGCCAAACAGCTAAGGAATCCAGCCTGAAGCTCTTTCCAGTCAATTGGGCTGTGAGTCAGATTTTTTTAGTTTTGTGTTACATAGCACAAGATACTAAATAGTCTATGCAGCTAGAAAAAAAAAACCCTCCAAAAAACCCCACACATTCTTTACAGCATTTTGATAATTCTCTTTTTCCTTTTTAAAAGGAAGAATCTTCAAATACATTTCAGACAGAGAAATGGTCAACATTACGTCTGCAATGAAAGCCAATCCTTGAGAATTAGGTTTGTTTATGAGATGGTCCAGAATCACAAAGGAATTGGAGCACTGTGGGACCAAATTGTCAAAGTAGCCTTCCCTCAGCCTCTAAATTTGCACCTACCCAGTTTTGTGAAAGCAAGCGGCACTTGCGTGAGGAAAGTGATTATTTTAGATGTTGGTCTGCCCAATTGTTACACAGAAAGATGGGCCTGTGTCTGTAAAACTGCAACAACAATTTTAGATGCTGCCTCGGAAAATTTGGTTCTTAAAATTTTGCCATAATGTCTTCTTCACTTACTTCTGCTGAACTGTGCCTGCCTTTGAAGAAACTTATCAGGCTAATTTGTAATGAAGGTATACAAGAGGATAGATCCCTTGCTCTCCTCCACCCTGGCAGCTGTGCTCCCTCGTGTCAGCTTCTGACTTGAGCCAAAAGTACAGTAATGAAGCCTGAGGTTCACTAGGTATGTTACCAGTGGGGTACCTCAGGGTTCTGTACTAGGTTCTATGTTGTTTAATATATTAATGATCTGGAAAAAGTAGTGAGGTAGTAAAGTCTGCAGATGACACTAAGTTATTTCATCAAACCCAAAGAAGACTGAAAGGAACTTCAGAGGGATATATAGAAGCTAGAAGAATGGATAATGTGATAGCCAGTAAAGTTGGTGTTAATAAATGCAGAGTAATGCATACTGGTGGGACAATTTTAAACCACTTGTACATTTTATAGGATTCTAGATTAACTACCAATTCAGGAAAGAGGCAACATTATGGACAACTTAATGAAGATCTCAGCTCAATGTGCAGCTGCAGTAAAAACAAAACAAAATAACCCAAACAAAAAACAGGGTGGGGAAAATGATGTTAGGATGCATAAACATATGGGATTATCACCTCATGTGAAGGAGAAACAGAATTAGAGTGAGTTCAGAGAAGGATGATGAGAGAACTAGGGGCACAGAAAAACTCATATCAAAAGAGACTAAAGATTGGGATAGTTTACCTTAAAAAGACAATAATCAAGAGGGGACATTATAAAAGTATATAAAATAATGAATGAAACAGAAATGGGAGATTGGGGGCTTCTGTACTTCCTGTGTCAGAGCACAAGAACAGGGCTATTGCTTCTGTGCTGCAGAGAGCACAATTACTCCTAATATAGTGGAGATAGCACCTTGGATCACAGGGTAACCAAGAAAACATAATGCATCAACTATACCTTCCTTCATCTGAGTACACCCATAAATACTACTAGCCAGGAACCCTCCATAGAGCAACACCACAAACATTTTGGTCCAGATGTTTGTGAGGAAAGGACAGGGGGTGGGGGTGCAGAGGCTCCTTTTCCCTCCTCCAGAGCCTGCTCTCCATCATTTGTACTCTTTCCCCCTAGTTCATAGCACAAGGGGTTCTCTGAGTTAAACAAACAGGTGAAAGAAAAGTCCTCTCTCCTCTCCTTCCCTTATGAGTGAGGAGAATCTGTGAGAAAACAAAGAAAGACAAAGTTGGCCTATCTTTCTAGCCATCTTTCAGGTCTATCAGGGTCTATTGCCCCTTAGTGGGGACTATCTCCTGACCCGCCTCTTGGGGCACACTGCTGTGCTACTAGTCAGTGCAGCTTTGGGAATGGTGTGTCCTGTGACTGTCCCCTTCTCAGCTGACATCTCTCTGTTGTCTACAGTCTTTGAGGCAGAAAAGCTCTCCTCCTGTTCACCACCCCTTCCTGTGGCCGTTTTCCTTTTTTTAAGCTCCTTCCCGCATTAGGCAGCACAAGCCTTGAAGGAGCTCCTCCTTAGTGCTGTGTAGGCCCAGAAGAGCTGGTTAGTCTCATCCACACCAGAGTGAGGGCATGTCCCTTCACAAGGACCATAATATTTCCTAAAGAATTTGTTCATTGGATGTTCATCTTCTGCCCTAGATGACTTTTCAGAAGATCCTCCTACACAGCACATGTTGTACAAGCAGGAGAGATTAGGCTGGAAAATGTCCCCTCTTATGCAAACTAACCAGTGTCTGTTGCCTTCTTGCCTTTTACCATTTCATGTAAGAACAGAGGCAAAGAATGAGGTGTTGTATAAACAGCAGAAAAGGAAAGCAGTTCCTGTGTAGAGACAAAAGGACGTCACAGACTGAAAGGAAGTCATCATCCCTATGTTGAAAGCTAAGACATAAGTGAATGTAGTGGTGATTGTGATAGACACTGCTGCCTCTGCATAAGTTTCAGCCATCTGCTTTTCCTCTTTACTTTTAACATCAGTCTGTTGCCAGCAGATGATAATGAACATGTCATCAACACCAACCCCTAAAAGAGGGGGAAAGATAACATGATCACACATAATCAACATCAATTGCTGAAGGAAAATGAAAGTCCTGTTGTGTATATATAAGGTAATATATTGTGTAATTAATGAGATAGCTCAACCACCAAGCAACTGTGTATGGGTTCCTTAGTGAATTAATGGAATAGACAAATCAGTTACATTGTACATCTCTTTGCACACAGTGCAGGAACATGCCCTAGAATAAATTCCTGACTGCTTTGTTAATTTTAATTGTAATGATATCACACCACAGGGCTAAGCTTTACATTATTTCCCTTGAGACTCTATTCCATAGTTGAGTAAATGCAGTCGGATTTTTTTTCTGTTATCCAGGCTAGAGTTTCTCCTTCTTTAGTTTCATATTTTCCTTTAACTAGAGCTCTTTGTATAATCATAAACAATTCCTCCATTTCCTTAATGTTTATAGAAAACAAAAAAACCTTACTTCAAATCTTCCCAATCAAAGGCCTTACTCCTAACCCTATTTTTAACCCCAATATGAAAAGGAAAACAATCCCTAAAAAATACTATCAGCAGGTGAGCTCTGATTCTGTATCTGTTTAAGTAAATGTTGGTGTTAAAGAACATGACTCTCCATATTTTTATATTTCCATCTCAGAACCACTAGGTGCTGGTGCTCCTTCTACGTACAGAAGTTCTATAGTGCTCATGTATGAAATAGGAAATCTACTCTGTCTCTTGGACTGCTTGCCTCCTCCGTTGGTAAAGCCAGTATGAGCATAGTACTCCTGTGCTCCTATCCCTCCAATGGCTTTCAGTCCATGGCTTCAACCATGATCTTCAAAGATATTAATGGATCTATTCCTAGCTCCTTTAGGGGCAGCATCTCCATACATGAACCAGCAAGACAGTTCTGATCTTCTGGACAATGCAGATCACCAATCTGAGAATAGTTTAATACATATTTTATTTTATTCATTTACCCAGCATAAGAAATGATGCATTTGCTACTGTGATGACAAATGGCACCCCACAGAGCAGCAACAGTCCAAAACTGCTTAGCACAGCTGTCAAGGTTCCTCCCCCACTCTGAACGCTAGGGTACAGATGTGGGGACCTGCATGAAAACCTCCTAAGCTTATCTTTACCAGCTTAGGTCAAAACTTCCCCAAGGTACAAAATATTCCACCCTTTGTCCTTGGATTGGCCGCTACCACCACCAAACAAATACTGGTTACTGGGGAAGAGCTGTCTGGAAACATCTTTCCCTCCAAATACTTCCCAAAACCTTGCACCCCACTTCCTGGACAAGGTTTGGTAAAAAGCCTCACCAATTTGCCTAGGTGACTACAGACCCAGACCCTTGGATTTTAAGAACAATGAACAATCCTCCCAACACTTGCACCCCCCCTTTCATGGGAAATGTTGGATAAAAAGCCTCACCAATTTGCATAGGTGACCACAGACCCAAACCCTTGGATCTGAGAACAATGAAAAAGCATTCAGTTTTCTTACAAGAAGACTTTTAATAGAAATAGGAGTAAATAGAAATAAAGAAATCCCCCCTGTAAAATCAGGATGGTAGATACCTTACAGGGTAATTAGATTCAAAACATAGAGAATCCCTCTAGGCAAAACCTTAAGTTACAAAAAAGATACACAGACACAAATAGTTATTCTATTCAGCACAATTCTTTTCTCAGCCATTTAAAGAAATCATAATCTAACACATACCTAGCTAGATTACTTACTAAAAGTTCTAAGACTCCATTCCTGGTCTATCCCCAGCAAAAACAGCATATAGACAGACAGAGACCCTTTGTTTCTCTCCCTCCTCCCAGCTTTTGAAAGTATCTTGTCTCCTCATCGGTCATTTTGGTCAGGTGCCAGCGAGGTTACCTTTAGCTTCTTAACCCTTTACAGGTGAGAGGAGTTTTCCTCTGGCCAGGAGGGATTTTAAAGGGGTTTATCCTTCCCTTTATATTTATGACAACAGCTAACCCAGGAGACAGCACTCTAAATACTGCCACCCAGGTTTGATTTTGTACACAGTCAAACCTGGTGCAAAATAGGTTGAAAAATTACTAATTAAAAGTGACATATTAGTGTGCTATTGTTTTCTACAGAGGGTACAATTCACCCCTCTTTGGACAAAACCAAAGTAATTAGGCTTGGTGGGGGTATGAGGTAAGGATAGGGGGTATGGAATTCATACAGTCAGCAACACAGGGGTAGGCGATAGGGCTGCATCATTGGTATTTTAACCTATAAGGGCTCTTCCTCCCTCCCCACATACCCAACATGGGTTTTCTGGGCAGAAGGAACCACATAGGCCTGACTGCTCACTGCACTGCTCTGTTGGCATAAAAATGCATTTGTCCTTAAAAAAGTTGTTTAGAAATGGCTTTTTACATTTGCAGCAACCATACGCAGAGGGCTAGATTCTCTTGTGTCTTAGCATTGGCAGCCAGAATCTACGTGCTTTAGCTCTGAGTACCAAGTAGTACTAGACAAACCAAAGGGGATGAGGCCCAGTGGGAGCAGGGCCATTGTATCATCACTTCCCTTCAGCACTGGCCACCAGTCTGGGTCACATGCTTCCTCTTTTACAGGGTGTAGCAGGTGCCATTCCTGCATGTGCTCTCCCAAGACAGTCAGAGGCATTCTGCCAGCCTCTATTCTCTGCGGAGGACCTTCAGAAGCTCCCACTGGTGCTGTCTTGCAGTTCCCCTTACAAAGCGTAAAGCTTCAGTCAGTCTCTCCCGGCATATTTGTATAGTCCCACATTTATGCTCCCACTTTTATACACCTTTGTCATAAATATAAAGGGAAGGGTAAACACGTTTAAATCCCTCCTGGCCAGAGGAAAAACCCTTTCACCTGTAAAGGGTTAAGAAGCTAGGATAACCTCGCTGGCACCTGACCAAAATGACCAATGAGAAGACAAGATACTTTCAAAGCTGGAGCAGGGGGGAAACAAAGGTTCTCTCTGTCTGTGTGATGCTTTTGCCGGAAACAGAAAAGGAATGGAGTCTTAGAATTTAGTAAGTAATCTAGCTAGATATGCGTTAGATTCTGTCTTGTTTAAATGGCTGAGAAAATAAGCTGTGCTGAATGGAATGTATATTCCTGTTTTTGTGTCTTTTTGTAACTTAAGGTTTTGCCTAGAGGGATTCTCTATGTTTTGAATCTGATTACCCTGTAAGGTATTTACCATCCTGATTTTACAGAGGTGATTCTTTTACTTTTTTTTCTTCAATTAAAATTCTTCTGTTAAGAACCTGATTGCTTTTTCATTGTTCTTAAGATCCAAGGGTTTGGGTCTGGGTTCACCTATGCAAATTGGTGAGGATTTTTATCAAGCCTTCCCCAGGAAAGGGGGTGTAGGGTTTGGGAGGATTCTGGGGGGAAAGACGTTTCCAAGCAGGCTCTTTCCCGGTTATATATTTGTTAGACGCTTGGTGGTGGCAGCAATAAAGTCCAAGGGCAAAAGGTAAAATAGTTTGTACCTAGGAGAAGTTTTAACCTAAGCTGGAAAAAATAAGCTTAGGGGGTTTTCATGCAGGTCCCCACATCTGTACACTAGAGTTGAGAGTGGGGAAGGAACCTTGACAACCTTGCATGGCACAACGGCATCTACGGGATAGTCTACACTACTGCGCTACATCAGCACAGGTTCACCAATGCAGCTGTGCCACTGTGGTGTGTCTGGTGAAGATACGCTATACCAATGGGAGAGCACTCTTCTGTCATCATTATTACTCCACCTCAACAAGAGGCAGAAGCTATGTTGGCAGGAGAGTAGACACCACTTTAAGTCGCTGTAACTTACATCACACAGGGGGGTGGCTTTTTCACTCCCCTGAGTGACATAAATTACACCGACTTAAGTGGTAGTGTAGACAAGTCTATTTAAAAAGTATAAGATTAAGGTGAGAATTTTACCCCCAAATGATTATTTTATTGTTTAAGGAACATTTTACTTGTTTGAGCTAAAAGTCCATTTTGCAACTGACTTTGAAGAGATTTTTTTTGAAGAAGTTGTGAGCTTAATCCTACTCCTACCAAAGTCAATGGCAAAAACCCCATTGACTTCATAGGAAACAGGAGCAAGCACCATGGTGGCAGTCCTGCAAACTGCCATTTTGGACTGAAACATTTACACACTTGTGTAAACAGGGAATGAATTCTTCCCTGACAGCTAGTTGGGAGGGGGAGAGATTTTGGGTGTGTTTATGTAAATGCAGTATGTTCCTGCTCTGCTTAGATATCCAGCAAATAGAGTTGTGTTTTGCTCAAAGTAATCAACTTTGGCTGGTGTTGGGTTACAAATCACTTTATTACTGACTGCAGGGATAGTGAAATGCTGTTACCAAAATGTTATAATTATTGTAGGCATACAGTGAAGCAGGACTGTGCTTAACCTGTCCCAAATGAGGGGCGGTCACATTCAGCTGAAAGGACCGCGTTAAGCCACATACTCAAATGCCAGTACCTTGTGAAAGTAAGACCAGTGGGGACAGATGTCCCAGCCTGGCAGTGTGTGGACTCTCCCTAGGAGTCCCCAGACTGGATTGACCAGTTCCTCCCCTCTGTTCAAAGAAAGAGCTAAATAGGCTTCATTAGGAGACTCTTTTGTTGTTTTAAATGCTCAATCAGAGCTGAGACCAGTTGTGGTGGGACTGTGTTTCTGCCCAGCCTGCAAAGAGCTGAAAATCACTAAGAGACTGATGTGCGGAGGACACAGCAGAGAGACAGGTGGCAACAGAAGGTGACAGTTGACTGGCGAATGAGTGGCTGGTGAGGTGGTGAGCAGAACGAGCGGCCAGCAGGGTGGCTGGCAGAGAAGCACAGTGAGCAGCCAAGAGGGTGGCTGGCAGAGAGGGGTGGTGGATAAGTGCCAAGCAGCGGAGCGGGTAAGGTGCCTCCTTACCTCCACCCAGGGTGGGAGGCGAACTCTGCAGATGCACCTGTGAACTCTGGGTCTGCACTGACCAAGGACAGCAAGTGTAAGTGGGGTGCAGAAAAGGGATGGGCACGTTAAAGGGACTTTTGGGTTGCTGGACTTAAGAACGTGAGGGGAAAAGGACACTGCCCAACTTACTTGGGGGTGGGACTTTTGCTCATGGTTTGTTTATGAACCCTGTTTGTGGTGTTTTCCCAAATTAACGCCAAGTTACTTCCCTTCTTTTATGAAAAGCTTCTTTTGTACACTCAGACTCTGTGCTTGTGAGTGGGGAAGCATTGCCTCTCAGAGGCACCCGGGGTGGTGTGTAATTTTTCCAGGTTGCTGGGTGGGGTCTCAAGCCAGTTCTGTGTGGTGTCAATGGAAAGGAACTCCTAGATATTGAACCCGACCTTGGTTGGTGCTGGCTTTGCCGGGCAGAAGGGTTACACATGGGTAACTTTTCATTGCACTTCCCACAGAAGGCAGTGGAGCTATATATAGCCATAGTGTTCCACCAGTTCAGATCAGATTCCAGGACTGGAATTTAGGGTCTTAATTCTGCAGGCGTTTATGCACGTATTTAATTTTAAACACTGCAACAGGATGGTCTGCTGCTTTTAAGAAAAATGGGGATGGGGGTAGCCAACCTTTATCCAAGGTGGTAGTTTTGGGAAGGATCAGCAGACCAAGCTGGGAATATGTGTGGAGGGTCTGGGGCAAGGTGCCTTATGATATGACTACCTGCTGAGCTATATCAAGGAGTGATAGTAATTAGTCACCAGGACCAGATGGTATTCACCTAAGAGTCCTGAAGGAACTCAAATATGAAATTGTAGAACATCTAACTCTGGTATGTAACCTATCACCTAAATCAGCTTCTGTACCAGACGACTGGAAGATAGCTAATGTCACACACATTTTTAAAAAGGATCCAGAGGTAATCCTGGCAATTAAAGGCCATTAAGCATAACTTCATTACAGGCAAATTGATTGAAATTATAGTAAAGAACAGGTTTATCAGACACATAGATTAACACAATTCATAGAATCATAGAATATCAGGGTTGCAAGGGACCTCAGGAGGTCATCTAGTCTAACCCCCTGCTCAAAGCAGGATCAATCCCCAACTAAATCATCCCAGCCAGAGCTTGTCAAGCCTGACCAAGTGAAAAAGTTTTTCCTAATATCCAACCTAAACCTCCCCCACTGCAACTTGAGACCATTACTCCTTGTTCTGTCATTTGCTACCACTGAGAACAGTCTAGATCCATCCTCTTTGGAACCCCCTTTCAGGTAGTTGAAAGCAGCTATCAAATCCCCCCTCATTCTTCTCTTCTGCAGACTGAACAATCCCAGTTCCCTCAGCCTCTCCTCATAAGTCATGTGTTCCAGTCCCCTAATCATTTTTGTTGCCTTCCACTGGACGCTTTCCAATTTTTTCACATCCTTCTTGAAGTGTGGGGCCCAAAACTGGACACAGTACTCCAGATGAGGCCTCACCAGTGTCGAATAGAGGGGAATGATCACGTCCCTCGATCTGCTGGCAATGCCCCTACTTATACAGCCCAAAATGCCATTGGTCTTCTTGGCAACAAGGGCACACTGTTGACTCATATCCAGCTTCTCGTCCACTGTAACCCCTAGGTCCTTTTCTGCAGAACTGTTGTCATTCGATCCCTAGTCTGTAAAGGTGCATGGGATTCTTCCGTCCTAAGTGCAGGACTCTGCACTTGTCCTTGTTGAACCTCATCAGATTTCTTTTGGCCCAATCCTCTAATTTGTCTAGGTCCCTCTGTATCCTATCCCTACCCAACGGCGTATCTACCACTCCTCCCCATTTAGTGTCATCTGCAGACTTGCTGAGGGTGCAATCCACGCCATCCTCCAGATTATTAATGAAGATATTGAACAAAACCAGCCCCAGGACCAACCCTTGAGGCACTCTGCTTGATACCGGCTGCCAACTAGACAATTCATTGTGGAAGAGTCAACATGGCTTTTGTAAAAGGATATCATGCCTCATCAATCTATTAAAATTCTTTGAGGGAGTTAAGAAGGATGTGGACAAGGGTGATTCAATGGATATAGTATACTTGGACTTTCAGAAACCTTTTGACAAGGTCCTTCACCAAAGATTCTTAAGCAAAGTAAGCAGTCATGGGATAAGAGGAAGGGTCCTGTCATGGATCAGTAACTGGTTAAAAGACAGAAAGCAAAAAGTAGCAATAAATGGTCAGTTTTCAGAATGGAGAGAGGTAAATGGCAGTATGCCCTAGGGATGTGTACTGGGACCAATGCTGTTCAACATATTCATAAATGATCTGGAAAAATGAATAAACAGTAAGGTAGAAAATTTTGCAGATGATGCAAAATTACTCAAGATAAGTAACTGCGGCCAATGGGAACTGCGGGGAGCGGGGTGCCTGCGGGCAGGGGCAGCACATGGAGACCCCTGCCCCCCTCCACCTAGGAGCCGCTGCTAGAAGGATGTGCTGGTTGCTTTTGGGAGCCGCCCGAGGTAAGCCCCTCACCCCCTCCCTTACCCCCTGCTCCAGTCCAGAGCCCGCACCCTCACCCCCTCCTGCCCCCAAACTCCCTCCCAGACCTCACACCCCTCACCACTCTCACATCCCAACCCCTTGCCCCAGCCGGTTTAAAGTGAGTGAGGGTGGGGGAGGGAGAGCAATGGAGGGAGGGGAGATGGCGTGAGCGGGGCGGAGCCTCGGAGAAGGGGGCCGACAAGGACTGAGTATGGCGGGGGGTTGGGGGTCCCCAAAATTTTTAAAATCAAAATGGGGGTCCTTGGGTTGCTAAAGTTTGAGAACCACTGGTCCAGGGTTCTTCTGCTCTGTTAGTTCTCCTATTGCTGCTTGCGATCTTTTCCTTCTGCTGCTGCTGCTTCCCTGTGTTCTCTTGTCTTCTCCTTTCTGTCCTCTTCTTTGGTCTTCTCCACTCTTACTCACGCTCTCAAGCACCACACACTCTAGCTTGTCAAATGACTCCTTGTGTTCAGTTTCTGGCCTTCTCTGATTGGTTGACCTTACAAGCTCCCTGTGTGGGTGGCAACTCGTTCAGCCAATCAGCTCTGTTCTGACATAATAGCTACTCCTCCTCCTGCCTTCTCCCTGCAGGTGTTTCAAATCATACTCTTGAACTTTGTTCGACCTTTGTTTCTGACTTGCTGTTGGTCAGTTTAGTCTGTGTCCTCCATCTTGGGAATTCCTAATAGAAAGTTAGTGCATCCACCATTTTGGATTTTTAACTATAAACTGTCATTAATTATAATTTAGCTAAAGCATCTAGCCTAAAACTAACTACTATCCCCTACAAACTAAAGGATTTTGATGCTAACACTACCTTTAAAATGCTAATCGGGAGAGGTGAACTGCTCATGATGTTCCCGCCCCCCGCCTGACTGTCAGTATCCCTGTCCAGGGTGCTGCAATCTACACAGGAGTCAAACAAGTGAAACCCTCTGGTAACAATGCCATTATATAAATCGATGGTACACCCACACCTTGAATACTGCATGCAGGTGTGGCCATCCCGTCTCAAAAAAGATACATTCGGAATGGAAAAAGGTACAAAGAAGGGCAACAAAAATGAGTTGGGGCAGGGAACAGCTTCCATAGGAGAAGAGATTAAAAAGGCTGGGACTGCTGAACCTGGAAAAGAGACGACCCGGGGGGTTGTGACAGCGGTCTATAAGATCATGAATGGTGGGGAGAAAGTGAATAAGGAAGTGTTATTTACCCCTTCAGATAACAGGAGAACCAGGGGTCACCCAATGAAATTAATAGGCAGCAGATTTTTTTTAAAAAAGGAAGTACTTTTTCATGCAATGCACAGGCAATTTGTGGAACTCACTGCCAGGGAATGTTGTGAAGGCCAAAACTACGGGCTTGGCTACACTTGTGTAAGCGGGGGAATAGTCCCGCTATTGTGGGGAACTTTCCTGGCTTCTGCACTACCCCGGTGAAGTGGGCTAGCAAAAGGATCTGAGTCCTCGCTCCCACTTCCTTTACCGAGTGGCCTCCCTGCCCTTGAGGACTCCCCTTCCACTCTCCTATCTGGCAGAGTCCTCGTAAACCCAACAAGGCTGGGCCCAGGATTCCTGGGGGGCTCGACCCCCAACCCTGCTGTGGTCACCTAGGACAGGGGCTAGGGTGTCCCCACTCTGGGGTACTCTATCTGCACTGGGCACTTCTCTGACCCACTGACCATTACATACACGTTAAAGCAAATGCAAGTTATTTAATCAACAATTAATTTTAAAAAGAATAAGGAAAAATGGGAAAGGTTAAAAGAAACACATCAACCCGCTCTGTGGCAGGGAACATCACAAACAGTGTCTCTGGAATGTCAGGGCAGTTCACAGTCTGTTCCTTGTAAGTCCCAGGCCTTCTTCTCAGGCCCTGGCTGTGCTGCAGGGATGCTGTGGGTTGGACACTCGCTCTGGTGGTGACCACATGCTCTCAGGCTCTAAGTGGTAGGACCCTTCTTCCCAGTGTCGCCCATGCCCTGTCGGGGTTACGAGCCAAGCCTGGCTTGCAGAGCCTCTTGGCTGAGGCGTCTCCCTGTGCTGGGCCCACTGCCCAGGGTCCCCCTCACTCTTCCCAGCTGCTCACCGCACCCAGCTCCGGACTGCTCCAGCCCCAGCTCCACCACTCTGTCTCAGCGTGGCTGCTGCTCTGCCTCCAGCTCCCTGGGCTGCTTCTCTGGCCTCTCTGGCTCTGGTTGCTGCAGCTCTGCTCCCAGGACAGGGTCTGCTCTCTCTGGATCTGGCACAGCTCTGCTCCGCAGCTCAGCTTCCCAGCTCAGCTTGCACCCCTACTTTCTCCTTAGCTCGGCCCCACTCTGTCTGACCCAAGCAATTCCAGCTCGCACGGAGGACGGGACCTCCCTAGCCTGCCCGCCCTGTCATTCAGGCTGACCTGGAGCGTTGGCCTCTCCCCATTGTTCCTGGGGGCTGTCAGTCTCAGGGTCCTGATTCCCCATCGACCCTTCCCCCTTTTTAGTACTGGGAGCTAGCAACTAAAACACCCCCACTGAATGTTAGTAAGGGGGCAACAGTCCCCTTACATTCCCCCTTGCTAAAATTCTGCCACAGCCACAATATTCACATCAGTACATCCGGGCCCCATAGTAACAACATATACCCACATCATATCATATCAAAAACCCATTAACAATTATCAAAAGAACATTTAACATGATATTTAACATATCACATCTACTTCTTCATACTATACATAACAATATTCATTAAAACACTACATAGAACCAATAACATAATCATCTCTAAGTCTAACAGGAAGTACACCCTTATTAGCCCTCTGGGACCTTTTTAAAACCAGTGGTTCGTTACTCATATTTTCTATTTCCCTATCCTCGGGTAACACTGGGTCAGTTTGAGGGATCTGGCCATTCCCGTTAGGGTTTGGGTTCACCCCATTGGTTTTAGTCTCCTCGGGAAATGCTGCTCTATGCCTCCTACGAGCCCTGGTAATATATTCATAAATAAGCTGTAAAAGGGAATAAACAGTGAGGTGGCAAAGTTTGCAGACAATACAAAATTACTCAAGATACTTGAGTAAAAAGCTGTCTGAAGAATTACAAAAGGGGTCTCACAAAACTGGGTCACTGGGCAACAAAATGGCAGGTGAAGTTCAATGTTGATTAGTGCAAAGTAATGCACATTAGAAAACCTAATCCCAACTATACATACAAAATGATGGGATCTAAAGTAGCTGTTACCACTCAAGAAAGAGATCTTGGAGTTACCATGAATAGTTCTCTGAAAACATCTGCTCAATGTGCAGCATCAGTAAAAAAAAACTTAATAGAATGTTAGGATCCATTAGGAAAGGGAAAATATTGACAAGAAATATCATAATGCCACTATATAAATCCATGGTATGCCCACAACTTGAATACTGTGTGCAGTTCTGATCGACCCATCTCAAAAAAAGATATATTAGAATTGGAAAAAGTACAGAGAGAGGCAACAAAAATTATAAGGGGCATGGACCAGCTTCCGTATGAGGAGAGATTAAAAAGACTGGGACTGTTCATCTTAGAAAAGAGATAACTAAGGAGGAATATGACAGAGATCTATAAATCTTGAATTGTGTGGAGAAAGTGAATAAGGAAGTGTTGTTACTAATTCACATAACACAAGAACCAGGGATAACCCAATGAAATGAATAGGCAGAAGGTTTAAAAGAAACATAAGGAAGTACTTCTTCACACAATGCACAGTTAACTTATGGAACTCGTTGCCCAGGGTGTAGTTGAAGGTGAAGATGATAACTGGGTTGAAAAAAGAATTAAATAAATTCATGGTCCATCAAAGGCTTTTAGTGAAGTTTATCTCGGTGTTCCTAGTCCTCTGACTGCCAGAAGCTGGGACTGGACGACAGGGGATGGGTTACTTAAACTTGCCCTGTTCTGTTCGTTCCCTCTGAAGCATCTGGCACTAGCCACTGTCAGAAGACAGGATACTGGGCTAGATGAATCATTGGTCTGACCCAGCCTGGCTGTTCTTGTGTTGTTCTTCTATCTGTGTTAAGCACTATCTCCAAAAATATTTATCTTTACAACAATATATTTACCAAATAGCCAGAGGGATTCACTAAAAAACAACTATATAAAGAATTGAAATAAATAATGGAGGAAAAAAATATTAAGAGAAAATTATTTTAAAATGTTATACCACTAACCTAGAGAAATAATATTATTATTCACATTTATAAATAATAAATAATAATGTAATATATATCTATAGAACTATAGATGTACATTAGACGTAGATATAACACTGTCAGGTTTCACACTAGAGGTGGTTAGAAAAATTCCAGTGAAACTTTTTTTTAGTCAGAATTCGCTGATTTGTGAAAATCAAAATGATCTGCAGAGACAGTTTGGTACCAATGAAGTTTCAGTGGAACCCGGGCAGAGGATTCCTAGGGTGTCCCATAGAGTCAGGCTCCACTGCCCTGTTTTTGTTTTTGTTTTTTAGAAAAAACATGAATGGAAACAGTTTGATTTTTCCAAAACAGAAAATTTCAGAATTTCAGACATTTTGAAATGTCAGCATTTCCTGTGGAATGGAAATTCTGAATTTCAGCCAACTCATCTTATGATCAAGGGGCCAGATTCTCAGATGATGTAAATTTTGGTAGCTCTTCTCAAGCCAATGCTAATCACTTCATTGGGATCAGGATTGTACCTTAACATCTCATGTAAGAAATCTGATTAATAGTTTAGGAGCATAGAAACAGACTTCCCATCAATAAGTGCAGCTCGCGTCGTGCAAATTTTTCCTGGTTTGTTATCATCTGGATCATACCATTCTCTGGTATTGAATCTTTCTGGGGTTATTTCTACAGTACAGTTTCTGCCCTCCACCAGTACTTGTCAGAAATTGTTGATTCCTTCACCTGTTGCATCAATATTTTTTAATGCTAGATTAAATGTTTTTCCCCCTCAACAGTACATACCGACACAGAAACCCTCCTAGATCTACCTTGTAAAAGTAAAATTTTATACTGTCTTTTTTAAAAAAATTACTGGAGATAACGAAATGTAAATTCCCCCATGACAAGGAATTTAAAGTTCTGCAAACGAACGGTGTTTCTGTTACTTCTTGCATGCCGAGTATTTACAAAATAACAAAACAAAAAAGCAAACCCCACAAAATCCTGTTGTCTCCATTTTGAGAAGCATTGGTATATTTTTCATAGCTATTAATGACCTAGCTATTTTCCTAGTTATTAATGGCATCAGAGATATTCACATCTGCCATGAAGCATATACAATATATACTGATCACAATTCAATATTTATCAGTATGCACAAACTACCTGCTTTCCTGCATCATAGTATGTGTAATCCTGTTCACTGTTGTGTTGACATAAGTTAACTTATTAAAGTCAATAGCATTTACACAGATGTAAAACTTGAAGGGCCAACATCCATGTGCTGTGTATGTAAAACCCTGACACAGACTCTGTCAGCAACTTTTCACATAGGCCCAAAGTCCAAAGCTGGTCAAAGGCCTAAGGGCCTAGCAAACAGTGAACAATATTGGCTAAGAGAAGCTGGACAAACAAGAGACAACCTTGTTTTTTACTAAGATAAGCGTGGTCAGCAAAACTCCAGATGGGGAGCAGTAATTGGCACCCTTATCAAAAGCTACAGACATACCAAAGTATGGGAAGGAGCCTACATGTCCACACCTTCTGCAGGAAAAGATAACCAATACCCTCCCCACATACCAACCTTGAATTCATGGAGAGGCTCAAGCATGTCAGTATGAAATATGACATCTTCCCTTCTAACTGGTGCACCCCCCTCCCTCCCAGATACCAGTGTCAGCCTTTAGAAACACAATGGGGCAACCTAAAAAACAATTTCTATTGCCATGTACTTTTCAATTTCTTTTTGCTTTAACCCCCAGGAATGTACCTGTTGGGCAATCAGAAAAGCTACCTCATTCCTATGGACCCCGAATCAGAGCTCAAAATATATATTTTATAGTTATACACTTTATACATTGTTTAATGGAAACATCTGTGTACTAACTGAATGCTATATGTTAACCTGAAACCTTGGGCGGAGCCATTATGTAATCTTTTAGACTATTGGCTTACTGTGCTTATCTTGTCTTGCTGCTAGACCTATCCAGGGGCTCGGGACCTCCCACCCCGTCGATTCCCTCCGCCCATGAAGATTCCATATAATCTATTGTAAACAATTGCTTGGCAGTGTCTCTGAGTCTAATAAGCAAAGTGACACTCCGCCAGCGCTGTGAGTAATAAACCCACGTGCTTGATTCTACACGGTGTCCATTTTTGTTCCTTCAGACTGTTGTGATGTGGCCTGTCACTGTTTGTTCTAATGTAGAGTCTTTGTTCTTTTCAAAGGCAAGTTTCATGTTCATACACTAGGTTACACTTTCTGGTTTGTTTCAAGAAATATAGGTCCTTGGTGTTTTATTGGGGGTAGAGGTCAAGTTTCATCTTCCCAGAAATAGAGCTGCAGTTGCACAGAGATGATCTGTAAAGGGTTTAGTTGTCTTTTCACTGACTGCACGGTGCTTTCCATCTCTTGAGGGCTAATAAAACAATAGGCTGCACAGGTAGTGACTCCTCTAGTGACACTTCCCATTGTAAGCCTCTATTGTCAGTTATTTATAACTTTGCCCATGTTGTTTTGTCGCTTAGGCTGCTGGTGTGCTAAGACCACAACCTATCATCCTGATCAATATTGTCTCACTGTTTCCTTTTACTCCCCCGTCTGCCTGTCTGCATCCATCTGTTGTTTCTTGTCTTATACTTAGATTGTAACCTCTTTGGGCAGGGACTGCCTTGTTATTCTGTGTTTGTACAGTGCCTAGCACAATGGGATCCTGGTCCATGACTAGGGCTCCTAGGCGCTACAATAATACAAATAACAATAATGTAAAATCTTATAACCATTTCATTGGGAAGCTCTCGATGCTTTGGAGAAAGGACTTGAAATTAGACAACATGGTTACTCTGGAGACAGGTATGTGCCTTTTCCCATCCTCATGAAAATTTGCCCAAACTTGACCAAGTTATAAGCTTCTGAAAAATCTCAGTTTGCACATGCTCAGTAGGAGTTTGTTAGAATTTGGCAACTAAATTCTCTGAAGGTTCCATCTTCACTGAGCATGTTTCAGCCCCTTCATGTGCTGATCAGACTGCATATGCCAGCGTGACCAAACTTACTGACCCTCCGAGCCGCATATAACACTCTTTAGAAGTTCAAGAGACAGAGCCCTGGCAGGCGCGTCCCGTGGGGTTGAAGCCTTGAGACCTCCCTCCTCTCTGGGCAGTTGCCCCTACCCAACCACCCTGCTGCAAGGCAGAGGTCCTGAGCCCCCACCCCACCCCACCCCCAGTCTGCTAGGTGGAGAATTTGGGGGGCGGGGGGCTCCACGAGCCACAGTTTGGCCACCCCTGGCATATGCGCTATCCCTGCTGAGGTGCAAGGTGCATCCCTGGGATGCAAGGATGAGCAGAACTTTCCCTGCCATTGCTGCTTCTGGCTGCTGCAGATCTATAAGGAGACTGTCTTTCCTCTGTGCTCAATGTTCCTACTTCTGGTGGCCAGTAAGCAAGAAGAAAGAGAAAACAGTGGGATTTGAATGCAGAGGAATGGGAAGTGGGGAGAGTGGAAGAGATGGAGGGCAGGTAGGGAAGGGAGTTAAGAGCTGGGAGTGGGGGAGACAGAGGCAGGAGAAGTGGGGGTCAGAAGATAAGGGAGAAAGGAACAAAAGGGGATGCAGGAGCCAGGGATGAGAGGACAGAAGTGAGAGGAAAGAAGGAGCAGGAGCTGTGTGGAGGGAGGGGAGTTGACATGCAGGAGCCAGGGGGATAGAAAAAGGGGATAGGAATAGAATGGGACAGGGAGAGGGAAGAGGGGCAAAAGGATCCATAACCACTAGAGAACTTTCCCCTAAAGAAACTGGATTTGAACCTATTACTCCTGAGTCTCAAGATTACTTTGCTGTCTAGCAAATAGTTGTGAAACCCACTGGCAAAGTGTGTATGTCTCATTCTCCTGTAGTGACAAATCCACCTAGAAGATACCAGCCTTTTAAAGTACTCCATAAACTTAACTGGTGGAGGACTGTGCTGCAGAACTAAAGATCCCTGCCACGATGATGATCCATGTGGGGATCAGGATCTTTCTACCCAATGAAATTTGGATTTCTTTCATTTTTTATGTTTTTTTAAAAACTTAGGAATTTACTAGGGCTGCCAATTAATCCCCGTTAACTCAAGCAATTAACTCAAAACAAACTAACTTGATTAAAACAATTAAGATTAATTGCAGTTTTAATCACACTGTTAAACAATAATAGAATATGCTTTCATGCCGATGACACTCATTAAAAAAATAACATGCTAATTAAATTTTTGACTTAAGTTCTTGGGGAAGAATTGTATGCTTCCTGCTCTGTGGTTTTACCTGCCTTCTGCCATATATTTTGTGTTACGGAAGTCTCAGGTGACGACCCAGAACATGTCATTTGATTTAAGAACTCTTTCACTGCAGATCTGACAAATTGCAAAGAAAGTACCAAAGATAGCTATATCACTCGACCCAAGGTTTAAGAATCTGAAGTGCCTTCCTAAATCTGAGAGGGATGAGGTGTGGAGCGTGATTTCAGAAGTCTTAAAAGAGCAACACTCAGATGCGGAAACTACAGAACCCAAACCACCCACAAATAAAATCAACCTTGTGTTGGTGGCATCTGACTCAGATGATGAAAATGAACATGCATCAGTGCGCACTGCTTTGGATGGTTGTGGAGCAGAACCCGTCATCAGCATGGAAGCATGTCCCCTGGAATGGTGGTCAAAGCATGAAGGGGCATACAAATGTTTAGCATATCTGGCACATAAATACCTTGCAACGCTAGCTATTACAGTGCAATGTGAATGCCTGTTCTCACTTTCAGGTGACATTGTAAATAAGAAGCAGGCAGCATTACCTCCCATAAAAGTAGACAAACTTGTTTGTCTGAGCAATTGGCTGAACAAGAAATAGGACGGAGTGGACTTGTAAGCTCTAAAGTTTTACATTGTTTTATTTTTGAGTGCAGTTATGTAAAAAATAATGCTACATTTGTAAGTTACACTTTCACGATAAAGAGATTGCACTACAGTACTTGTATGAGGTGAATTGAAAAATACTATTTCTTTTGTTTATCTATTTTACAGTGCAAATATTTGTAATAAAAAATAATATAAAGTGAGCACTGTACACTTTGTATTCGGTGTTGTAATTGAAATCAATATATTTGAAAATGTAGAAAATATCCAAAAATATTTTAATAAATGGTATTCTATTATTGTTTAACTGTGTGATTAAAACTGCAATTAATCGTGATTATTTTTTAATCTCATGATTAATTTTTTAATTATTTGAAAGCTCTAGAATTCACATTAAAAAAACACATCTTCATTATAAAAAATTATGGTTGTAAAGTCAAGCACTCAGAAAGTTAGGAAATGCCAGAACTAATGTTCCCCATGAAATCTTAATTTATCTCCTTTGTGTGTCTGCATTACAATACAGTCTTTAATTACATGATCATATACTATTTTTTCCACAGTACCCCTGCCTTATTCAGTGCACAAGACCATATAAAATACCGGCTTGTCCCCAGCCCAGGAAGGGCACACTGTCACTTTCCAGGCACAGTTTTATCTTCCAGACTGGCAAAACACAGAAACCAGTTCCTCGGCCCATCCCGACCTACAGCTCCCAGGGGATTTGCCCCTTTGCCTCTCTTAGTCCCTCCTGCTTCAGGGCCCATCGCTCTTTTAACTGAGTGCTGCTTTTCTCCATAGAAGTTTTTTTCCCCAGAAGATTTTCACTGCCTCCCAAGGGACTTAAAAAACTGGGAAAAAACACCTGTTTTAGCACAGGGAAGCTGAACCCGCTTCACTGAAGGGGTTAGCCACCAACCATCCGACAAATTGCTCTCTGGGAATGTATCAGGGTTGTGCAGTAAATGAGGCTGTGAATGCCCTCTGTTTTGTTTGTTGAAGAATTCGGAAGTTGTGTGGTGAATGAGGGAGGTGATTCAAGGAAAAGAAAGAATGGTCTCATGATGGTTAAGGCAGTCTAATGTCTGCTGGAGAATTGGATTCTCTCCCTGTCTCTGCCAGAGTTTTTATGAGATGGTGGGTAAACCAAAATTTTCACATGTGGCCACTGTGTGAAAATTTTCACATGTGGCCACTGTGTGTTCCCCATTTTCAGGGAACCCAACTTCAGACAAATAGGATCCGTTTTGCAGAAGTGCTGAGCATTCTCATCTGAAACTGAAATCAGTGGGAGCTGTGCACTGAAGTTATGAAGTGCTATCAAATGCTAAGTACTCTGAAAAATCAGCATGTCTCAAATTGGTCTCAATTTGGTTTGCCAAAATTAGTTGAGACTAATTTATTAACATTAACAAAATGTTATTCCTTAATGTTTGTAAAGAACTAAGACACTATGATAGCACCCCATAAAAGCCCACTAGGAATATAGTAATATTATATTCAAGGCAGGTTTTGAATGGTGTGCAATAACTAAAGCAGGAGGTCACACGTTAAGGATGAGGACAAAAAGAAATATTGAAAAGCATTTCTTGAGCATTATTCATCCTGTGCACTGAACTAGGTAAGGTCCTGTGGAAAAAAAAGTATGTGATCATGTAATTACAGACTGTATTGTAATCTATATGCACAAAAAAGCTGAATTAAGGATGCACAGGCAACCTTAATTCTGACATTCCCTAACTGTTGAGTGCTTGACATTGCAACTTTAATGTTCTTTAACTTTGTTTGTTTTGATGTAATATATATAAAATATACAGAAAAGGGAATGGTAGTGTGTGTGTGTGTGTGTGTGTTTGTGTGTGTTTGTAAAAACAGGAAAGGAATTAGAGATACAAAGAATGTATTTAGCACTTGTCTACACAGCAAGTTACTGCAGTGCAAGCCAGGACGTGAATCGACAGTGCACCAGTTTGCCACATGGTAATGTCCCAAGTTGAAACTGCTCGAGTGCAGTGAAAGTTCTTGAGTTTGGCTTAGTGTACTTCTACTTGAAAGCATGGTATGCTAATCCTCACTCTGGAACATCCATTGTGCCATAGTAGAGTCCATACAGGACGTTACTGTGCAACAAGCAAGCGTACTGTAGATTCACACCCTGTCTTGCCGTGCAGTAACTTACTATGTTGACAAGCTCTTAGATTGGGGAAGGGATTATATTTCCTATATGTATGAGGCCCTAATTCTGTTTGGGGCCTCTATGTGCTACCACAATACAAGTAATAATAAATACTCATTTTCAGAATATTTGTTCAGTTATTGGGGAAAGTGGAGCTCCATTTCTGAGAAGTTGGAAAGTTGGCTGCTCATCGAGGGCCCTATTCAATTCCCATTGAAGTTAATGGGAGTCTCCAGTGGCAGATGAATCAGGCAGCAGGATGATATGTGAATGTGAAAGACAAGATATTGGAGAAAATCTAATGGCGTTGGAGAAGGAGGGAAACCATCTACCTGGAGATGTCACTTTAAACATGCATTTTGTAGGCATGATATAATAAGAAGAGGTCCAAATTCTGCCCTGATTTATACCAATGTGCAACCTCAATCATGGTAAAAATTGGCTCCGAATTATTTTTCTTTTCAAAACCAGATTTTTAAGCCTGATTCTTTGGCATGGATTATGTATGTTTGTTTAAACTGTATCTAATTTTTATGTCTGTGGTTATAATTCAGGTTCACATAATGGGAAGGCCAGTGCATGCCATTTGAAGGAAGAATGATGAGTTTGCAAGTCCCATATGGGAAATATAACCTAGAGCTGCTCTAGAAATGGCCTATGGGTAATAATAAAAGCATAATAAACAGAATGTTAAAAAGAAAATCCTGTTTTAGAACGTATGCATGCACATAAATCTGGTATAGTCCATAAAGTTCTCAAGTTGCCAGAACAGTTTGTGTATGAGAGAGAAAATAATGGCAAACCCTGATAATATGTAATAAAACAGCCACATTATCTGAAAGCTGACACATACTTCTTGGTTACTGCTGCATGACCTTGTCTAGGAGCCTCAGATTTTCAGAAGTATTTATGTTCCTATAACAGCTACAGAATAACATCATCACATTCTTTTCATTTAGCAGATAAGGGCAAAATGCAGACTCTGGATAAAGCATGGATCTTAATGGGGCTGAACCTGCTTACCCCATGTCTCGATATGGCCTGTAGCCTACAAATGACCCCACTTTTTAGTCCAGGTGAACAGTTTTTCAAAGTGATGCTGTAACTGTGAGGGTCCCAGGATATCAGAGAGATAAGGTGTGTGAGATAACATATTTTATTGGACCAACTTCTGATGGTGAAAGAGCCAAGCTTTCAAGCTACACAGAGCTCTGAACTGAACTCTTGACAGTCATGTTAAAAAACTCAAGCTGTTCTTAAATAACATTTTGGGTTAGGTTTGCTCTAAATCTCAAAGCAATGAAAAACTGACTCATGTTTACCAGTGTGAAGAAGCAAATAGCAGAGATTGGGTCCCATCCTGTTGTGATGGAGGCAGAAGCCAGGAGCACAGAGAGGAACATGTACTCACAGAGGTTAATGCTTTGGGCCTAATCAAACCCACTAAAGTCAATGGGAGAATTCCTGGTAACTTCAATGGGCTTTGGATCAAGTCCTTTATTTGTCATAAGCAGGAAGTGACACAGTCAGTCACACTATTTCCTGGAGCAGTGAGATTTACACAATTAACTTATAAATGCCTTCTCTGAACTTAAAACATCAGAGAGTGTTCCAAATCTAAACCCAGATCCTCATTTTGTAGTTTGAACCTACTAATGATGCAATCCCTTCCATATGATATTACTACATATTGCACAGTAGCGCAAACTTACTGTAGATATCTTCTCACATAGTAAAACAAAGAGGGGATTGAATGATAGCACTCTTCGATACTCTATCAGTATTGTGATTTGTATTTATTCAAAACTTACCTCCGGGAAAATTGCATCCTATTCCCACTATGGCAATTTCATCTCCAGTTGCCATCATTTTTTCAAATCTGTTCTTGAACTGCAAAATACACTTTTAGATATCACATGATTCAAATGAAAGTATATTTCTCTCATTAAAAAAATATTCTTGCAGAAGTTGAACTTGCCATAATCATACACATCCAGACAAAGCTTGATTAATCTCAAACATTCTGTGTGGATTGTGTGGGATTCATACTCCCAAATGGTGACCTGACTGCTACTATCCCAGTCTGTTTGATAGTAGACTTTTTCACAACTGCATCACACTGTTGAGTCATATTCAATGTGTGATCCACTATAGCCCCCAGATCCATTTCAGCGGTACTACTAGCTAATTATTCTCCATTGTGTAGTTTCACATTTTATTTCTTCTTCTGAAGTGTAGTACTTTTGCCTTTATTGAATTCCATCTTGATGTCAGACCAATTCTTCAATTTGTCAAGGTGATTTTGAATTCTAATCCTATCCCCCAAAGTGTTAGCAACTCAATCATGTTGTGACAAATTATGAAGAGGTCATGTGATGCGGTTTCACCCCATTACAGGCTAGAAAGTTGTTCATAGCCAATTAGTTACATTTATTGCACCTGTGCCGTAATTAATTCACAGATCCCAATATCAGAAGGTGTGACCATCTAGTCTGACCTCCTGTATAACACAGGCCACAGAACTTCCCTAAAATAATTCCTAAAGCATATCTTTTAGAAAAACATCCAATCTTGTTCTTAAAATTACTAGTGATGGAGAATCCATCATGACCCTTAATAAATTGTTCCAATGGTTAATTAGCCTCACTGTTAAAAATGTATGCCTTATTTCCGGTATGAATTTGTCTAGCTTCAACTTCCAACGATTGGATCGTGTTTCTCTGCTAGATTGAAAAGCCCATTATCAAATATTTATTCCCCACATAGGTGCTTATAAACTGTGATCATGTCATTCAGTAATCTTTTCTTTATTAACCTCAATAGATTGAGCTCCTTAAGTCTATCACTATCAGGAATGTTTTCTAATTGTTTAATCATTCTCATGGCTCTCCTCTGAATCCTCTCCAATTAATCCGCATCCTTCTTGAATTGCGGACACCACAACTGGACACAGAATTCCAGTAGCAGTCACATCAGCGCCAAATACAGAAAAGCAATCTCTCCACTCTTACTTAAGATTCTCCTATTTATGCATCCAAGGATCACACTAGGCCCTTTGGCCACAGTGTAGTACTGGGAGCTCATGTTCAGATAATTATCCACCACTATGCCCAAATCCTTTTCAGACTCACTGCTTCCCAGGATAAAGCACTTCCCCATCGTGTAAGTATGGCCTATATTCTTTGTTCCTAGATGTATATATCACATTTAGCTGTATTAAAACCCATATTGGTTTCTTATGACCAGTTTACCAAGCAAACCACGCACTCTGCATCAGTGATCTGTTAGTTACTTTGACTACCATTAATTATACTACCCTCCATTAATTCTTTATTGATCAAGTCCCATATTATCTGCTCCATTACTTTCTTGAGATTAATGTTAATTAGTTGCTCTCAGCCAGAGGGGCAGGAAGAGGCATCAGGTGATAACTTAATGGACACCTGGACCTCACAAAGGGAGACAGTTCATTCTGTGAAGGGGCCTGAGCCAAAGTCTGCAGGTAAACAGACACCTGAGGAAGGCAGCCTGAGGGGTGAGTGCTCAATACTGGAGCTCGGTGGAAAACTTCAGACTAGCTGACATAGGAGATTGAAGACAGAACCCAAAGGAAAGGCTGCTCTGTTGGATATTAGTTTGAGCTTTTGTTGTGCCAAAAGGGATCTGAACTACACAATTCTCAGGTGGAGGGCTGAGTTGCGCACAGCGGCTGATGGTCTACAGGGTGCATTGGAGATGAAGACCCCAGAAACATTGCACCCTGATGTGCTGGGGTGCTCTGGGAATGAGTGTGCACCATAACAGGTGGTGCCTCCATTCATATTGGAGGCAATAAAGGGCCACTACTGCTGCAAAAGTGGGAAATGTTGGCTAAAAGGGGGCATGCTAAGGGAAACAGCAGAGTGAGAATTCAACATTTCCCTTCATAGGTGCCCACTGGTACACGCCCCATAATGTACTGGAAAATACTGAAGTTGTCTTTGTCCCAGTTCAGTGGCAGCACTACCAGAGTGTAGAGGAGGAAGCATTAACTACCTTCTGCTGGTATGACTGTCCTTGGATGCAGTCAATTGGGCTGATGCAGAAAAGAATACTTTACATCCCCCTTTGACGGTTTTGTTGGATTTGGTCCGATCTGCGGAAAACTAACCCTCTTTAGTCTTTGTGCTTGTGGCCAGATTTTCAATGGGAGCTGCTGGGAGCAGCTTTTGAAAAGCTGTCCAGAAAGATAAATTTGTTTTAACTGTTAATATTGCATTTCTAGTAAAAAAAAAAAAAAAAAATTAGTAAAGAAGACATTCAAACTCTGGGGGTCAGATTCTGATCTCAGTTACACCAGTGTAGATCCAGAGAAACTTCACTGTCTGCAGTGCAATTATTTCAAATTGACACTGGTGTAACTGAGATCAGACTCTGATGTTTTAGATCCCTATAGGTTGTTTATAGTTACAGTTTCCGGTGTTTCTTTTTTTCTAAATTTTAAAGTTAGTACACTCACGCATGCTGAGTAGTCTCACAAATGCTGTGGTGTAAGGTGCTACCCAAACTTGAGGAAGGGGGTCAGAATGTGGCCCTCCAGCAGTAAATATCTGTTTTTATATGTGTCTAAAAAAATTCTTTTCTTTGTATTCTTTCAAAAATTGCTCCCTTATGAAGCCTGAAGATGCTTTCCCAGGAAGCAGAGAGAGACCCGACAATCACAGAAATGATAAATATTTTGTTGATTTTGGATTATAAAATATTCTATAAAAATCTGGCCTTCACTTTTTTGATCCAGTTGAGTTATTTCATTTTTAAGCTAAAGCTGGAAAGCCTAGTACAGACACTAACAGAAAGCTACTTATAACTGATCGTTATTGTTAAACTAGAACCTATGTAGCATATAAACAATTGCAATGGAAAAATAATAGTCACAATCAAACATAACATATTTCAAATTATATAGCATTCTTGTCTCTTAAATGAGATATGTTGTTCTTACCTTGTTTCATTTCTCCTGAATGGTGTTAAAGGCTGATTTTGTTGAAAGCCTTTATATAGTCTTCTGAGAAGTTTCAAATTCAACTAACCTCAATAAAATGGGGTAAAGAAATGTTAACATGCCTAAAAGTCAGGATTGGTTACAAAAGAAACTAAGAAAAGAGCAAAACACAAGCTAATCCCTAATTTAACAACCTAAGTGAATTTAAAAGCAAAAGGTTTTGTCTCACCATGTGCTGGAGTTAATTTCACAGGCTGGATCACCTTTCAGCATGGGACCCCCCTGGCCCTTAGTTCAGTGTCCTTCAGGTATTCCTTGATGTCATGAGCACAAAGATGGGAGAAGGAATGAAATCAAGTGTTTTCCTCCCTTCTTTATAATGCAATTTCTTGTGCTAGAAACATCATTGCTAAGTCATGGTGACATGCAGTCCATTGTGGACCTGAGGTTTGAACTGTCCCTGTGATGAAATGTACATTTCTTGTTTACACCTTCCTGTTGTTGGAGAATGGCTTCTTAAGCAGGGGATAGCTCTTTTACACCTTGTTGGGTTGCCTGTGACTTTCTCTGAAAAACTGGTTTGGGCCTGCTTTTCTTAACCTTGGAGCATGTTATAACAATGTTATACAGTAGAATCTTGTAATTTTACATACAATGTTGATACACGTATTTTACCAGGACAATAATGCTCAGCAGATTATGAAATTTTGAATGATACCTCACAAGGCATACTTTGTACAAAATTTATCATAGTCTTGTAAAAGTGGTGAACATAATAACATAGACCAGGGGTTCCCAAACTTGGTTCGCGGCTTGTTCAGGGTAAGCCCCTGGCGGGCTGCGAGACGCTTTGTTTACCTGAGCATCTGCAGATACAGCCACTCGCAGCTCCCAGTGGCCGCGGTTCGCCGTTCCCGGCCAACGGGAGATGCGGGAAGGGGCGCGGGCCAGTCCACCACTTCCCCTGGTATAGACCATCAGAGATCCCTTTGTAACTTTCCACAGTCTACTTTGGATTCAACTATCTTGAGTAATTTTGTATCATCTGCAAACTTTGCCACCTCACTGTTAACCTCCTGTGATGCTGTCTAACAGGTTACTATCACTCTGCTCAGATTAGAGCAATAGGGCAATTCACTTGTGTGTGAATACCAAAGAAATGCTAAAAGGTCACAGTGTGTTCAAGCCAATTCACTTGTTAGTATGGATCAAAAGGAAGTACTAACGTTATTGTATCTACTTGTCTGTTTCCTGTGCTTGCTATCCTTGTTCTTAATTAACCCTAGAACAATAATGGCATTAGTATTTAGATGTGAATTTACTTGATGTGTAAAACTGCATGAAAACTAATGAAGAATTGTTTCTGGCTATCACACTGTATTAATATTATGTTTACCTCTTGGAAACTGGAGCCTTGGAAATGTAAATGAAGGAACATGTTGACTTCAAAGTGTGGGTCATTGTGTGCCCAACAATGTGGGAGCTATAGGTCCATGCTGTACTGAGAACATTCTGCATCTCTGATCCATTTGGAGGCTGTCAGCAGGTATTCCAGATGTAAGACAGAGGTCCCTAAAGCCATTTTGGGCAACTCAGAGAGACCTATGAGAAATTAGGAGATACCACATTACTGCCATCATTTGGATTTACAAACTCTGACTCACCTGTTATGTATTTTATCGACTTTAACTCTCAATAACTCTCATTTCTTTTTCTTAGCTAATATATCTTTAGTTAGATTACTAGAGGATTGGCTGCCAGCGTTGTTTTTGGTGTGAGATCCAGAGCATCCATTGACCTGGGATAAGTGACTGGCCCTTTGGGGCTGGGAGTAACGTAATATGTGGTGATTTTTGGTTTTAATAACCTTTCATCACAGAAGTTCAGTTTGTCTGAGTGGCAAGATGCGCTGGAGAGCCTAAGGGGACTGTGAGTGGCTCCATAGTGAGACTAATATAGTAGTCCAGGGGTTCACATTTGTTACTGCCTTGGTGAAATCTAATTATGGAATATACCACCAGTTTGGGGTGTCTGCCCTGTTTTCTGGCAGTCTGACCTAAGATTGGCACTCTCAGTTATAAGCCACATAGCAGACACGGTGACAATTGACATAGTCAGCAGGATTCACATGCCACAGATCAACTGGGCTTTAAGATCAGAATCCAATGCTTTTTAAAGTTTAAATTTGATATTGAGAGTTTTGAGGGTTAAAGATTAGTCACAATGAGTCAATCACAGTCATATGAGGGTCTTTACAAAAAATAACTTTAAAATTATGTAAAGAAAGGGGGATACCTATTAAGAAGGCTACCCCAGAACAGGAACCGAGAACTTTGCTCATGGACTTTGACCAAAAAGCAGGGTCTCAGTCTCCGCTCCCCCCTCCCAGATGCAGAAATGATCCAAATGCAGATCCTGACAGCCAAGAAACATCATGAGCATGAAATAAAAATGATGGCACCCCAAATGAAGGAGAAGAAAGCAATTGATGAGATGGAGAAGGAAACCCACCAAAGACACATGCAGCAGTGGGCAGCTGAGAAAAAAGGTCACCAGAGATAAGTGGAAGCTCACACGCTGCAGCTGCAAGTCCTGAAACAGCCACCTCAGCCTGTGGGTACATCCCCTCTCAACAGCAGAGAATGGAAGCCTGCCCAATGTATCATGAGTCTGACTGCACTGAGGAAGTCCTATCCACCTTTGAGAGACTGTGTGATATCCACAAGATTCCAGAGGATAAATGGATGCCAATCCTTTTAACCAGATTGACTGGAAAAGCCAGACAGATATTTAATGAAATGAAGGTGGATGATGCTATGATATATAAGAACTTTAAAGAAACTCTATTGAAGAGGTTTAAGATCACCCCTGAGTCTTATCGAATGACATTTAGAAATCTTGAAATATCTGACAATATCACTTATGTGGAATATGTGCATAAACTGTGTTATGTGAAAAAAATGGTTAATTGGGATGGGCATTGATAATAGTTTTAACAAGCTATTAGATTTGGTAATACAAGAGCAGTTATTGTGGGCAGTCACCGACAAGGGAAAAGCAGCTATCTGTGTCAAAAACAATCTTCCACAGTTCTAAAGGCAGCAGAAATAGCTGATGAATATGTTGAGTCCAGGGCTCAGGAAGGGCACAAGCCCCAGGGGAAGGGTAATTCCTCTGCTAAAAGGGATAAAGGGTTTAAGAATAAGCCTAACCTCAATTTTGTTAACAAACCTTGAGGGAGCCCAGATTTTAAAACCTCCTACCTCAAGGAAAACCAGTAGTCTGCCATCACTGTGGGTCTCCTGGCCATATAAAACCAAATTGCTCAAAACCACCCCACAAACTACATCCACAATTCCCACCATGAGTGCCAATGCTGCCACCATGAGTGTTATACTAGCCATTAGTCCCAAAGGAAATTGTGGAGGAAAAAAATGGCATCATAAATTATATTAGAATTGAGTCTTGGGATGGTTGTGAGGAATTCATTAAGAGTGCAAAAATAAATGGCATTGAGTGTACAGGTTGGAGAGAGATGGCATCTCATGTTACTTTGGTTAAGGAAAGTTTTGTAAGAGATGAAGATAGATTGCCCGGCAGAAGTATAAATATTTTGGTTTTAACTAAATTTTCAGTGACTGGCTAAAATCCACCTTGAGTGGGAAGATTTTAAAGGTGAAATTGTGGTTAGCATTAGGAATTTGCTACCCGATGACATTTTAATAGGTAATAGCATTGCCATTATGTCTGAACAGGTTAATGTTACAAGTTTTATAACCAGATCCCAGGGAAAGTATAAATCTGATTCCTCTACTTTGCCTGTTGTCAGTTAGGAGGCCTGTGAAGGATAGGGGAATCCGCTCAAGCTATTGTCTGTTGAGAATGGCAGCTTGCTGGCTGAGAAAGGAGTTGAAGATTCTATTGTACCAGAATCTCCTCTGGATTTAAGTGAAACACAAAAAGAAATTAAATCTGCCCTTAAAGAGGTGAACATAGTAGTACAGACCATCATAGATCTCTTTGTAACTCTTAGTTGACTGCAAAGCAGACTGCAATCTTGAGTTATTTTGTATCATTTGAAAACTTGGTACCTCACTGTTTAACTACTTTTCCAGATCATTTCTGAGTATGTTGAACAGCACTGGTCCCAGTACACTGCTATTGACCTCTTGCCATTCTGAAAACTGATCATTTATTGCTACATTTTGTTTCCTGTCTTTTGACCAGTTACCAGAGGTGAAAATGGGCTGTTATGGGCCGGTAGAGCATACCGCTAAGAAGTGGCCACCAGTACTGGCCTGTACACAGCCGATGTTAAAGCGCTGCTGCAGAAACACTTTAACGTCGCTGCTCCTTTTGTCCCCTCCCGTCGCTGCCCCTTTTGTCCCCCCCTTTTGTCCCCCCCGACAGTAGGGTTCTTAAAGTGCTGCCGTGGCAACGCCTTAATGTTACTGCCCCTTTCCCACCCCCTGTCAGCGGCCAGAGTCCCGGGCCCTTTAAATCGCTGCCAGAGCCTTGGGCGGTGCAGATCGGGCAGCGTGGAAGGGCTGGCTGGGGGAAGCTGACCCGCAGCCCCGCCCCTTCTGACCAAGGCCCCGCCCCTTCCAGGGGCCCGGAGCTGGGCCCCTGTACCGGTAAGACTTTTAAGTTACTTTACCCCTGCCAGTTACTGATCCATGAGAGGACCTTCCCTCCTATCCCATGACCCAGCTTTCTGAAAGTCCAAGTATGCTATATCCACTTGATCACTCTTGTCCACGTTTGTTGACCCCCTCAAAAAATTTTAATAGACAAGAGAGGTATGATTTCTCTTTACAAAAGCTATGTTGACTATTCCTCAACATATTTTGTTCATCTATGTATCTGATAATTCTGTTCTTTACTATAGTTTCACCCAATTTGCCTGGCACTGAAGTTGTGTTTACTGGCCTGTAATTGCCAGGATTGCCTCTGAAGCCTTTTAAAAAAATCAGTGTTATATTTTCTATCCTCAGTCATCTGGTACAGAGGCTGATTTAGTGGTAGGTTACATACCACAGTTAAAAAAAAAGGAGTACTTGTGGCACCTTAGAGACTAACAAATTTATTTGAGCATAAGCTTTTGTGAGCTACAGCTCACTTCATCAGATGCAGTAACATTAACGCATTGCCACTACATGCATCCGATGAAGTGAGCTGTAGTTCATGAAAGCTTATCCTCAAATAAATTTGTTAGTCTCTAAGGTGCCACAAGTACTCCTTTTCTTTTTGCGGATACAGACTAACACGGCTGCTACTCTGAAACATACCACAGTTAGTTGTTCTGAAATTTCATATTTGAGTTCAGAACTCTTGGGTGAATACCATATGATCCTGATGAGTTTTTACTGTTTAATTTATCAATTTGTTCCAAAACCTCTTCTACTGACACCTCAGTCTTGGACAGTTCCTCAGATTTGTCACCTAAAAAGAATGGATAAGGTGTGGGAATCTCTCTCACATCTTCTGTAGTGAAGATTGATGCAAAGAATTCATTTAACTTCTCCACAATGGCTTTCTCTTCCTTGAGTGCTCCTATAGCACCTCAATCATCCAGGCCCCCCACTGATTGTTTGGAAGACTTCTTGCTTCAGATGTTCTTAAAAAATTTTTGCTGTTCGTTTTTGTGTCTTTTGCTAGTTGCTCTTCAAATTCTTTTATGGCCTGCCTAATTATACATTTACACTATACTTGCCATAATTTATGCTCCTTTCTATTTCAGCAGGATTTGACTTCCAATTTTTAAAGGATTCCTCTTTGCCTCTAACTTGGGATGGTAGTGAAGAATTCATTTTTACTATATTTGACTCTTTTACTCTGTTGTTTAGCCACGGTGGTGTTTTCTTTTTCTTTTTTTTTTTTTTTTGGACCTCTTACTGTTTTTTTTCCTTTGGGATATCCATTTAGTGTGAGCCTTTATTATGGTGTTTTTACATAGTTTATGGTGTTACATATGTCCAGGCAATTTGCAGGCATTTCACTCTTGTGACTGTTTCTTTTAATTTCTGTTTACCTAGCTTCCTCATTTTGTGTAGTTTCCTTTTTGAAGTTAAATGCTACTCTGGTGGGCTTCTTGGGTATTCTCCCCTCCTCACAAGGATGTTATTTTTAATTCCATTATGATTGCTATTAGCAAGTGGTTCCGTTATATTCACCTCTTGAACCAGATCCTTGTGCCACCTAGAACTATATCAAGAATTGCCTCTCTCCTTGTGGGTTCCAGGACTAGCTGCTCCAAAAAGCTATCGTTAATGGTGTCTCAAAATTTTATCTCTGCAGCCTGTCCTGAGGTGACATATATCCAGTCAATATGGGGATAGTTGAAATCCCCCATTATTACTGAGTTTTCTGTTTTTGTAGCCTCTCTAATCTCCCTCACCATCTCACAATCACCCTCACTATCCTGGTCAGTTCGTCAATAGTATATTCCTACTGCTATACTCTTATTATTTAAGCATGGAATTTCTATCCATAGAGTTTCTATGGTACAGTTTGATTCATTTAAGATTTTTACTATATTTGACTCTGCTTTCTTTGACATATAGTGCCACTCCGCACCAGCACAACCTACTCTGTCATTTCTATATAATTGTACCCTGGTATTACCATGACCCATAGATTATCGTAGGTCCAAGTTTCTGTGATGCTTATGTGACATTATCTGATTAAAATATGACTACATAGATCATTGTTGCAACCACTGTTATATATTTGCAACAAATCTTGCACAAAGGTTATCAAGGAAGGTGTCTATGGAAAGGTTATGATTTGCTGAATATGATTATGCTATCTGCATGCCTGCATCACTTTTGTATTTGAAGTTATGAATATTGGCTCTAACCTGGATTTCAAATGTTTGATCCTGGGGTAATGCCCACAAGGTAGTTAGCCAGCACATCTTGGAGGGATTAGTCAAACTGAGTGGCCCATCAAAAGGACACTTAACTCACAGTGGACCATGGGAGATACCTAGCTACACTTAATGGAATTTCCCGCTGTGACTAAGTGAAATGTATGGACATGTGACTTGCCTGTGTGACTCCAAACTCCATCTTGTTGCTGTAATTTTCCACAGTAAGAACAATGGGATTCTCTCCACATGGCAGAAGATATAAAAGGGCCTGGAAATACCTCCATTTTGTCTCTTTGCTTCTCCAGCCTCTTTCCTGCCCAAACTCTGGATTATGGGCTATACTAATAGGAGCATTCTAATCAATGGACTGAGGACCTTCCAAAGATTTGGAAGCAGCCAGAGACTTGACATAAGCCAGCAGTTTATTACATCACTGCTGCAAACCTGACCCAAGAAATTTGCATTTATTGTATTTGATTCCTTTAACAATTTTAACTCCACCTTTCTTTCTTCCTTTTTATGAATAAACCTTTAGATTCTAGATACTAATGGATTGGCAACAGCATGATTTTTGGGTAAGATCTAAATTATATATTGACTTGAGTGTATGGCTGGCCCTTTGGGATCTGAAGAACCTTTTATTTAATGAGACTGGTTTTAAAGAACCTTTCATCTTTAAATCCAGTGTTTTTGGTGGTGATACAAGGACTAGAATGCTGAGGAAACTGCTATTCTGACTTCTTGTTAGCCAGTGTTGTGAAGCAGAAGTTTACTTTTGTTGCTGGCTTGGTATATCTCATGGGGGTTTAGCCAACAGTCTTGGGGTGTATCGGCCCTATTTCTCAGCAGTTTGTTCTGAATTTGGCATTCTCAGTTGTGACCCACAAAGGCATGGTTACAGCTTATTATATCAATATCCTCATTTAATACAAGGCACTCATGTTCACCCATCTTAGTATTTAGATTTCTAGCATTTGTATATAAGCACTTATAAAATTTGTCTTTTTTTTTGGTCTTCCTTGATGTGATGTAACTGAATGGAACTTTTTTTCATTTGACTATTTCTCTTCAGGTCCTACCTGTACTTTATCAACTTCTATCCTCTCTTCTTGACTAGGATACAGAGAAGCCCCATTAATACATCCTCCTACAAAGGATGTCTCTGTCTGAACCGTGTGCTCCTTCATACCTGTTGGCGTACCATAAGCCCATATCCTATCACATCGCATCTCAGAATTTCAAGTGAACACAGTTCCTTTCTGCACACTGGCCCTGATTATGAGTTCTGAGCACATGGAAATCCAGCCCTGGGCATTTTGGGGAAACCTGTCTCCAAAAGTGTCTTAAATGAGACATCATAAAAATTTCGGCAGCCTCATTTGGAGAAAAACACCCTGGCAGCCTAAAGGTTTGAAAGAAGAGAGAAGTTGGTTAACAATGGCAACAGAAAATTTTTTCTGGGCTCAAATTTTCAAGAGTGGCTACTGATCCTGGGTGTCTGAATGCCCTTGATAGCCAAGGTCCTTTTAAGGGTTCTCAGTATTGTTGCTTTTGTTTCTGCCCCTGCTTATGAGTTTGTTGTTAAAAGGACATCCAAGATAAAGGAAGTCTCTCCCCCTAACCCCCCCATAATCTAAGGATACAAAGTCAATCAAATGTTGACACTGTCCCCAACTGCTAAGGCCCGCATATCTTTCACCATAAGCCCCTAGCCAAGAATATTACTTGACGGGCCAAGGTTGACACATGACTAGAAGCAAGAGTTGGCATGTGACCACCTCTAAGAGCTTCCACTCCAATTGATAGAGGGCAGTAGGGGGTTTCAGCCTTGTAGGACCTCCCTAAGAGCGGGGTTGACTAACAAGGGTAAGTTCTGGGGTGGGGAGATCCATCTAGAAGAGGGTTTTGTTACTCCTCTTCCCACTCCTTTTACCAATTGGCCTCGGTTTCACCCCCTGTAGGGCCTCCCAGAAGGGAAACATGTACCAATCAGAATAAATTAGCACAAGGGTCTAGGCCAGGAACCCCAATCTCTGGAGTTTAATGGTTGGCCAGAGGGCAACACCATCCTCAGAAGTCCCATCACTGTGTGGAGCAGGCCGTGTTGTTTCAACAGAATGTTTTTCAGAAATTGTGGAAATGCTCAGAGGAAACATGGCCTTCTTCATCACCCTCGTGAGAACTACAAAACTCATTTTAGCTTCAAGGGTGCTTGGTTGCCTGGGAAGAAAGCACTACATTAGTGACAGTTCTGAGGAGGTGGAGGGAGCTGCCAAAGGGAGTTCATTGAGGGATATGCCAGAATCTGACCTTGAGACTCAAGCACTTATGAGGCACATTGATAAGCATGATGGCCACCCATTGTCTATCCTCATGAAGGAAGGCAACCACAGCTCATTGGAGGCACTACTGGACAAGGTGAACAGAGAATATGTTGCTCAGGTAAATAAACTATAAAAAGTGACGGTCAAGGAACCAATTTAGGGTGGTGAAAATCTAAAAACAGGGGACTTACAGCTGTTTCTTTTCTGAATATCTCTCAGCAGCTCAATGACACTTTTCTAGAGGACTCAGAGGCCCTGGACAATGTTGCATCAGAGAGCGAAAATGAATCAAGCCCAACTTGTTTTTGCTCAGCACCAAGACAAATTGTTCAAGAGTACACGGAGCATGAAGAGGATGACGGCTCTCTGGATTTAAGGAAGGCCCTGGGCATAGAACTATGAGTTCTTGTAGTTCTAGTTCTATAGTTCTCAAGAACTCATGGACTGCCTTTCAAGTGCCTGTCAGGCATTTGCTCTCACCATCAGCATCAAGAAAATGGTTGTATTAGGACAGGAGATTCCACAAGATCCTTCAATTACCTTAAATGCAAACCAGCAAAAAGTAGTCCAGAAGTTCAGCTATTTAAGTTCTACAGTGACCACCAACCTCTCACTGGATTAATGTTTGCATTGGAAAGGCTGCCACCACCTTTAGCAGACTAACTAAAAGAGCATGGAACAACTCAAAGCTTACTATCAAGACCAAAATGTTAGTGTACCAAGCTTGTGTCCTCAGCACTCTCGTATATGGTGGGGAAACATGGAAAACTTATCCTCATCAGGAGAAAAGGTTAAACAGTTCCCACCTATGTTGTTTATGCCGCATACTGAACACCAAATGGCAGGATAAAATCACCAACGCAGAGGTTCATCAAAGGGCAAATTTACCAAGTGTGACACCCCTGCTCAAGCAAAGATGGCTGCACTGGCTGGGCCGTCTGAGTAGGTTGGAAGACTGACATATAGCCAAGGACATGCTATACAGGGAGCTATCAGAGGGAACAAGAACAACAGGACATCCCAAGCTTCACTATAAAGACACATGCAAGTGAGATATGAAGGAATTTGGAATTGATCCTGGTTAATGGGAAATCTTGGCAAGTGATCATAACAAGTGGCGCCATTGTAGGAGAAGGATTTTATATTTGTATTAGAGGTTATAATGATTGACGGTTATAATAATGTAGTATGTATTAATGTATGATTTGATCACCTGCCAGCCACCCTTTTTGAATAGCAGAAAGGAATGACCTTCTGGGACATTGGTAGAAATGCATCTGACAGACTGCCAGTGTCTGTACTGATGTTAAGGCAGGGGCAGATCAGACTAATCCTCATGACTGATTATGGTCACGCTCTGTTTTAGGATAAGTTACAATGTTTACTATGGGGTCTTGTTTCCTATATGCATTACAAATTAGGCCATTTAGTTATATATACATTTCTTTGTTTTAAGGTTTAGTTAGTAAGAGACAGAATCTTGTATTGTGTCTATGTTAATGAGATTATTAGAGGTTTAATTTACAATAGGCCTGGGCCCCAATGTGAATTGTTTTGGTCATAACATTTAGCAAGGTTTAATTTACGTCTTTTTGCTCAATATAAAATACTGCTGTTTGTATACCTTTGAAAGTCTCTGTAAAAGACTGTTTGTGTGAATGAGGAATGCATGCATCAGGAAAAGATAAGGTGTGAAGGCCATTGTTAAAACCAGATGGTCAAGAGAGGAGGAGTAAGGAAACTTAACGAGATTTATCAGAGAACCATCAACGCGCAACCATGATTGAGGAAGGGCAGACTGATGACCCTGAGGTGGAGTCTGGCAATTGTTTAAATGCCCTAAATGACAATTGTTTAAATCAATCCAGGACAGGACGACCCTCTCAGAGGTGCTTTGGAGTGTTAATATCAAAAGATAATACCAATTAAGGAGTAACCGGTCATAAACTGACACAGCAAAATCCATAGACTTTAATGAAGAGAGAGGACTATAAGAACAGGGTGCTTTGCCATGGGGCTTTAGGTTCGTCTTGCCACAACTCCAGGAGCATCGGATCATGACTGACAAAGCCGATCTCCCCTCTACGACCAATCTGGCTGGCCACTAGATTGGTCCAGACTCTGGACTGGTAACTATAAACATTGACTGGCAGGACTCTGTGTGTGTGTGTGTGTGTGTGTGTGTGTGTGAGTCTGAAAAGCATATGCGAACTGCTGTACTCTCAATAAATGCAGCGTATTGCCTTTTTCCCTGAAAAAGATCCCGTGTGCTTTCTATGAGCATAACACCATCTCCATCAGGGTATCAAAGTCCATGACAAAAGCTGGTTCCTACAGCTTAAAGAGAAAAGTGCCCGTAAGAAGCAAGCAGTTCCCAACCAAGATACATTCATTTGCAATAACTGCCAAAGACCATACAAATCTCGAATTGGACTATTCAGTCACATGAGACATTGCAAACCATCTACATCATAGGCTGCAATTCCCACCATCTCTCGCAGATGAAAGGATGCCAACACAGAACTGAGCTACTGCTACGTCATGACTGTAAAAGAGTTATGCAGTCTATTGTACACATTTCTGTTTATGCTGTTCTTAATCACTGTCTGAGAGATGCTTTTTAAAGATTCTGAGGGCTGTGTTATAGACATACCAGGCCAACAATATCATGTGGAGAGGATATAAACTGCAAGCTCCAGGCCCTGTATTCTGACCTGTGTTTGGAAAGCTAATTAAACAAGGTTATTGCCAGAGGTTATTCAAAGCAGGGTCTGCGCTTAACCCAAGAAAATTTAGCACAAGGGGTGACCTTGATAAATGCTGTACAAAGCACTCAAGACCCTAACAGTGTTTTAAACAAAATTGCCAAACTGAAAGATACCCTCTTAGCGTATTATATTGACTGCCTGATCCACACAAAAAGTTACAGAACCCTGCTTAGGAAAAAGACTATTTGTAAGAAATCTAAAAGGATTAAGTTAGAAAATGTCACAAACATGTGACATAACATGTTATAAATCTTGATATCTTTGTAAATAAAAATATCTGTTGAAAAAGTCTTTCTATCTGTGTTTCTGTTACAAGGTCTGTGTTGTCCTTAAATAAGATGAAAGTCTTGATGGGGCATCTTGGTTTGTTTTCAAGGGTTGTATGTCTTTTAAATAAAAATAGTTTGTGAAAACCCAGCTATTATGTCTTTAAGAAAGGAGACTTTTTTACAGCAAAAAGCTGAAATGGATGTAGTAGAATCCAGGGAAAATAAAAAACCAAAACCAAAAACATGCCTTTAAAATAAAGCAAACAGCTTCTTTCTTTTGTATAAAACATGGATGTCTGAGACATGTGCTTCAATACAATAGAGCTGACTCAACCCCATTGAACTATATTGATTTAACCGGAACCTACTGAAAAAATGGAGTTGTGTGGAACTATTGCCTTCAGATGTCATCGCAGACCCATGTTCCCTTAACGTTCTATCAGGGTTAAAGGTCTCAGAGCCTGCTGTGGCCTGGAAAAATTATCAGTAATTAGGTTTTCTGGGCTTTCACCCACAGAAATGGGGCAGCAAGCTCTGATTAATATTAAATTAAATAAAACCTTCCGAGTTTGTAGAACACTATGGGGTCAGTTTTTCCAGCAACTCAAAGTCTTTAAACATTTAGTTTTCAAAATACATTATTTTTAAACAGCAATCTAACCCAAAACTGAAATGTTGCAAGGATTCATAAACCTTATATTTATAAAATAATATACTGTAAGAACAATTGGACATTTTAAAACTGTATTTGTGGGATGTTCATTTTTGTTGTGCTACATCCATTTTTCTTTTAAAAATCAAAACTTTAAGCACAAAAAACATGTTTAAAATGAAAGAACTAAGACATTCATTGACATCTGTAAGGCCCTCATTCAGGAGCGGATACTGTAATACAGATTGTTGTATATGGTAGTTTAATGTTTAATACTATAAGAACGCTTTGTAGTGCTCTATTTTTAACAGAAAACAGACAAATATATTTTAGGTAAATTAGCCAAAAGTAGTCCTGTTGTGTAGACAATTTAATTTTCACCCACAAATCACAAATGGGGATGTTTGGGGACGGGTGCATAAATTCCTTATGTATCTATTAATTAAGAGCTACAGTGAACATGTCAACCAACTAAATACAGAGATTGAACTTTGAAACAAAGATGTAGGTGGGTATAAAAACCTGAGCTTTTTTGGAGCCTGTCTTATCAGGCACAAGCACCTGTTTTCAAATTTCACCAGGACACCTCTTTTTCCCTATGGGAGCCTCTGTACAACAATTCACCTTCTAGAAAAAATCAACCCTTCCCTCCCACAGCTAGGGTACTATTTGGAGCTGCATTCCTTTCCTTGTCCAAGGTAGGATCAGCCTGTTGAGCCTCCATAAACTCCTTTTGAGTCTCACTTAAGTTCAGACCAGACTCTGGCAAAGCAGTGGAATTTTCAAACCCCTCCTCTGAGGACAAACTGCTACCTTCAGCTGACAAAGGACTGAGGGCATCTCCCTCCCCCTCGTAGCCGTCACAGCTGTCCACAGACAAAGCAGGTGAGTTAGAGCTATACTGTTTGTGGCTGAGAGATCTGACATTAACTTGTTTAGACATGGCTAAAATATTAACCTATTAAGTATAAACCTATTAAAATATCAGCAGGAAGAAGATATCTAATGCCTAATATCTGCCTTAAAAGCCTCCCACTCGAAGGGAACCCTAGCCAGAGGTACAGTTACAGAGAATTCAGCCAAAGCTAATATATTTAAACTTTTACCAGAAAGTTTGTCTTCCTCCCTCACCAAACTTTCCTTGACCAAAGTGACTTGGGATGCTGTGTTCTCCAGCCCTTACAAACTATGCCATTTACCTTGGCATCTTTAATAAATTCTTCACTACCCTCTGTGAACTCTGTACCTCAAATAGTACCCTGGAACCTCCATATTCACCACGGTGATACTATTATAATATGTTTGGTACAAAGTATACCGTGTGAGGTATCATTTTAAAAGTTTTGATCTGTTGAACATTAGTATGCTGTTGGATTGTATGTTCTATCATTGTATGTGAAGTAAGAAGTATTGCTATATGTGTTACTGAAATATGTTGTGAGACTGGGAACACCCAAAACCAGCCTTTCAGTTACAACAGAGGAGAAGCCATCAATAACCAAAACCCATGAAGAAAAGAATCCACTATCCCAGAGACTCCTCCGAAAAGGCACGTATGCAATGGAGACTGCTTGACCAATGGGGATTGCCTGACCCCCATGTCACAGCACATCTTTCCAGCAAGTTGCAAGAAAGTATAAAAGAGGAAGTGACATCATCACTTGGTCTCTCCCCTTCCCCATCTCAACACCTGGAAGCACATCTGGAGGAAGAAGACTTTGAATTGAGGGAGTTTGCTCCCAGGCTGGAAGGTAGTCCCAAGATGTGTATTGAGGAACTGTAACCTCCTTGTACCATCTGTCAGGGTGAGAAAAGCAGTTTTATTCAACTCTTTCTTAAAAGTTTAGGATTTAGAATGCTTGTTTACTTATTTTCTTAAGGTAACTGTCTATGACTTTTGTGCCTACCACTTATAATCACTTAAAATCTGTCTTTCTGTAGTTAATAAATCTGTTTTATATTTTACCTAAAACAGTGTGTTTTGGCGGAAGTGCTTGGGAAATCTCAGCTCAGGTTACAAAGGCTGGTTCATGTCCACTTTCCTATGAAGAAGTGGTGAAGTAACTAATGAACTTACACCGGGCAGGCCTCTGACCAGTGCAAGACTATACAGTTCTGGGGTACCAAACTGGGGAACTAGGGGGAATTGGCTGGAGCCTCTCTGTTGATGGTTCATGAGTGGCTGGGAGATCATTCATGTAATACAGTTGGGTGTATCCCTGCCTGGGAATGTCTGTGTAAGTGCAGTGCCTATCAGAGATTTGTAGTTTGACATCAGCATCACAGTGTGAGATGGTTGGTGGGCTTGGAGGACTCAGTGGTCCCTCAGTCCAGGTTGCACCCCGGGAATCCAGTCACCCCCTCCCAAGACTCAGACCTAATATAGTTCACTAGGATTTCCTCCTGCTCTACTGCTGCCTCTGGAGCAGTGAAGTGGCATTCAGTGTGGCAGGTGGGTGTATGGATCATGGGGTTATGGTTACCTTAAGTTTAGGGCAATTTGGTTTTATGTGGCTGGCAGCCCCACAATGATAGCAGATTACTTGCCTACCATTTGGGTAGGGACTTTTAAATGCGGGGCTCCTTTGGTTTTTTTTAACAAAGTTGGAGTTAGGTTTATTTCCAATTCCCTCTTCTCTCTTAACCTGGGTGACATGGGGATTTCCCTTCCCCTGGGATTTGGCCCTTGATTCAACATATTCATCAGCAATTTCCGCAGCTGATAAAACTGTGGATGGTTTTCTGTCACAGATGGCTGCCTTTACCTCATCTATACCCACCCATAGTAATTGCTTCTGGGCCATCAAATCAAATAGTTTTCCATAATCACCTTCAGACCCCACTCCCATTATCCTTTTTTTCCATAAAATTACAGATTTTATGTACACATTCAACATGAGTGACATCGTCAAACATTCTGAGGTTTCTATACGTCAGTCAACAGGTCTCAGGGGTAAACAAATCTTGTCAATATGTTTTCTTTAAATTTCTTCCATCACCTCCCTCCATATGATTAAAAACTTATCTAGCTTTCCCAGTTAACCTAGTTAAAAGGATGGCCATCTGTTTATCTGCTAGAATATTGAGCATCCTACATAGTCTCTCTACAGTAGACAGGAACTCTTCTGTACATTCTGTTTCTTTATAAATTGGGCAGACTTTCCTACTCTCTTGTGTTGTGGGGGTGAAACTCCTTTTGCCGTTACAGTATTTTGAGCTGTATTGCTTGAGCCTCCAGTGGGCTTTCTCTTCAGCTGCCTCTGCTTCTTGGTCTGCCTGATCCACAATTCCACCATGAATCTCTGGTGCTTGGGTTCTTCCTTGGCTCTCCACTGCTGCAATCGGACCAGTTCCCCTGTGATGGTTGCCTCTGCAGGGTCTGGGACAGGAGGGTTCTCTTGCTCTAGATTGGACTCAATATCTGAACAGTGCTGACAAATCCTCATCCCGGCCCCGCCTCTTCCACGTCTCCTCCCGTGAGCGCGCCATGTTCTGGCTCCTCCCGGAGCTTGCTACGGCTGTTTGGTGGCGGCAAGCGCTGGGAGGTGGGTGGAGGAGCGGGGAACGTGGCGCGCTCAGGGGAGGGGCAGGAGACGAGGTCCTGCTACCTTTGGAGCAGCTGACTGAGTCTTCGTCTGACTCCTGTATCAGATTACTCCAGTTTCTCACACTCTCATGTCCTCAGGCTGAGGACTGCCTCCAGGCATCCACAGAGGAGAAGTTTGAAACTCATGGCTGCTCTTTGCCTTTATATCTCGTCCCTGATGCTTGCTTCTGGGGCTACCCCAGGTTTGCCCAGCACTACATTCTTTCTTCCCCATAACAGCCGCCTGTGGAACATTATTCTGTATATTTGCATCAGTTCAATTAGCACTAGCCTGACACTTTCTTGGTGTCATTCATAACATGTTATTCATAACATAAGCAGGAGTTGGAATGGGGAAGGGGAAGGGGTGGAGTCAGGGCAGGGGCGGGGGGGGGGGGTCGAGCAGCCACTGACGCCAGTAGAAGTCAGTGCCTATGTGACACCCCTAAAATAATCTTGCAAACCCCCCCCCACAACTCTTTTGGGTCAGGACCCCCAATTTGAGAAATCCTGGTCTCCCCATTAAATCTGTATTGTGTAGGGTAAAAGCACACAAAATACCAGATTTCATAGAATCATAGAATATCAGGGTTGGAAGGGACCTCAGGAGGTCATCTAGTCCAACCCCCTGCTCAAAGCAGGACCTATCCCCAGTCAAATCATCCCAGCCAGGGCTTTGTCAAGCCTGACCTTAAAAACTTCTAAGGAAGGAGATTCCACCACCTCCCTAGGTAACGCATTCCAGTGTTTCATCACCCTCCTAGTGAAAAAGTTTTTCCTAATATCCAACCTAAACCTCCCCCACTGCAACTTGAGACCATTACTCCTTGTCCTGTCCTCCTCTACCACTGAGAATAGTCTAGAACCATCCTCTCTGGAACCACCTCTCAGGTAGTTGAAAGCAGCTATCAAATCCCCCCTCATTCTTCTCTTCTGCAGACTAAACAATCCCAGTTCCCTCAGCCTCTCCTCATAAGTCGTGTGTTCCAGACCCCTAATCATTTTTGTTGCCCTTCGCTGGACTCTCTCCAATTTATCCACATCCTTCTTGTAGTGTGGGGCCCAAAACTGGACACAGTACTCCAGATGAGGCCTCACCAATGTCGAATAGAGGGGAACGATCACGTCCCTCGATCTGCTCGCTATGCCCCTACTTATACATCCCAAAATGCCATTGGCCTTCTTGGCAACAAGGGCACACTGCTGACTCATATCCAGCTTCTCGTCCACTGTAACCCCTAGGTCCTTTTCCGCAGAACTGCTGCCTAGCCATTCGGTCCCTAGTCTGTAGCTGTGCATTGGGTTCTTCCGTCCTAAGTGCAGGACCCTGCACTTATCCTTATTGAATCTCATCAGATTTCTTTTGGCCCAGTCCTCCAATTTGTCTAGGTCCCTCTGTATCCTATCCCTGCCCTCCAGCGTATCTACCACTCCTCCCAGTTTAGTATCATCCGCAAATTTGCTGAGAGTGCAATCCACACCATCCTCCAGATCATTTATGAAGATATTGAACAAAACCGGCCCCAGGACTGACCCCTGGGGCACTCCACTTGACACCGGCTGCCAACTAGACATGGAGCCATTGATCAGTACCCATTGAGCCCGATAATCTAGCCAACTTTCTACCCTCCTTATAGTGCATTCATCCAGCCCATACTTCTTTAACTTGCTGACAAGAATACTGTGGGAGACAGTGTCAAAAGCTTTGCTAAAGTCAAGAAACAATACATCCACTGCTTTCCCTTCATCCACAGAACCAGTAATCTCATCATAGAAGGCAATTAGATTAGTCAGGCATGACCTACCCTTGGTGAATCCATGCTGACTGTTCCTGATCACTTTCCTCTCATGTAAGTGCTTCAGGATTGATTCCTTGAGGACCTGCTCCATGATTTTTCCGGGAACTGAGGTGAGGCTGACTGGCCTGTAGTTCCCAGGATCCTCCTTCTTCCCTTTTTTCACAGGGGGAAACCAGATTTCACCATCCGTGATGCATTTTTCATGGCCATGAATTTGGTAGGGCCCTATTCATTACACTCTCCTGTAGGCAGGTCAAATCAGTTGCGTCTGCAGTTACAAAAGAGATCCTGCATCTTTCCCTTGAGGAAGTCTCATTCCCTGGGAGGGGTTCAGCTTCCATTTTGTCGTCCAGGAGATGCACATCTGCAGCTGTCTGTTCGGAATGATGCCAACAGTTCCATTCTCATGGTCCATGTGGCAGAATCTTTCTAGATTGCTCCACCACCAATAACTAAACAAGTGCTGCAGAAGAGTGGATCTCAAGAGTAAGCCACCATCACCAGAGATCCCAAAACCATTTCATGCTGACCTGGGCTGTGTCCCAGGAGAACAGATTTTACTCTGTAACCAGCATCTGTATGTCCATCCAGTCTGGCTGATTGTAGCCTATTGTTCCTGCAAACTCCAACACTTTGAAGGTGGCCTGTTCTTTACTACAGATGAGCTGGGCCAGGCAGATTTCTCACATGAAAACTGTGGCAACCATTTCAAATGTCACCAAATCATCTGGTTACATTTGGGTCAGAGGGTGGCTATTCAACAAGGTGGCTGCTGATGAGGCCAGATGGCAACTCAACATCTGCTGCAATAGGTCCCAGATTGCTCCTGCTGTTCTGCAGTAACCTGCTGTTGCTGAGTAGCCAGCTGCTGCAGTACTTAAGTGCTGCTGTTGCTCCTAGGCCTGGTTTTCAATCATCCACTTTAACAATTTGTCTGCTTTCATGAAGTTTAAATGTAGGCATCCCTATATTACCATGGGAGTACACTATGAGAAAGCTCAAATAATGCTGGCATAATTTATATTTCTTTTGAAATCTTTATTGGTCATTTAACAGAAAATATATAAGATCAACAGAACATGCTTTTAACTTCAAATGTATTTTAACAAAGTGGTTTTTTTTGGTTTGGTAATATTCTATTATCGTGATATCATTTTACTTAACCCACGTTTTCTCTAATGATCTAAGGGCTTATCAGGATGAACAGTTTGTACATGGCAAACGGGGTATAATCTACAGCACACTTGCATGCTTTGCAGTAACTGTCCATGTGGACCCTGCTATGGTGCGCTAAAAGTTCCCTAGTGGGCTTTGAGCTAATCCCATTAAGTGTTAAACCTGAACAGTACAAAACTAACATTTTCATACAATGCTAATTTTAATCTGCAGATTAATGTTTTGAAACCTTCAACATGTTCTTTTTGGCTCATATGCTGTATTTTAAATTGTATGTAAATTGATGAGCAATCTGGATTTATTTTTCCTTCAGCATGAAGCTGTTTGATACATTACTGCTGGTTTTTTCCTATTGTCTGTGATCTGCCATGAATTCCAAAAAATGTTAAAAATACTGGAATAAAAACAAGACCATGAACAGCTCCAAACAAGATAACGAGAAACATAATCTTAAAAAATGTTCTGAAGATGTAAGCTTGTGCTGCAGACAGCACAATTACTCCTAATATAGTGGAGATAGCACCTTGTATCACCGGGTAACCAAGAAGATACAGGGCATCAACTGCCCTTTCATTGACAGTTGACTTTTCACTTGAAACAAATGCATAGGATATATGAGCAGAAAAATCTACTGAAAACCCGATGCAAATGACAAGGTTAATCATAGATATGGAATCAAGATTAACATCCCAGTATGTCTTGAAACCAGCAACACCAACAATAACAGAAGCAATAGCAAATGTTACCCACAAGGAGCAGAGCAGATTGGGAATAAGCAGCAAGGAAACACACAACATGACTCCAGTAGCAATTCCAATATTCTGAATGGTGTTTGGCACGATTACAATATACTGATCATAGTATATGAATGCTGGGTGATATACCATTAATGGGATCTTACAGTCCTTGGCTAGGTCTCTTAATTGGTGTAAAAGGTTCTTCTCATCAACTGCAGTAGTAACATTCACTGTTTGAATGAAAAAATGTGAGGCTGCTATTTCTTGATAGCGAATATCAATGTCCCATTCAAATTCTGGAAATAATTTATATAGTTCAGACAGTGCTCAATAAATGATACGATTGCCTGCGGCTGTGGTGAGATTAAAATGTACATCATTCAAGATAGTGGTCTTAACATGCACACAGCTATTATTAGCTTGGAAAAGTATATGTCCTGTCAGGGTAGTCCCGTGTTCAAGACGGTGTTTGTTGGGAGGGTATGGAACTGTGACAACTTTTCCTGGCTTTAGTTTATGTGGGGTTCTAGTGGCCAGAGTGTCCATTGATTTCCTACTTCTATCCAGATATCGAGCCTTATTTCAGGAGCACTGACTATAAATCGGTTAGGCATAGCAGGTGATTTAATTTCCCAAATTTCTTGATGAATTTCCAATCCCACATGCATCCTCTCCACGGACCCAGCAGGATTCGGTATGTGGAAGCCCACATCCCTCCGACCGGCCCGTATGCTTGGAAGGAACACTGCGAACGTCTGCATTTTCACCCAGAGAATCTTCAAGTATGTCTCTCTGGCCACAGACCAGGTGGTACTCCCAAGGTGGCTGTAAGGGCAGAGGGCCACGCCTGATGTTCAAGATCCCTCCGAATGGCTGTGAGCTGGTCATCCAGAAAATCCTGAACCTCCGAACAAGCCTGATCCCACTGCAATGCCTTTCCAGCGTTGGTGATACTCAGTACCATATCTGTTATAAGCTTCTGGGTCATTGCACTAAAGGTGGAAATAATACGTAATTCACCTACTCCCGCTTGTGTCTGGGTCAATTGTGCTTCAGTAATAAGGCCTGTGGCTTTTCCTAAGTGTCCCAATTTTTTTTTTATGTTCTTGACTCTTATGGATATCCCAGATTGTCACTACGCTATTTGCAACATCCCATAGGTGTCCAGCCTAGTCCCTTTTCTTTTCTACAGGAAACCCAGGCCCTTTGCTGTGCTAACCTAATGGCAGCCCCTTTAGAGCAATTTGGATATGTAGAGGTAATTTAAAAACTGGATAAGGGCAATGTGAATTTAATGGTCCCAAATGTGGCATTAATTACAGTCCATTGGTGTCCCAACCCACTAACACATCTCTCCCTTGTGAAGTATTATACCACATCTGTTGGCTAAACACCCTCACAAAAAGGCTGAAAGGCATCAGCACCAATGACATAAGAAGGGGCATATTACAATATGGAATAGGTTAAATCATCAGTTACTGGGATAATTTCAGTACAGGCAAAATTTCCGGTGCCAGAACAAACTTTTTGGGTATACGTTTGATTATTTACTAGTGAGTCTACTGACTGGTCAAGATCTAGAAAAATATTACTTTTCCATTCCCACCCTAAGTTTGTTAAGAAGGAGAGGCTGAGGAATATTAAAAGTTTTATCTTCAGGTAGTTTTGGCTAGCTTTTGCAAGCTATTTTTTAAGATTTCGTAGTCTTAATTCACATAGGTGACCGACAATGAGGCAGCAAGGGAGAGGTTACTAGCACAATCACCTTGCTTGATTGGAGGCTTTATTATGTCTTTAGGTGGAGAGGTTGTTTTCTTCAGGTGGAGAGGTTGTGCCTTTAAAGGCACGATGGGTCTGTCAGCATACAAAGGAGAGGTTACCGGCTTTTCACCTTGTCCTTCACTCCTGCTGTTCAGAAGGAGCAACAACGCCAGAAGGAAAGATCGACTGATCATCAGTCAGAGAGCCATTACAGTGAGAAACATGGGCAGGTAGTCAATTCTCGGCATTTCACAGCGGTGTTGATAATTAACAAGACTTGATAAGGGTCTTTTAGCATGGGGCCAGGGCAGTTCCTTGCTGATGGACCTCTATATAGATCTAGTCTCCTGATTTCAGCGAGTGGCAGGGCTGCTGTATATAAAAAGACCTAACACATTTTGTTAGTGCCTGACAATAATTCAGCATTGTGTCATCCACTAAATGACTGTCCTTCTGAGCCAGGGCCAGTGGGGGCACAGCCAGTAGTTGCATCGGGTGCCCTGTTAGAATTTCATGAGGGCTGAGTCCAGTCTTTTGATTGGGAGTGGCCCTCATTCATTCATGCTAATGAGAGGGCATTTGGCCAGTTTAAATTTGTTTTAGCACAGATCTTGACCAGTTTTATTTTTCAAAATCCTGTTTTGACATTTTACTGTCCCGGCAGACTGCAGGTGGTGGGGGCAGTGGAGATTGTGTTGGACTTGTAAAGCTGCACATAACTAGTTGTAATTTGTCCAATAACATTAGGTCCACTATTACTGTTGCTACTCACAGGTATGCCAAATTGTGGTACAAAATCCTTAAAGTTTTACAACAGTTTTGGCATCTGCCTTTTTACAGGGAAAGGCCTCATCCCAGTTGGAAAATACATTAACTAAAACTAACACTTCTAATTACAACATTTAGACATTTAAATAAAATAAATTTGAATATTTACAAAAGGTCCCCAGTAAGGGGGATGTGCTGCCTGCCTAACCTTGACAGCTTTACCAACACTATGTTGCTGGCAGATTACGCACTGCTGGCAGTATTGCTTAATATATATATATATATATATTTTTAAAAACACAAATACCCTTGCTGATTGCAGGCAAAACTGAGGAATTACTTCCCATATTTTTCAGTATTTGTTTTATAGGCAGATTAGGTTTCAATGGCTTCTATTTTTATTATTTAGGTGATTTGCATTAAACACATACATTCTTGGCTTGCTTTTGGATTCAAAGTTATCAGCTGCTTTGAGACTTTGTCTCAAAAGGACACAATTAACTTTTAACTTCTGCTTTTAAGCACACATTGATTTGAAAAGGAAAACACAATCCATTTTGGCTTCCCTTTGGCAAAGTGACCGTTGATTACACAGAGCCATGTTAAGACTGATTGTGGGGCACCAACTACAGCTTTTATCTGCTATTTGTTACCAAAACAGATTTAAAATCTTTTTTTCATTTTCCTGGCTTTGACTGCCCTGCTGCAGCCACAACATTTTAAATCTTGTGAAGCATTATGTTACTTTAAGGATTAAATGCTAAATACCAAAATTAAACAACACTAGTTTCTTTTGTCTGGCAAAAGTTTTTTTTTTTTTTTTTGGTTTAACAATTTTAAAACACCACCAATTTATTTTAAACTTATAAACAAAGATTGTACACACCAGGAGTGTTTTTTAGCTAATTTGCCTAACTTGTTTATTGTTAAATAATTTCACTTAAATAACCTTTTGCCTGGATTATTTACAGAAATTCTTCCAGAGAAATGCGCCCTTTCTCCAAAGGAATGGCTGCAAAGAAACCAAGAATTTTCTTTTCATAACACCTTTTTTTTTTTAATTAATTTTCTCCAGTAACTACAGAGTTAACCTCTCACTGTCTTTTCTTTTAACTTCCTCAAACTGCGGTTGCCTGCTTGTCTGGGCCCGAACCTTTTTTTCTTGTTGCATTATTTCCCCCTCCCCCCCCCATGGGCACAGGCATTGTTTTACTACCAATTTAGCAAGGAGGGAGGGCTTTTTGACTAACCCCCCTTTTATTTATTTATACACACCTTTTTACATACAAACGTTTATTTTTTTACATCTAGATGCATCTTATTTAACAATAACCTTAATTCTTTTATGTTCAGACTTAATACAACCTTTTCCTTATTTGAAGCGGTAACAACCCCTCAGCACCGGTGCTTTGTAGGAAAGGATAGTAGCAGGACTAGGGACAATGGGAAAGGTAGGAAGAACAGTAGCATTAACAGCACGGTAAAATGGGGGAGTTACACTCACTGACCCTAGGAATAATGACTCCTTGCTGAATGCAGGAGGTAAGAACTGGTTGGATTTTTCCTTGGCCTGTTTTGATAGAGGGTACTGCTGCACATTGGGAAGGGGTCTTGCTGGGTTTAAGCGAATCTTAACGCGTTGGGCAGACCCAATGCACCCAATGTGGTTGGCATGATCGGCTCACAAGGAGGGAGAGACCTTAGCCAGCAGTTCCTGTTGCAACGAGGTAGGGCTAGGGTTGGTCTTTTCCTGTAAACTGCCAGGACCTCATTGTGAGTGGGATCAGGCATGTCCAGATACACACCATTTGCGGTACAGCAAATTATACAATTTAATTTACACAGCAAGTCTTTTCCCAAAAGGTTAGCAGGTGAACAAGGGCTTAGGAGGAAAGCATGACAGTCAAACAAAGGACAGATAGAAATGGACAGAGGTGAAGAGACGGGGTGGGGAATAAGAGTATTTCCCACCCCAACCGCTTTTGGATCAACTAGGGCGGTGAGAATATTTGGGTTTTATTCAAATTCTTATTTTTTTACTTTGTTTACAGGTGCTAATTTTTGCTCCAGTCAGCTTTCTTTGGGCAGACTGTGAAAATTTTATTTAACAGCTTTTTTCTGATTTTATTTAATTTTTTTTTGTTATGGCCTGGATTTTGCTTGGGCCACTGAGCTTTTTTACAAAGGCGACTCAGTGTTTCCCGAGGCATGACCCCTCGTAGAAGCAGGTTTAAATTTGCCCATGTAGGGTTATAACAGTTTATAACAATTTGCAACTTCTTTTTGAATTTAACAGGGTCCTCTTATTTTTGGAAAATTTTTAAGTAAATTATACAATTCCGGAGGAGACCAAGGTGCATGTGCAGACACAGAGGTCTCATGACCCGAAGCACCAATGCCCGGGAATTGGGACAAGGGGAACATTTTCTCAGTACGGAGAGTCACTGTCTGAGGGGTGAATGTAAGGGGCTTCTGCTGCTTAATATTTCTTGTCGGCTTAGTTGGATTTAAATTCTTTGCCAATTTTCTTTTTATCTCTTTTAATTGTGTTGCAAGTTTCTCCTGGGAGTCCTTGAGACTCCTCATTTGAGATTCACGGCGCCGTTTTTTTCCCCCCTTCTTTTGTTTATTCCAATAGAAATATGCCTCATACGGACATTGGCCAGAACAGCACTTCTGAGGTGCACAATCTTGTCAAGGTCAAAGCTTTCCCTCTAAGGGAAACCATAACGTTAAATTATCCCTATTTCTGGAAAAATTGGAATTGGTATACCAGGAACTTGCAAGTGAACTAGTATGTGCCTTTTGGCGGGACGGTGATCCTTTTTGACTCACTGGCTCCCGTTTTAGCTGGCTAGTGCAGGAATCCCTTTTGGACCCCCTGGCTCCCAGAATCCCTATGGATCTTTCACTCATCTCACTCACACAGGGAAGGTTTGTTTAGGGCCTCCACGACTGTCTTACAGCTCCCCTTTAGCAAAGGGCGTTGGCTGGTGCCGCATACCCTGTCGCTTCAGGCAAGGTGATCAGACCAGTCAGTGGCTTTTCAAACTGCCTTCAGGCAGGAACCAGAGACACGGGAGGAAAGAGGGTATGGAAACAGACTGTCCGAGGACAGAAGGGATGGGATCAGACACTCCTAGACCCAGACAGGCCCCTCGCCGGTCATGAGCCCACAGCTTTGCAGGGCACTCTGGGCGCCTTCCTGTGACTCACACCGATCTACGGACCTTCACTTTCACACTGGCACACGGAACCAGGTCTATCCACGCCCTGCCCAGCCACCCTCAGTGGCTCTTCCCGGGGAAACCAAACCTGGATGGGACTCTGACCCACCCCAAGGGCTTCAGTCGTGTCTGGCAGCAAAAGTCCGGGTAGAGCGTACAACTCACCCAAGCCCAGAGCCTACGGGCGGTCCTCCACCAGAAACCCAATATAGAGATTTCAAAAGGTCTCTTACCTTTCTGATGGGCCCGGGGTCTCACGGGGAACAGCTCGCGGTCCTCTGGCTCTCGGGGGTCACCGTCTATCCGAGTCACCGGCACCAAGATTTGTGATGGAAAAATTAACCACGCATTGTGTTTGGATCAGAACCAAGCCTGAGGCTCCTTTATTGATTACAAGCGCAGGGGGGTAACAGCTCTCAGTAATTGCTCCGGCATATACAGAAAATACAGGAGCTTATATTGCTGAAAACCACAATTTGTTAAACCTACTTCCTTTAACAGCATTTTCCTTATTTGGCATATAGTGCAAGTTTCAACAGTAGCTTTGGCTTAGTTGGAGTTTAGCAAAAACAAGCTTTTCTTGTTATTGATAGGCGTTTTCTTTGTGGTTAAGGGTTTTTTTCTAACTTCTAGAGGTTATGGTTACATTTCTTAAGCTGTGCTGTTTGCAGTCGCCCCTTTATGGAATTTTCCACTCTTTTCTTATGCTTTATGTACACAGTTAGCTTGACCAAAGTTTTAGGCCTACTTGGGAAGTTTAGGCCTACTTGGGTCCACTGAATTTTTCCTCCACACTCAGTAAGACCACAGGCCATAAAAGATGTCCCAGGAATTCTTTTGCTAACATGAAAAAACAACAAAAAATACACCATCTTGCTTTTTAAAGTTTTGCCTAAATGAATTGACCAGAATAATACAAAAATAAGTAAATTGTAAAGAAAGCTTTAAAAGGCCCAGGACACAGTTAAAACCCCCCACATGTAATGGGTTTTACAATGATAAAAAAAAATTAAAAAGAAAAACCACAAACATAGGGCACAGGACATGGAGATAAGAGCTGTCCTGAGTTTTAGGGGAATATTAATAACTGATTTAAACCACTGAGTGAAAGTTTTGTAGGCAGCCATTCTTTGTTATTATGCTTTTGCACAGGCAAGCATTTGTCATTCAGAAACACCTGCCTGCTTTATGAGATATTATCTTCCCCATCCAAAGGACTATCAGAAATAATAAATAATATTAACAAAAACTTTGCTGGGTCATGTACTTGGAGATACTTTACAGACACCGCTACAAAGTAGCAATTACAATTTTGTTTATTGTTACCTTGTCTAGAGACCCTAAAGAATTTTTTGTTTTTTATATATGACACTTTTATGCAAACTGTAACTGCAGATGCTTTACAGCATTAAATAATATGAACCAGTGGAAGAGAGACCTGAGACATTGCTGAAAACAGATGTCATGATCACTAAAATCCTAATGCAGAAGGCCTGGGGGAAAATTAAAAGACACAGCTGAAGCAGAAGATGGTATGATTTAATAGGGTTTTCGGGGCTTCTTTGCAAAGACCCAGATGCCCCAACAGCCTATATATCTCATGCACAAGCTCCCAGGGGCCCTTGTTAGAGCATAGGGTTGCCAGATGTCCGGTTTTCGACCAGAACACCCAGTCAAAAAGGACCCTGACGGCTCCGGTCAGCAGTACTGACCAGGCCGTTAAAAGTCTGGTTGGTAGTGCAACGGGGCTCACAGGCTCCCTGCCCGGGTCTGCACAGCTCCTGGAAGCAGACAGCATGTCCTTCCAGCTCCTATGCAGAGGGGTGGCCACGAGGATTCTGCACGCTGCCCCGCACTGAGCTCTGATCCGCAGCTCCCAATGCACAGAGGGGTTCCCATGGCTGTGGGCTTGCGAGGGTCACAGACCAGCCACAGCAGCCAGCTTTACTTATGCTTAGACACTTTGTACCTGCTTTTTGTTAGCACCTGCTTCTCCCGCTCCCCCTCGCATGGGACTCGGAGAGCCACACAGAGAATTGGGGTTGGAAGTTTTCGTTGGTTTTACCAGTAAATCAGACCCTAACCCTGCTTCCCTTTCGGCATCAACAGCCAAACTGGCATCGCCCCCAAAGGGCGCAGGCAGTGCAAGCTCCTGGGGCTGGCACTACCCATTTATTTTTCTAAGGCACTGTGCACCCACTGCTATGGTATTGCACAAATGGACTCCACAATGGCTGGAATGCCACTCAGTTGGTGGCTGTTTGGGGGATCCCTGAGAAGCTCTCCTTTCACTGTTTATATAACACTTGCCAAATGTGAATCACTGAAATCAAACAGGCAGCATGAGATCCATTCAGGCTAGAAAAAGGGTTCAGATTTTTAACAGTGAGATTCATTAACCATTGGAATAATTTACCTAGGGACATGGTGGCTTCTCCATCACTTGGAGTCTTTAAATCCAGACTGAGGCGGTGGGGGGCATCTCCTTCTAACAAGCACTCTCAGATCAAGCACCAGTTGCTGGGCAGGATGCAGGACTTCCTGAGTGAGATTCTGTGGCCTGCGTAATGGAAGAGGTCAGATCAGGTGATCACAGTGGTTCGTTCTGGCCTTACCCTCTGGGAACCTATGAAATCAAAGCTGGAAAAGGCAACAGCCCAGGAGGGCTCCTTACATTGACTGGTAGCCAGAGAACTCGTGGGGATTTTTGGATTAAATTAAGGAGGAACATTATATTGAACCAACTTTGTGTTTGGCCTGGGTTTCTCCAAGTACACAATAAGTGGGAGATGAGTAGAAGAGCATACTCTAGAATCAGGCTCCCCCAAAAAGGGGCCATTCAACTGGGCATCTTTTCCCATTTCATGGTGCCATCTCAGGCTCTGACAGATCTGCACTGAGCCCCACTGAAGGCAGTGCACGCCCATGGCAATTGGCTCTGCCTGCACAGATCCCATTGCAAGATCTAGTTGTAGTCACACACACTCGCACACCACCACCCCAATATGACTTACGCTTCCCAGACCTTGCTCACTGCCTACTACAGCGGAGTGAGCTGAGGCCAGCGGGGCCTGAAGTCAGTCTGAGCCCAGAGAAGAGTGGCTGTGCCACAGGCAGGGCAGAGGAGAGACCAGACTGTCCCTTTGCACACCAATGCCCTGACATCAACTGGTAACGGATATGTAAATACCATAAAAGCTGTTTTATCAACATGTTGGAGGAATTGGGGATGCCAGTAAGTGAAAAACTAAGAGGGAGGGAGTTTGGGTTTGGGAGGGGGTGCTGGATCTGGGGGGCGCTCACCTCAGGCGGCTCCCCGCAAGCAGTGACCTGTCCCAGCTGCTCCTAAGCGCACCCCAAGCTCCCTCCCACACCTAAACTCCCTCCCAGAGTCTGCACTCCGCACCCCGTCCGTGCCCCAACCCTCTGCTGACCCCACGCCAACCAGACTATAAACCGGGCTTTCAATGAAGATCAGAAATGCCCATTTAGAGAGCTTTCCGGTTGGTGAAGTGCCAGATAAAGGGGCAGGGAAGGGGGTTCAGTTTTGTGCAATTAGAAAGTTGGCAACCCTAGCTGGGGGCACCTGTGCCCAGAATCTCTAAATCTTCTGAAGAACCATTGCTCATCCTCTGAAAAATTTACAGTAAGAAATAAGTGGGAGGCATCTTTTTGTACTTTTTCATAATGTGCTTTTAAAACCTTTAACATTATGTGTCAAGAGACCCCACCAGCTTGCAGCTTAAATAAACAAAAACAATTAGTCCCTGCACACATTTGATCCAAACGGTTCTTGCCAAACGAAGAGTGTGAGACCAGGTCCCCACCAAACCCCCTGGAAGTCCTCACATACAACGTACCTGGGCCTCGTCTCCCTCCTTCCCTTTCTTTGAACCTTTTGAGTGTCCTCCACGGCCGGGTCCCGAGTCTCAAACAAAACTAGGCTCAGGGATCTGGCCTCGTGATTCTCCTCTACGTGATTCTTGCAGTCACGGCCCTGTCAGCCGTACTGTTTCCCCGCCCCAGGCTCGCTGCGTGAGAGGGTAGAGGAGATGAAAGACGCAGGAAGCCAGCAGCAAGAACGGGCTCGGGGGGAGGAGAGGAGGGACGCCCCAAGCAGCGTGCGGGGCCTGGGCGGAAGACAACAGGGACCGCGACACGCCTCGCCCAAGAAAGCCTCGGCCGCCGCCCATCTCCCCCTTTCCTAAATCGTTAGCGCCGGGGCAGGGCGCGGGGCCAGGAGCAGCCAGGAGCGGGGGTCAGCGGACAGGACCTGGGGCCCGAGGAGCCGGGCGCGGAGGCCGGGACCCAGCAGCAGAGGCGGGGCAGCGGGAAGATGGGCTCTGAGTGGGACCCAGAGCCGGGCCCCGGCCCCGAACCGACCATCCCCCCGCACGACAACTTAGCCCTGTTTCTCAGCCGGCGGCTCGGCCGGCTCGGGGGGCTGGTAGGCGCCCACCCGTGGCCCTTCCTGCTGCTCCCGCTGCTGCTCTCGGGCGGCCTCGGCGCCGGCTTCCTCTTCTTGCGGCAGAGACAAGCCAACGACATCGAGGGTCAGTTCACGCCGCTCGGGGGACCCGCCAAGAGCGAGAGGCGCTTTGCCCAGGAGCATTTCCCGACCCGCGACTCCGAGCGCTTCTCGGGCCAGAGGCTGCTCACAGAGGGCGCCTTCGCCTCCCTCATCGCGGTCTCCGCCCCAGGCGCCAACATCCTGACGGCGGCCGCCTTCGCGGAGCTCCTGCGGCTGGACGGGGCGGTGCAGAGACTCGCTGTTCCCGGCGGGGACCCAGGCACCCAACTCTCCTACGCGGACCTGTGCGTCCGGAACAAAGGGCCCTGCAGCAGCCCCAACCCGCTCCTGGCTGCCGTGCAGGGGGAGCCGGCCCGGCTAGAGACCCTCCTCCCGCAGCTCACCTACCCCGTGTTCCAGAGCAGCGTTTTCATGGCCACCTTCTTAGGCGGCGTTCAGCTGGGTCGCGGAGCGGCCGCCTCCCGGGTGCAGGCAGCCAAAGCCCTGAGGCTGGTTTATTACCTGAGAGAAGACGAAGCCGCGGACCGAGAGAGGAGTTTGCAGTGGCTGGAAAACTTCCTCAAGCGCATCCCGGCTGAGCTGGAGGCTTTAAATCTCACCTCTGTCCAGGTACGGGGCCGAGCAGCCCCGTGGGGCACGGAGCCCTCCCCGGTGTGTGCAGCGGGGTCCTCCTGCTGGAGCCTCCCCACTTCGGGGGCGGGAGAGCCGGAGCGCTGGGCTCTGTTCCCAAACCCGGCACCGTTACGGATCCGGAATGAGAGGCAAGGCTCTGAAATGCCACAGGGAGGGGCCGCTTGTGCTGGGTGAAACGAGGGTGAAACTAGCATTTAGTTCAATGGGAATTTTGCCTGAATAAAGAGTCCAGGCCTAGGTCCAGACTATTTCAACCAAATGCTTTGCTCAGGGTCATTCATCTTCTCTTGGGCTGTGTGCTTAACTGTGTGCTAATTTCTTTCTATTCTTAATGTATGATTTTAGCTATGGCTAACATAGCTAATTACAGCTAAAATCATAATTAAGATATGAAAGTAGAAGTGTCTACGATAACTCTCTGAACCCTATTCCTATAATGTTTAAACAGAGGCGTACAGTAAAAGAGTAGTGACAAATGTTATTTAACCTGTTTTTTGTTTTTTGTTTTTTTTTAATGGCAGGTGGCTTACTTTACCTCAGTATCCAGACAGGAAGAGTTTGAAGGAAATACTAAGAAAGTGATCCCCCTGTTTTCCATAACATACTTTCTAACTATAACCTTTTCCATTATTTCTTGTTTAAGGTAAGCGCTTGTCTTCTAAGTTAATCATCTTTTATTTTTTAATTTTTTCCATATCATTTATATATTTTATTTAAATTACCTTTTATTTGAATTACAAACTCTTCTTTTTCATCTGAAAAAGAAGAATGTGTAATTTGAGACAAGGACCCTCTTGCCTAGTACAACAGATCCCTAGTCCTCTGTAGGTGATCTACTACTAATAGTAAAAGTCTATGGCTATTAATATTGATACAAAAATGGTAGGTAAACCTTTAAGTTTTCCACGTGAGTAGCTGTAGTGAAGTCAGACATCTTGCCTGAGTGAGAACTACTCACTTGAGTAAGGATTTGCTCAAACATGCCCATATATATATTTTTAAAGAGAGAAACGTGACTTGATGCTTATCTGGTACTGAAAAGCAGATACGTTAAATCAAAACATTATTAGTAAAGTAATTTAGCACAGAGGGACCAATCCTGGAGTAGCAGTTGCAGGGTACAGAGTGCTGTGGCCACCCACAGGTAGGTGGACTAGGCAATGCTTTCTATGTACCTATGTTAGCACACTTACATAAAACAGGATAAAAAGAGTGAAGGTGGAAAAATAACCGGGGGGGGGAGGGGGTAGAGAGCTTTCATGGGCTTTCTTACAGCTGAGCCTGTCCTCCATCAAGGGTGTGTTGGGATTATTTCCTATATAACTAGTTACACCTGCTCCATTGCAGGAGTATCTGAAAATATGGATTTAAGGCAGTTGTCAATGACCAAAATGAGGATCCTGGGCTGCCAGGTTCCAAGGTGAAAATCTTCCCTTCTTGCACCTCTGCATCTCTAGTTTTGGCCTATGTGAGATCAACCTTTCGTTATGTTATCCTTGAATTGAAGAAAACATTTTTAAACAAGACAAATACATATGAAATGTTCAAGAAAAACCTGTAATATGAATGCGTGCATTTTGGTGAGTTTCATGTTTTGTTGAATTTTCTGTTTTACTCTTTTTAGGGATAGGAAAATCTCTTGGTGGTGATTTGTTTCTGAAACCTCTAGAACAGAGGTTTTCACAATAAATGTTTGGTGTCCTCACAGTGCCACCAAATACTTAATTAACTTTAGGAAAAATAAATAAATATGCACATATACATTCACATAGCAGTCAGCATGGATTTGTCAAGAACAAATCATGTCAAACCAGTGTGATAGCTTTCTTTGACAGGGTAACAAGCCTTGTGAATAGGGGAGAAGCGGTAGACGTGGTGTATCTTGATTTTAGTAAAGCTTTTGATACTGTCTCGCATGACCTCATAAACAAACTAGGGAAATGCAACTTAGATGGAGCTACTATAAGGTGGTTGCAAAACTGGTTGGAAAACCATTCCCAGAGAGTAGTTATCAGTGGTTCATAGGCATGCTGGAAGGGCATAATGAGTGGGGTCTGACAGGGATCAGTTCTTGGTGCAGTTCTGTTCAATATCTACATCAATGATTTAGATAATGGCATAGAGAGAGTACACTTATAAAGTTTGCAGATGATACCAAGCTGGGAGGGGTTGCAAGTGCTTTGGAGGATAGGATTAAAATTCAAAATGATCTGGACAAACTGGAGAAATGGTCTGAAGTAAATAGGATGAAGTTCAAAAAGGACAAATGCAAAGGACTCCATTTAGGAAGGAACAATCGGTTCCACACATACAAAATGGGAAATGAGTGCCTAGGAAGGAGTACTGCAGAAAGAGATCTGGGAGTCATAGTGGACCACAAGCTAAATATGGATCAACAGTGTAACACTCAATCATTGGAGATTTTTAAGAGCAGGTTAGACAAACACCAGCTAAAATGCTCCTTGTTACTTCGATGGGTACCTTGAACAGCTTCAACCATGTAGTGTCTCAATGACAGCAGTTAGCTGTGTCTGTCTCTAAGATTTACATGATTCCATCTTGTGTTTAAGATCCTGGTTTATATTGGATCCCCACACTGATTTTTTTCCAGCGTTTTGTGAGAATCATCTGCATAGATTATGGCTCGGTCCATGAGGCTACTTGCAGTAACTCCACTAACGACAAACAGATCAAACACATACTCCTTGATTTTTACATCTAGTACAGACTTTAAACTGACCCATCAACTTATTTATCACACAGGGCTATTGAGCACAGTGACTTCTACTGGTCCAGCTTCAGAGTAGAACTTAATCTTGTTAAAAGTCTCATTACAAATAAAGGTTTCCTCTGCTCCTGAATCAATTTTAAATGTAACAATAATATTGTAAATCTTGAGATCAAAGCCTGTTCATGAATGCTGTCTTAGAACAGAGATCACAGAAAATAGGCACTCGCTCTTGCTTAGGATATTTCCCTGACATCTTTGCGTCCGTAGACACATTCCCTTGTCCTTATTACTTTTTCTACATATGCTTCTACTGTGTGGGCAGACCTCATCTGTCCAGTGTTCTCCCGTGAGACACCTGCTACAATTTAAGCCAGAGAACTCCATGCTTTAAGATGCAATTTTAAATGGTACTGCTTTTTCCAATAGGAATTATTCCTTTGCCACTTCTTGTACTTCCACCACTCTCTTGCTGAATGACTTGTATTTTCCTTAGATTAGGGTATCATGACACTTGCAGTGCTTGTCCTAAAGATAACTCAGGCATTAACTGTATTTTTCTGAAAAATTTTGTCTACAATCCAAACTGCTAGGTGATCTTTTGTATGTTCTTCCTTAGTGACACCAAAGTCACGATTATCTGCTTATTCATAGAGGGCCCTCAGGAAGGTTTCCATACTTTCTCCTAAGAGCATGCCCATTTGTGTAAAATCTATTCCTTTTTTGAACTGACTGCTCATCAGTCTTTTTCAGAATTATGTCATAATTATTCTTCTCTTTCCTCAGTAAAGCCAAACCACAGATTAGATTATAAAGCAGGGTTGGGCAAATTATGGCCTGGGGGCCACATCTGGCCCTCCATATATTTTAATCTGGCCCTTGAGCTCCCACCAGGGAGTGGGGTCCGGGGCTTGCCCCACTCCAGCCGGGGGTTGGGGGCTTGCCCTGCTCCATGTGGCTCCCAGAAGCAGCAGCATGTCCCCCCTCCTGCTCCTATGCATAGGGGCAGCCAGGGGGCTCCGCACGCTGCCCCCACCTCAAGCACCGCCCCCGCATCTCCCATTGGCCGGGAACGATGGCCAGTGGGAGCTGCAGGGGTGGAGCCTGCAAATGGGGCAGAGTGCAGAGCCACCTGGCTCTGCCTCCACGTAGGAGCTGGAGGGGGGACATGCTGCTGCTTCTGGGAGCTGTTTGAGATAAGTGCCCTCCCCAGAGCCTGCACCACCCCTAATCCCCCTTCCACCCTCCAAATCCCTTGGTCCCATCCTGGAGCACCCTCCTGCACCGCCTACTCCTCATCCTCAGCACCACCCCTGAGCCCGCACCCCAGCCAAAGCCCTCACCCCCCGCATCCCTGCACCAGCCTGGAGCCCCCTCCCACATCCTGAACTCCTCATTTCTGCCCCCATCCCAGAGCCCACAACCCCAGCCAGAGCCCTCACCCCCTCCCACACCCCAACCCCCAATTTTGTGACCATTCATGGCCCACCATACAATTTCCATATCCAGATGTGGCCCTCGGGCCAAAAAGTTTGCCAACCCCTGTTATAAGGCCAGAAGGGACCGCTGTGATCTTCTCATCTACTCTACTCTTCTGCCTAACACAAGCTATAGAACATCATTCTATTAATTCCTATTTTAATTAGACCATTTCTTTTAGAAAATATCCAGCCTTGATTTAAAAATTGCCAGTGATGGAGAATCCACCACAGCCCTTGGTATGTTGTTCCAATGATTGATTACCCTCACTGTTAAAATATGTGCCTTATTTTTAGTGTGAATTTGTTTAACTTCAACGTCCAGCCACTGGATCTTGTTATACTTTTGTCTGCTAATGTAAAGAGCCCATTATCACATTTTTGCTCTCTGGGTTTTTATAGACCGATCAGGTCACTCCTTACCCTTCTCTTTGTAAAGCTAAACAGATTGAACTCCTTGAGTCTGCCCCTATAAGGCGTAGTTTTCAATTGTTTCATCATTCTTGTGGATGTGCTCTGAACCCTCTCCAGTTTATCAACATCTGGAACTGGACCGAGTATTCCAATAGCAGTCACATCAGTGCCAAATATAGAGGTAATATAACCTCTCTCAGAGGTGCCGACTTTGGGATTTCCCTGGGGGTGCTGGACCCCTGCTCCACCACAGGCCCCACCCCCGTTCCCCCTCCTCCCTCAGTGCCTCCTGCATGCCATTGAACTGCTATTTTTTTCCCCCGTAGGTGCTCATTGAGCCTCCTTCTGCTCAATATTCCCCTATGTCTACATCCAAGGATCGCATTAGCCCTTTTGGCCACAGTGTGGCACTGGTAACTTGTGTTCAGCCAAGTCTTTTTCAGAGTCACTCCTTCCCAGAACAGAATCCCCCGTCCTGTAAGAATGGCCTACAGTCTTTGTTCCTAAAAGTATAACTTTAACTTTACAATTTAAAGCTTAAACTTCTGGCCTTATTAAAATGCATATTGTTTGCTTGCCAGCTTACCAAAAGATCCAGATTGCTCCTTATCAGTGACTTGTCCTCTCCATCAATCTTTGTGTCACCTGAAAGCTTAATCTGTGATGATTTTATGTTTTCTTCCATGTCCTTAATAAAAACGTTATATAGTGCGGGGCCAGGAACTGATCGCATTGGGACCCCCCTAGACACACACTAGCTTGATGAGGAGTTCCTATTTGCAATTACATTTTGTGAGCTGTCAGGGAATTTTTAATCCATTTATAGACATTTACAGCTTCACTCCTAATAAACTTCCCTCGGCATTACTGTTCCCTGTGGTAAGCATCATTAGGGCTCACAATCTTGTAATATGCTCCTTCCACTCAGGCCATTCCATGTATGTGCCAGACTGAAAGACTTGTAGAGAGAAGGAACTTTGGCATTTTCTTTTCCTCTTATGTCCTAAATTAGTCAATGTCTGACACTATGTCATGTGACAAATGTAAGGACTTACAGAAGAAGATGCTGTCCCCTGAGCAGAAAAAACTTGATTCGAATAAGGAAAACAATGTTATTACTAAAGCCACTCTTTCCCTCTCTGCTTCACTGTAGAATTTCTATCTATAACTTTCCCCAACCCTTTCCTGCCTGGTTTTCTGTGACAGCTTTAAAGAAACGGTTGACATAGCCATGCACTAGTTGTATGTAAATGATCAGTAGGACATTTTCATAATATCTGCTAGAGAGGTTGATTCTGTAAGGCACTGAGCATCTCTTGCAAGATGCGTAGATGCTGCCTTGATGGGCATGCTATAAAGCAGGGATGGGCTAACTTTCTGGCCTGAGGGCCACATCGGGGAATAGAAATTGTATGGCGGGCCATGAATGCTCACAAAATTGGGGTGGGGGTGCGGGCTGTGGAGTAGGGCTGGGGATGAGGAGTTTGGGGTGTAGGAGGGTGCTCTGGGTTGAGACCGAGGGGTTCGTAGGGCAGGAGGGGGATCAGGGCTGGGGCAGGGGTGCAGGTTCCATCTGGGGTGCAGGCTCTGGGGTGGGGCTGGGGATGAGAGGTGTGGGGTGCAGGAGTGTGCTCCAGGCTGGGATCAAGGGGTTGGGGCGTGGGGAGAGACTCAGGGGGTGCAGGCTCCTAGCAGTGCATACCTTAAGCGGCTCCCGGAAGCAGTGGCATGTCCCTTCTCCAGCTACTTTGCAGAGGCGCGGCCAGGCAGCTCTGCACACTGCCCCATCCTCCGGCACCGCCCCTGCAGCTCCAATTGGAGCGTGTAGGAGCCAGAGCGAGGCCCTACCATGGCTTCCGGGAGCCACATGGTGCAGCCCCCGACACAGCGCCCCACACTTCTCAGGCAAGATGCCTAGGAGTCAAAGAAAACTGAAAAGTGGGTCTGGTTTACATGATCAGGGCAGAGTTTCACAACTCTTTGCTTCCCAGTAGGTGGCACCATAATACTTTCTTTTTATTCATTGTTGTGTGATGGGAGAATAGAGAGCTACAACAATTCTGCTGTCAGTTAAACTCATGCAACTACACTGAGTCACTGGTTGTGCAGTTTAAATTGAAGGACTGATTTGGCCCATGTTGTGACTTTAAAATGTTAATACCTGAAACTCTCATTAAAGTATTAATGAGACTCATGTAACCAAAGTTGCTTTTACCAAACACGATATATAAAATTTCTATATTATAAGGATTTTGCATGCCATTACATATTTTATATTATTTATAATATAATTGTATAATATAAAAACACAGCATTTAAAATCTAAACAAGATGCTTTTTACACAATTTTCCAGGGTTGACTGTGTACAAAATAAAGTCTGGGTTGCAGCATGTGGAGTGCTGTCTTCTGGGTTAGCTGTGCTAAGCAGCTTTGGACTGTTGCTGTTCTGTGGGATACCATTTGACATGACTGTAGCAAATGCACCATTTCTTATACTGGGTAAGTGACAAGGAATTGAGCTTGATGGAAAAAATGGAAATGCAAAATGTGCCTAGTGGGAGATTATGTTTACGTGGCATGAATCTGGGATCAGCACAATTATAAGTTAAGACCACTGGGTATGATAGTTGTTTTCCAGGTGTTTATCCATCCTGTTATTCAGCAGTGCAGAATGTGCAAAAGGGCTCACTTGTAATGGTTTATAGCAGGAGGTACAGCAGCAGAGGGCCATTCAGCTCAGTGTGAGGTTGAAGGTGGATCCATGCTCCGAAAAGCAGTTCTGTATTTTCCATTGCATGGATGAGAGATCTACCTCATTATCCCAGAGGTGCTTTCTCTTTCAGAGAAATGTGGTGAGATAGAAAGAGAGATCTCACCTAAAGAGATCGCACCATGGGAAAATGTAATACATTACCTCGTATATGGAGGGGGTGGGTGGCATTTATTTTCTGTGGGTCCATAACTTCGCTTGGTGTGAACACAATGCTTATTGCTCAGCTTAACTGATTGCTTGTTTTGCAATTTTGCTATTTTCCATTAGAAATTGATCTTGGTGGTATGTACAATAAGTTGACCTTTTCCCTTTTGTAGGGGTTGGTGTTGATGACATGTTCATTATGATCTCCTGCTGGCAACAAACTAATCCTAAAAATAAAGTTGAAAAGCGGATGGCTGAAACTTATGCAGAGGCAGCAGTGTCTATCACAATCACCACTCTCACTGATGTTTTAGCTTTCTACATAGGGATTATGACTTCCTTTCAGTCTGTGAAGTCCTTTTGTCTCTACACAGGAACTGCTTTCATCTTCTGCTATTTATACAACATCACATTTTTAGGAGCTGTTCTTGCTTTAAATGGTAAAAGGGAAGAAGGCAACAGACACTGGTTAATTTGCACAAAAGTGAAAGACATTGTTCCGCCTCATCGCTCCTGCTTGTACAACATGTGCTGTGTAGGAGGCTTTTCTGATAAATCTTCTTGGGCCGAAGGTGAACATCCAATGAACAAATTCTTTAGGAAATATTACGGTCCTTTCCTTACAAAGATCTGGACCAAAGTGTTTGTGGTGTTGCTGTATGGAGGGTTCCTGGCTAGTAGTATTTATGGGTGTACTCAGATGAAGGAAGGTATAGACCTGCGAAATCTGGCTAGTGACGATTCTTATGTCATTCGGTACTATGACTGGGAAGATGAATATTTCTCAGAGTACGGTCCCAGGGTTATGGTCACTATCACAGAAAATGTACCTTATTGGAATCTATCCATTCGTAATGACATTGAGAACTGTATGGAGTCTTTAGAAAATAACTCCTATGTGGAGAAGAGTCTCTCAGAGTCATGGCTACGAATGTATGAGAATGTTGCTAGAATCGGTTCACTGAATATAGATTCTAAGGCGTTTTTCATGGGTAATCTATCTGAACTATATAAATTATTTCCAGAATTTGAATGGGACATTGATATTCGCTATAAGGAAATAGCAGCCTCACGTTTTTTCATTCAAACAGTGAATGTTACTACTGCAGTTGATGAGAAAAACCTTTTAAACCAGTTAAGAGACCTAGCCAAGGACTGTAAGATCCCATTAATGGTATATCACCCAGCATTTATATACTATGATCAGTATATTGTAATAGTACCAAACACCATTCAGAATATTGGAATTGCTACTGGAGTCATGTTGTGTGTTTCCTTGCTGCTTATTCCCAATCCGCTCTGCTCCTTGTGGGTAACTTTTGCTATTGCTTCTGTTATTGTTGGCGTTGCTGGTTTCATGACATACTGGGATGTTAATCTTGATTCCATATCTATGATTAACCTTGTCATTTGCATCGGGTTTTCAGTAGATTTTTCTGCTCATATATCCTATGCATTTGTTTCAAGTGAAAAGTCAACTGTCAATGAAAGGGCAGTTGATGCCCTGTATCTTCTTGGTTACCCGGTGATACAAGGTGCTATCTCCACTATATTAGGAGTAATTGTGCTGTCTGCAGCACAAGCTTACATCTTCAGAACATTTTTTAAGATTATGTTTCTCGTTATCTTGTTTGGAGCTGTTCATGGTCTTGTTTTTATTCCAGTATTTTTAACATTTTTTGGAATTCGTGGCAGATCATCACACAAAAGGGTAAATATAAAAACAAGAGGAAAAAACAGCAGCTCTTTTAGTGACGCACAAAGTCCAAGTAATGTATCAAACAGCTTCATGCTGAAGGAAAAATAAATCCAGATTGCTCATCAATTTACATACAATTTAAAATACAGCATATCAGCCAAAAAGAACATGTTGAAGGTTTCAAAACATTAATCTGCAGATTTAAATTAGCATTGTATGAAAATGTCAGTTTTCTACTGTTCAGGATTAACACTTAATGGGATTAGCTCAAAGCCCACTAGGGAACTTTTAGCGCACCATAGCAGGGTCCACATGGACAGTTCCTGCACAGCATGCAAGTGTGCTGTAGATTATACCTCAGTTTGCCATGGACAAGCTGTTCATCCTGATAAGCCCTTAGATCATTAGAGAAAACATGGGTTAAGTAAAATGATATCACAATAATAGAATATTACCAAACCAAAAAAAATTCGTTAAAATACATTTGAAGTTAAAAGCATGTTCTCTTGATCTTATATATTCTGTGTTAAATGCCCAATAAAGATTTCAAAAGGAATTTAAATTATGCCAGCATTATTTGAGCTTTCTCAGAGTGTACTCTCATGAAGTTTAAATGTAGGCATCCCTATATTACCATGGAAGCAGACAAATTGTTAAAGTGGTTGATTGAAAACCACGCCTAGGAACAGCAGCAGCACTTAAGTACTGCAGCGACTGGCAACTCAGCAACAGCAGGTTATTGCACAAGAGCAGGAGCAATCTGGGACCTTTGCAGCAGATGCTGAGTTGCCACCTTTGACTAGTCTGGCCTCATCAGCAACCACCCTGTTTAATAGACACCTTCTGAGCCATGGCCGTCCCTAGCCATTTTGGTGTCCTACGCAGCCACCTCCGTGCGGGGTGTGTGTGTGTGGGGCCCCAGGCCTCCGAGGAGGGGGCAGGAGCAGGCTTTGGGGGTAGGGGGGAAACCGCCCCCCAGCACGAGCTGGTGGAGTGGAGCGGGTTGGGGCCGGGTCACTCCACTTCCCGGTGAGTGCAAGGCAGTCCCGACCCCACACTCACGGGGCAGCAAGAAGTGGAGTGACCCAGCCCCAGCCCGCACCGCTCTGCTCTCCTGGCTCCCAGTCAGCACGCAATTGTTTTGGGATCTCTGGTGGTGGTGGCTTAAATTTGAGATTAGTTATTGGTGGTGGAGCAATCTAGAAAGATTCTGCCAGACGGACCATGAGAATGGAACTGTTGGTATCATACCGAACAGACAGCTGCAGATGTGTATCTCCTGGACGATGACATGGGAGCTGAACCCCTCCCAGGGAATGACACTTCCTCAATGGGAAAGATGCAGGATCTCTTTTGTAACTGCAGACCCAACTGATTTGACCTGCCTACAGGAGAGTGTAATGAATAGGGCCCTACCAAATTCACGGCCATGAAAAATGCATCACGGATGGTGAAATCTGGTTTCCTCCCATGAAATCTGGTATTTTGTGTGCTTTTACCCTACACAATACAGATTATGGGGGAGACCAGGATTTCTCAAATTGGGGGTCCTGACCCAAAAGGGAGTTGCAGGGGGGTCGCAAGGTTATTTTAGGGGTGTCATGGTATTGCCACCCTTACTTCTATGTGCCCTCAGAGCTGGATGGCCGGAGAGCAGCAGCTGTTGGCTGGGTGCACAGCTCTGAAGGAAGAGCCCTGCCAGCAGTAGCACAGAAGTAAGGGTGGCAATACCATACCATGCCAGACTGTGAGCTGCAGAGACATGCAGGCCACTTTCAGGGAGCTCCCGCCCCATGGTAAGTGCTTCCCCAACCCCTCTGCCACAGCCCTGAGTCCCCTCCCACACCCAAACTGCCCCAGCAGTGGCTGGTGAGGCTGGCCTAGGGGCTGCCTGATCTGTTTGAGCAGCCCCAGAGCCAGCCGCACCGGCCACTGCAGAAGCCATGGAGGTCATGAAAAGTCACAGAATTCATTACTTCCTTGACGTCCATGACAGACACACAGCCTTAATCATTATACATACAGAATAAACCTCTTAGGTAAGTTTCATAGTAGAGAGGGTGAGCTGCTGAGTTGCAAAAAGTTCTTTCCAGAATCAGTTCATCAGGTTATAGTCCAAATATGCAGACCATATATAGAGTCTGTTCTAACTCTTCCATGTGAAAGAGCAGAGTAATCCATACTGGAGCTGGAGACCTCAGTCTTGCAACTCAAGCTTCCCTTGACCAAGTTTAAGCAGATCTGAGGCACAGAATTGGGGCCTAGAGTTATTATAGATCTCTGGCAGACTATGGATAGCCTCTTGACAGCAGGAATTCCTTGGGTGAAACATTGTGGCTTTGAATTAAAATCTCCTATTTCCTATGTATACCCAGGTAATCAGTTGCATTCATCAGTATAAGGTAATTAACCATTAAACAGTTCATAGATAGTTCACTACAAACTTCAAAGAGAAATATAGACAATGATATTATTACACTCGTTTCATCTAAACGTTAATATTCCTTCTGATCTCTGAATCAACAGAATATAATAACTGCCAAGAACCACTGGTTACACTGTTTAACAAGATGTAAGTAAACACATATGAATACCTTTTAGTATTTACCTAACAATACAGGTTTGCATTTCAAAGCTCTAGTCTATCTAACATGGCTTCGTTAGCTATTTATAAGGAATGGCCCTAATTACCATTTACATACTTTTCTAATATGTCTTTAAAGGTAGAATTTGGGTCATTTAGCCTGCAAATTGCTTAACCCTTTCTGGCTCAGTGTCACATAGGACAAGGAGGAGACAAGGCCAAAGAGCACCTCACTGAAGTAATGTGGGGACAGAGTGAATATGTTTGGCAATAAATTTGTATTTCTTAATGAAGGGACACAAGCAGGGCCATCCTTAGGATTTATGGGGCCGTACGCAGTATTATTAAACTGGTGCCCCTATGCCCGACGGCAACCCAGGCTCACAGCCTGGGGGTGGGAGAGCAGTGTATACCTGGGGGTTGGCAAATGCCTGTTAAATGGCTTCATTACCACTTGAATGGCTCTTTAACAGTTTCAGTGTTGTGCTAATAGGTCTGGCAGGCTGGAAGGCTTTTTCACTTTTAAGTTACTAGATCCCCTCTGGAGGAAGATTCACCAGGCTGCAGCAGCTAGCTGTGGGAGCCTGCAGGAAGGGTCAGAAGAGGGATAGGAAGAGGTGGGAGCATGGACACTAAGACCCAGGGGTGCCCCAAATTTTCAGGTGCCCTATGCAGCCGCGTATGCTGTGTACACCTAAGGATAGCCCTGGACACAAGAGAGGTGAGTATTAGGTTTAGAAAAACTTCTCTACTCCAGGCAAAACCAACTTCCACAATGAACAGTGAGGATGGCCCATCACAAACCACTTTACTTAATGGGCAGGTAGGTCTCTGAAATGCAGTCTCTTGGGTGAGTCATTCAGTCTTTGAAAGGACACTCAAAGGCGGGGGGGGGAGGGAGAAAACCTGGATTTGTGCTGGAAATGGCCCAACTTGATTATCATACACATTGTAAGGAAAAAGGAGTACTTGTGGCACCTTAGAGACTAACCAATTTATTTGAGCATAAGCTTTCGTGAGCTACAGCTCACTTCATCGGATGCATACTGTGGAAAGTGTAGAAGATCTTTTTATACACACAAAGCATGAAAAAATACCTCCCCCCACCCCACTCTCCTGCTGGTAATAGCTCATCTAAAGTGATCACTCTCCTTACAATGTGTATGATAATCAAGTTGGGCCATTTCCAACACAAATCCAGGGTTTAACAAGAACGTCTGGGGGGGGGGGTAGGAAAAAACAAGGGGAAATGGGTTACCTTGCATAATGACTTAGCCACTCCCAGTCTCTGTTCAAGCCTAAGTTAATTGTATCCAATTTGCAAATGAATTCCAATTCAGCAGTCTCTCGCTGGAGTCTGGATTTGAAGTTTTTCTGTTGTAATATCGCAACTTTCATGTCTGTAATCGCGTGACCAGATTACAGAGATTGAAGTGTTTTCCGACTGGTTTATGAATGTTATAATTCTTGACATCTGATTTGTGTCCATTTATTCTTTTACGTAGAGACTGTCCAGTTTGACCAATGTACATGGGAGAGGGGCATTGCTGGCACATGATGGCATATATCACATTGGTGGATGTGCAGGTGAACGAGCCTCTGATAGTGTGGCTGATGTTATTAGGCCCTGTGATGGTGTCCCCTGAATAGATATGTGGGCACAATTGGCAACGGGCTTTGTTGCAAGGATAGGTTCTTGGGTTAGTGGTTCTGTTGTGTGGTATGTGGTTGCTGGTGAGTATTTGCTTCAGGTTGGGGGGCTGTCTGTAGGCAAGGACTGGCCTGTCTCCCAAGATTTGTGAGAGTGTTGGGTCATCCTTCAGGATAGGTTGTAGAATCCGGGTTTTACATACACACGTTACAACATACACATGTTCTTGTTAAACCCTGGATTTGTGCTGGAAATGGCCCAACTTGATTATCATACACATTGTAAGGAGAGTGATCACTTTAGATAAGCTATTACCAGCAGGAGAGTGGGGTGGGGGGAGGTATTTTTTCATGCTTTGTGTGTATAAAAAGATCTTCTACACTTTCCACAGTATGCATCCGATGAAGTGAGCTGTAGCTCATGAAAGCTTATGCTCAAATAAATTGGTTAGTCTCTAAGGTGTCACAAGTACTCCTTTTCTTTTTGCGAATACAGACTAACACGGCTGTTACTCTGAAACCTGTAATTATACTGCAGTCCGCCCCAGGGAGCGGGGGCTAGATGGTGACTGGCAGTAGCCAAAGACTGAGGCGAGGTGAGGATAGAGGGCGGGGGTTCCCCGGGGGGGAGACCTAAATCTGTGGGGGTACCGCCAGGGGCAGCACCCTGGCGTGAAAGGGGCACTGGGGTCCGGGAGGGACTCAGGGCCCAGTGGCAAGCGGGACACCAGCCTGCAGAGGGCACTCCGGAGGCTGGAAACGCTAGTTCCCTGGACGACCAGCAGGAGGCGCCGCAGGTGTGAGTCCCACCCCGCCACACTTGCCAACTAGATGTGTGGACTTTCGCCCAAGGGGCATATACATTGGCTCTGCCCTTGAGAACCAGAGACTATGTGGATTGCTGGCCAACACAGGACACTAAGGCACCTGGGGAGGTCTGCATTATTAAGGATACTGAGACCCAGACAGCTGCAGGAGCTGAAGAAATAACTAAGGGGACACAGTTTGGGGTCAATTAGAATGATACCGCTGGGTAAATTGTGTTAGGTGCCAGGAAGAAGGCATGTGACAAGATGCTGCCCTTCAGGAACTTTCCTCAGGGGGCTGTTATGGGGAAATAAGAATGTAGTGCTGGGCAAACCTGAGGTTGCCCCAGAAGCAAGCCTCAGGGACAAACCATAATGGGACAAGCCATGAGTTTCAAACTTCTCTCCATTTGCTGGGGATGACTTGAGTCAGTCCTCAGCCTCGGGACATGAGAGTGTGGGAAGCATGAGTAAGCTGATACAGGAGTCAGATGAAGAATCAGTCAGCTGCTCCAAAAGGCAGCAGGGTACAGGGCTGAAGGAACCAGGAAAAGGCTGAGAGGAGTTGATAGGCACCAGGGAGCGAGTTTTGAGAAGGGCCCTGATAATCTTGAATTGTTAAGTAATTTGCAGACCCAGATGCAGATTTTCCGATTGAGTCCGGGTGAGCAACAAAAACAAATTAATCATTTAAAGAACAGACAGAAGGAGCTAATCAAGGAAGAAAGAAGCCATTGGCTGTGGCTAAGGTGGATGAACAAGTACCCATACTGGAAAACGAGACCAGTATTTTTGACGCTCGCAGACCAGGAGACAAGCCTCATTGAACGCTGACAAATGCAAAACTGGAAACCAGTCTGGCTCACCTGTGTGTTAGTATTGTTAAACTAGATGTTAAATTTATAAGAATGCGTTTAGACTTCATGAAATGCTTGTAGGATGCTGCATATATTAAACTTACTTATAAAAGCTTTACCCCATGTTATAAGGTTCTCTTAAGTCTTTGCATTGTAAATCTCTGTAATTGTGTAAGTCATCAAGTGGAAAAGGAGCATTAATTAATGTAGAAATGCTGGTTTCCTACAGAAAGTGTTAGGTCCTGCCCACCAGAAAGGCCCAATGAAACCAATGAGCCATTGTGAAACATCAAAGAACAAAGACTTTGTTGGTTGCTCCCCCTACACACTGTTGAAGAGAGAACCTGCAGGTAGACATGCCCCGTCACAGTTAGAACTCTGGTAGAAGGGAATAAAAAACCCTGACCAGAAGAAACTGTCTCGCTATGCTGCTTGGAATTTGGAGAAGGCAATATTTCTAAGCATAAGCATGGGATCCTCAAGCTGCTTAGCTTGGGTTAGCCCTAAAGGACATATAGAGCAGCTTCTATTGCCTTTTGAAACCTAAGATTGTAACTGATTTGTGTGTGCATACTTACCTGCTTTAACCTTGTAAATAACTCATTTTTTTCTTAGTTAATAACTTTTTAGTTAGTTTATTAGAGGATTGGCTACAAGCATTGTCTTTGGTGTAAGATTTAAGGTGCAATTGACCTGGGGTAAGTGACTGGTCCTTTGGGACTAGGGGTAACCTTAATATTCTTGTGATTTTTGGTGTAAGGGACCATCTGTCATAAGGGTAAGTTTGCCGGGGTGGCAAGATAGACTGGAGTGCCCAAGGGGACTGGCTGTAGCTCCACGTTAAGGCTGTTACAGTGCTTGAGGACTTCACACTTAATACTTGGTTGTTCTATACTTAGATTTCAGCAATCAACCAATTTGGGGTTTGTGCCCTGGTTTGTAACAGTCTGCCCTGAGGTTGGCACCCACGTTCATGAGCCACTCTGGACAGCCTAAGAACATTCATCAGAGGAAATTCCTGGTTAATCTCTCAAGAAGCCCAGCCGTTTCAGAGGAACTCCATGAGCAGATGAAGGCTCAAGCTGGAGGAGGAGATGACATTTTTGCAAGTCTGTAACCAGAAGTTGCAGCAGGATCTGCAGGCAACTATGCAGTCTCTCCAAGGCACAGGACCAGCTGCAGAGCCAGAGGAAGGTGCATGATGTGGCTCTGCAAGCATTCCAGGACCATTTGCAGACATCAGTGACCCAGAAGATGAATCTGTTGAGGGACCAGAACATAGTTCCAGGCTAAGCACTACAGCAGCAGCAGAGCAAAAGGAAGACATCCAGGGAGCGATGAGAAGGACTAAAGATGATGACTCTGGAGAAGACAGAGGTATATAACAACAGCACTAGCACATCATGAAATGGATCCTGTTTTGCAATGGAGGGCAGTAACCAGTATTGGGATAACTTCCAAGAAGCTTGTGGAAGACTCCACTCATCTGAATGACCAGTTACTGAGCTAGAGATCACAGAACTTAAAAGATAACTGCCCTAGAAGGAGGAGGAACTACAAGCAGTCATGACTAAGATTGAGGAGGTAGCCCAGAAAAATGTGGTCCAGGAGGAAACCTGACACTAGAAATCTGAACTAGAAGGTCAGCTCACTGAACTTCAGGGCGATCTGGAATGTGAACAAGCAGACAGAAATAAAGCAGAAACCCAGAAGCAGGACCTAAAGCAGGAACTGAAGACACTGGAAACGGAGCTTGCAGCTACACTCCACTGCTGCACAGCAAAAACTCAGGGCAAAGTGGGAGCACCTCTTCTGAGAGAGGCCCTGGATGATGAGGCAAAGACCCATGAGGCATAAAACCAGGAACTGAGGCGGAGGCATATACAAGGTGAAAGATCTGACCGAACAGCTGGAACAAACCAAGCTAGTTACGGCAAACTTTGAAAACACAAAGCAGGCTCTGGAGAATAAGTAGGCCGTACTGTCCACTAAAATGAAGCTACTTCGGCAGGGCAAAGAGGACTGAATAAAGCAGAAAAAGGTAGAAGGACAGCTCCAAGAGCTGCAGGTAAAATTTACTGTGTGAGTGTGTGTGGATGGAGCTGGCTGTGAAAGTCAGATTGCAAGGATAGGTTTGCAATTTGAGCTAGACTACATCACAGGCCTTCTGAGCTAGTCAGAGAGTGAGATGATCAAATTAGTGAAAGAGAATGGAGTCACAGCACCAGAATACATCAGAGCTGTTGCAGGAGGAGACTTGCTAGAAGCTGAGTCTCTGGAGGAAACTGAAGCAGATGGAAAATGAGAAGAACATCTTCCAAGAGCAGCTGGAAGAGGAAGAGAAGTCAAAGAGAAGCCTGGAGCAACAGATCTCTACCCTGCACCAACAGGTTGCTGACATGAAGAGAGTCAGTGGAGGAAGCCAAGAAGAAGCTGCAGACGGACTTGGAGAACCTCAGTCATCCGCTAGTAGGGAAGAACATCCCTGTGTACGTGCTGGGGTAGAAGTAGACAAGAAAGAGATCAATGCCTCTCTTTGACCAGAGTCCTGGAAGAAGCCATGGAAGAAAAAGAGGAGCTCAAGTGGCTCAGTAAACAATTTCCCACTGAGATGGAGGACCTGATGAGTTCCAAGCACAATGGCAATAGTGTTCATGAGCTGGAGAAATCTAAGCAAGCCAACAGTCTCATAGCAAAACAACTTGAGGCACTGGAAGAACTGGACTGCCCACCAAAGGACTGGGTTTCGACAGGCATAAATACAGAGTTTGTATCTAAAATAGAAGCTATAATGATGATGATGATAACCTCTACAGTTACCCAGAAAACCCATCTTCTAAAAAATTGGAAAGGTTTGGAAGAAGAAATTACTGGAGCTGTGAGGACCAGGCTGACATCCTGACGCAGATGGATGCCCTACAAGCTCAGAAAGCAGAGGCCTTGTAGAGCTAGAAGAGCAATGCTCCTCCAGGATTCAGGTCCTGGATCAAGCTATAAAACGGGAGCAGTTGTCCCACCTGAGGACAATAAAAGAAAATGGTGACCAACAGTGTTTGCTCTTGAAGAAAGACCTGGAAGAGCTTCATACAGAAGTCTTCCACCAGTCTCAAATCATCAAGGCCCAGGATGAAGAAGTAGAACTATTGGCCGGAGAGAAGGCAGCTCAGAACAAAGGTTTAAGCTATAGCGAAGGTCAAGTAAAAGGTGGGTCGTGTGAGAGTGTTCCTCCCCCTACAGAAGGGAAAAGTCCCCAGGCTAGTGAAATGGAAACACCCACTGAGGAGAAAACCAAAGTAGATTAGGAAAAGACAATGATGTGCTCTCCAGCAGGTGACCTGGAAGCAGCAGCAAAAAGCCCTAACTGGGATGGGGCTAAAAAATAGTCCATCCTAAAAGCAAAGATGACCCCACAAGGGCAGGAGAATAAAAGTGCTTCTGCTTTCACCATAACCCACAAGGTAGCATGTGTGCAAAAAGATAAGAAATGGGCTCTCAGTCGTAAACCACTCAATAAGAGTCATCACCATGTAATTTGGACAGGTTTACATACCCCTTTTTATAGTTTGTCTTGCCATCTGCCCCATTTCTGGGGTCATGTACACGTTTGGTGCTATGTTAATATTAGAGCTGAGTGGGTTTAATATTTATTTAATTTTCTTTCTTTTATATAGGAATTAGATACAGTGCTCCTGTCAGCTAATTGCTAAGTTATCTGCCAAAAAACTAGAGTTTTCAGGTGCCTAACTAGCCGCTGCAATCAGTTAAATTTGTCCCCCATTAAAATCTGAAATGGCGACCCTGAGAGGGATGGGGGGCTCTTGTAAAAAGCAACAGATTTTCCTTTTAAATTTAAAAAAAGTAGCTAATTTTTGAATAAACTACTTTCTGAGTATCATTCAGTATAAAAGCCTGCTAATATAGCTTTAATCCTATCATGCAATTATTCAAGCCTTTTATTGTAAACGCTGGGATTAGGACTTTCTCCCTTTACAAAGCTTACAGCTAAAGTCAGTTTCCAGTAAATTAAATAAGGAAGTTTGATATAACTTTTATTGTAAATGATGGGCATATATATTCACTGTTTTTCATCTTTTGCATAAATCTAAAGCCTTTAGACAAAACTTTAAAGATTGGTGCATTTAAAAAGTTAGGAAAGAAAAGGGCTGTGTGGTGGGGAAAAAGACTCCTTATCTCTGGTGTATAAAAAGAAAAGTGTTAACTCTTTCACATAAGCTGGTTTTTCTTTTTCAGTTAGCCTCTGCGTGTGTGTGTTTTGTATAATTTCTTTACAGAAATTTTCCTTTCGGCAAAACTTCAAAAAGCAAGCTGGTGTATTTTTTGAGAAAATAGCCATTGATGGACCTATCCTCCATGAATGTATCTAGTTCTTTTTTGAACCCTGTTATAGTCTTGGCCTTCACAACACCCTCTGGCAAAGCATTCCACAGATTGACTATGTGTTGTGTGAAGAAATAATTCCTTTTATTGGTTTTAAACCTGTTGCCTATTAATTTCATTGGTGATCCCTACTTCTTGTGTTATGAGAAGGAGTAAATAGCATTTCCTTATTCAATTTCTCCACGCCATTCATGATTTTATAGACCCCTATCATACCCCCTTTAGTTGTCTCTTTTCCAAGCTGAAAAATCCCAGTTTTATTAATCTCTCCTCATTCGGAAGCTGTTTCCTATCCCAATCATTTTTGTTGCTCTTTTCTGAATCTTTTTCAAATCCAGTATATTTTTTTGAGATGGGGCGACCACATCTGCACGCAGTTTTCAATATGTGGGCATACCATGGATTTATATAAAGGCTATATGATATTTTCTGTCTTATTATCCATCCCTTTCTTAATGGTTCCCAACACTCTATTAGCTTTTTTGATTGCCACCGCACATTGAGTGGATGTTTTCAGAGAACTATCCACAATGACTCCAGAATCTCTTTCTTGATGGGTGTTAGGATATAGATATTCAGGCCTGCCTGTAAAGGCCTATACACTAAGAATTTAGGTGTATTCTTATCACTTGGCTAGTTAGAGGTATAAAAGAGAGAATCAAAATCACTGTCTGCCAGTGTAAGGTCCTTCTCTTCCTGTGACAGTCTGAGGCCCTGTGCTTAGGCTAAGGCCTTTGGCAAACCTTCCATCCCTGATATTCTATGATTCTATGATAAGCAACAGAGGCAGCCATAAGCTGGGAAGCGACCGGTCACCTCCTCACATTCCAAACTAGTCACATTGAAAGAAGGTGCTATTGGGCTGTTAGGAATACAATCCCGTCCTGATAGTGCCTATCACCTCCAGAGAAAGGGGAGTGCCTAGAAAATGTAAAAGGAAACTTAGTTTGATAGCATCCTGTCTGGCAAGAGCTCACTTATCAATAGGTGGGATGTGAAATCCTCATTTCTGTGTTTGTTCTATCACTGTAGTCCCCATTTCCCCATTGTTTGTCTGTATAATCTCTGTCTGGTTCTGTGATTGTTTCTGTCTGCTGTATAATTAATTTTGCTGGGTGTAAACTAATTAAGGTGGTGGGATATAATTGGTTAAATCATCATGTTCCAATATGTTAGGATTGGTTAGTTAAATTTCAGTAAAATGATTGGTTAAGGTATAGTTAAGCAGAACTCAGGTTTTACTATATAGTCTGCAGTCAATCAGGAAGTGGGTGGGGGGGTGTGTGTGGGGGAAATGGGAACAGGGAATGGGGGTGGGGAAATTGGAATCATGTTTTGCTAAAGGGGGAAATGGGAACAGGGAATGGGGGTGGGGAAATTGGAATCATGTTTGGCTAAGGGGAGGAATGGGAGCAGGGACACAGGTAAGTCTTGGTGGTGTCAGAGCTGGGAAGGGGGACACTAAGGAAGGAAACTGGAATCATGCTTGCTGGAAGTTCACCCCAATAAACATTGAATTGTTTGCACCTTTGGACTTCGGGTTTTGTTGCTCTCTGTTCATGCGAGAAGGACCAGGGAAGTAAGTGGGTGAAGGAATAAGCCCCCTAACAATGGGTAACAGCTAATTTAGACCCCATCATTCTGTATGTATAGTTGGGACTGTATTTTGCCATGTGCATTACTTTGCATTTATCAACATTGAATTTCATCTGCCATTGTGTTGCCCAGTCACCCAGTTTTTTGAGATCCCTTTGTAACTCTTTGCAGTCAGTTAAGTCTAAAGCTATCTTGACTAATTTTGTGTGATTTGCAAATTTTGTCATCTCACTCTTTATCCCTTTTCCAGATCATTTATAGCTATGTTCAACAGCACAGGTCCCAGTACAGACCCCCTCTGCCCCGGGAAAACCACTATTTACCTCTCTCCAGTCTCACCATTTATCCCTACCCTTTGTTTCCTATCTTCTAACTGGAGTGCCTGGCAATGCTTTCAGGATTATCTAACCATCCTTAATGTAATTTAATGACAAACCTTTTGTTATCTTAATCACCCTGCCTCTGTTTAAAAACAAACTCCCTGCCCCAAAGGCTGAAGCTGGGAGCAGCACAGAACTCCTCACAGATCACACTCAAGCTGTATTGCAGTTAAGAGCACCTTCTGGGACTAGAGTGTGCGCTGTGAACAGACCTCAGGTACAAAATTTGGGGGCGGGGGGGGGGGGAAACGGGGACTAGAACCCCTCTGCCCCCCCCCCAAATGGTGCTCCTGCCCCAGTATGTAAGATAAACACTGACCCTGAAGAAACAAAGCCTTTTCTTAATTCTTTTCCTAACATGAAAAAATTCTTTAAAGAAATTATACAACTTTTACAACGAGAGGCCCCTCTGCTAAGACAAAGATAAAGTCTGACATCCCAGGGTTAAAAACACAAACCCTCAGGAAGACCACAGGCCATAAAAGATGTCCCAGGAATTCTTTTGCTAACATGAAAAAACAACAAAAAATACACCATCTTGCTTTTTAAAGTTTTGCCAAAATGAATTGACCAGAATAAAAAAAGATAAGTAAATTGTAAAGAAAGCTTTAAAAGGCCCGGGATACACTTAAACCCCCCCACATGTAACGGGTTTTACAATGATAAAAAAAACGTAAAAAGAAAAACCACAAACATAGGGAACAGGACATGGAGATAAGAACTGTCCTGAGTTTTAGGGGAATATTAATAACTGATTTAAACCACTGAGTGAAAGTGTTTTAGGCAGCCATTCTTTGTTATTATGCTTTTGCACAGGCAAGCATTTGTCATTCAGAAACACGTGCCTGCTTTATGAGATATTATCTTCCCCATCCAAAGGACTATCAGAAATAATAAATAAGATTAACAAAAACTTTGCTTGGTTATGTACTTGGAGATACTTTACAGACACTGCTACAAAGTAGCAATTACAATTTTGTTTATTATTACCTTGTCTAGAGACCCTAGAGAATTATTTTTTGTTTTTTATATATGACACTTTTATGCAAACTGTAACTGCAGATGCTTTACAGCATTAAAAAATATGAACCAGTAGAAGAGAGACCTGAGACATTGCTGAAAACAGATGTCATGATCACTAAAGTCCTAATGCAGAAGGCCTGGGGGAAAATTAAAAGACACAGCTGAAGCAGAAGATGGTATGATTTAATAGGGTTTTCGGGGCTTCTTTGCAAAGACCCAGATGCCCCAACAGCGTATATACTTCATGCACAAGCACCCAGAGGCCCTTGTTAGAGCATAGGGTTGCCAGATATCCGGTTTTCGACGGGAACACCCAGTCAAAAAGGACCCTGATGGCTTCGGTCAGCAGTGCTGACCAGGCCGTTAAAAGTCCGGTTGGCTGTGCAACGGGGCTCACAGGCTCCCTGCCCTGCTCTGCACAGCTCCCGGAAGAAGCCAGCATGTGTCTTTGGCTCCTACGCAGAGGGATGGCCACGGGGGCTCTGCACACTGCCCCCGCGCTGAGCACCTGCTCCACAGCTCCCATTGGCCAGGAACCTGAGGCAGGGGTGCCTGGTCCATACAGTCTGTCCACTGCAGTCGGCAAGGGCAAGCTGCCTCCCAGGCACCCTGGGGGTGGAGCCAGCAGCGCTGGCTGGGGCCAGGACTGGCAGTGGAGAACAGAGGGGGGCAGGCAGGGGAAGTTGGGCGGCATGAGGGTCAGAGAGAGAGGGGGAGCTGGACTGTATCTGGTGCAGTGAAGAGCTGGTTGTGGGGCACAGAAGAGAAGACCCCAAAAATTCCTTCCCCCAACACATGGCCCCAGAACTTACTCCCTACCAGGAGAACCCTGTGATGCTTAGGAGACATTAATGACAATAGCTCAGCCCTAGCTGTGGGTTCACCATGTCCAGGCTTCCCAGAAAGCCATGGGCTAGAAACTTGGCTTTTACCATGAACGCTGAGCTTCTCCTTTACCTGTGTGGGTTCTCCCAATGCACGGAGAGGTTCCCAGGGCTGTGGGCTTGCGAGGGTCACAGACCAGCCACACCAGCCAGCTTTACTTATGCTTAGACGCTTTGTATCTGCTTTTTGTTAGCACCTGCTTCTCCCGCTCCCCTTCGCATGGGACTCAGAGAGCCACACAGAGAATTGGGGTTGGAAGTTTTTGTTGGTTTTACCAGTAAATCAGACCCTAACCCTGCTTCCCTTTCGGCATCAACAGCCAAACTGGCATCGCCCCCAAAGGGCGCAGGCAGTGCAAGCTCCTGGGGCTGGCACTACCCATTTATTTTTCTAAGGCACTGTGCACCCACCGCTATGGCATTGCACAAATGGACTCCACAATGGCTGGAATGCCGCTCAGTTGGTGGCTGTTTGGGGGATCCCTGAGAAGCTCTCCTTTCACTGTTTATATAACACTTGCCAAATGTGAATCACTGAAATCAAACAGGCAGCATGAGATCCATTCAGGCGAGAAAAAGGGTTCAGATTTTTAACAGTGAGATTCATTAACTATTGGAATAATTTACCTAGGGACATGGTGACTTCTCCATCACTTGGAGTCTTTAAATCCAGACTGAGGCGGTGGGGGGTATCTCCTTCCAACAGACATACTCAGATCAAGCACCAGTTGCTAGGTAGGATGCAGGAATCCCTGAGTGAGATTCTGTGGCCTGCGTAAGGGTTTATGCAAATACTATTGCACAGATCAGATCAAACAATAAAAACTCACCATCATTTTCCTGTATACTATGTTACCAGGCTCTAATTTAATTAGAAATCAATGGGGAGATTAAGTGAAATCAGGTAAAGCTCAATACAGTTGTACACTGAAAGAGAAGGAATGGGAAGGGAGAGTGTTAAAAGGCTGCGAGTGTGCTAACCAGGGGTAGTGAAGAGGCAGACTGCGGGCCAAATCCAGACTTCCAGACACTTTTGAATGGATCCCGAAATCTTTTTACTTACTTATTATCATCGTTATTTTTTTTCTGACATCTGGAACTTGACTATACCTTGACCAAGTCACGTGTACCTTGACTAAAAATAATTAACTACCCCTGGTGCTAACTCTGCTCCTTTTCTGAGCAAGAGCCTGACCGCTGTGCCCCCATGGGCAGGTGGGCAGGCTCCACGTCAGCTCCTTCCATCCTGGCTCTGCAGGCAGCAGGTGAGTCCTGGGAGAGGGGGAAGTGAGTGAGCAGTGAAGAGTGAGCAACGGAGGGAGTGGGGAGAGAAGTGAATGGGGGATGAGACCTCAGGGATGGGAAGGGGTGGGGAAGGAGAAAGGCCTTAGGGAAGGGCCAGTGCAGGACAAGGGCATGTTCAGTTATCAGCAATTAGAAAGTTGGCAACCATAAAGCTAACTGTTCCTGGGTTAAACGGAGGCACTGCAGTGCATATCCCAATGTGACATTTAATACACTCTGCACACATAAATTACCACTAATTTCTTTAATTTTACAGTTCACATAATCTACAGACCAGTTCACGCACTAGTGACTCCTCTGACGGGAGGCATCTGTGTCCAGAATCTCCAGGTCCTCTGAAGAACCATCGCTCACCTGTTGAAAAATTTACAGTAAGAAATACGTGTGAGGCATTTTAGGATTGACACGTCTCAACAGGATTATCTCCTTGCTCTAAGACTGTGGTGTGAGTACCATTTTACAGTCACACAAGAAGTCATTTGGGTTAGGAACCAGCTAAAATGCCCCCTATTACTTCTGAATGGGTATCCTGAACAGTCTCAACCATGTAGGGTCTCAATGACAACAATTAGCTGTGTCTTTCTCTAAGATTTATATGATTCCACCTTGTGATTAAGGTCCTGCTTTATACTGGATCACCACACTGATTTTTCCAGCATTTTGTGAGAACCATCTCCATGGATTATGGTTTGTCCATGAGGCTACTTGCAATAACTCCACTAATGACAAACAGATCAAACACATACTCCTTGATTGTTACAGCTAGTACAGACTTTGAATTGACTCATCAACTTATTTATCACGTAGGGCTGTTGAGCACAGTAACTTCTGCTGGTCCAACTTCAGAGTAGAACTTATCTTGTTAAAGTCTCATTACAAATAAAGGTTTCCTCTGCTCCTGAATCACTTTTAAATTTAACAATAATATTGTAAATCTTGAGATCAAAAACCTGTTCATGAATGCTGTCTTTGAACAGACATTGCAGAAAATAGGCACTCACTCTTGCTTAGGATATTTCCCTGATTTCTTTGCTTCTGTAGACACATTCCCATATCCTTTATTACTTTTTCTTAGGGCTGTTGATTAATCACAGTTAACTCACGCGATTAACTCAAAAAAATTAATTGCAATTAAAAAAATTAATCATGATTAATAGCACTGTTAAACAATAGACTAACAATTGAAATTTATGAAATATTTTTGATGTTTTTCTACATTTTCAAGTATATTGATTTCTATTACCACACAGAAAACAAAGTGTACAGTGCTTCCTTTATATTATTATTTTTATTACAAATATTTGCACTGTAAAAACAAAATAAATACTATTTTTCAATTCATTGTATACAAGTACTGTAGTGCAATCTCTTTATCATGAAAGTGAAACTTACAAATGTAGATTTTTTTTGGTAACAAAATTTCACTCAAAAACAAAACAATGTAAAACTTTAAATTCTACAAGTCCACTCAGTCCTACTTCTTGTTCAGCCAATCGCTAAGTCAAACAAGTTTTTTACATTTACAGGAGATAACGCTGCCTGCTTCTTATTTACAATGTCACCTGAAAGTGAGAACAGGTATTCACATGGCACTTTTGTAGCCAGTGTTGCAAGATATTTACGTGCCAGATATGCTAAACATTTGTATTCCCCTTTGTGCTTCAGCCATCATTCCAGAGGACATGCTTCCATGCTGATGACGCTCGTTAAAAATGTAAGGAGAGTCTGAATGTGCTCTCCCCTGACATCTAGTGATGAGCTGTAGAAGAGGACTTCAGGAGCTGATCTCGTTTGCATGGGCACACTCATCCTGCCTAGGTGTTCAGCATGAGGGGATTGCTTGCCCAAATGATCACATTTGGCTGGTGTTGGATCCCCCTCTTCTTGTTATTGAGGCAGGAGTAATAAAGGGTTGTTTTCCTTGTTGTGTGAATCGAGGGCAGCAGAACTGTACCTGGCAGATCCTGATTGGGGGACTTACCCTCAACTAAAGCAAGGCAGGGGACATGAGTTCCAACTCCCAGTGAGTGGAGAGAGGGTGGGGATAGATGCTTGTAACAGGTGGTGTGCGTGTTGCTCAGGGACCTTAGACACCATTTGACTCTTCCTCTCTCCACTGTGTAATAAAAGAGCTAATTTAGAAGCAATTGAGAGTCTTGTTACATGCTGCAGAGCTGAAATCACTGATAAGTAGGTCTAAGTATTAGACCTGTTTTGGTACAGTGTCTCTGATGCAAGAGACTGCTTAGTGTGCCCCAGCAGTGAGGCTCCCACACTAACATCTGAAGTCACTGAGAGCTGAAATCACTGAGAGCTGTGTTAAGTGTTGGGCCCAGAAAACATCTTGGCGAGTGGCCAGCAGGGCGGCTGGTGGAGAGGGCCAGAGCAGAGCCTCGCAGAGAGGTGCGGCAATCAGACGGCAGGGCAGCTGGCAGAGAGGGGTGCCAAGTGAGTGCCCGAGCAATGGAGCGAGTAAGGTGCCTCCTTAACACCCCGCCCCTTGTACCCAGGGTGGGAGGTGAACTCTGCAGATGCACCTCTGAAGTTTGGGTCTGCACTGATCAAGGACAGCAACTGTGAGTGCAGTGCAGAGAAGGGACGGGCACGCTTAAGGGACTTTGGGGTTGCTGGACTTAAGAACTGTAGGGGAAAAGGACACTGCCCAACTTACTTGGTGGTGGGTCTTTTGCTCATGGTTTATGTTTTCCCAAATTAATGCTGAGTTATTTCCCTCCTTTTCATAAAAGTTTTTTGCTACACTCAGACTCTGTGCTTGCGAGAGGGGAAGTATTGCCTCTTAGAGATGCCCAGGAGGTGGGTTGTAATTGTCCCAGGTCACTGGGTGCGGGCTCAAGCCGGTTTTGTGTTGTATTGTTGAAAAGGAACCCCTTGATACTAAACCTGGCCCCTGTTGCTGCCAACTCTGATTGGCACAAAGCTTACAAAAAATAATGCGTTATCAAGCAGAACCTGTCATCAGCATGGACGCATGTCCTCTGGAATGGTGGTTGAAGCATCAAGGGACATATGAATATTTAGCGCATCTGGCACGTAAATATCTTGTGACGCCAGCTACAACAGTGCCATGCGAATGCCTGTTCTCACTTTCAGGTGGCATTGTAAACAAGAAGCAGGCAGCATTGTCTCCTGAAAATTTGTAAATAATCCTGTTTGTCTGAGAGATTGGCGGAACAATAAGTAGAACTGAGTGGACTTGTTGGCTCTAAAGTTTTACATGGTTTTATTTTTGAATGCAGTTATTATTTTGTACATAATCCTACATTTGTAAGTTCAACTTTCGTGATAAAGAGATTGCACTACAGTACTTGTATTAGGTAAATTGAAAAATACTATTTCTTTTGTTTTTTCACAGTGCAAATATTTGTCATCAAAAATAAACATGAAGTGAGCACTGTACACTTTGTATTCTGTGTTGTAATTGAAAGTAATATATTTGAAAATGTAGAAAACATCCAAAAATATTCAAATAAATGGTATTTTATTATTGTTTAACAGCACAATTAATTGTGCAATTAATCGTGATTAATTTTTTTTAATCACTTGACAGTCCTACTTTTACTACATATGCTTCCACTGTGAGGGGAGACTTCATCTGTCCAGTGTTCTCCCATGAGACACTGCTACAGTTTAAGCCAGAGAACTCCATGCTTTTAAGATGCATTTTTAAATGGTACTGCTTTTTCCTACAGGAATTATTTCTTTGCCACTTCTTGTACTTCCACCACTCTCTTCTTGAATGACTTGTATTTTCCTTAGATTAGAGTGTCATGACACTTGCGGTGCTTGTCCTAAAGATAACTCAGGCATTAACTGTATTTTTCTGAAAATTTCTGTCTAAAATCCAAACTGCTAGATGATCTCTTCTGTGTTTATCCTTGGTGACACCAAAGTCACAATTCTCTGCTTATACATAGAGGGCCCTCATGAAGGTTTCCATGCTTTCTCCTTGGTAAGAGCATGCCCATTTGTGTAAAATCTATTCCTTTTTTTAACTGACTTCTCATCAGTCCTTTTAAGAATTATGTTATAGTTATTCTTATCTCTTTTCTCAGTGAAGCCAAACCACACATTAGATTATAAAGCCAGATGGGACCGGCGTGATCTTCTACTCTAGTCTGCTCTTCTACCTAACACAAGCCATAGAACATCACTCTATTAATTCCTATTTGAATCATAGAAGACTAGCGTTGGAAGAGACTTCAGGAGGTCATCTAGTCCAACCCCCTGCTCAAAGCAGGACCAACCCCAAGTAAATCATCCCAGCCAGGGCTTTGTCAAGCTGGGCCTTAAAAACCTCTAAGGATGGAGATTCCAGCACCTCTCTACGTAACCCATTCCAGTGCTTCACCACCCTCCTTGTGAAATAGTGTTTCCTAATATCCAACCTAGACCTCCCCCACTGCAACTTGAGGCCATTGCTCCTTGTTCTGTCATCTGCCACCACTGAGAACAGCCTAGCTCCATCCTCTTTGGAACCCCCCTTCAGGTAATTGAAGGCTCCTATCAAATCTCCCCTCACTCTTCTCTTCTGCAGACTGACTAAGCCCAGTTCCCTCAGCCTCTCCTCATAAGTCATGTGCCCCAGCCCCCTAATCATTTTTGTTGCCCTCTGCTGGACTCTCTCCAATTTGTCCACATCCTTTCTGTAGTGGGGGGCCCAAAACTGGATGCAGTACTCCAGATGTGGCCTCACCAATGCTGAATAGAGGGGAATAATCACTTCCCTCAATCTGCTGGCAATACTCCTACTAATGCAGCCCAATATTCCGTTAGTCTTGGCAACAAGGGCACACTGTTGACTCATATCCAAAGTCTTGTCCACTATAATCCTCAGGTCCTTTTCTGCAGAACTGCCGCTTAGCCAGTTGGTCCCCAGCCTATAGCAGTGCATGGGAGTCTTCCGTCCTAAGTGCAGGACTCTACACTTGTCCTTGTTGAACCTCATCAGGGTCACTCTGGACCTATACCTACCCTCCAGTGTATCTACCTTTCCCCCCAGTTTAGTGTCATCCGCGAACTTGCTGAGGGTGCAATCCATCCCATCATCCAGATCATTAATGAAGATGCTGAACAAAACCGGCCCCAGGACCAACCCCTGAGGCACTCCGCTTGATACCGGCTGCTAACTAGACATTGACCCATTGATCACTACCCGTTGATCCTGATGATCTAGCCAGCTTTCTGTCCACCTTATAGCCCATTCATCCAATCCATACTTCTTTAACTCACTGGCAAGCATACTTTGGGAGACTGTATCAATTTTTTTGCTAAAATCAAAGTATATCACATCCACTGCTTTCCCCATATCCACAGAGCCAGTTACTCATCATAGAAGGCAACCCGGTTGGTCAGGCATGACTTGCTCTTGGTGAATCCATGTTGACTGTTTCTGATCACCTTTCTCTCCTCCAAGTGCTTCAAACGCTTTAGACTATTTCTTTTAGAAAACAGCCTTGATTTAAAAATTGCCAGTGATGGAGAATGCACCACAGCCCTTGGTATGTTGTTCCAATGGTTGATTACAGCCACAGTTAAAAATATGTACCTTATTTCTAGTGTGAATTTGTTTAACTTCATCCAGCCATTGGATCTTGTTATGCCTTTGTCTGCTAGTATAAAGAGCCCATTATCACATTTTTGCTATCTTGTTTTTTTGTATACTGATCAGATCACTCCTTAACGTTCGCTTTGTAAAGGTAAACAGATTGAACTCCTTGAGTCTGTCCGTATAAGGTGTACTTTTCAATTGTTTAATCATTCTTGTGGATGTTCTCTGAATCCTCTACAGTTTATCAGCATCCAGAACTGGACAGAGTATTCCAGTAGCAGTCACATCAGTGCCAAATATAGAAGTAATATAACGTCCCTCAGAGGCGCCGACTTTGGGATTTCCCCAGGGGTGCTGGACCCTCGCTCTGCCCCAGGCCTCACCCCCACTCCACCTCTTTCCCCAAGTCCCCATCCCCACTCTGTCCCTGCCCCGCCTCTTCCCGCCCTCACTCCTCCCCCTCCTCCCTCAGTGCCTTCTGCACGCCATTGAACACCTATTTTTTTCCCGTGGATGCTCCAGCCCTGGAGCCCTGGTGCACCCATGGAGTCGGTGCCCATTGAGTCTACTTCTGCTCAATATTCCCCTATGTCTACATCCAAGGATCGCATTAGCCCTTTTGGCCACAGTGTTGCACTGATAACTTGTGTTCAGCTGATTATCCACTATGACCCCCCCAAGACTTTTTCAGAGTCACTGCTTCCCAGAACAGAATCCCACATCCTGTAAGAAGGGCCTACAGTCTTTGTTCCTAAAAGTATAACTTTACTTTTAACTTTACAACTTAAAGCGTAAACTTTTGGCCTTATTAAAATGCATATTGTTTGCTAGCCAGCTTACTAAAAGATTCAGATTGCTCCTTCTCAGTGACTTGTCCGCTCCATCAATCTTTGTGTCATCTGAAAGCTTAATCAGTGATGATTTTATGTTTTCTTCCATGTCATTATAAAAATGTTAAATAGTGCAGAGCCAGGAACTGATCGCATTGGGACCCCACTAGACACACACTTGCTTGATGATGAGTTCCTATTTGCAATTACATTTTGTGAGCTGTCAGGGAATTTTTAATCCAGTTATAGACATTTACAGCTTCATTCCTAGTGAACTTCCCTGGGCATTACTGTTCCCTGTGGCAAGCGTCATTAGGGCTTACAATTTTGTAATGTGCTCCTTCCACTCAGGCCATTCCATGTATGTGCCAGACTGAAAGACTTGTAGAGAGAAGGAACTTTGGCATTTTCTTTTCCTCTTATGTCCAAAATTAGTCAATGTCTGACACTATGTCGTGTGACAAATAGAAGGACTCACAGAAGAAGATGCTGTCCCCTAAGCAGAAAAAACTTGATTCGAATAAGGAAAACAATATTAGCACTAAAGCCACTCTTTCCCTCTCTGCTTCACTATAGAGTTTCTATCTACAACTTTTCCCAACCCTTTCCTGCCTGGTTTTCTGTGACAGCTTTAAAGAAACAGTTCACATAGCCATGCACTAGTCATGTGTAAATGATCAGCAGGACATTTTCATAGCATCTGCTAGAGAGGTTGATTCTGTAAGGCAGTGAGCATCCCTTGCAAGATGCTTAGATACTGCCTTGATGGGCATAGTATATAGGGGTTCTGTAGCTAGAGATGGAGTTTTCTTTACTCCTGCTGAATTTAGCGAGAGGATTCACGGTCCTGAGGACCTTGCCACATCAAGCCCTGTGTTTTCATTTATGAAGGACACAGATGCACTAAAATAATTTATTTCACACCAGACTGAGAGATACATTCCCAACATAACTTCGCATAGTTTCCTTTTCCAAGCAATGTATTAAACAATGAGGCCAAAAGAAAAATTATTACAGTAACTCCTCACTTAAAGTCGTCCCGGTTAATGTTGTTTTGTTCTTACATTGCTGATCAATTAGAGAACATGCTCATTTAAAGTTGTGCAATGCTCCCTTAAAACGTTGTTTGCCAGCCGCCTGCTTTGTCCACTGCTTGCAGAAAGAGCAGTCCGTTGGAGCTAGCTGGTGGGGCCTTGGAACCAGGTTGGACCGGCAGCCCCCCATCAGCTCCCCGCTCCCCTAAGTTCCCTGTGCTGCAGCCACTCAGCAGGCTATCGATTGCCAGCAGTTCAGCTGTCCCTCCCCACACTGCCGTGGGCTGCTCCTGCCCTCTGCCTTGGAGCTGCTCCCTGGAGTCTGGTCGGAGGGAGCTTGCTGGCAGCAGCTGCTGTCTCAACTTGCTGATCTACTTAAAAGGGCAGTGTACTTAGAGTGGGGTCAGCGTACTTAAAGGGGCAATGCGTGTCTCTCTCTCAGACGCACACACGGTGTATGTCTCTGTCTCTCTCTGCCATGCTGTCTTCCCTGCCTCCATTCATGCTGCCTTGTAGAGTGTGAGGCTACTTTAACAACAATGTGTTAACCCTTGAGGGCTCAGCCAAGTGCTAGTTCATCATTTAGTAGTAAGGCATATCCCTGGGAAATATCCCACCCTCTTCCACTCTCTGACTTCACCACCTCAACCAAGCTTCACAATCATCCTTGCTGTGTACAACATTAAATTGTTTGTTTAAAACTTATACTGTGTATATGTGTTCGTGTGTGTGTATATGTTGGATCATATTAAAGAAGTTCTGTCTTAAAATCACAAATGAGTTTGATTCCCCGTAGTTTAAATTCCAAGGTATTACTAATTAAGAGGTCTCTTGGTTTTTGGTCTCTTGTTTTTACTGTTTCTCTCCCTCTCTGTGTGAAACTTGCAAGCTGCTAATTGTGTTAGTACATCCTAAGACAGAGTCTCTTCTCAAAGCGATACTTTGTAACAACAGAAACAGCACACAGAGACTCCCCGCCCTTTTGTTGTATTTCTCTCGCTTTGTTAACAATTGTGATTAAAATACAGATAGAGGATGTATGTGGATGGATGCTTGGTGTGGAAAATAAATGAACGATCAGGGAGGTGCCAGCCTAGGAGTTCAGTATTGATCGGCCAAAGAATGCGCAGAGTGGAGACAACCAGATGACCCCCAGAGGGCAGACTGGAATCCACTCAACAGCCTCAAGGATGGGAGAACCGAAGAACAAGATAACATCTGGCAGCACGGAGCCGTTAGGAATGTGCCATCTGCTGATTGATTCAGCAACAGCATGATGAAGCAATTCCCATAAACTGGCATAGGAATAAATTCTTATAAAAATGGACTCTAGAAACTGAGAACTTTGGGGTCTGATTCTGCAAACCAACTTCCAGGAGCATCAGATGTGCATCTAATAAGGCCCTGCTCCCTCCTTGTGTCCAGGCCACCTGGCCAGTGGCTTGGCACAAGCAACTCTAAGGCTGGTAACTATCATAAGAACCTTGCAGAACCTCTGTGTGTGTGTACGAATGAATGTGTGAATAAATATGAAATTGAATGGAATGTTATAGCTATAATGAAGTGCTTACTATGATTTTTTCTGTATTCACAATAAATGTGGCATGTTGCCTTATTCCCTTTAATAAGAACCTGCTGATTTCTATTTTATTGGTATAAAATTTATATAAAAAAATATATAGTCTTTTGTCTGGCAAAAAAGATACCCTGGAACCTGACCCCCTCCCTCCCCCCCCCCCACCATTTACATTAATTCTTTTGGGGAAATTGGATTAGCTTAACATCGTTTCGCTTAGTCGCATTTTTCAGGAACATAACTATGACGTTAAGTGAGGAGTTACTGTACCTACTGATAAAGTTTGTTAAATTTGGACTCACCAGCACTGGGACCAACTGGGAGACCCCTAAACTCTGTGGAGGGTAGAGGAGCTATCACAGAGCTGTGTAAGCTGTGAAGCTGGACTTCAGGCCCAGGCAGAGTGCTCATATCAATCTGTCAGACAGGCACTGTGCTGCCGCCACATGTACTCCTATCAGGGGAGCCCACCTGTTGCTCATAGGAGAGGCAAAGACAAGACACGCTGGAATCCACCTTAGAGGTGGGCGTCATAATGTCCAATTGAATGGCTGCCCCAGTTGAGCCTTTCCCTCCCCACAAAACAGAGGCGCTCAGCAGCAGAGCTCAGAGCACTGCCTTTCATCCTCTCTCTCCAGTCTGGAAGAGAGCCCTCAGGTTTCTTGATTCTGGTCATTTCCTTTCCTTTGTCTTATCTTCTCTTTTTCCTTAGTGTTTTGCAAGTTAGTGAGAGAGAGGCAGAAGGAAGGAGAGAAAAGGAGAAAGGACCCCACACTTCTCAGGCAAGGAGCCTAGGAGTCAAAGAAAACTGAGGTTTACATAATCAGGGCAGAGTTTCACAAATCTTTGCTTCCCAATAGGTGGCATCATAATACTTTCTTTTTACTCATTGTTGTATGATGGGGGAATAGAGAGCTACAACAATTCTGCTGTCAGTTAAACTCATGCAGCTACACTGAGTCACTGGTTGTGCAGTTTAAACTGAAGGACTGATTTGGCCCATGTTGTGACTTTAAAATGTTAATACCTGATGCTCTCATTAAAGTATTAATGAGACTCATGTAACCAAAGTTGCTTTTACAAAACATGATAATTATAATTTATGTATTGTAAGGATTTTGCATGCCATTGCATATTTTATATTATTTATAATATAATATAATTATATAATATAAAAATACAGCATTTAAAATCTAAACAAGATGCTTTTTACACAATTTTCCAGGGTTGACTGTGTACGAAATAAAATGTGGGTTGCAGCGTGTGGAGTGCTGTCTTCTGGGTTGGCTGTGCTTAGCAGCTTTGGACTGTTGCTGTTCTGTGGGATACCATTTGACATGACTGTAGCAAATGCACCATTTCTTATACTGGGTAAGTGAAAAGAAATTGGGCTTGATGGAAAAAATGGAAATGCAAAGTGTGCCTAGTGGGAGATTATGTTTACGTGGCATGAATCTGGGATCAGCACAATTATAAGTTAAGACCAATGGGTATGATAATCATTTTCGAGGTGTTTATCCATTCTGTTATTCAGCAGTGCAGAACGTGGAAAATAAGGGCTCACTTGTAATGGTTTATAGCAGGAGGTACAGCAGCAGAGGGCCATTCAGCTCAGTGTGAGGTTGAAGGTGGATCCATGCTCCGAAAAGCAGTTCTGTATTTTCCACAGCATGGATGAGGGATCTACCTCATTGTCCCAGAGGTGCTTTCTCTTTCAGAAAAATGTGGTGAGAGAGAAAGAGAGATCTCACCAAAAGAGATCTCACCATGGGAAAATATAATACATTACCTTGTATATGGAGGGGGTGGGTGGCATTTATTTTCTTTGGGTCCATAACTTCACTTAGTGTGAACACAATGCTTATTGCTCAGCTTAAGTGATTGCTTGTTTTGCAATTTTGCTATTTTCCATTAGAAGTTGATACTGATGGTATGTACAATAAGTTTACCTTTTCCATTGTGACACTCTGTACCTCGGGGGAACACCCTGTACCCCCATGTTCATCCTTATAGCAGGATCGTGTGGTATCCAATGCAAAGTTTATCATGCCGGGTGTCTTCAGAAGGCTCATAATGCACTGAGCATTATTGTTATAGTAATTTTATAGGTTGTAATTTCATGTATATAGTTATGAGGCTGAAAATGTGTCTTCATGGCTTAAAAGAAGCCCAGGCAAAACTCTCCAGGAGCAGAGGGGCAGTTCACACCTCATCAGGGCATGTAGGGGACAAATCCAGCCCAGCCTCACAGGAACAAAGGACACTGGCTTAGGCAGCAACAAAGCTGTTGGACTCTCGAGTGAGTCACCCCCACCTTCCGTTGGTCAGTTTGGGACTATGATGAGGTAATGCTCACCTGACTCTGGGGGGGCGGGGCAAAGCAAAGGGGGAAGAAAGAACATGATAAAAGGGAGTGGTCTTCCTCTCTCTTCCACCTCCATCTACAGACACCACTACCAAGCGACTGAAGCGCTGATCAAAGCGGAGAGCCTGGTTGAAGGGCAACCAGCCAGCCTGTGGTGAGAAGCATCTAAGTTTGTAAGGGCACTGAAAGTGTTAAAATCAGCTTAGAATGCATTTTGCTTTAATTTCATTTGACCAAATCTGACTTGTTGTGCTTTGACTTATAATCACTTAAAATCTATCTTTTGTAGTTAATAATATTCAGTGAGTTAAATATGTAGTAATCTGGAATGATTACTTTATGAAGGGTTAAGAGTACATTTAAAATATAAATTCACCTTAGAAATACTGATTAAGAAAATGTAAAACAGAGAAGAGCTGCATCATGTATTCCATAATATTTAATGTTGTATTCAGCAGGACAACTGTCTTGCCCTTACTACAAAGTTTTTGCAAATAAATCTCTGACAAACTTCAGGGTATATCAAAAAACCCATGACTGCCATTTTTATTCCCAAGTTTAGTGCTTTTAATTAGGTACCTTCTGTATGTCCAATCTTCACCTTCTGGCATGCAGTGGGAAACATGCTCCATTTTCTTTGGAAAGAAATTGCAGAAGAGTTTTTTTCAAATGTCATTTGTGTCATTTGGGTTCAGGGATTTGGCTGGAAGGGGGTGATCAGGGAGGGGGAGGGAAGAGGAGGAGGGAGACAGTGGGGAGAGGGCGGGGCCTGGGCAGAGTGGGGACGGGGCCACAGGCAGAAGAGGTGGGCTGGGGATCTAGCCTCCCCAAGCGGCAGCTTCACCCGCTGCCCATGTCTGCAGGTAAGAGCGGGTTGATTCCCGCACATCCAGTGCACACTGCAGTCTCCTTAGTCAGAGGCCATATTCACAGAGCCAAATGCACCGGCGCCGCACATTCTGCATGAGGGAGAGGATATGGGGTCTCTGCAGGAAACTGTGACTCTCCGCCTCCGTGAGGCAGGCCGGGCGGCTTAGTATCCTTTGCTGCCTCATCCCTCCCGCCGCCCCTGGGCTGCAAGCCCAGGCTGCTGTCAGGCATAGGAGCACCACTTTAATAATACTGCGTAGGGCCCCATAAATCCTAAGGATGGCCCTGACTGAGAAGGTAGCCCGGGTGGGGTGGGGGAGGAGGGAAGGACAAGGCCACATGGCTTATTGGAGCCACACTACAAATCAAAGCTGTTTGAATGACAGCCTTCTGTTGCTTGGGCCATCCTCTGGAGTGGAGTGGCTGGGTGTCCGGAGTCTCCCCCCGCCCGCGTTCTTGGGCGTCTGGGTGAGGAGGATATGGAACTTGGCGAGGAGGGCAGGTGGTTATACAATGGATGCAGCGGCGGTCTGTGCTCTTGTTGCATTTCCTGCAGCTCCACCAGATGCCTCATCATGTCTGTTTGCTCCCCCATTAGCTTCAGCATCTGCTCCTGCGTGTTCTGATCACGCTCACTGAATGCTCTGCTACCGAATGCCTCCGTGCATTCAGCTGTGCGCTATCAGTGTGGGAGGTCTGCATGAGCTTGGAAAACATGTCATCGTGAGTGCGTTTTTTTCGCCTTCTAATCTGCGATAACCTCAGGGACAGAGATGGGGAGCACAGAAACATTTGGACCTGCAGGAGGGATAAAAAGGGAGAGTAAAATTTAAGAAGATACATTTCTGAGAACAAAAGGGATACTCTTTCACAGTGAATAAAGCAATTCACATTAGACAGCACATGTGCTTTAGGTACAAGGTCACATTTGGCCTTTTATATTGAGTGCCTGCCGGTATGGTGACACATCACACATGGCTGGGCAACGGAATTTGGTTTCCAGGCAGCCATGGTAAGCCAAAGGGTACGCGGGGTTGACGTCTTTCACCTTCAAACTGCAGCGCTCTCCTTTCCCATAGCAAGCAATGCCAGTTGGGTTTGCCGTTTAAAAGGAGGGGCTGCGGTTTTGGGGTGGATGTGCAGCACACCCCTCCCCCCACCGCGTGGCTATTCTCTGGGATGATCCCTTTTAGCCAAGCACAAACAGCCCAGCATGAACGGGGTCCTTTTACTGTTCCCTTACAAAAATTCCCCTATTTCAGCCAGGTGACCAAGAATGATATCACTCTCCTGAGGCTGACACAGAAAGATAAAGACCAAACGTTGCATGAATGTGACCAAAACCCAGGACCGTTCGCTGCCCTGCTTTGTGCTGCAATGATTTCAGACTACTTGCTACTGGCTTGGCGTGGTAAAGTGTCCTACCGTGGAGGATAAAATAAGGCAGCCCTCCCCAGAAACCTTCTGCAAAGGTTTTCAGAGTACCTCCAGGAGAGCTTCATGGAGATGTCCCTGGAGGATTCCTGCTCCATCCCCAGACACGATAACAGACTTTTCCAGTAGTTGTACTGGCCACGAATGCATCCCAATTCTTCAGGGCAAATCAAACATTAAACACAACTGCTTTTAACCCCTGTAGTGTAGTTACAAATGTGCACTCACCAGAGGTGCCTTCTCCTCCTTCAGAGTCCGGGAACCTGCTTTGGGAGGCTATTGGCTCCAGGGTGATGAAAAGGTCCTGGCTGCTGGGGAGAATGGATTCTCTGCTTGCCTGCTGCACATTCTCCTCCTCCTCTTCCTCATCCACAAAATCCTCCTCCTTGTTGCACGAGACTCTCCTCTTGCAGGTGTCCATGGACAGTGGTGGGGTAGTAGTAGGATCCCCCCCTAGAATGGCATGCAGCTGATCATAGAAGCGGCATGTATGGGGCTCTGACCCGGAGCAACCGTTTGCCTCCTTTGTCTTGTAGTAGGCTTGAGCTCCTTAACTTTCACGTGGCACTGCTGTGTGTCCGTGGTGTAGCCTCTCTCCAATGTGCCCTGTGCGATATTGGCATATATATTAGCATTTCTTCTTTTTGATCGGAGTTCTGCCTGCACAGATTCTTCTCCCCATACAGCAATCAGATCCAGTGTCTCCCATTCGCTCCATGCTGGAGCTTGTTTGCGATTCTGGGACTGCAATGGTCACCTGTGCTGCTGAGCTCGCCACGCTGACCAAACAGGAAATGAAATTCAAAAGTTCCCGGGGCTTTTCCTGTGTACCTGGCTAGTGCATCGGAGTTGAAAGTACTGTCCAGAGTGGTCACATTGGAAGACTCTGGGATAGCTCCCGGAGGCCAATACTGTCAAATTGCACAATGCTGCATCTGCACTACCCCAAATTTGACCCAAGAAGGTCGATTTTAGCGCTACTCCCCTCGCCGGGGAGGAGTACAGCAGTCGATTTTAAGAGCCCTTTAGGTCGATGGAACGGGGTTGGTTGTGTAGCTGCATTGCTTATAAAATCAACCTAACATGGCTAAATTCGACCGAACCTCATAGTGTAGACCAGGGCTAAGTTCCAGAAAAGCTCTCCCTTGCTGAGGCAGAGGGGTAGCACAGTAGCTTGTGGTTCTGGGGGCCCTGAGCACAGCATCACAGTGACAAAGGTGCTGAGGAAGGACTCCTCTAGAGACCCTCTGCACCGCCATGGTTTCACACACAAAACCCAGACCTCTGTAAGGCAGCGATTTCAATCCCCGGTGCCCCAGAAAAAGAAGAAGTCAGACAGAGGACTTCTCCAACCAGGTCTAAAGACCACACGGTCAGTAAGCCTCCATCCGGTGCCCAACCGCCATGGGTCATGTCGACTCCTGTCCCAGAGGGGGCCCAGTTGAGTCCGGACCTTCATCACTTGCTGGACCAACACCAAGAAGAGCTGCAGCTCCCCTCCATGCCAGACGCATTCAAGGCTGCATCGGACCTGCTGGCACTTTATGCAACAGCCCTCCAAAGCAGGAGAGGTTGCCAGCACTGGTTCCAGCCCCAATACAATCAACGAGCAAGCCGGTGATGAGCGCACCGTCCTCGACGCATCACCCCCTGGCACTGGCCGCCCTTGTGGAGGAGCTGCTCTGGTCCCCCAGTTTGCGGCACCCATCACCGGCACCAAGGGGCTCCGCTCCTCCGTAGTCGTTCCAGTCAGAAACCTCAGAGTTGGAAGTGGAATCATCATGCTCCAGTAGGAGCAGGAGGTCCCGCTCCCGCCGAGACTGGCATACCTGCCTGGCACCGTGACCGGGCCGGTGGCAAGCTCCTCAATAGCCATTCTGGACGCCCTGGGCCTGTCATGAAGGCCGGGGCAGAGCCACAGTTCGAGATCGGCATCGGTAGTCTCAGTGTCCTTCACGCCAACGCTCACACCTTGGCCACCGGGGATTTCAGTGGTGACCCAGCTGACCCGCATACCCGCGTCAACAGTTCCGGCACCAACTGCAGCATCGATGGCTTCAGCAACAACTGCGGCGGCACCGACTACAGAGTCAACAGCTCCAGCACTGACTGCGGCACTGACTGTGGCATCGGAGGTCCTTCCTCCTTGGGACCCCAAAGGAGCCAAGGGCAGAGAGCAGGCTCCTGTACCAGTCAGCCTCTCCTCCTCCTCCTCCCCGGATGAGGCTGTGGCCGGCACATCAACTGCCCTGGCCCTGAAGGGCAGCAGGGTCTTACAGCAGCTGCTGAGATGGGTGGCCCAGAACCACAATATCAAAACAGAGGAGGTGGTGGAGGAGACCAACCCTATGGTCGATATCCTTTCCCCTTCTGGGCCATCCCATATCTCTCTTCCGCTGATCAAAACCATCAGCGAAACCACTGAGACGCTGTGGCAGACCCCATCCTTGTTGCCACCCACTGCAAAAAGGTATGAGTGGACGTACTTTATCCCCTCAAGGAGGTACGAACACCTGTATACGCACCCGCTGCCGGACTCCCTGGTAGTGGACGCAGCCAACCAGTGTGAGCGCCAGGGCTACCAGGGACCCTCACTGAAAAGTCAAGAGGCCAAAAAGTTGGACCTTTTCGGGAGAAAGGTTTACTCGACAGGGGGTTGCAGCTCCGCATCGCTAACCACCAGGTGGTAGTCAGCAGACATAACTCTAATACATGTGGGGCCTTGAAAAAGTTTACTGAACTCCTGCCCCTGGACTCTCACACAGAGTTTTCCATGCTAATAGAGGAAGATAAACTAATTTCCCTGGCGTCTCTGCAAGCAGCTTTGCCTGCAGCAGACATGGCTGCACAAACCATGGTGACTGGGGTGGCCATAAGGAGGAGTTCCTGGCTGCAGGTCTCTGGCCTCCCATATGAGGTCCAGCAGACCATCCAGGACCTCTCCTTTGAGGGTCAGACTTTATTTTCAGAAAAGAGTGAAAAGACTCCTACCTGCACAGCCTCAAAGACTCTAGGGCCACCCTTACGTCCCTTGGCCTTCACACCCCGGCCAACCAGTGGAGGCATTTTAGACCACAGCCCCAGCTGAGGAGTTACCAGCCTCAAAATAAGCAGGAGGGTTCACGCAGGAGGAATAGAAACTCTAGAAAGAGACGTCAGTCTCTGGCCAGTCTAAACCCTCCTCAGGCCAAAAACAGGTCTTTTGAATTCATAGATTCATAGATAATAAGGTCAGAAGGGACCATTATGATAATCTAGTCTGACCTCCTGCATAACGCAGGCCACAGAATCTCACCCACCCACTCCTGCAAAAAACCTCACCTATGCCTGAGGTATTGAAGTCCTCAAATCGTGGTATAAAGACTTCAAGGAGCAGAGAATTCTCCAGCAAGTGACCCGTGCCCCATGCTACAGAGGAAGGCGAAAAACCTCCAGGGCCTCTTCTAATCTTCCCTGGAGGAAAATTCCTTCCCGACCCCAGATATGGCGATCAGCTAAACCCTGAGCATATGGGCAAGATTCACCAGCCAGATACTAAAGAAAATTCTTTCCTGGGTAACTCGGATCTCACCCCATCTAACATCCCATCACAGGCCATTAGGCCTATTTACTATGAATATTTAAAGATCAATTAATTACCAAAATCTTGTTATCCCATCATACCATCTCCTCCATAAACTTATCGAGTTTAATCTTAAAGCCAGATAGATCTTTTGCCCCCACTGCTTCCCTTGGAAGGCTATTCCAAAACTTCACTTGAAGATGCGCACAAGGATAGTGCACCAGTACAAAGGCTGGATCTATCCCACCTTACCTTTTCGTCCCATCTATCACCTTTCTACCATGCGTGGGCCCATATCACATCAGACTGTGGGGTGCTCTGCACGGTAGAGGGGGGATATTCGCTGCCCTCCCGCCCTTGCACCCATCTTCCCCATCCCTCTTCAGGGACCCTTCTCACAAGCAACTCCTTATACAGGAGGTGCATTCGCTCCTATCGCTGGGAGCAGTGGAAGAGGTTCCTCTGGAGCAGAAGGGCAAGGGCTTCTATTCCCGGTATTTCCTAATACCGAAAGCCAAAGGCAGGCTCAGGCCCATCCTAGACCTGCGAGAGCTCAACAAGTTCATGAAGAAACTCAAGTTCTGCATGGTCTTTTTGGCCTCCATCATCCCTTCCTTGGATCCAGGGGACTGGTATGCCACCCTCAACTTGAAGGATGCTTACTTTCATAAAGCAATCACTCCATCCCACACAAGGTACCTCAGGTTTGTGGTCAGCCACAACCATTACCAGTTCCCAGTCCTCCCGTTTGGCCTCTTAGCAGCGCCGCAAGTATTCACCAAGTGTATGGCAGTCGTGGTCGCCTTTCTGCACAGGCGGCAGGCACAGATGTTTCCGTGCCTTGACAACTGGCTGATCAAGGTCCACTCCAGGGCTCAAGTGGAGGCATAAATCAACTTCATAAGAATGACATTCGAAGAACTGGGTCTCTTCCTGAACGTGGGGAAATCAATGCTGTCCCCGGTTCAGCAGATAGAATGTATATGGGCGGTTCTGAACTCGAAGCAGGCCAGGGCATACCTCCTGGAATCAAGGTTCCGGGCCCTGGGCAACATCATTCGAAGTCTCAGGCAGTTCCCTACTACCAGCAAGGAATTCCCTGAAACTTCTGGGAAACATGACCGCTTGTACCTATGTGGTGCAACACGCCAGGCTCAGGCTTCAGCTGCTCCAATTGTGGCTAGCCTCGGTGTACCGGCCGGTTCAGGACAGCATGGACAAGGTTGTGACTCTGCCTTCCCCGGTCATTGACTCCCTCCTGTGGTGGCTCGACCTGCAGGCAGTGTGCGAGAGAGTCCCTTTCACCAGTCTTCAGCCATCCCTCTCGCTGGTGACAGACTTGGGCTGGGGTGCACACCTGGGAGACCTCAGGACACAAGGCCTCTGGTTGCAAGTGGAGCTCGCTCTCCACATAAATATCAGAGAGCTGATAGTGGTGCATTTAGCATGCCAGACTTTCCGAGCCCACTTGGCAGGGAGATGTGTATCCGTTATGACAGACAACAACACGACGAAGTTTTATAACAACCTCTCCCCTGTACCAGGAAGCCCTCATGCTGTGGGACTTTTGTGTAGCTCATTCGATACACCTGCAAGCATCGTACCTCCCAGGAGTACAGAACGGGTTGGCGGACCATCTCGGCAGGTCGTTCCATGGCCACGAGTGGTCCCTACACCCGGATGTCATGAACTCCATCTTCCAATGGTGGGGCTTTCCCCAGGTAGACCTGTTTGCCATGTGATGAAACAGGAAGTGCCAGCAGTTCTGCTCCTTCCTGAATCACAGCCTGGGCTCTATTGCGGATGTGTTCCTCCTCCCATGGGGAGGCCATCTCCTGTACATGTTCTCACCTATCCCTCTCATTCACAAGGTGCTCCTCAAGATCTGGAGGGAAGCTTTGGTGATATTGATAGCTCCAGCCTGGCCCCGCCAACACTGGTACACATCTCTCCTCGAAATGTCCGTGGAAGCTCCAATCACCTTGCCACTCTTCCCGGATTTAATAACTTAGGATCATGGCCCTCTCCAGTACCCAAACCTCAAGTCATTGCACCTCACGGCATGGAAGCTTCATGGCTGAACCTGATGGAGCTCTCTTGCTTGGACTTTGGCCAGACAAGTCCTCCTTGGCAGTAGGAAACCCCCAACCAGGGCTACCTACCTGGCCAAATGGAAGAGATTTTCAATCTGGTCGGCACAATACTGTCCATCTCTGACGCTCGCCTCAATACCACTTATACTGGATTATCTTCTCCATCTTAAGCAGCAGGGGCTGTCCATGTCATCAATAAGGGTTCACTTGGCTGCCATCTCTGCCTTCCACCCAGGCGCAGAGGGCTGCTCAATCTTTTCCAACCCTATGGTCAGCCGTTTCCTGAAAGGTCTCAACAGGCTATATCTGCAAGTCTGACAACTGGTCCCAGCCTGGGACTGGTCCTCGCCAAACTGATGGGGCCACCCTTCAAACTGCTGGTGATGTGCTTCCTGCTCTATCTCTTGTACAAGGTGGCATTTCTGGTAGCGATAACTTCACTTAGGAGAATGTCTGACTCAAGGCCCTAACATCAGAGCCTCCTTACACGGTATTCTATAAGGACAAGGTTCAGCTCAGGCCACTTCCAGCTTTCCTCCCAAAGACAAGATGAAAGGACTTCCAATCTCCTCTCAGCAAATTTTGTCATGGATCACGTCCTGCATCCGAGAGTGCTAAAACCTGGCAGAGGTGCCTTCCCCTCCACTCACAGTGCACTCCCCCAGGGCTCAGGCTTCTTCAGCAGCGTTCCTAGCACAGGCTCCCACCCAGGAAATATGCAGGGCATCAACTTGGTCCTCAGTACATACCTTTACATCGCACTCTGCTATCACCCAGCAAGCCAGAGATGACACGGCCTTTGGTAGAGCAGTGCTCCAATCAGTGGACACCTGAACTCTGACCCCGCCTCCGGAACGCAGGCTTTGGAGTCACCTGATTGGAATTGTCTTGAAGAAATACTCGAAGAAGAAAAAATGGCTACTCGTCTTCTCATAACTGTTGTTCTTCGAGATGTGTTGTTCACGTCCATTCCAATACCCACCCTCTTACTCCTCTGTCGGAGTAGCCAGCAAGAAGGAACTGAGGGGGTGGTGGGTCGGCAGGGCCCTATATCGAACGCCATGAAGTCGTGACACCTGGGGGTGCCCAGGCCAACCCTATGGATACTGCTGGGGGAAATCTTTCAGCTGTCGTGCACGTGGCGCGCATACACCTGATTGGAATGGACATGAACAACTCATCTTGAAGAACAACAGTTATGAGAAGGTGAGTAACCGTTTTCTCCTCTTTGTGACTCAGTCCTCCGGCCAGGTCACCATACATGTTCCCTTTCTAGGGGTAGTGTAACAAAGTCTTTCCAGAACAAACTGCCTGCTGTCCTCTGCCTGGCCTGTGCCACATCCCCAGTGGCTGGCAGAGGAACCAGGGCCCGCCCTCTAGTTTGGGTTCCAGCTAAGGGGCCTTCTGGTCAGCAGCCAAGGCCTGCACTGTCCTACCTTGCTGCTTTCCCCTGAGACTTCTCCTACCTTCCTGACTTTCCCCCTCTCTGGGTTCACCAACCTCCTAACGCCCTGCTCTCAGGGAGTAACCTTAACCTTCCTTCCTGCAGCCCCCTTCTGTTGCCAGCTTCCTGGCTTATATAGGCCCCACCACCTGTTCCTCCTCAGCTGGGCACCGTCAGCAATTAGGTCCCAGCCATCCCTGGCTTCTCCTTCAGGTGCAGTCTGGGCAATAAATAGGCTTACCTGACCACCTTAACCCCATCACCCCATCATAGCCCCCTGAATCTCAAAAGTGAGTCCTGGGATTGGGGCACTGAATCAGAAGGGGAACTAGTGACTGAATATTTACAAAGATTCAGAAAGAAGTTAAGGAACATGATGGAAGTGGTGCAAACTGTCCTCACTGATAGCCAGCCCACACAAGGCCTGGTGTGATAGGAATGTTTGTGAAGGCTCTTTTGAGGTGGAGGTTTGGTATTAATGCTTCTCCCTGTAAAAAGGTACAAAATGCAAAACTCATGATAGGGACCTTTTGAGTTTGTGGTTAGAGAGAATGAAGTCATGTACCGTGTAAAAAGACCCCACAGCAAATTTGCCCCACAGACGGTGTATGTAAGATTTGTTGTGATGAAGGGGAGTCTGAGCCACGACACCTCATTGATTTGATGGCTGAATGCCAGGATAAATCATCACTTGAAAGCACTAAGATATGCAAAGACTTAACCCATAGTGAAGAATCACAAATTCTGGTTGTGCTGCAAAGTCATAAGCGTATACTTTCTAGCATGCCCGAGATGACTCATAAAATGGTCCATAGGATCGACACCGTGACACCCCAACATGCACCTCTCAGGACATACCAAACCACCGTTAAAGTGCAGGAGAAAATTTGTAAAGAAATACAAAATATACTGGATATGGGAATAACTAAAGAATCTGACAGCTCCTGGATTTCACCTGTTGTGTTGGGCAGCTGCTACACAGGGAACTTAGAGGAGCAGGGAGCTGATAGGGCGGCTGCCTGTCCACCCTGGTTCCAAGCCCTCACCAGTTAGCTGCAACTGGCTGCTCTTCCTGCAAGCAGTGGACAAAGCAGGCAGCTGCCAAACAACGTTATAAGGGACCACTGCACAACTTTATATGCGCATGTTCCCAAATTGATCAGCAACGTAACAACAAAATGTTAACCGGGGCGACTTTAAGTGAGGAGTCACTCTTTACTTCAATATAACAGCACTGAGATATTCTTAATTTTACTATAACTAAGTTTATTAATAAGGAACATAGATTTAAGTGCTCCTAAGCAAGAGAAAAAGAGGCAGGTACAGTTCAAAACAAAATAAAAACCACTTCCTAGTGACTAAAACTTAATTTTAGCAAGTTAGAAGCTTTGCCTAAGGAGTTTTGTTACTTACATCAAGTTACCAGCATCTCTAGCCCTCCAGGCCAGAGGACCCAACCTTCACAGAGCTAAAAGGTACTCTCCCCTTTGTTTCCTAAGTGATGGATAACTAGAATGTCTGTTTGCACCCCTTATATTTTCTAAAGTCCATTGTCTTGGTTTCATGAGCCAGGAAGAGCTCCTGTAAACTATGTGCCCTGGTGTGGTTGTTAAGCTGTTTCCTCCGCTGCTTCTTCGCCTGATTCCTTTGTTTACCTAATACGTAAGATCAGGAAGTTGAGACAGCAGCTGCGGTCTCTCCGTCCTGAGCCCTGTCCTGTCCCCACCCTGCTCTATGTGGAGAAAGGGTAAGCAGGGGGCAGGAGTAGGGGGGAGGGGGACATCCTGACATTAGCCCCCTTCTTCCCCCCTCCCCTGCACAGCAAGCAGGAGGCTCCTGGGAGCAGCTTCAAGGCAGAGGGCAGGAGTAGCACATGGCAGTGGGGGGCGGGACAGCTGAACTTTTCATCAGTAGTTCTCACAGCACTTTACAAAGAAAATCAGCATCATTATCCTGCTTTACAGACATTTGGTTTAGGGGAAGTTGGAAGGTTTGTGTTATTTTAGTGTGTTTTTTATTTGAGTGAGTTTACATTCAACAGTTGCCAGAAGTGCCTGAGGGTTTCAGTGTCTTCATTGAAGCTGACACTAATAAAGCAGAAGGCCTTAGGGTGTCAGTAGATTTGTTTAGAGATGTGGGACCCACCCATCCGCATCAGACTGGGTAGGCAAGGACCTAGAGGGAAAAGAGGAAAAAGGGACCTCTAAGGCTTTGTCCATCCCAGTCCCCGCTGTACCTCAATCCCTTTGTCTCTGACTATAGTTTTCTTCTTATGTAAAACAGAGGGGTCAAATCCTGACCCATTGAAGGCAGTGGGAGTTTTGCCATTGACTTTAATGGGGGCCAGGATTTCACCCAGGGAAGAGACATTTGGGACGGCTGTGGTCTGAGGGATAAGAGTTTTGCAGGGGTTCAAGGCTTCCACAAACCTTTGGTACTTGATCCGTTTCCTCTAGGTTTCCTTTTATATGCCATGCAAAAATGTTGCTGTTACTGAGGTGTGAGAAAGGCCCACTGTTGTAATGTAGCAATAACCCCACAATAGGGTGTGTGGGGGCTCATCCACAGAACTGTAAGCCTCAGACATTGTCAGTGAAACCGAAGTGACTCTTTATTAGAGCAATAGCTGCGTGTGCACCCTAGTCCAGCACAAGCCTTAGATGCTTCTCAGAACTTCCTGCCCTTCCCTCCCCAAATACAGTGTCCTGAAAAATTCTAACTCTCTGCCCTGCTCCCTGCATAAATGTCTCCCTGGCTTTGAGTGAAAAAGAAAAAATGGAAACACCTGTGTCAAGGTTCCTTCCCCACTCTGAACTCTAGGGTACAGATGTGGGGACCTGCATGAAAGACCCCCTAAGCTTATTCTTACCAGCTTAGGTTAAAACTTCCCCAAGGCACAGATTTCTTTTTTGCCTTGGGAACCAGCTTAGGTTAAAAACCTGGTATGCTGCCACCACCGAGCGTGTTAAACAAAGAACAGGAAAAGAGCCCGCTTGGATACGTCTTCCCCCAAAAATCCCCCCAAGCCCAACACCCCCTTTCCTGGGGAAGGCTTGAAATAATATCCTCACCAATTGGTACAGGTGAACACAGACCCAAACCCTTGGATCTTAAGAACAAGGAAAAATCAATCAGGTTCTTAAAAGAATAATTTTATTTAAAGAAAAGGTAAAAGAATCACCTCTGTAAAATCAGGATGGGAAATACCTTACAGGATAATCAGATTCAAAACATAGAGAATCCCTCCAGGCAAAACCTTAAGTTACAAAAAGACAAAAACAGGAATACACATTCCCTCCAGCACAGCGAATTTCACAAGCCAAAAAAACAAAAGAAAATCTAACGCATTTTCTAGCTAGATTAATTATTAACTTTACAGGAGTTGGAAAGCTTGCATCCTTGATCTGTTCCTGGCAAAGGTATCACACAGACAGACAGATAAAAGCCTTTCCCCCTGCTCCAGATTTGAAAGAATCTTGTCCCCTCATTGGCCATTTTGGGTCAGGTGCCAGCGAGGTCATCTTAGCTTCTTAACCCTTTACAGGTGAAAGGATTTTGCCTCTGGCCAGGAGGGATTTTATAGCACTGTATACAGAAAGGGGGTTACCCTTCCCTTTATATTTATGACAGCCTGTTTAAAGAGCACTATTTAAATTCATTTCTTCCAGTACATAATCCACATAATACTGCAGTTATCAATCATCTGAGGCATATTAACTCTTTAGTGGTTGGATTCTCCCCAGGATCACTGGGTCTGTAGTTGACTTGCTCATAAGTAGATTGGCAGAATTCAATTTTATTTTTGGGTAATACCGATGTTTATTTTTAAGCATTTAAAAAAGATTTTTATCAATTAAAATGTTCAGAGTTATGCAAAATTATGGATTTTAAGCATTTTTATCTATTTAAATTTCACAGTTGCAGGAAATTATGGTGGGGTCAGACAATTATTTAATGAAAGTAGACATCCAGATTCAAAAACTTATAGCTTTATTACTGTTAAATCACAAATCGTCAACATCAAATGTCAAAATATACAAAATAAATATCCTTAAATCCAGGGCTAATAATTTCTAAAGCAACATTTTTCCTTTTTGCATATTTGTAAATTTCAATTATTATTAATCAGTGAAAATATTTTGACATCAGTTTGTGTGTGTTCAGTGAAATCAATGTTTATTGAGATTTACCAATAAAAATATAATCTTACCAAGCCTAATCATCATAAGCAGTTCACTGAACTCCAGTGAATTCCAACTGGATTATCCTGAAGCATCTGTTGAATTTCAGAGGCTGTTGTCTTATTTTGGTGAAATACTACACCTACCACTTTCTCCCAGAGGTATTATTTAAAAAAGGACAATAATAAACATTGGCTCCTGTCATAAATATAGAGGGAAGGGTAAACACCTTTAAAATCCCTCCTGGCCAGAGGAAAAACCCTTTCACCTGTAAAGGGTTAAGAAGCTAGGATAACCTCGCTTGCACCTGACCAAAATGACCAATGAGGAGACAAGATACTTTCAAAGCTGTCGGGGGGAGAGAAACAAAGGTTCGCTCTGTCTTTGTGATGCTTTTGCGGGGAACAGAACAGGAATGGAGTCTTACAACTTAGTAAGTAATCTAGCTAGATATGCGTTAGATTCTGTTTGTTTAAATGGCTGAGAAAATAAGCTGTGCTGAATGGAATGTTTATTCCTGTTTTTGTGTCTTTTTGTAACTTAAGGTTTTGCCCAGAGGGATTCTCTCTGTTTTGAATCTGATTACCCTGTAAGGTATTTACCATCCTGATTTTACAGAGGTGATTCTTTTTACTTTTTCTTCTATTAAAATTCTTCTTTTAAGAACCTGATTGTTTTTTCATTGTTCTTAAGATCCAAGGGTTTGGGTCTGTGTTCACCTATGCAAATTGGTGAGGATTTTTATCAAGCCTTCCCCAGGAAAGGGGGTTATGGGTTTGGGGAGGATTTTGGGGGGAAAGACATTTCCAAGTGGGCTCTTTCCCTGTTATATATCTGTTAGACGCTTGGTGGTGGCAGCAATAAAATCCAAGGGAAAAGGTAAAATAGTTTGTACCTTGGGGAAGTTTTAACCTAAGCTGGTAAAAATAAGCTTAGGAGGTTTTCATGCAGGTCCCCACATCTGTACCCTAGAGTTCAGAGTGGGGAAGGAACCTTGACAGCTCCAAGGAACCTAAGGGAATTTCACTGAGAGTTGGGATCCTAACTTCTTCAGGCTCCTCTAAAAATACCAACTTTTCCATATTATCTTTTTTACCCTGAGTGAAATAAGGGCTTTTTTAAAAGCATGAAGGAGGGAAAAGGGGGGGAAGAGGAGAGAAAAAAGAACTAAAATAAGGCAGTGGAAAATGGAAACACTTACTAGATTTTTCTTTTGTTTTCTACTGTATTTATGCGTTTGCTTTTTAATAGTGGATGGATAATAATTGATACAATGAACTGAGATCAACTTGTTGTACTGCGTGCTTTTATATATATTCATTCTGATATTTTTTCATGGATATGTAAACATTCATAAATAAACAGACAAAATGTAAGCTTGTAGCATTTGAGACAACTTTTTTATTTACAATATATGGTGAAGAGACGAGACGGGTGTATCCTGGGACCAAGGTGGCAACAACAGTACAAACAATATGTGGTAGTATCATGCAAGACACTTCTTCATTTGAAGAGAAATGATATGTATTCATAAAAAACATATGTAATAGGCAAGTAATAATAATATAAATCACAAACAATTGCTAAGATATTGTGTTGTTTTATTTTAGTATATTCATAATTTAAGATGCAGTCAAATCAATCTATTATTCATTAATATCAAAACAGAAAAAATATACAGTTTACTTATATTTTATCTCATATACAGATCTGCAAAATAAAGATGTATACACATCAATTTACTGTATTTTTACTAATACAAGTTAACAAAAAATGTGTGCTACATACAGAAGGTATGATACATACAGTGAGTAAAGTGCAGTACCAAAACTAAACTGGTTTTGTGGTAAAGAACTAACTTATTATCATTCAAAGCTCTATTCTATCCAAAGTGTATGAAGAGTGTTTTGAAATATCACTAGGGTCCTAGTAACTCCAAAGTTACCAGATTACTACATGAAATGGGTTCCTATAACCAGTTTCCATCATCGATACTTTCTGCTACATGAGTTGTTTTCTCAAGTGACCCACTTTCATTAGAACTTTCTTCTAAAAGTAGTACTAAACTTGACATAGTTGTGTGAGGATCAAGTAGTTTCACAAGGGGGATTTCAACCCTTCTTTCATGTAAGATACGATTCTGTAGCGTCATGGCTAACATAGAGTCCATGCCCAGTGATGCAAGTGATGTGTTCATTGTAAGATCACTTGCATTTGTACTACTGAGATAACTCACCAGTGAGGTGATATAATCTTGAGAATTGACTGGAGATAAATTCTGAGGGGTTCCTTGTTCAGATAGCTCAAGCTTACTGCCGAATTCTTCTGACATGAGTGTACGGAAGCGACTTTTGAGTGATCCTATTCGAGAAAGAACATGATAGCTTAGAGTTCCAAAATTTAATTTTACTACAGCTTGCTGAGGGTTATTCAGAATTAAGCTTTTTTTAAGATATTCATAAATTTCATGTATCTGCAGAATATCTATGCCTTTGAATTCCAAAATATTTTGAATGTTGTTTTGATTTAGCAATAATCCAAGATTCAAGGCACCCCAATTAATGGATTGTCCTGAAAGTCCACAATTCCTCCTGTAGTGGCAGAAAACATCCAGGAAAGAATTAGCAGCAGCATAGTTTGCTTGTGTTGAATTTCCAATAAATGAAGTAACAGAGGAGTAACACACAAAATAGTCAAGTTCCTGCCCTATGGTAGCCCGGTGGAGATTTATTGCCCCTGCAACTTTGGGACTTAACACTTTCTCAAAGTGAGACAGGTTCAGAGCTTCAAGACGTCCATCATGCAAAACCACGGCACTATGGAATACACCTTTGATTGGACTCTTTGGAAAGATTGTGTCAATTGAACTGATAGCTTTCTCAACATGTGAGTTAGAAATAACATTACACTGCAAACTGACTATTCTGCTTCCTTCACACTGATTTTGCAAAGCCTTGATTTCTTCTTGCTTCTCACTGCTTGGATTGCTCCTTGAAAGTATCGCAATACAGCCCCCTCCGTTCTGGGCTATAAATTTCACAGTTTCAAATCCAAGCCCAGTGAGTCCCCCTGCCACTATGTAAACTGCATTCTGCTTAAACATTTTCTTCTGTGCTTCATACACTGGTATGTCTGAAATCCTGTTGGTCTTCACATCCCCTTTCAGCACAGCAAGTGGGATAGATCTGCAAGTGAAATAGGAGGTCGCTGCAGTGTTTGCACTTTCAAAGTTCTCAGTCTGCTGAAAAACAGAATACGATAGGTTTTGAAATTGTTTCATTTGCATTGATTTGATCCAGCCCTGGACAGCACTTAGGGATTGTTTTAGAGATGCTTTCTGAAAGATACTGATAAGTTTTAGTACATGAACACGGATATTTTCTTGATCACTTCCAAGTAGGTATCGAAAAGATTCAGACCGTTGATTACCATGTACTATCACAAGGTCTCGGAGGTGGGAAAGATGGACTAGAAATTCCTTAGACATTCCATCTACTGGAGGCAGATAAACAAGGGCATTGCACTGATTTACACGTTGCCACTGATCAGACGTAGGTGTTGCAAGTACTGTTCTCCAGCCCGTTTCCTGTGCTGTCAGAGTAAGCACGTTGCACAAAACTGACTGTGGTTCAGTAGAAATAATACCTAAAGTCCCACTGTGTTTCACCTTTGGTAATGTTTGATTTAAAATTTCCCATGCTACCATAAAGTATGACACACAAGATACATTTCTAAAGCATGGAAACTTCTTGATGTTGAAACAAACTGTCCCTGGAACCTTGACTCTTGATGATGAAATAACAGGATAACATGAAGCCACCTGATCTCCCACCTTAACTTTTTTCACTTCACTGCCTACTGCAGTTACTGTGCCACTGAAGTCCAGAGCTAAAAGCTTATGTTTGTCTATTGTATATGAATTCCAATACAATGTATTCCCAAAGTTACAGCTTGAAACGCTAACAGGAAAATAGTCTTCTGAATGGATGCATATTTTATCCATTTGAACTTCAACACTGTGATTTTCAAGTTGAGTAATGGTATTATTGGCTATTTCAGCAGATAAATCTTTCACTTGGTAAGGATCTGTAGTGTATAAAGTGAACATCTCTGAGTTCTGAGAAGACTTCGACGGTTGACTGTAATCCACATCTTTAAATGGTGTGCGTCTGATTTCTGAAGTGTAAATTCTTCCTTGATTGATCAAGATTTCTGGATGATCCTGTCCTTTATATTTTACAATAACATCTGCTAAGACTGAGATGTCTAGTGTACTCGAAGAGCTGATGTCAATCATCTGAAATATGATTCCTGAAATTTCAGTTATGCAGGTTCTCGTCATGCCACACAAAGCAAATCCAGGGTTAAGATGATCTACATTTCTATCTGTTGTTCTGTAGGTGATTATTCTAACTGAACAACTGGATTTTTTCTCTCTTAATGCCACAATAATTTGGCGATAAGCCTCACAACATTTAGCTAAATGCGCCACCACTTTGCTTGGGAATTTGTCATTTAACTTCTGAATTCCCCACATGAACAAAACTTCCTGGTAGTCTTCAAGCTCCCTTTTCATTTTATGCTGTGCAGTCATTTCTGAACTCTTGGCTTCCAGCAATGTCTCCCAATCTTCATACATAACATATCTCGACTCATTGTGTAAGTATTTTTTGAGCTGCTGAGCTATTCGAAGTTTGTCAGCAAACACAATGACTCTGGGTGCTTCCCCTAAACTTCCTATGGTCTGAGCGGGAAAAATTTCTTTCCACTTATTTTCAAACAGCAAGTCATTGTCTCTTGGGGATGTTGGCTTCATAAAAGTGATCCCAACACATTTCAGTTCTGCCAAAACAGAGCCACGTTTATCTGTAAAGCATCCACAGACCTCTAAGTAGTTCCTAGTCGATTTGCTTGTTTTCAAATATATCATCATTTCCTCCTCCAAAGGTCTGAAAACTACAAGGCTGCCTATGCCAGAAGGAAAGCCTGCTCTGGTTTGGAAAGTTATTGTCGTCATGACAGCGGTCATCTGTAGAAAACAGTCTAACAGCACTGGATGGATACAATAGTCAGACATCTCTTCTCTGGTCTCTCTGTTCACCTTTATGCTGGTTATAGCTTCCTTTAGCTCTTCACAATAAAATACATCCCTTAACTGTCTGAACATGGAACCATATTGAAATCCAACTTGAGACAGTGTTTCATAAACTGCATCTGCTGTAACTACTGATTTACACCTCTGAAAGATGTCTTGAAAGGAGATGCTATTTTCTTCCACTGCAGCTTCAGACTTCTTTGTAATTTGTCCTGATGCATAAACTGCAGCTGAGGATGACAGTACTTTGAAATCTGTCACTGTTTTTTGTGATGCCAATTCTATCTTTAAATCATGGGAATTCTGGTTTAAAACACATGGTGCCAAAAAATTGATACTAATCTGACAAGTACTTAAAGGCACTTTCGGCCTCGAGCTACTCATCACAGACGCCAAAGCGAGCTCTACAAAAAATGCACCTGGAACTAAAGCAACGCCGTTGTTCTTGTGCTCATATAAATAGGGTGCTGATGCCTGGGACACTGGGCAGTTGAATTCGGTGTTGTCGTTGTTCAAACTGTAAATCAAAGGATGATTTGAGTTTACAGCTCTTCGATTTGCTTGTTGATGGATGTCCAAATAGGTCTTTAGCTTCTTATGATCAAACTGGTACCTGGGAAACGCTGCTGGAATGCTTTGATACCCTTCACAAAAGTGATGCCAGTCAGGATTATATCCCAGTTCAAACAGATTCCCTGCAAGAGTAAGAAGCGTCTGGTGTTCTTTATCAGTTTGTAAGGAGGAGAAAACTCTAGTTTGTTTGCCTAGCGTTTCCATTATATACCTCTGTAATGCTCTTTCAGGGCCTATTTCAACAAACACAACATTGTCCTTTTCTCTAGCTGAAGTCACTATGGCCTGTGTGAAAGCAACAGGATCTCGAGCGTGTCGGGCCCAGAACTTGCCTGTAGTGAAATCATTGGCGTAAGCAGCCTTCCCAGTCAGTGTTGAAATCACTTCAATTTCCGGCTTCTGTTTTTCCAAATACTGTAAATGCTCCATCATCTCCTTTACTATTGGATCCATCATGTGGCTGTGGTACGCAGTTGGGACATGTAAAACACGAAGAAATATGTCTCTCTTGCTGAATAGTTGAGCTAGTTCTTTCTGAAGGGCACTCACAGAGTCTGCGTCTCCAGACAAGGTACAGGAAGAAGGGCTGTTAAAAGCTGCAATGCACACCTTCCCAGAATACGGGCCGAGGGCTTCTGATACTTCTTGAACAGGGATGTTACCAACTACCAACATTCTGCCTCCGGTAACCTTCGCCTGTAACCTACTCCTGTGATAAATTACTTTGACGGCATCTTCAAGGGAAAGAAACCCTCCACAATGGGCAGCAGCAACTTCTCCAACTGAATGGCCAACAGCAGCCACTGGCTTAATTCCCCAGTGTTTCAGAAGAGAAGTTAAGGCAACTTGGAGAGTAAAAAGCAATGGCTGAGCAATTTCTGGCCTTGAGAAATCCTCACATTCACTTTCTGTTAATTCCAGGAGGCTGATGGGTACATATTGCTGAAATAACATTTCTATTTCTTTACATTTGTCTCTGAATACTGCCTCTGAACTCAATAATGTCTTGCAGATCCCTTTGAAATTTACTCCATTAGCACAGAACACAAAAACTAGTTGTGGAATAGTCTTTGACGGAGTTATTTCTGTTTTAGCTGCTAATGCAACTTGTTGCTGTAAATGTCGAAGAGAGTTTGTAACAAATGCTTTTCTGTACTTGTAATTTACATGGCTTCTTCTACAGGCAGATGTATAGGCCAGATTTGGGAGAGTTACTGAGGTGCTTTTGTTTAACTGCTCAGCTGTGTCTTCCATTGTCAAGTTGAGGGATTTGCTTGAAGCCGCAGAGAGTACAAATAATTCAATCGGTCGTTTAAAAGAGGGAAGAACCTGTGTTTGCTTGAACTGTCTGACAACAACATGGGCATTCGTTCCCCCAAATCCAAAACAGTTGACACCAGCTACTCTTCCAAATTCTCTCGACTCTTCCCATTTCTCTACAGTTGTTGGAATTGATAGATTTAATTTCTCTGTATTTATGCTACTAATATCCTCTCTGTAGTGCAAAGATGGAACAATTGTTTCATGGTGCATCATTAAAAGAACTTTAATTAACGCAGCTGCCCCAGCAGCTGATTCAGCATGGCCAACATTCCCTTTAAGAGAACCAATCTTTAGAACAGGCATTTCAGGAGATCTGTTATTACCAATGATGCTACCTAGGCTCTCTGCTTCTATAGGATCTCCAGCAGGAGTTCCTGTGCCATGTGCTTCAACATACTGCACAACTGATGGGTCAACATGAGTCAGATAAATGCTGCGTAGTAACTTTTCCTGTGCTGTCTGAGATGGTCTTGTGATTGGAGTCACGGATCTGCCATTCTGATTTACTGCACTGATGTTTATAACTCCCCATATTCTGTTGTGGTCTTCTAGTGCCTGTTTCAGAAGAAGGAATTAAGGTATGGGATCATTTGGAATTTTTACAATGTAAAGAAGACCACAAAAGCAAGAGCAGACAGAACATTTTGTTTAACTGTTCAGTGTACTCTTCTTTCTTACACTAGGATAAGTGCCTAAATATTTTAGCCCTGGATATTAACTTCACAGTCGAAGAGTTGCATCTAAAGCTGTGAATATGTCCTCCTATAGGAGGACATATTAGAATGGGAATTATACAGTCCTGGTTACCTGGAAATCTTATTTTTGGAAGCTCTATGAAAATAAACCTACCTTTTTTAGTGGCTTCAGTAAAAGAACACCACAGCCTTCTCCCCTTCCATAACCATTTGCCTTTTTAGAAAAGGGCTTACTCATCCCCTCAGGAGAGATCATTTTTGCTTTACTCAGAGATACGAAGGTGCGGGGATCTATAATGCAGTTCACTCCTCCACACAGAGCCGCTTCACAATCTCCTGTAGTAAAATAAATGTCTGACTGTTTTCCATCTTCTGTGTGTTTCTACAGATTTCCATTAATACACTGCAGTAATATATTGAATCGTTACCATTGCCCATTAGTGATAAAATGAAAGAATTTGCAGAGAGATTATAAAAACAGAACTGACCCAGTGAAAGTTCATAGACATATTCAAACTTTCAGGCCCTGAAACCCAACAGATGGTAAAATTCTCAGTGTTTGGAAAGGGCCTGAGTAGACAGCAGCATATTAATAGGAGCCATTGAGAGAGTAAACACCTCTTGGTCTTTTATAAGAACAAAAAACATCCACCCCTTCATGAATCATGACCATGTGATTTGGAAGAATGGCAGTCACTAACAATTTAGCAGCTCCCTGAAAAACAAAGGCCTACATCTTCTATGGGTACCAAAAATCAGTGATAATGTTTGACAGTTGCTGCTGCCTGTCACAGCTGGTATAAAGCCCTGTAACCCGTACTGGTGGAATTGAGGGTGCAAACTTTCATTTTGTTCATTTTGGTAACGGTAAAAAACAAATGCTTTTAGCCCTTACCAGCTGTGGCATTAGTCAAATTCCAGTGAGACACTGCACATATATACCTTAGTAACTTAACTACAGTATCAACCCTAATTTATTTGCTTATTTACTTTTCGTTCCAGTACCTTGTTTAACTGCTTGTGAGGCGTAATGCAAAGCAAAAAGAAACGATGAGCATGCAGTATCGATGGAAAGTGATGGTCCAGTCAGATTAAAAGTGTATGAAATTCTGTTAGCAGCTATGCTTACTGCTACCCCAGTTCCATCGTAATGATTTATTTCAGTTACTGCTCTGCTTGTTATGATCTCATAGTCTCGATTCATAAGACCTGTAAAAACAGCAGATGTTTCATGTTAACATGAGGGATTAAAATAGATGATCAGATCCAAACCTAGTGGTGTTCTTCGCTCTCGTAGTTTTATCCTGTGCCACACCTAGAGTGAAATCCTGGCTGTATTGAAGTCAATGGCAAAACTCCCATTGACTTCAGTGGGGCCAGGATTTCACTCCTTATCTACATATTTGACACTTGAAATTTGTCTGAAGGTATTAAATGACATGAAGGCCTTGTCTGCAAGAGAAAGTTGCACAGGTCTAACTAAAGGTGTGATTCTAAATTGATTCAGTGACACTGGGACAAACCCCTATTTTGATTTAGCTTAAACGGATTCCTAATTAACTTAAACTAAACCAAAATGAGCCTGGGTTAAAACTAAAACAGAGTCCATGGAACTTTTGCACTATTTTAACTGAATGGGTTTTAAAATCACACCTTTAGTGAAACCAGCACAACCTTCTTGGGTAGCCCAGGCCTTAGTGCTCGATATTGACACAGCCCTGTGCAGCTGAGCAGGGCAGTGAGGCCATATAAGTACCATCTCCATCCCATGTGGCCATGCAGGGCTTAGCTGGCTTATGAGACATTGGGTTGAGTGAGGCAAGAGGAGGAGCTGCACTCCCAATAGACTTCCTGTGAGCAGATAGGTGAGGGGAAAGGGGCCGTGTTACTGAATCTGTGGGCATGCAGCCCTGCAGTGGGAGGAGCTGGACCAGTCCAGCTGGAGCACCAGGAGCTGGAGGCACAAAAGCTGCCAGAGTCGTCAGGAGTGCAAGGGAAGCATCCACAGCCCTACCTGCATCCAGAGAGCACAGTGTCCACCCCCTCCTTAGCCAGGCAGTGCTGTTTGTGATTTAGACTTAGGATATCATTTATGTAACAATGAACAATACAATTAATTCATTAGACAATGTGAACTGTTCGTAACATACACCATGCAGCATTGTTCAGAGCATGGTAGCTTTAGATGTTCCATCATTAGATGAATAAAGTTAGATAACTATGTAAAGTATATGAAAATGTGTACTATTTTCCAAGATGCTAAATGTATGAATTGGTTCACCACTAGGCTGCGAGCTTACCAACAAAAACCCCTGTTTTGCTGCCACTGACATGTTCCATCGTGACTCCTGCATCCTCCAGTGCTCTGTACGTGCATTCCAGGAGTAACTTTTGTTGAGGATCCATGCGCTCCGCTTCCAGATCATTAATTCCAAACAGCTTGTTGTCAAATGTGTTAAATCTAGGACATACAAATCAGGAAATGGCATGAGATTCTTATAAGGAAGCTAGGGAAATGTGGTCTAGGTGAAATTACTATAAGGTGGGCGAATAACTGGTTGAATGAGTGTAATCCAAGAGTAGTTAGCAATGGTTTGCTATCAAACTGGGACAACATATCTAGTGGGGTCCCATGTAGGTCAGTGCTGGGTCCGGTACTATTCAATATTTTCATTAATGATTTGCATAATGAAGTGGCAAGTATGCTTATGAAATTTGTGGATGACACCAAGCTGGGAGGAGCTGTAAGCACTCTGAAGGACAGGATTAGAATTCAAAACAACCTTGATAAATTATAGGATGGGTCTGAAATGAACAAGATTAAATTCAGTAAAGGCAAGTGCAAAGTCCTGCACTTAGGAAAAAAAAACAAATGTACAACTACAAAATGGGGAATAACTGACTAGATGGTAGTACTGCTGAAAAGCATCTGGGAATTATCGTGGATCACAAATGTAATATGACAGGTTTCAGAGTAACAGCCGTGTTAGTCTGTATTCGCAAAAAGAAAAGGAGTACTTGTGGCACCTTAGAGACTAACCAATTTATTTGAGCATGAGCTTTCGTGAGCTACAGCTCACTTCATCGGATGCATATGCATCCGATGAAGTGAGCTGTAGCTCACGAAAGCTCATGCTCAAATAAATTGGTTAGTCTCTAAATTTAATATGAGTCAACAATGTGAAGCAGTTGTGAAAAAAGCTAATATCATTTTACGGTGTATTAATATGAGTATACATCACACATGAAGTAATTGCCCTGCTTTACTTGCCAACTTTCTAACTCTAAACATAGTTAAACTCTGGAATAGGGTTCCAATGGAGGTTGTGAAACCCCCATTACCGAGGTTATTAAGAACAGGTTAGACAAATACCTATCATGAATGGTATAGGTTTACTAAGTCCTGCCTCAGTGCCGGGGACGGGACTTGATGATTTCTCAAGGTCCCTTCCAGCCTTACATTTTTATGATTCTATGATATATGCAGCATGCACTATGAGAGAGTTTATTGTGTTGCATAGTCAATTGTGATTAAATGACAAGCCAAACCTCTGTATCCCTCCAGGAAAATTTCACATCAGAAACTAGCATGCCAGTTAAGCTACAAATGTACAAAGTACAAATGTGACCATAATGTAATTAAATGTAATATCCTTGTAGCAGGGAAAATTACAAAGGAAGCTAGTTAAAGAGAAATTAAAAGAAACGGTCATAAGAATAGGTTTCAGAGTAGCAGCTGTGTTAGTCTGTATCCACAAAAAGAAAAGGAGTACTTGTGGCACCTTAGAGACGAACAAATTTATTTGAGCATAAGCTTTCGTGAGCTACTGCGCACTTCATCGGATGATGTGAGCTGTAGCTCACGAAAGCTTATGCTCAAATAAATTTGTTAGTCTCTAAGGTGCCACAAGTACTCCTTTTCTTTTTGTCATAAGAATGAAATGCCTGCAAACACCAGAATAAAGGTTCACACTAAATGTATATCCAAAATTTTAGAAAAGTAAGAGGACCAAAAAAATGCCACCATGACAAAAAGAGGTGGTTAGAAGAAAAATGATATCTTTTAAAAAGGGGAAGTCAAATCTTACTGAGGAAAACAGAAAGGAGCATAAACTCTGGCAAGTCAAGTAAAAGTATAATGAGGGAGGCCAAAAAAGAATTTGAAGAGCAACTAGCAAAAGACACAAAAACTAACAGCAAAAAAAATTTTAAGTACATCAGAAGCAGGAAGCCTGCAAAACAATCAGTGGGGCCACTGGATGATTGAGGTGCTAACGGAGCATTAAAGTAAGACTAGACCATTGTGGAGAAGTTAAATGAATTCTTTGCATTGGTCTTCACGGCAGAGGATGTAAGGGCGATTCCCACACCTGAGCCATTCTTTTTAAGTGACAAATCTGAGGAATTGTACCAGATTGAGGTGTCAGAAGAGGAGGGTTTGGAACAAACTGATAAATTAGAAAGTAATACGTCACCAGGACCAGATGGTATTCACCCAGGAGTTCTGAAAGAACCCAGATATGAAATTGCAGAACTACTAACTGTGGTATGTAACCTGTCGCTTAAACGAGCTTCTGTACCAGATGACTGGAGGACAGGAAACAGAATGCTGATTTTTTAAAAAAGGTTCTAGAAGTGATCCTGGAAATGAAAGGCCAGTAAGCTTAACTTCCATATCAGGCAAATTGGTTGAAACTATAGAAAAGGACAAAATCATCAGACACATAGATGAACAAGGTATGTTGGGAAAGATTGAGCATGGCTTTTGTAAAGGGAAATCATGCCTCATCAATTTATTATAATTCTTTGAGGGAGTTTAGTAGGAAGTGGACAAGGATGAGCCAGAAACCCTTTGACAAGATGTCACACCAAAGGCTCTTCAGCAAAGTAAGCAGTCATGAGATAAGAAGGAAGGTCCTCTCATGTATCAGTAATTTGTTAAACGATTGGAAACAAAGAGTAAGACTAATGGGTCAGTTTTCACAGTGGAGAGAGGTTAATAGCAGGGACTCCGAGGATATGTACTGGGAACTGTGCTGTTCAATATATTCATAAATGAGCTGTAAAAGGGGATAAATAGTGAGGTGGCAAAGTTTGCAGACAATACAAAATTACTCAAGATACTTGAGTACAAAGCTGTCTGAAGAATTACAAAGGGGTCTCACAAAACTGGGCGACTGGGCAACAAAATGGCAGGTGAAATTCAATGTTGATTAGTGCAAAGTAATGCACATTAGAAAACCTAATCCCAATTAAACATACAAAATGATGGGATCTAAAGTAGCTGTTACCACGCAAGAAAGAGATCTTGGAGGTATCATGAATAGTTCTCTGAAAACATCCGCTCAATGTGCAGCAGCAGTAACAGAATGTTAGGATCCATTAGGAAAGGGAAAAATATTGACAAGAAATATCATAATGCCACTATATAAACCCATGGTATGCCCACACCTTGAATACTGTGTGCAGTTCTGGTCGACCCATCTCAAAAAAATATATATTAGAACTGGAAAAGTACTGAGGGGGCAACAAAAATGATTAGGGGCATGGACCAGCTTCTATATGAGGAGAGACTAAAAAGACTAGGAATGTTAGGGTGACCAGATGACAAGAACAAAATATCGGGACACATGGGGGGGCAGCCACAGGCTCACCCACCCCACCCCCAGGGCCAGCTCTAGGATTTTTGCCGCCCCAAGCAAAAAAAAAAAAAAAAAAAAAGCTGGAGTGCCACTGAAGCAAAATATCGGGACAAATGGCGTCCCGACCATACATTGGTCAGGACATGGGACAAACTAAATATCGGGACAGTCCCAAACATCTGGTCACCCTAGGGAATGTTCGTCTTAGAAAAGGGATGACTAAGGAGGAATATGATAGTGATCTATAAAATCTTGAATTGTGTGGAGAAAGTGAATAAGGAAGCATTGTTTACTCATTCACATAACACAAGAACCAGGGATAACCCAATGAAATGAATAGGCAGAAGGTTTAGAAGAAACATAAGGAAGTACTTCTTCACACAATGCACAGTTAACTTATGGAACTCATTGCCCGGGGTGTAGTTGAAGGTGAAGATTATAACTGGGTTGAAAAAAGAATTAAATAAGTTCATGGTCCATCAAAGGCTATTAGTGAAGATTGTCTTGGTGTTCCTAGTCCTCTGACTGCCAGAAGCTGGGACAGGACGACAGGGGGTGGGTCACTCAAATTTGCCCTGTTCTGTTCATTCCCTCTGAAGCATCTGGCACCAGTCACTGTCAGAAGACAGGATACTGGGCTAGATGAATCATTGGTCTGACCCAGCCTGGCTGTTCTTGTGTTGTTCTTCTATCTGTGTTAAGCACTACCTCCAAAAATATTTATCTTTACAACAATATATTTACCAAATAGCCAGAGGGATTCACTAAAAAACCAACTATATAAAGAAATAAATAATGGAAGAAAAAAATATTAAGAGAAAAATATTTTTTAAAATGTTATACCACTAATCGAGAGAAATAAGATTATTATTCACATTTATAAATAATAAATAATAAGTAATAATAATATATCTATATAACTAGATATACATTAGATATCGAAATAACACTGTCAGGTTTCACACTAGAGGTGGTTAGAAAAATTCCAGTGAAACTTTTTTTTAGTCAGAATTCGCTGATTTGTGAAAATCAAAATGATCTGCAGAGACAGTTTGGTACCAATGAAGTTCCAATGGAACCCGGGCAGAGGATTCCTAGGGTGTCCCATAGAGTCAGGCTCCACTGCCCTGTTTTTGTTTTTGTTTTTTAGAAAAAACATGAATGGAAACAGTTTGATTTTTCCAGAACAGAAAATTTCAGAATTTCAGACATTTTGAAATGTCAGCATTTCCTGTGGAATGGAAATTCTGAGTTTCAACCAGCTCATCTTATGAACAAGGGGCCAGATTCTCAGATGGTGTACATTTTGGTAGCTCTTTTCAAGCCAATGCTAATCACTTCACTGGGAACAGGATTACACTTTAACATCTAATGTAAGAAATTTGACTAATGGTTTAGGAGCATGGAAACAGGCTTACCCATCAAGAAGTGCAGCTCGCGTCGTACATATTTTTCCTGGTTTGTTATCATCTGGATCATACCATTCTCTGGTATTGAATCTTTCTGGGGTTATTTCTACGGTACAGTTTCTGCCCTCCACCAGTACTTTCCAGAAATTTTCAATTCCTTCTCCTGTTGCATCAATATTTTTTAAAACTAGATTAAATGTTTTCCCCCTCAACAGCACATACCAACATAGAAACCCTTCTAGATCTACCTTGTAAAAGTAAAATTTTATAGTGTCTTTTTTTAAAAAATGACTGGAGACAAGGAAATGTAAATTCCGCAGTGACAAGGAATTCAAAGTTCTGCAAATGAACGGTGTTTCTGTTACTTCTTGCATGCCGAGTATTTACAAAATAACAAAACAAAAAAGCAAACCCCACAAAATCCTGTCGTCTCCATTTTGAGAAGCATTGGGATTTTTTCATAGCTATTAATTATCTATCTATTTTCCTAGCTATTAATGGCATCAGAGACATTCACGTCTGCAATGAAGCATATACAATATATACCGATCACAATTCGATATTTATCAGTGTGCACAAACTACCTGCTTTCCTGCATCATGGTATGTGTAATCCTGTCCACTGTTGTGTTGACATAAGTTAACTTCCTTGAAGTCAATGGCATTTACACAGATGTAAAACTGTTGTGATGTGGCCTGTCGCTGTTCGTTGTAATGTAGAGTCTTTGTTCTTTTCAAAGGCAAGTTTCATGTTCATACACTAGGTTACACTGTCTGGTTTGTTTCTAGAAATATTGGTCCTTGGTGTTTTATTGGGGGTAGAGGTCAAGTTTTGTCTTCCCAGAAATAGAGCTGCAGTTGCACAGAGATGATCTATAAAGGGTTTAGTTGTCTTTTCACTGACTGCACGGTGCTTTCCATCTCTTGAGGGCTAATAAAACGATAGGCTGCACAGGTAAGTGACTCCTCTAGTGACACTTCCCATTGTAAGCCTCTATTGTCAGTTATTTATAACTTTGCCCATGTTTTGTCGCTTAGGCTGCTGGTGTGCTAAGACCACAACCTATCATCCTGATCAATATTGTCTCACTGTTTCCTTTTACTCCCCCGTCTGTCTGTCTGTATCCATCTGTTGTTTCTTGCCTTATACTTAGATTGTAGCCTCCTTGGGGCAGGGACTGCCTTGTTATTCTGTGTTTGTACAGTGCCTAGCACAATGGGATCCTGGTCCATGACTGGGCTCCTAGGCACTACAATAATACAAATAACAATAATGTAAAATCTTATAATCATTTAATGGAGAAGCTCTTGAACCTCAATGCTTTGGAGAAAGGACTTGAAATTAGACACCATGGTCACTCTGGAGACAGGTATGTGCCTTTTCCCATCCCCATGAAAATTTGCCCCAAACTTGGCCAAAGTATAACCTTCGGAAAAATCTCAGTTTGCACATTCTGAGGGTGGCCAAATTTACTGACCCTCCGAGCCACATACAACAATCTTCAGAAGTTCAAAAGCTGGGTGTGCCTGCCAGGGCTCGGGGCTTCTGCCCTGCAGGAGTCACCTGCCAGGGCTCGGGGCTGCAGCCCCACTCCTGCTGAAGACCTGAGCCTGGCAGGAGCACCCCACGGGGTTGAAGTCTCAAGGCCCCCCTCCCCTCTGGACAGAAGCCCCTATCCCACCACCCTGTTGCAAGGCAGAGGTCTCGAGCGCCTCCCCCCCCAGTCTGCTAGGTGAAGAATGTGGGGGGGCTCCGCGAGCCGTACTTTAACTATAAAAGAGCTGCATGTGGCTCGTGAGCCACAGTTTGGCCACCCTGGCATATGCGCTATCCCTGCCAAGTGACTGAGCATGCTCCAATCCTGGGATGCAAGGATGAGCAGAACTTCCCTTGCAATTGCTGCTTCTGGCTGCTGCAGACCTGTAAAGAGACTGTCTTTCTTCTGTGCTCAATGCTCCCACTTCTGGTGGCCAGGCAGCAAGGAGAAAGAGAAAACAGCCTGACTTGAATGCAGAGGAATGGGAAGTGGGGGTAGAAGAGATGGAGGGCAGGGAGGGAAGGCAGTTAATAGCTAGGAGTGGGGGGACAGGAGCAGGAGCAGTGGTGGGGGGTCAGAAGATGAGGGAGAAAAGAACAAAGGGGGGGATGCAGGAACCAGGGATGAGAGTATAGAAGTGAGAGGAAAGAAGCAGAAGAATCTGTATGGGGCGGGGGATGGACATGCAGGAGCGAAGGGATAGCAGAGGGGGAGGAGACAGGTGCACAAACTGGGAGTGGGGGATGGGAATGGGACAGGAAGCAGGGCAGAAGGATCCATAACCACTAGAGAACATTCCCCTAAAGAAACTGGATTTGAACCTATTACTCCTGAGTCTCAACATTACTTTGCTGTCTCACAAATAGCTGTGAAACCCACTGGCAAAGTGTGTATGTCTCATTCTCCTGTAGTGACAAGTCCACCTAGATTAAGATACCAGCCTTCTAGTGCTCTCAAGTACTCCATAAATCTAGTATAGTTTATAAAGTTCTGCCATACCTCAAGTTGCCAGAACAGTTTGTGTATGAGAGAAAGAATAATGGCAAACCCTGATAATATGTCATAAAACAACCACGTTATCTGAAAGCTGACACATACTTCTTGATTGCTGCATGACCTTGTCTAGTAATCCCCACAGATCTCAGATTTTCAGGAGTATTTCTGTTCCTCTAATAGCTACAGAATAACACCACCACATTCTTTTCAGTTAGCAGCTTACAGGAAAATGCAGACTCAGGATAAAGCATGGATCTCAGTGGGTTGAACCTGCTTACCCCGGGTCTCAATATGGCCTGTAGCCTACAAATGACCCCACTTTTTAGTCCAGGTGAACAGTTCTTTGCAGTGTTTTAACTGTGTTGGTCCCAGGATATCAGAGAGATAAGGTGGGTGAGATATATTTTATTGGACCAACTTCCAATGGTGAAAGAGCCAAGCTTTCAAGCTACACAGAGCTCTGAACTCAACTCTTGACAGTCATATTAAAAAACTCATGAGTTTTACAAGCTGTTCTTAAATAACATTTTGGGTTAGGTTTGCTCTAAATCTCAAAGCAATGAAAATCTGTCTCATGTTTACCGGTGCGAAGAAACAATTAGTAGAGATTGGGTCCCATCCTGTTGTGATGGAGGTAGAAGCCAGGAGCACAGAGAGGAATGTGTACTCACAGAGGTTAATGCTTTGGGCCTAATCAAAGCCAATAAAGTCAATGGGAGAATTCCTGGTAACTTCAATGGGCTTTGGATCAAGCCTTTTATTTATCATAAACAGGAAGTAACACAGTCAGTCACACTACTTCCTGGAGCAGTGAGACTTACAGTATTAACTTCTAAATGTCTTCTCTGAACTTAAAACATCAGGGAGTGTTCCAAATCTAAACCCAGATCCTCATTTTGTAGTTTGAACCTACTAATGATGCAATCCCTTCCATATATTACTACATATTGCACAGTAGCGCAAAATTACTGTAGATATCTTCTCACATAGTAAAACAAAGAGGGGATTGAATGATAGCACTCTTCGATATTCTATCAGTATTGTGATTTGTATTTATTCAAAACTTACCTCCGGGAAAATTGCATCCTATTCCCACAATGGCAATTTCATCTCCAGTCGCTGTCATTTTTTCAAATCTATTCTTAAACTGCAAAATACACTTTTAGATGTCACATGATTCAAATGAAAGTATATTTCTCTCATTAAATAAATATTCTTGCAGAAGCTGAATTTGCCATAATCACACGCATCCAGCCAAAGCTTGATTAATTCTGTGTGGGCTGTGTGGGATTCATACCCCCAAATGGTGACCAGATTGCTACTATCCCAGTCTGTCTGATAGTAAACTTTTTTGCAACTGAATTACACCAGTGTAGAGCCAGAGAAACCTCACTGTCTACAGTGGAATTATTTCAAATTGACACTGGTGTAACTGAGCTCAGACTCTGCTGTTTTAGGTCCCTGTAGGTTGTTTATAGTTAGTTTCCGATGTTTCCTTTTTTCGTATGTTTAAAGTTTAAAAATTAACTTAATACACTCACTCATGCTGAGTAGCCCCACAAATAGTCACATTGCTACTGTTGTGTAAGGTGCTACCCTTGAGGAAGGGGGTCAGAATGTGGCCCTCCAGAAGTAAAAATCTGTCTTTATTTGTATCTTAAATATTGTTTTCTTCATATTCTTTCAATAATTGCCCCCTTATGAAGCCTGGACATGCTCTCTCAGGAAACAGAGAGAGACTTTACAATCACAAAAATGGTAAATGTTTTGTTGGTTTTGGTTTATAGAATATTCTATAAAAATCTGGCCTCAATTTTTTGATCCAGTTGAGTTATATCATTTTTAACCTAAAGCTGGAAAGCCTAGTATAGACACTAACACAAAGATACTTATCACTGATTGCTGTTGTTAAACTAGAACCTATGTAGTGTATAAACAATTCCAACGGAAAAATAACAGTCACAATTAAACATAACATATTTCAAATTAAATAGCATTCTTCTCTCTTAAATGAGATATGTTGTTTTTACCTTGTTTCATTTCTCCTGAATGGTGTTAAATGTTGATTTTGTTGAAAGCCTTTATATAGTCATCTGAGAAGTTTCAAATTCAACAAACCTTAGTAAAATGGGGAAAAGAAATGTTAACACGCTTTAAGGAAGAAGAAACCAAATGAATAACTGGAATAGGGAGTGACCTTGACTGAAGTTCCAACCATTTTCTATAAGTGGAATGTTCTTGCACTGGTAAATATGGATTTCATGTTCATGTTTTACAGTGACTAAAATATCAGATTGCTAAAATACATAATAAAGTCCACATACTATCAAATGATGCTTTTGCAGTAATTAGTGTCCTAAATAGGAGATATTATCCTCACATTAAACTAACCCTCAAAGTGCTCTGAACTTAACAAATCAGCTAAGCACAACTGTTTTCAAAGTAATGGATCAAAGGTGTCTGCCCTTTATCTCAATAAATCTCAGATATTATTTAAAGACATAGTTTTTTATTTTATTTAAAGTGAATTTTGTGATGTGATGTTACACCACCGTGCATCAGTTCTGGTGGCTATAAAGACCTACACACAAGTTACAAATATAGCTATACTCACATCCTCCTAGATAGTGTTAGGGTCTCATGGGTCTCTCCTGTATTGATCATCAGTAGAGGGATGGTTGCTGTTGGAGTTTCCCATAAGAAGCTCAATTTTCCTGCTCTGGGCACCCCTTTTTATAATGTGATCCTGACTATACGTCATCAGTATTTACATACACCCTGCACCCTGTGGTTAGGGCATGTATTAGAAAAATGTGACTACTGGGTATTATGCAAGCAAAAAATTAACCTTACTGATAATTGTGCCACAATATCACCCATTGGTACATCTTTTCCCATAATCTTACTTATGTCAGTATTTCTTATCTCCAAAGTCTAAAATAGCTCAGCTAAAATCTTGCAGACCTCAGTCTACAAGCCTTGTGTTTCAGTCCTACTTACTTAGATACCTAATACATAATTATCCCTTCTAACTACTGATCAATTTTATACTTCTATAATTCTACAACTTCTCTTTTTTTTTCCAATACACAAAAGGTGTTTGCTTATTTGCTTTTACATTATATTTAAGAACAAGTTTCTTACATATTACTATTTTCATCTTTTGATAAAATTTGTTATGAGTGGTTGGAAGAAATATTTGACCAACTAATTTTATGAAGTGAGCTGTAGCTCACGAAAGCTTATGCTCAAATAAATTGGTTAGTCTCTAAGGTGACACAAGTACACCTTTTCTTTTTGCGAATACAGACTAACACGGCTGTTACTCTGAAACCTAATTTTATTTTATTATTTTTAAATAATGCACATACTTTCTTCTAATGGAAAATACTTTCACAATACAAATTTTCACTTATCCTTCAATGCCCAATTTATACAGACTTGACATATGACTCTGTACTCTGTGCCACCGGACTCCTCGTTTTTCTGTACTTTATGTATTTTCAATATTGTACTATTAGTCCACGCGGAAAACAATGTTTTATCCCAAGTCTTTTTTATAAATTGTCCTTGTGCTGGTTGATAATTCCATTAGAAGAAAATCTCAGTTGAAAAGCGTTGATCTTTCAGTCCTTGATCTGGTTTTATTCGTTCTTGCGTCCAGATCGCTGTTATAATTGCATCCTGAGCAATAGGCAAGCAGGAGTTCAATCCCAACATAAACTCCTGATTTTCCTTGACTAGTCTTGTTTTTTGTTGTATTGGAACCAGTCTGTTGTTCAGTATGAAATGCAGTATTAAGACATCAATATTCTTAAAACGTATTTTTTTCTTTTCCTGCTACTGGACTGGCTCTCTCTGATCCTCTACTTCCTCTTTTGTAGTCAATGTCTCCGGTTCCTCTGTCTGTGGAGAAATATTTCTTTTACGGTACAACTTTAATTCTATCATGCTAATCATGTTATTTACCTTTTGTGAGTTTGTGTGTGTTATTCTGATTCTGTATACCGAGGAACTGAGTTTATTCATTGGTTACATAAATTGTGTTCTGGTACAGCATATGATAGGAGCATCACCTGATCTCCAATTTTTCCAAGTATTCTCTTTTTGGCCTGTATCAAAATAGGCTTTTGCCTTCTGTTTGGATTTTCCCTATTTAATAGCTACCTGCAAGTGAATCTGATTCAAATGTTTTTGTAATGCTTGCAGATAGGTATCCAGTTTGACTTCCTCTACCTGGGTGCCACTGATATGCCACAAAAGATGCTCCGGCATTCACATGGTTTGCCCAGTCATCACTTCAAAGGGTGTATGGTCTTTGAAGGCAGCTGGAGTTGCCCAAGTATCATTCAAATGAGTGGAATCAGGGTATCCAAATTGGATCCATTGGCATCTACCAGTTTCCGCAGCATTAGTTTGATGGTGCAATTTATTCGTTCTACCATCCCTGATGATTGAGATCTATATGGAATGTGCAAATTTGCTTCACTCTCAACAATTGTAAACATTTTTGGAATACTTTCCCCATAAAATGTGTTCCTCTATCTGACTCTACCCTGGTGGGGAGTTTCCAATGAAAGAAGACAAGTTCCACCAAGATTTTTGTTGTGGCTAAAGCAGCATTTGCCTTAAGGAGACATGCTTCCACCCATTTAGAGAATGGATCAATAACAAGAAAATATTGGTTTCTTCCCATCATAGCAGTTGGACTCATCTATGAAAAAGCAATATGCTTCTATGATTTTTATTTTGGGAGGTATTAGTGGTATTAAAAACTGGGTTAAGGTTTTCCCTTAATCAACATCTGGGCACACATAAGGGTTCCCAGAATACAGCAGGGCACCAGGCAACGGAGATAGGGTCCATACTGGGATCACTGTTACATCTTCGTCCTGCAACAACAAAGTCCAGTGTGCTAGTCGAGCATTAAACACCTGTCCATCTTTGATTCGATTAGAAAGCAAGAACTGGAGTGGAGTGTATGTGGAATGTAGAGCTATTGGGTTTAAACCAATTAAAAATGCAAAATGCTGGGTAGTCCAGCTGGTGACCAATAAATATTTTTCCACTAGGCTCATTCTTTTAGAGCTTAGGCTACTGGCCTACATTTTTCATGCCTCTCTTTAGAAGTGACTGTTGCAAGTGCAGTTGCACTCACAGATACCGCTAAGTGATACGGCTGCTGAGATCTGGAGTGATCAGCATAAGTGCTTGCATTACTGCTTGCTTCAATTTGACAAATGCATTCACATGCTGGTTCTGTCCTGGCCCAAGCAACCCCTTTGTCATAAATATAAAGGGAAGGGTAAACCCCGTTAAAATCCCTCCTGGCCAGAGGAAAAATCCTCTCACCTGTAAAGGGTTAAGAAGCTAGGATAACCTCGCTGGCACCTGACCAAAATGACCAATGAGGAGACAAGATACTTTCAAAAGCTGGGGGGAGGTAAAAACAAAGAGTCTGTCTGTGTAATGCTTTTGCCGGGGACAGAACAGGAATGGAGTCTTAGAATTTAGTAAGTAATCTAGCTAGATATGCGTTAGACTATGATTTCTTTAAATGGCTGAGAAATTAAGTTGTGCTGAATAGAATGGATATTCCTGTGTGTGTGTCTTTTTGTAACTTAAGGTTTTGCCTAGAGGGATTCTCTATGTTTTGAATCTAATTACCCTGTAAGGTATTTACCACCCTGATTTTACAGAGGTGATTCTTTTTATTGTTACTTCTTTTTTACTGTTTCTTCTATTAAAATCCTTCTTTTCAGAAACTGAATGCTTTTTCATTGTTCTTAAGATCCAAGGGTTTGGGTCTGTGGTCACCTATGCAAATTGGTGAGGATTTTTACCAAACCTTCCCCAGAAAGTGGGGTGCAAGGGTTGGGAGGATTTTGGGGGGAAAGACATTTCCAAACAAAGCTTTCCTAATAAAATAAACCCAGATAAACATTTGGTGGTGGCAGTGGAAGTACAAGGGCAAAGGGTAAAATAGTTTGTACCTTGAGGAAGTTTTAACCTAAGCTGGTAAAAGTAAGCCTAGGAGGTTTTCATGCAGGTCCCCACATCTGTACCCTAGAGTTCAGAGTGGGGAAGGAACCTTGACACCCTTTTTTCAGAAGTTCATACAGTTGACCTGCAAAGGAAGCAAAGTTAGGAATTAAGTCTTGATGGTGTCCTGACAATCCTAGGGGGAAAAAAATCATAAAGAAGTTATGTCAGTGTGTATGGACAATTCTAAAATTCCATCTGCTTTCCATTGGGCTGGTGTTCCACCTTCTCACAACAAGGTAATACCTAAAAAAGAAACTTCTGTGGAGGAAAATTTACTCCTGTGATTACAGTAGTCACTGCCATCCTTTCACACTCATGTTGCGTTTAGCAAAAGCATCTATATATTTAGTCACTAATGACTGCACATTTGCCCTTCTCTTTGCACTGTTTTTCTTTGGGGAAAAAAACTACACGGGGCCTGTTGGCTTCATGCTATCTGTCATTATGGCGCCTCATTCTCTCCACCCCAGTTCCTGGCTTTCATATTCCATAAGTGGAGTTGAAGTCCAGGATGATGTTCCAGTAGCTACTGCAATGGGTTGAGGTGAGGTATGTTAGCAATTCAATATCATGGAGTTCATTTGCTGCTGCATTTCTTGCATTTCACCCTTGTGAGAGTCTAGTGTTGTTTCTATCTGGTGAGGTTCTTTGACAATCATGTCCATTGATGTACTAGGGGGTTGAAAGGTTGGGCTTCTCGGGTGGGGGCAATAGTGATTCATATCAGGCATGAATTGTTTCCGATTGTGGTTGGTGAAGACAGTAAGAAGTGTGACCGTGGTCCTTCATTTGGATTCCTTTGATGGTTATATTGTGGATTTTTGATCTGGGGACATCATGATATGGCCCCCCCTTGGATCTGATTGATTTCTATTATTACCCAACCCTCTTGAGTTAGCTTGTTGGCCTTGTGCCATACCCTGTGGACCTTTTATTTTAATTACTGGCCCGCCTGAGGCTCTTTGAGCAGTTGCTACAGGAGGGGGAGTTCTCTTGGAATTTTTCTGTTGGATTTGAATATAACCATATATTCAAATTTTATAAACCATTTTTAAAACCATATTTTAGACAATAAGTCCAAAACTTCTGGAAGAGTACTTTTGGGGTGTGTATGCATCATAACCTTACCCCGAACTGCTGGCAAAGAATTCTTAACTAGCAAACTAATATACTGGGCAGGTTGTTTCCTTTCCAAGCATTTCATTAAATTTCCAAGCTGCACAGAGTCTATTATGAAATGCAAATTGGGATTCTCCCTCCCATTGTCTCATGTTAGCTACCAGCGTGATCCCTGCCTGTCCTGGGTGCATATTCCATTTTAACCGATATACAGTGTCCTTAAATGATCTTTCCCCTTCTTGAAATTCTGGTAGCAATGTATTCCACAAAGCTCTGTCTACAGTTTGCTGTAAAATCTTAACAAAGTCCTCTTTATCTAACTGAGATAATTTTACTATGATTCAAAATGTGCTGCATGTATTACAACTGGATCTCTTTTTCATTGGCCCTACCATTTTTGCAATGGCATTTAATGTTTTTACATTTGTTATCACTGCTATTGAGGAGACATGACTACTTAAGCCTGAAGCTTCCAGTTTAGAAACTGACTCTTTTCCCTTCTTTATAATTATATTGGGGCTTTTCCTTTCCCTCTTTTTTCAAAGGAACCGGTGTCTCCCATGTTTGGACCACTTCCACAGTGGGCAATTTGGGTGGGGAGTTTTTGCTTTAACCCTTTGCATTTTCTTTTGGTTGGGGTAGGTACCTGCATCTTGTGAAAGTCTGGCATTGGCATGTTTTCCTGGGGGGATTCTGTTTTTGGCCAAACCTCTTGGTGTAAAGTGGTCATATGGGAATTAGAGTGAAGTATGCCACTTGTTCTTTTCATTATTGCTTCTGACTCAATTGGTTTAAAGGTATTAGACTCAGTTTGTCACAAATTGCAGAGATGGTGTTTCATGGGAGGCATCAATACCTAAGACTGCCTCCTTCCATGTACTTACAGCAAATTTTATAGATCCCTGGGTTTCTTGTAATAAGCGGCACAATTGTGAAAGGGCCTGAAGCATGTCCTGATTTTTCCTTTTTTTGGTAGACTTTTTGTAACAGACCTTCCCTTTCTTCACTACTGACAAATCCCCTTTTCACTCCCCCTGAATTTTCTGTGTCTAGAACTGCCTCTTTTTCTAACTCACCAGAGTGTTTATTCTGTTCTTCCTGTCTGCTCTTAGCTTTCCCCCGGGTAAGTGGGGGTGAGGGTCTAGGTGAGGGTCTATGTCCTAACGTTGGTTGTTCTTTCCCAGGTTCCACCATAGCAACCGGGATATGGGAAGTGGTGTTACCTGGTATTATATTAACAACATCTACAGGTGGCAACTGCATCTCTGTGCATACATCTTTCTCACGCTCTATCTTTGGGACACTTTGGATTTCCTGCCCAATCTTACCTTTTATATTTACTATCTGATGATACACGCTTTCTGGAATATTACAGGTTTGTTCTAACACCTCAATTCTCTGAACTAATTCTGCTATTTTCACTTCTTGCCCAAATAAACATTTCTGACCCATTGTTGATTGATCTCTCCACATTGTAATTTCATAATCAGCTCTTTGTAATTGCTGCTTGAAGCAAGTCAGTTCTTTTGCAAGACCATCTCTCTGATAAATGAACACTGAATTTATTTCCAGTGTCTGAATAAGCTGCTCTCTTAACTTCTTACTAATCTCTTTTTCCTGGGATAAGGCTTGTTGTGCCTAAGCCAGCTGCTTTATTTTCCTTCTTAATTTTCTCTCTAAAGTGTTACATACACTATATATACATAATCATTTCTTTCACCTCCTGAGATTTTCTCTTTAATTTTTCTTTCTCAAAAATGGAACACCTTAAGTTCCACGGATCTGAGTGATCTATAAGGACATGATTATTCAACATTTTTGCTGACCCTTCTCCATAGCTTTCAGTGTAGTCCTGGACAAAAGTCTTGAGGGGTGTCTTTGGGCAGAGGCAGATTGAGGTTTTGTGGAGCCCTCGGCCAGAGCAAGTGGGGCCCCTCCCCACCTCTTCCGCCTGCAATCCCACCCCATTCCGCCCCTTCCGCCTGCAGCCCCACCCCGTTCCACCCATGATCCCACCTCATTCTGTCCCCCTGCATCTGCTGCGGCCCACAACCCATTTGCTCCTTTCTGCCCCCCAAAGACTGGAGAAGCTCTGTCTCCCCTGGCACGGCCTCAGGGCTGCAGCGGAGATTGAGAGCTCCCTCAGCCCTGAGGCCACAGCAGGAAGCGAGAGTGCATCAAGTCCCAGGGGTTCAGGTGCTGGGGCTTCCCCTGCCACCCGGTGCTTCTGCTGGGGAGTGGGGTCTGGGCACTGGGGCTTCCCCTGCCCCACCCCACCTGGTGCTTCTGCCAGGGAGTGGGGTCAGGGTGCAGGGGCTTCCCCCGCCCCACCTGCCCGGCGCTGCTACCAGGATGAAGGCATGGGGCCCAGGGACCGGGGATGGGGCATGGGGTCTTCCCCTGCCCTGCCCCGTCTGCCACTTTTGCCAGGGCTCTGGGCTTCCGCCACCCAGCGGCAGGTTTTTTCTGGGGTCCCCCAATTGGCCAGGACTCCTGGGCATGGGCCCCGTCGGCTCAGTGGCTATTATGCCACTCTCTGTGGGGCCATTAGGGTGACTGCCTGAATTGGCACCTGACCTTGTTCAATGACTCTCTTAAGAGTTCTCTGTTAGAAAGGTATCCCTCCCTTAATTGCTTCCTAATTTAAATATACATTCTGTAAGGTATTACCCCTGCTGAGAAGTGCTTCTGGTGCTTCCTTCCTCTTCTACTGTTAACAGCTGGAGTACACGGAGAGGAGGGGTGGTGACCACGTAACTCCACAAAGATTTACTTGATCCTCTGTCAGGGGTGCCGTCCAGAGAAGTCCAAAGTTTGAGGAGCTTATTAATAAAGTTTCAGGAGTTTATTGATGATGGTGAACCGTCTGACTCACTCTGCCATGCCTGAGAAGGTTTCTACCTATACGTGAGTGCCAGGACCCTTACACGCAATTGCTATTTTTTTATTCGATACCACTCTGTGATGATCTTCCCCTTAAATATTACTCATGAATAAGACATCTTAATTATTTTCAGTACTTTCAGTATGAATAAGAGGATACTTCCCCTTTGAAATTTTCCTGAACTTATTTATTACTATGTAGAACCACACAATGAAACAGCAGGCATAAGCAAAAGCAGCAAGTTCCCTCTTCCTGAAAGCACTACACTTTTCTTTTTATCTACATGAAATAACTTGTCTTCAATTAATTACACCAATAAGGTCTAAAGAGGTCTTTCTTCTGTCGTCTTTTCTGTGTTCCCTAGATCCACGCCAATTCTGTAGCCTTTTATTTTATTTAAAGTGAATTTTGTGATATGGTATTACACCATTGTGGGTTTGGCTCTGGTGATTACAGTTTCAAGCTTAACAGAGTGAAAGTTACCTTTGCTACTTTCTTCAAATTTAGAGTCTCTAGGAACACATAAAGACCAAGAGTAGTGACCACACACATATATTTACAAGTACAAGGTCTAGTGCGTTTTACACATTTTATTGAAGTTACTATTAAAGTTATGATTACCCAAGCATATAGAAAGTCTATAAAGACCTATGCACAAGTTACAAATATAGTTATACTCACATCCTCCTAGCTAATATTAGGGTCTAATGGGCATGGGCAGCTGGGGACCTGGACATTGGGGGAGGCTAGCCCCTGGCCCCTCCCCTCATACCCGAGGCCTCTCCTCTCCCCTTCTTCCCCCCTCTCCCACAGGAGCCCCGAGCACCCCCACCACGCCTCCCAGCCCCAGCACCAGGCGGCGAGGTCCCAGCCCCAGTACTCAGGGCAGCCTCAGCCCCAGTGCTCCGAAGCATGTGTGGGGACACACTAGGCTGTTTGGGGAGGCACAGCCTCCCCCTGCCTACAATACCCGCCACCCATGCTGATGGGTCTCTCATGTATTGGCCATTAGTAGGGGGATGGTTGCTGCTGGAGTTTCCCATAAGAAGCTCAATTTTCCTGCTCTTGGCACCCACTTTTTATAATGTGATTTTGACTATACCTCATTAGCATTTCTGCATATCCTGCATCCTGTGCTTAGGGCATATGTTAGAAAAATGTGACTACCAGGTATCTTTTAAACAAAGAATTACTCTTACTGTTAATTTTTCACAATATCATCCATTGGTATGTAACCCTTCTGCCCATCAGAGTTGGCAGCAACAAGGGCTGGGTTCAGTATCTAGGGGTTTCATTCCAATAACACAATGCAAAACCGGCTTGAGCCCCCACCTAGTGACCTGGGACAAATATATACCACCCCCGCTGGGCGCCTCCAAGAGGCAATACTTCCCCTTTCGCAAGCACAGAGTCTGAGTGTAGCAAAAGCCTTTTAATAACAGAGAGAAACAATGTGGCATTATGTTGGGGAAACACCACCAACAGGATTCGTAACACAACCCATGAGCAAAAAAACCCACCCCAAGCAAATTGGGGCGTGACCTTTCCCTTTGGTTCTTGAGTCCAGCAACCCAAAGTCCCAAAAGTCCAACAACCCAAAATCTCTGTCCCTGGTCAGTGCAGCCCCAGAGTTCAAAAGTTTATCTGCAACCTGGGTGGAGATGGGGCAGAGAGGGTTAAGGGGCACCTTACGTGGTCCAAAGCAGATTGCCCCAACCTCTCCATAGGGCTCCGCTCTGCTCCACAGCTGTCCCACAAATTGCCCCGCTCTGCCAGCCGCCCCCATGAGCTGCTCCAGCCATCCTGCAAACCACTCTGCTCCAAGAGCCGCTCTGCTCTGCCAGCCATCCCATGAGCCACTCCAGCCATCCCAAGAGCCGCTCTGCTCTGCCAGTCATCCTGCAAACTGCTCCTCGATATATTGTCAGGTTCCCCCATTACTTAACGCAACACTCAGTGATTTCAGCTCTTAGTAAGCTTAGCTCTTTTGTGATTTCTTAGTAATTTCTTAGTGATTTCACTAAGAATTTCTTAGTAATTTCTTAGTGATTTCAGCTCTTAGTAAGCTTAGCTCTTTCAGTGATTTCAGCTCAGTGATTTCAGCTCAGTGCTGGTGCACCATTGGCCCAAAGTGAATTCAGCTCAGCAGCCTGTAACTAGACTCCTAATAGAATCAAAATTAGCTCTGATATTCCACAGTGGAGAAAGGATGAAGTGCAATTAGCATGTAAGGCCCTCACCAGGAGCCTATACCACCAGGTATTAATACCTGTCCTCAGCCTCTCTCCATTCACTGAGTTTTGGAACCCATATCCCTTGCTTGGTGAGTGCTACTTAGTTGATGGTGAGTCCCTCCATCATAACAAAAGACCAAGTACAGTTCCACTGTCCTTGATTCACATAATCAGGATAATAACAATTTATTCTTCCTGGCCCAATAATAGAGAAACTGGGGATCCCACAGCAGACCATTTGGGCAGCTATGGGCTCATGCTAGGCGGGGTGGGTGTGCCTATGCAAATGAGATCAGCCCCTGAAGTTCTTTTCCACAACTTGCCACAACTCACCACCAGATGTCAGGGTGGAGCTCATCCTGACTCTGCTTACAGGTACATCTTTTCCCATAATCTTAGAGCATCATGTCATTCTTTGGTCACTTACTTACATCAGCATTTCTTATCTCCAAGGCCTAAAAGGCTAAGCTAAAATCTCACAGACCTCCGCCTACAGGCCTTGTATTTCAGCCCTATTTACTTAGATACCTAATACATAATTATCCCTTCTAACTACTGATCAATTTCATACTTCTATAATCCTACAATTTAACTCTATTTAGCATAAAATGTTTATATATGACATAACGTGTTAGTTAATCATAACATCTGTCATAAACATAGAGATAAGGGTAACATAAAATCCCTCCTGGGAAATTATTCTGAATCACTTTACCTTTAAGGGGTTAAAAATCTCAGATAATCTAGTTGGCACCTGACCAGAAGGGCCAATGAGAAAAGAAGATACGTTCAAATCTATGGGGGGGGGAGGTTTTGTTTGTGCTCTCTTTGTTGTTCCCTCTCTGGACAGAAAGAGAGACCACGCAGGTAAAACATCTCCTGAAAGCATTCCTGAAATGATCCATCGAAGCTTACAAAAATTGTAAGTAAGGGCAAGGAAATGCGTTAGATTATCTTTTGTTTTAGCTTGTGAATTTTCCCTATGCTAAGAGGTAGTTTTGTTCCTGTTTTTGTAACTGTGAAGTTGAGTCCAAAGGGGAGTCCTCTGTGTTTTAAATCTTTTTATTACCCTGTAAAGTTACCTTCCATCCTGATTTTGCAGGTGTGATTCTTTTACATTTTTCTTTACAATAAAGTTCTTCTTTTAAGAACCTGATTGATTTTAGTGTCCTAAAAATAGAAAATTTGGTCTGTGCTCACATTGCCAACCAATTGGTTGGATTATTATTCTCATGCCTCCCCAGGAAAGGGGTTGAAGGGGCTTGGGGGATATATTGGGGGGATAGGGCTCCAAGTGACCCTTCCCTGAATTTTTGTTTAAATCACTTGGTGGTGGTAGCAATACCGTCCAAGGACAAAAAAAGGTGCCTTGGGGAAGTTTTTAACCTAAACTGGTTGAATATAAGTTTAGGGGGGTCCTTCATGCAGGTCCCCACATCTGTACCCCAGAATTCAGAGTGGGGAGGGAACCCTGACAACATCACACAATAAATGATCAAGAAACTAAAGTCATTGGCTACACATTGTATACACAGCAGTTCTGATGATCTCCTGTATAACACAAGACAGAGAACTTCCCCCCAGCATAATACCTTGAGTGCATCTTTCAAAAACCATCCCCTTTCCCCACAGGATCTTGATTTAAAAGTTGTCAGTGATAGACTCCACCATAACCCTTGATAAATTGTTCCAATAGTTGTTTACTCTTTCTTAAAAATTTATGCCTTATTTCCGGGCAGTCTGCATGGAGCTTTAATCCAGGAGTCCAAGCTCTGTGGGTATGTGTACATGGCAATAAACAACCCACGGCTGACCTGGATCAGCTGACTCACACTTGTGGGGTTTGGGCTACGGGGCTGAAAAATTGCTGAGTAGACATTTGGGCCTGAGTCCAAACATCCACACAGTAATTTTTAGCCCCAGAGACTGAGCACCACAAGCTTGAGTCAGCTGATCTGGGCCGGCTGCAGCCATGCCAAGTGGATTTTATCCCCATGTAGACATACCCTGCGCCCTGGGCACCACATCATATGTGTTCTTTGGGTCTTCATCTGGTATCATACCCGATTCTACAATTCTACTTGACAACACTTAAGAACATAAGAATGGCCATACTGGGTCAGATCAATGGCCCATCTACCCAGTATCCTGTCTTCCAATAGTGGCCAATGTCAGATACTTCCGAGGGAATTAACGGAACAGGGCAATTATCGAGTGATAATTGAATGATATCCCCTGTTGTCCAGTCCCAGCATCTGGCAGTCAGAGGCTTAGGGACACCAAGAGCATGGGGTTGCATCCCTGACCATCTTGGCTAATAGCCGTTGATGGACCTATCCTCCATGGATTTATCTAATTCTTTTTTTAATCCAGTTATAACTTTCGCCTTCACAACACCCCCTGGCAACGATTCCACAGGTTGACTGTGCACTGTGTGAAGAAGTACTTCCTTTTATTTTTAAACCTGCAGCCTATTAATTTCATCAGGTGACTTCTGGATCTTGTGTTATGTGAAGGCATAAATAACGCTTCCCTATTCACTTTCTCCACGCTATTCATGATTTTACACACCTCTCTCACACCCCATTAGTCATCTCTTTTCCAAGCTGAATAGTCCCAGTCTTTTTAATCTCTCTTCATATGGACGCTGTTCCATGCCCCTAATAACTGTTGTTGCCCTTCTCTCTACCTTTTCCATTTCTAAAATATCTTTTATGAAATGGCGCAATCAGAACTGCACACAGAATTCAAGGTGTGGGTGTATCATGGGGATAGATAAACAGATAGTAAATATTGTAATGCCACTGTACAGCATCACAATATTTACTGTCTGGTTATCTATCCCTTTCCTAATGGTTCTTAACATTCAGTTAGCTTTTTTTAACTTCTGCTGCACATTGAGCAGACGTTTTTAGAGTATTATCCACAATGACTCCAAGATCTCTTTCTTGAGTGGTAACAGCTAATTTAGACCCCATAATTTTGTAGGGATAGATGTTTTCCAATGTGCATTACTTAGCATTTATCAACACTGAATTTCATTTGCAATTTTGTTGCCCAGTCCTCCAGTTTTGTGAGATCCTGTAACATTACCCAGGGTACAGTCTGAACTGTTGAATAGTGGTGTCCTGTTAACTCTTTAGCCTCAGGTGCCTTTTACACTGCTTTGCTGTCAGAACATCCACTCCTGGCCTGTTCACACAGTTTTCAGCATGCAAATTCACTCCCACCTAAATACATGAGCACTCTGATCAGTCACTCATGAATTACATATAAGATGAAACCCACAAATTCTTAGTCCCCGCCTTGTCTCTCCAGAAATGTGCATCTTGTACTGCTCAATACCCTTCTGAACAGTACAAGTTCATAGAAAGTCCATCATTCAATTAAAGAAAAATGATAATGTACCAACCTTTTTATCCCCAATGGAGTTTTCTACACACTTTCACCAAACACCGTGGTTAAGATAAAACAATAAGGTAAGTTTATTCACTACAAAAAGATAGATTTTAAGTGATTACAAGTGATGATGCATAAAAGTCAGGATTGGTTACAAAAGAAAATAAAAGAGTAAAATGCAAGCTAAGCCCTAATTTAACAAGATAAGTAAATTTAAAAGCAAAAAGTTTTGTCTCACCATATGCTGGAGTAAATTTCACAGTCTGGGTCTCCTCTCAGCCTGGTACCCTGTCCCTTTAGTTCAATGTTCTTCAGGTATTACGTGATGTCATGAGCAGAGAGATTGGAGAAGGAGCACAGTCAAGTGTTTTCCTCCCCTATTTATAATTCAATTTCTTGTGCTAGAAACAACCTTGCTGAGTCATGGTTACACACAGTCTGTTGTGGATGTGAGGTTTGAACTGTCCCTTTGATGAAATGTACATTTCTTGTTTACACCTTCCTGTTATTGGAGAATGGCTGCTAAAGCAGGTGATAGCTCTCTAATACCTGGCTGGGGTGCCTTTGTATCATTGTCTGTGAAAAACTGGTTTAGGCAGTTTACATAGTTTCCATGCAATTTTCAGGCATTTCACTCTTGTGACTGGTTTCAGAGTGGTAGCCGTGTTAGTCTGTATCAGCAGAAACAATGAGAAGTACTTTTGGCACCTTAAAGACTAACAAATTTATTTGGGCATACGCTTTCTTGGGCTAAAACCCACTTGATCAGATGCATGGAGTGGAAAATACAGTAGGCAGATGATATATACACAGTACATGAAAAGATGGGAGTTCCCTTACCAAGTGAGGGATAAGTTCTAACGAGACAATTCAATTAAGGTGGAAGTGGGCTATTATCAACAGGAGGAAAAATCACTTTTGTAGTGGTAATCAGGGTGGCCCATTTCAAATAGTTGACAAGAAGGTATGTGTAACAGTAGGGGGAAATTAGCATGGGGAAATTAGTTTTTAGCTTTTAGTTTTTGTAGTGACCCATCCACTCCCAGTCTTTATTCAGGCCTAATTTGATGATGTCCAGTTTGCAAATTAATTCCAGTTCTGCAGTTTCTCGTTGGAGTCTATTTTTGAAGGATTTTTTTTTTAAATTGCCACTTTTAAGTCTGTTACTGAGTGTCCAGGGAGATTGAAGTGTTCTCCCACTGGTTTTTGAATGTTATAATTCTCAACGTCTGATTTGTGTCCATTTATTCTTATGCGCAGAGACTCTCCAGTTTGGCCAATGTACATGGCAGATGGGCATTGCTGGCACATGATGGCATATATCACATTGGTAGATGTGCAGGTGAATGAGCCCCTGATGGTGTGGCTGATGTGATTAGGTCCTATGATGGTGTCCCTTGAATAGATATGTGACAGAGTTGGCAACGGGGTTTGTTGCAGGGATAGGTTCCTGGGTTAGTGTTTTTGGTGTGTGGTGTGTAGTTGCTGGTGAGTATTTGCTTCAGGTTGGGGGGCTGTCTGTAAGCGGGGACTGGCCTGTCTCCCAAGGTCTGTGAGAGTGAGGGATTGTCCTTCAGGATAGGTTGTAGATCCTTGATGATGTGCTGGAGAGGTTTTAGTTGGGGGCTGAAGGTGACAGCTAGTGGCGTTCTGTTACTTTCTTTGTTGGGCCCGTCCTGTAGTAGGTGACTTCTGGGTACCCTTCTGGTACCACTACAAAAGTGATTTTTCCTCCTGTTGATAATAGCCCACTTCCACTTTAATTGAATTGTCTCGTTAGAACTGACCTCCACTTGGTAAGACAACTCCCATCTTTTCATGTACTGTGTATATATCATCTGCCTACTGTATTTTCCACTCCATGCATCCGATGAAGTGGGTTTTAGCCCACGAAAGCTTATGCCCAAATAAATTTGTTAGTCTCTAAGGTGCCACAAGTACTCCTCATTTTCAATCTTGTGACTGTTCCTTTTAATTTTCGTTTAACTAGCTTCCTCATTTTGTGTAGTTCCCTTTTTGAAGTTAAATGCTCCCTCCCCGTCCCAAGGATGTTATTTTTAATTACATTGTGGTTGCTATTGGCAAGTGTTTCAGTTGTATTCAACTCTTGATCCAGATCCTCGTGCCACTTAGGACTGTATCAAGAATTGCCTCTCTCCTCGTGGGTTCCAAGATTAGCTGCTCCAAAAAGCCATCGTTAATGCTGTCTCAAAATTTTATCTCTGCATCCTGTCCTGAAGTGACATGTTCCCAGACAATATGGGGATAGTTGAAACCCCCAATTATTACTGAGTTTTCTGTTTTTATAGCCTCTCTAATCTCCCTGAGCATCTCACAATTACCTTCACCATCCTGGTCAGTTGGTTTCAATAGTATATTCCTACTGCTATACTCTTATTATTTAAGCATGTAATTTCTATCCATAGAGATTATATGCTACAGTTTGATTCACTTAAGATTTTTACTATGTTTGACTCTATGCTTTCTTTGACATATAGTGCCACTCCGCACCAGCACAACCTACTCTGTCATGTCTATATATTTTGTATTCTGGTAATATCATGCATCGTTGATTATCATAATTCCAAGTTTCCGTGATGCTTATTATATCAATATCCTCATTTAATACCAGGCACTCATGTTCACCCATCATAGTATTTAGACTTCTAGCATTTGTATATAAGCACTTATAAAATTTGTCAATATTTTGTTTTCTTCCTTCATGTGATGTAACTGAATGGGACACTTTTTCATTTGATTATTTCTCTTTAGCTCTTATCCTCTCTTCTTTACTAGGATATAGAGAATCCCCATTAATACATCCTCCCCTAAAGGATGTCTCTGTCTGAACCGTGTGCTCCTTCATACCTGTTGGCTTACCATCAGCCCATATCCTATCACAACATCTCATCTCATAGAATTTCAAGTGAACACAGTTCATTTTCACACACTGCTCAGATTATGGGTTCTGAGCACATGGAAATCCAGCCCTGGGCATTTTGGGGACATCTGGCCCCAAAGTGTCTCAAATGAGACATCATAAAAAATTCAGTAGCCTCATTTGGAGAAAAGCACCCTGACAGACTAAAGGTTTGAAAGAAGAGAGAAGTTGGTTAATAATGGCAGGGGGAGAATTTTTCTGAGCTTAAATTTTCAAGAGTGGCTACTGATCCTGGGTGTCTGAATGCCCTCTGATAGCCAAGGTCCCTTTAAGGGTTCTCATTTTGGACTCTTCCAAAATCTTGTTGCTTTTGTTTCTGCTCATGCTTATAAATTTGTTGTTAAAAGGGTGTCCAAGATTAAGGAAGTCTCCCCTCCCCCCTCACAGTCTAAGTCAATCAAATATTGACACTGCCCCCTGACTCCTAAGGACCACACACCTGTCACTGTAATCCGCTAGCCCTGGGGTACTACTTGAGGGGCCAAGATTGACACATGACTAGAAGCAAGAGTTGGCAAGTGACCATCTCTAAGAACTCCCTCAACTACCCTCTACTGGGTTGCTTAGGGCCTCCCTAAGAGCAGGTTTGACCAATAAGGGCAGGTTCTGGGCTTGGGAGACCCATTTGGAAGAGGCGTCTGTGACCCCGCTTAGAACTCATCCCACTTATCCTTTACCAATTGACATGGGTTTCAGCCCCTGCAGGGCCTCCCAGAAGGGAAACATGTACTAATCAGAACAGGTATAGCACAAGGGTCTAGGTCAGAAACCCCAATCTCTGGAACTCAACAGTTGGCTGGAGGGCAGTGTAGTAGGAAGAGGGCCTGAAACATAAGTCCTTGTATCAGAGGCCTGAGGCCTGGGCTAAAGTAGTGGTCAAAGCTTTGCTGATATAAAGCAAAATCAGGTTGTGAGCAAGAGGCAGGCTCTGCTCACCGAACCTGGCACGAACAGGGCTGATATTGCAGAAACACACATTCCTAAGAGGTGCTAGGACAGAGCACTCATGCAAACACATTCCAGAAGGGTGGTACCAGAACACTTCGAAACCAACACATTTCCCAAAGATAACAGGAACACGCTAAAGATAAGGTCAGGATGACAGCATGATGGACAGAGATGTTTTGACTGAACCAACAGGTACAAGGCAATGGGTGGCACCTAGCCATGTCAGAGGGGCAATACGTAATTTGTATCGTGTATAAAGAGGTATCTCAGAGAGAGTGTCTTTGGCCAACGTAGCGGGGGAATGGAAGATCCCACCATTCACTGAGCTGTGTCCATTGTGATGGGCATACATCTGCTAGTATAACTGTAGACATTGATCCGGGGAACTAGGACTGTGCTTCGTTGACAATAAACATGACCAAGTGCCTTCCTACCTTAATGGATCTTGTGGTCATTGGGTGGTTCAATCAAGGTCTGCTGTGCCAACTGCCTGCGCAGAACTGGGACGGCATACAGAGAGAACACACATATAGCCAAACATCTGATGACACTGGTGGCCCCCTACCACTGATCTGGTAAGTAAGCAAGCTGCCCTCTGTAAGAATCGTGATCTAACATGGCAGAAAACTTTGTCAGGGAACCCCCTTATCCCCTCCCTGTACATCCCCACAGAGTTTGATGAAATTTGGACCGCTGGATTGCCAGTAAGGGGGCCCATATGAATTTTTAAAAGGAAGTGGGGAAACATGGGCTGAAATATGTAAAGCAATGGCATAAACTGAAGCTTTGAAAAATAATAACAAAAGTAAAAAAATGTAGAATATTGCAATTAATGGCCATGGCAGTAAGATGGCTTAAACAACATGCCACAATACTGGCCATGCAAATAATGGAAAAAAACAGGGAAGTAGAAGAGGTAACCCAGGCTTTTGAAGAAGCATCCCAGGCTGTCGAGCACTGGAAAGCCCAAGCTCTTTTAGCAGGTCAACAGGCAGTCCAGACGCATGATATGCTCACACAAATAAAGTAGGAGAATAAACAATTGGAAACGGCTGTGGAAAGCCTGCAGAAGAAAGAGGTCCCATCCCTTATTACCCAACAACAGACTTCACGTGATTTTATAGTGCCTCAAGGATGGGGACAGAAATGGAAACAGAGGCCGGAGAGGTCATGGAATGAATAGAGGCAGAGGAATGAACAAAGAGAGTGAATAGGTGTCGCTTGGAATACTGAAGCAGGAGAATCAAGATCTTAAAGAAGAGAATGAGAAGTTACAGGCACAGTTGCAGGCATGCATAATTAATAGACATTTTAAGGAAGGAGAAGATAAGGCTGTAATAAAGGTTGCTAAAGTGACTGCTTTGGGTTCTGGATTGAATGATCCTGTGGTCAGCAATCAGGTGGCATAGGACAGCCAGCCCTGAGACTCGGAATGCATTTTTCAGCAACCCATGACAATAGATGTCTGGGGGTGCCCCCACTTAAGCATCCGAGTCGGAGATGGGCTTGTAGATTTTCTATTGGATACAGGGCAGGAATTCCCATAGTAAAAGGCATATTTAGTGCGTACCCAGTTACAGACTCTGTACAAATGCAGGGAATATCAGGAAACAAGCAAACATATAATGTAAAAACACTACCTCTCCAGTTTGGTGCACATGCCAGTCAGGAGAAGTGTGCCATCGTAGAGAGAGAAAATTTAATTGAAGCTGAAACAATAAAGCAACTGGGAATAATCATAGATTTCCCAAATATGTGTATCAGACAAGGCCTTATGGTAGGAGACGGGAAGGACTATGTTAATCTGATCCCCATGGGGCTTGCTACTCAAACTGTAAAGGCAATAAAACCGAAAAAGCCACCTCCCACACCAAAAGGCTGGGAAATGTGGTGGACTGAAATACAAAATATATGGGCTACAGACTCGTTAGACACAGGAAAGGTACAGACTTTGGTTACACTAGAAGGAGATGTGCCTCCATACATTAAACAATACCCAGGAAGCAAAGGAATCACTAAGACAAGTAATAGAATAACTGGAAAAAGGGAAATTAATCCGGAGGTGCTCGGCCCCTAACGTGGCACCAATCTGGCCAGTAAAAAACCAGATGGAACATGGAGATTAACTATTTACTATCGAGGGTTAAACAAAACTGCTAAACGGGGGGCCCATAGTAGCTGCTTAACCTGAACTGCTGGAGGTGGTATCCCCTGAAATGAAGTGGTTTTCTGTACTGGATGTGGCAAAGGGTTTCTGGAGTTTACCTTTCAGCCCAGAATCCCAGTATCGAATGGCTTTTTTAATCCAGGGTACTCAGTATTGCTTGAACGTTTTGCCTATGGGGTACTGCGATGCACCCACAATATTCCATGTTGGAAAGATAGTTCAGTATGTGGATGATATCTTGGTAGTAAGAGGAGCATGAGCAGAGGTTACTGGGTTGCTGCCAGGCATATGGCTTGAAACTTGACCCTTCTAAATCCCAGATCAAACACAGAGAAGTGCAGTATCTTGGAATTAGACTCAGTGCAGAGGGAAGAGCAGTAGATAACAAGAGAGTGAAATGCATTGTTAACCTTCCCATGCCAGTAGATACTAAATCCTTGCAGTCTTTCTTAGGCCTCAGTAACTTTTGCCGAAAATTTATGATGGGATATACAGAAAGGCAGATCCCTTGTGTGAAGCTCTTCAAAGACTGCAATGGACCTAGATGGAGGAAGCAGCTAGTGCATGGAAAATTCTGAAAAAGTGGCTAATGAAAGCTCCTACTTTGGCCTCCCCTAACAATGAGTTCCCCTTCATGTTGTGTAATTTCTGTATTGTCAACATGATCACACAGGATACTGGTGCTGGGGAAAGACCTGTTGCATACTATAGCAGGGAGTTAACATCTCCAGAAAGCAAACTAGGAATCTGTGAGCAAATTAGGATCTGCTCTTGCTGCCTACTGCACACTACAAAAGGCACAGGCAATTATCGGAGCAAGTAAAGTAATTGTTAAAAGCCATCATGCTCTGAGAAAATTATTATATCAGGAAAATTAATCCAAAGGACATGTGAAAGTGAGTAAGGCTATACAATGGGTTTTTGCTCTCATTACAATGTTCAATCGGTCACCCTGAAAGAACCTGAAATATCTGTATAATAGGCAAGGGGAGGCCGCCCCTGCTGCCTGACACCTGGGCTGTGGTGCCCACCCCCCCTCCATCGCCTCTTCCCCTCCCTGCTCTGACCCTTCCCTGAGGCTCCCATTGCTGCTGCTGCTGCCTGGTGAGTCTTCCTCCTATCTTCTCCTCTTCTACACGCCACACCCTCCCTTCGGAGGTCCCCGCGGGGTGGGGGGGAGATATGAGGATGCAAGCAGAGGGGATCCCTGAGTAACTTTACACAAGTGAAAAAGCCTTCCAGAGACCTAGTAGCAGATCATTGAAACTGTTAAAGGAGCCATTACAGCGGTAATTAAGCCATTTAACAGGCATTTGCCAACATGCAGGAACCCTTTGGCCCCATTCAGCTGGCTTTCATATTGTAGGAAAATGTATTATTTGGGTTAATACAGTTTCCCAACAACCTGTCAGTAATTCCCATGCTATACCCAGCAGAAGTATTTTTGACTAACCTCACTCAAGGAGAAGCTGATATAGCCAGTGAGTTTATTTCTTGATCTAGTCATTTTATACAAACCCAGTTTAAGTAAACAAGTCTGGCAGGGAATTCTGTGTAAGAAAAGTGATTAAATTACTGCCTTAATGCAGGCTGTCTACGACAAACACTTTTGAAAAAGGAAAGATTAGGCTTCAGTTTGGCACAGGTAGCCTAGTCACTCACTCACTCACCTCCATGCCACAGAGAGGAGAATCCATCTGGCAAATTGATCTATAGCTGTTCAGTTCCCATAGGGGAATGTTATTAGTGCTTTAAGGTAAAAACGGGGTAGGGTATTGCAGCGGGGGGAGTCAGCAGCAGGGTGAAGAGGCGTGCAGCGAGCCACTTGCATGGCAGGTGGGGGCGTGTCTCACGGCACATGGGTGAAGAGGCGAGCAGCAAGTCAGCAGCGGGTGGGAGCAGGGATGGGATCTGGGGCAGAACAGGGGTAGAGTATGGTGAGCAGAAGAGGTGGGACAAGGAGCTAGCCTCCCCCAGGGGAAGTTTCACCCACCGCCCAAGTGTATGGGGTCTGACTTTTAATGGTCAGGAACATGTTTGTGAGCCCCAAGAGGAATCCAAAGTGCTCCCCATCTTTAAGGAAACCTCAGTTGAACAGGTAATTGGAAAAACAATCCAAAAAAAAAAAGTTTGTGGATGGTAGTTCATATTACAAAGAAGGAATGTGAGTTACAGGATTTGCAGGAGTGTGCCTAACTGAAAACACGCAAATAAATGACTCTTTTCAGTACAAACTGGAAAAGGGAGAAACCCAATCTGCAGAAATTTCAGCGGTTATAGACGTATTGGAAAGAATGAAAAACAAAGAAGTTGCATCGATTATTGGTACTGATTTGGATTATGTACACAAAGGCACAACCATTTACCTTCCATGGTGGAATACCATGAATTTCACAGGAACAGATGATTCTGAAATTAAACATAAAATCCTGTGGCAAAAAAAATAGAAAATCTGACAGTAAATTACAAAAATATCAACGTGATTAAAACAAAATCTCAAAAAAGGAAAAGGTTCACTAAAATGGGGAAATGATCAAGCTTACAACATTGCCAAGGAGGCAGCACTTACTGGAACACAATGGGAAGTTGTGCACAGTAACCGCCCAGGCAGTAACCACCCAGCCACAAGCAAAGCAAGAACAAACAATTGATAAAAATAACCAGAAAGGATTGTAAATGATACAGGATATGCAGGCAAAAGATGAGCTAATACAGCAGTGGATTGCAGAGTGTCCCTCAAAATGGAAGGGTGTTCCTCTGAGAAAGGAAGGTAATTTAATTCTGGCAAAGCCAGATGGTGAAAGGGCTTTAGCCATACCTCTGCAACTGCAACGTCTCCTTTTAGGATGGATACATGACTCTGTTGGGGTGGGGGGCAACCAAAATTAGAAGAAGCCCTAGTAAAGCTTAAAAGGATGGGCTGGTGGCCTGAAATGAAGGAGGATTTAAATGTGCATATTCATAGCTGTTTAACATGTGCAAAGCAAGACCCTGCTAGAAGGAAAAGGTGGGGAGAATTAATGCACCAGGCTTTAAAGGGTCCTTTGCAGTGCTTGCAGGTGGATTTTGTAGGGCCACTGCCCACCACACTGAGAAAGAATAGATTTTTATTTATAATGCTGGATGCCTTCAGTAAATGGGTAGAGGTGTTCCCCACCAGGAAGGAAGACAGCCATGAAGCTGCTAAAATGCTGATGATGGAAGTATTTCCCAAATGGGGACTACCACACAGTTTTGATTCTGATAATGGACCTGTATTCACTGGGGAAGTATACCAGAACCTGGACACATGGGCTGGTATTCCCCTACCATTGCACATCCCCTACCATCCTCAAGATGGAGGGCAGGTGGAAAGAATGAACAAGTCTCTCTCTTTAAAATTGAATTATCCAAAGTGTGCAATGAGCTGGGAACAAACTGGGACATGGTGTTCCCATTGATTCTTATGAGGGTCCGGAGCCATCCAAACTGCATGACAGGATTTAGTCCTTATGAGGTGCTCTTTCAGAGACCCAATGCTTGGCTGGGAAAACTTGCTGTACCCCCCCAGATTGGGAAACTATAAAAGTACTGGCAACAACAATCTGGATGAACAGTCTTAAACACTGGTTGGGTACAGTCCAAGGAGCTGCTTCAGCGCAACAAGCTGCAGAATAGCAAAAAATGAAACAAGCATTTGATGAAAACAGTGATATTAAGCAGTGGCAAATAGAAAGCCAAGTAATGGTTAAAAGTGAACCAGCACCTAAGAAATAATGTCAAAGGAAGAATGGCAAGATCCATGGCCAATCAGAGACAAGCTGGGACTTTCATTATATCTGGTTGAGAAAAAAGATCAGCCTTGGGGAAACATGCCATGCCGTTAAAGGAATACAAAGCTTAACCTGTACATTACTTGTTCTGTGCTTTATTACAGATTAAAAATAAAGAATAACCACTTAAAGAAAGGACAATGGACATATTTCAAATCCGGGCCCTATCTGCGCCTCAGATATTGATCCATATTGCCTGGAGTTAATTAAAAAGATTTGAGGTGTATAGACCTTACCCCATATGACAATTGAGTGCAAGGGGACAAATTGCGTGGGGAATAGGTAATGTAATCAGCATCTGGTGGAATGATAGACACACCTCGATATGGAAATTGGACTAAAAAGGAAAGCAACCTATTAGACTGTTGGGTCCAGGAATCGGATGGATGAATACAAAACTCACTATTCCCCCATAAACAAGATTTCTCTTTATAAATCCCCCTGAATGACCAGGAACTCCTGCCTATATTGGACAGGGATTATTGTCCAGGGGATGGAGTTGTAAAAATCCCAAAGTGAGAGTGGGTTAATAGGTATATTATACCTATCACCATTGCTGCTAAAAATAAAAATTAAAAAAAACCCAGAGAGAAGCGATTGTTGATTTATATTTTCACAGGATAGGTGGAATGCCTCCATTTATATAAAGAACATTCAGCTAGAAGGCATGGGTACATACACAATAACTTGGACAATGGCCTCAGACATTAGGAAATGCATTTATAATGTTCAGGTACGTGAAGGACTCTGCCCAACCCAAACACCAACCTCATCCCCAACCACTCACATCATCACTGACATTATCTCGTCAATGGAATGTCCAAACCTACAACCTTGGCCCACATCAGGAATCTTCCTGCACCCTACCACAGAGTATATGGTACAGACTGTGGGACGGATATGTGTGCCACTAAAACTACATTTTGCTGCTATGACCATGCCAGCACTATGCCCCCAACAATACAAAGTCTGATTCTATTCAGAGATTGAAATGCAATTGCGATTTGGAAGGGTTTTCAAAATCCCTGACTAAAACAGCAAAGGAGAAAAAAAGAGAGAGGTCGTATGGGGACCATATTGGGAGGCTCATGTCTTGGCATGTCCATATGAAATTCAACAGATATCAAAATCTCAATCTGAAAATAAACCTCATCGTTAATGGGATAGGTAAGGCAGTCAAAACAGGAGGAGGCATTAGCAGCCTATTGCTGGATCAACAAGCAATTACAACTGACAACTTACATTCAATTGCTCAGCCATCTGAATTCTACTATCTTGTCAATTATTAACAGTATAAAAAAGAATGACGTTTCACTGGCAGTTGCCTGTGGTGATAGATCGGGCCCTACCAAATTCACAGCCACGAAAAACGCATCATGGACCATGAAATCTGGTCTTCTGTGTGCTTTTACACTGTACTATACAGCTTTCACAGGGGAAACCACTGTTTCTCAGATTGGGGGCCCTGACCCAAAAGGGAGCTGCGGGGGCGGGGGTCGCAAGGTGATTTTAGGGGGGTTGCAGTATTGCCACCCTTACTTCTGAGCTGCCTTCAGAAAGTGGCAGCTGTTGGCTGGGTGTCCAGCTCTGCAGGCAGCAGCGCAAAAGTAAGGGTGGCAATACCATAAGAGTGGCTCTGCCTTCAGAGCTGGGATCCCAGCCAGCAGCCGCTGCTCTCCAGCTGCCCAGCTCTGAAGGCAGCACCGCCGCCAGCAGCAGCCCAGAAGTAAGGGTAGCCATACTGCCCTCAACCCCCCCCCCCACACACACACAATAACTTTGCAACCCCCCAACAACTCCTTTTTGGGTCAGGATCCCTACAATTACAACACTGTGAAATTTCAGATTTAAATAGCTGAAATCATGAAATTTTTAAAATCCTATGACTGTGAGATTGACCAGAATGGACCATGAATCTGGTAGGGTCCTATTCATAGATTCTGAGGTCAGACAGGACCATTGTGATCATCTAGTCTGACCTCCTGTATAACCCAAGACATAGAGCTTCCTCAACATAATGCCTAGAGGTATCTTTCAAAGAAACACCCAATCTTGATTTAAAAGTTGTAATTCATGGAGAACCCACTGTGATCTTTGGTAATTCGTTCCAATAGTTAGTTACTCTCTCAGTTAAAAATGTACATCTTATTTCTAGGCAGTCTGGGTGGAGCTTTTATCCAGGAGTTCAAGCCTCTGTGGTTATGTCTACATGGGGATAAAAACCCTGTGGCTGGCCCAAACAGCTACACAGCAATTTTTAGCCCCAGAGCCCACGCACCTGAGCCCAAGTCACCTGACCCAGGCCAGCTGCAGCTGTGCCGTGGGGCTTTTATCCCTGTGTAGACATCCTCTGGGTGCCATGGCACATGTATTCTTTGGGTCTTCAGGCTTTAAAATACCCCATAGTACAATTCTGCTTAACAACATTTAAGAACATAAGAAAATAGGAATGGCCAGACTGGGTCAGAACAATGGTCCATCCAGCCCAGTATCCTGTCTTCTGACAATGGCCAATACAAGATGCTTCAGAGCAAATGAACAGAACAGGGCAATTATCAAGAGACCCATTCCCTGTCATCCAGTCCCAGCATCTGGCAGTCAGAGGCTTAGGGACACCCAGAGCATGGGCTTGCATCCCTGATCATCTTGGCTAACAGCCACTGATGGACCTATCCTCCATGGATTTATCTAATTCTTTTTTGAACCCAGTTATACCTTTTGCCTTCACAACCTCCCCCCGGCAACAAGTTCCACAGGTTGACTGTGTGTTGTGTGAAGAAGTACTTGCTTTTGTTTGTTTTTTTAAATCTGCTGCCTACTAATTTCATTGGGTGACCCAGGGTTCTTGTGTTATGTGAAGGGGTAAAGAACACTCCCTTATTCACTTTCTTCACACCAGTCATGATTTTGCAGAGCTCTGTCATATCCACTCTTAGTAATCTCTTTTCCAAGCTGAACAGTACCAGTGAGTTTAATCTCTCCTCATATGGATTCTGTTCCATATGTTTAATCATTTTTGTTGCCTTTCTCTGTACCTTTTCCATTTCTAATATATCTTTTTTGAGATAGGGTGACCAGAACTGCACACAGTATTCAAGGTGTGGGCATATCATGGATTTATATAGTGGCATCATGATATTTATTGTCTTATTATCTATCTCTTTCCTAATGGTTCCTAGCATTCTGTTAGATTTTCTGACTGCCGCTGCAAATTGAATGGATGTTTTCAGAGAACAATCCCCAGAGACTCCAAGATCTTTCTTGAGTGGTTACAACTGATTTAGACTCATCATTTTGTGTGCATAATTGGTATTCTGCTTTCCAATGTGCATTACTTTGCATTTATCAACATTGAATTTCATCTGTCATTTTGTTGCCCAGTCATCCAGTTTTGTGAGATTCCTTTGTAAGCTCTTTGGACTTAAATTTCTTGAATAATTTTATAGCATCTGCAAAATTTTACTCCTTTTTCCAGATCATTTATGAATATGTTGAATAAGACTAGTCCCAGTACAGACCCCTGTGGGACACCGCTCTTTATTTTTCTCCAGTCTGAAAACTGACTACTTATTCCTACCATTTGGATAAGAATAGGTCTTGGAGTCATTGTGGACAGTTCTCTGGAAACATCTGCTCAATGGACAGTGGCAATCAAAAAAGCGAACACAATATTGGGAATCATTAGGAAAGGGATAGAAAATAAGACAGAAAATATCATACTGCCTCTCTAGTCCCCCAGTGAAATTAATAGGCAGCAGATTTAAAACAAACAAAAGAAAGCGTTTCTTCACAGTCAACCGGTGGAACTGTTTGCCAGGGGAAGTTGTGGAAGGCCAAAACTTTAATAGGGTTTCAATAAGAATCAGATAAGTTCAAGGAGGATAGGCCCATCAATGGCTATTAGCCTGAGTGGATAGGGCTGCAACACCATGTTCTGTGTGTCCCTAGCCTGTGTTTGGGAGAAGCTGGGAGTGGGCAGCAGGGGATGAATTACCTGATGATTGCCTGTTCTGTTCATTCTCCCTGAAGCACCTGGTATTGGCCATTGTTGGAAGACAAGATCCTGGGAAGGGACCCTGAGAGGTCATCTAGTCCAGTGGTTTTCAAACTTTTTTTCTGGTGACCCAGTTGAAGAAAATTGTTGATGCTCGCGACCCAATGGAGCTGGGGGTTTGGGGTGTGGGAGAGGTTCAGGGATGGGGCAGAGAGTTGGGGTGAGGGCTGCGGGGTGGGGCTGGGAATGAGGGGTTCAGGGTGTGGGAGGGTGCTCTGGGCTGGGGCAGAGGGTTGAGGTGCAGGAGGGGATCAGGGCTCTGGGCTGGGGGTGAGAGGTTTGGGGTGCAGGAAGGGGCTCCAGGTTTGGGGGGGGCTCAGGACTGGGGATTGGGGTGCGGGCTTGCCTCAGGCGGCTCCCGGTCAGTGGTGCAGCGGTGGTGCTAAGGCAGGCTTCCTGCCTGTCCTGGCACCGCGGAGCGCGCTGATCCCCGGAAGCGGCCAGCAGCAGGTCTGGCTCCTAGGCGGAGGCACGCAAGTAGCTCCGCGTGGCTCTTGCCTGCAGGCATCACCCTCCCACCCAGTTCCCATTGGAACCAGCCAATGGGAGTGCGGAGCCGGTGCTCAGGGCGGGGACAGCACGTGGAGCCCCGTGGCCCCCCCGCCTAGGAGCCGGATCTGCTGTTGGCCACTTCCGGGGCGCAGGACAGTGTCGGAACAGGTAGGGACTAACCTGCCTTAGCCAGGCAGTACCGCCGATGGGACTTTTAATGGCCTGGTCGGCGGTGTTGACCAGAGCCACCACGACCCAGTGCCTTACATTCTGCAACCCAGTACTGGGTCACGACCCTCAGTTTGAAAACCACTGATCTAGTCCATCCTCCCACACTGAAGCATGACTGAGCAGACCTAGAGCATCTCTGACAAGTGTTTTCCAACCTGTTCTAATAAACCTCCACTAATGGGGTTTCCACAACCTCCCTTGGAAGCCTGTTCAAGAACTTAACTGCCCCAATAGTTAGAAAGCTTCTAATGCCTAACCTAAATCTCTCTTGCTACAGGTTAAGTCCATTACTTTTTGTCCTACCGTCAATGGACATGGAGAACAGTTAATCACTATCCTCTTAGAACAGCCCTCAGCGTATCTGAAGACAGTTATCAGATTCCCCCCACCCCACCCCAGTCTTGTTTTCTCAAGACTAAACAAGCCCAGTTTTTTTAACTTTTCCTCATAAGTCAGATTTTCTAAAAAATGTATTATTTTTGTTGCTCTCCTCTGGACTCTTTCCAATTTGTCCACATCTTAAAGAGTGGCACCCAAAACCAGACACAGTACTCCAGCTGAGGCCTTACCACTACCAACTAAAGTGGGACAATTATCTCCTGTATCTTACATATAACACTCCTGTTAATACACCCCAGAATGATATTAGCCTTTTTTGCAATGGCATCATTTTGACTCATATTCAATTTGTGATCCACTATAAACCTCAGATCCTTTTCAGCAGTGCTACTGCCTAGCCAGTTAATATCCATTTTTTAGTTGTGCATTTAATTTTTCCTTCTTAACTGTAGTACTTTGCACTTGTCTTTACTGAATTTTATCTTGTTTATTTCAGACCAATTCTCTGATTTGTCAAGGTAATTTTGAATTCCAATCCTGTCCTCCAAAGTGCTTACATCCCCACACCCAGGTTGGTGTCACCCAGAAACTGTATGAGCATACTCTCCACTCTATTATCCAAGTCATTAATGAAAATATTGAATAGTACCAGACCCAGAACTGAGCTTTGCAGGACCCCATTAGATACGTACTCCCAGTTTGACAACGAACCACTGATAATTATACTTTGAGAACACTCTTTCAATCAGTTAAAGCGGCAAAGAGTCCTGTGGCACCTTATAGACTAACAGACGTATTGGAGCATAAGCTTTCGTGGGTGAATACCCACTTCGTCGGATGCATGATCCGACGAAGTGGGTATTCACCCACAAAAGCTTATGTTCCAATACATCTGTTAGTCTGTAAAGTGCCACCGGACTCTTTGCCGCTTTTACAGATCCAGACTAACACGGCTACCCCTCTGATACTTTTCAATCAGTTGTACACCCATTTTATAGTAGTTTCATCTAGACTACATTTCCCTAGTTTGCTTATGAGAATGTCATGTCCTGAGGGACTGTGCCAAAAGAGAATATTGGTTTTATTCAATTACAATGATCTCTCAGATTTGTGAAGACTAAAGCTTTTAAAGTAAGAAGGGTAGAAATGTGTAGGTTTTACTATTTAAATTTTTAGATGCTTCATAGTTTTTAAGGCCAGAAAGGACCACTGTGATCATCTAGTGGGACCTACTGCATAACAAAGGTGATAGGACTTCCCTGAATTAATTCTTGTTTGGATTATAGCATATATTTTAAAACCATATCCAATGTTGATTTAAAATTTTCCAGTGATGGAGAATTCACCACAACCCTTGATAAGTTGTTCCAGCGGTCAATTATTTTCTCAATTAAAAATGTGCACATTATATCCATTTTGAATTTGCCTAGTAACTGGATTTTATTATACTATTTTCTGCTAACTTAAAGAGCAATCTATTATTAAATTTGTGTTCCCTATGTAGGTACTTACAGACTGTGATCAAGTCATTCCTTAACCCTCTCTATGTTAAGCTAAACAGATGGCACTCCTTGAGTATTTCACTATAAGACATGTTTTCCAATCCTTTTATCGTTCTTGTACCTCTTATCTGAAACCTCCCCAAATTTCCAACATTCTTCTTGACCTGTGGACACCAGAACTGGACACAATATTCTGGCAGTGGTTGCACCAGGGTCAAATACAGAGGTAATATAACCTCTCTACTCCTATCTGAGATTCCCCTGTTTATGCATCCAATGATAGCATTTGCAATTTTGGCCGCTGCATCACACTGGGAGCTCATGTTTTGCTGATTGTCCACCACAACCCCCAAATCTTTTTCAGTCACTGCTTCCAAGGAGAGAGTCCTCCATCCTAAAGGTATAGTATGCATTCTTTGTTCCTAGATGTATACATTTACATTTAGCTGTATTAAAACACATACAGTTTGCTTATGCCCAGTTTACCAAGCAATCCAATCACTTTGTATCAGTGATTTGTCCTCTTCATTATTTACCACTCCTCCAGTCTTTGCCATCTGAAAACTCTCTCAGCAATGATTTCGTTTTCTTCCAGGTCATTGATGAAAATGTTAAATAGCACAGAGCCAAGAATCGACCACTGGGAGACTGCATTAGAAACACTGTGGAAGTAAAAAAGGGATAAAGGGAATTTAGATGCAGACATCTTAGTTTTCTTAGGAATAGAGTAAGAGTCAGGCTAACTCTAACTCTAATAATGCAAGACTATAAGGCAGGGCCTGGGAGAGGGGGAAGCGAGTGGGAAAACTGTAAGAGATGCTGTTTTGACCTTGTGTTAGATAAGAATGGAACGCAGACTGTAGCAGGAACTGCTGAGAAAAGTAAGATATCAGGAAGGAATATGTATAAACAAGACGCAGCAGTTGATCTTTACTGTATGCAACAAAAGGTATAAAGGCTTGCCCTAATTGTTTATAGAGTGGAGACCTGCCTAGGAAGGGGGAATCCCTGTCCGTGCGCACTCTCCCCCTTGCAATTGCTTGAGAATAAACTGTCTCTGACTTGTTGTAAACAACCTAAGAGTGAGGACTGCGTTTTTCTTCCACAATTTGGTGCTGTGACTCAGATGGCAATGCCCGGCTGAGACAGTGACAACTACTGCGGACCGTTCCCCTTCAAATCCCATGGCGTCACAATAGAGGTAAGAGGGATAGCTCAGTGGTTTGAGGGTTGGCCTGCTAAACCCAGGGTTGTGAGTTCAACCCTTGAGGGGGCCATTTAGGGATCTGGGGCAAAAATTGGGGATTGGTCCTGCTTTGAGCAGGGGGTTGGACTAGATGACCTCCTGAGGTCCCTTCCAACCCTGATATTCTATGATTCTATGAGACCTTTTGAAATCTCTATTGGGGTATTGGAGGAGGACTGCCCGTGGCGCTGCCTGGGGCTTTGGGGCTTATGCCATGCGAACTTATTGATTAAGCAACAAGATCAGATGCAAAGCAGAACTGAGGAACTGTTGCTACCCTCAGTAAGGTTAGTTATATGCGATACTGAGGAGTAGTCTTGCCACCCTCAATAAGGTTAATGCATCAGTGCTGAGGGGTTTTGGCCACCTCAAATAAGGGAAAGGTTGTATTAAGTCTGGACATAAAGAATTAAGGTTATTTTAAATGAGATGCATCAAGATATGGGGAATGAATGTGTGTGTATGAATGAATGAAGGGGGTTATGAACCGCTGACCAGGTCCAGGACTTAAGCTGACTACAGCTACCCCAGGGCTACCCCATGTGGGAGTTCTGAAAGCAAGGGGGGTCAGCCGAACCTTGTGACCCAGCGGAGAATTTCTCCTTACTTATGAGCCGCTGACCAGGTCCGGACTGAAACTGCTAGTCGGTGGAACCTGTGACCCAGTGGACCCTTTCCTGGGTTGTGAGTGAGTGAAAATCTTTCCTAATTTATGAGCCGCCAAATGGACAGGGGTCCCATATGAGCCACTGAGCGGACAGCATACTCCCCTGTGTGATTGCAAAATGGGTGGGGGACAGTCTAAGAATTCCCCTGCACCACCGAAGGGTACCCCTGTGTACTACATGTATGTGCATTATGATCCTAGGATTTGCAGATATTTAGAAAATTGGAGTTTTTACACGCATTATAATCCATCTAAACGATTCCCACTAGACAGTACCTTCGATCTAGATAAAATCATATACCTCAGAGGAACCCTTAAATCCCCCAAAATCCCTGATATACAGTGGGAACAAGTTGTTTATTGGTGGGAGGAAGCTACAAAGAGACTCCATGAGTCTCGAGTGCGGAGTCTGAAGGACTCCAAGGAAAAATTAAAAACTCAAGTACAGGATTTGAAAACTAAATGTAAAGAATCCGGATGCCTCCCTGCCCGAGCCACTCCCTCAGCTCCTTTATATCCCCAGTTAGTCAAGACTGAGAGCGAGGAGGAAGCCGCTGAGGACATTGTGGATTTTTTCAGCAGTGCCACACGGCAGCAGCCATTGCCTCCTCCCTCCCCTCCGCATGTTGCACCTTCTAATGATCTCCATGCGGCAGCCTCACCGCCTCATGTATCGACTCTCCTGGAGGGGGGCCTTCCTCTTTGCCGCCCTATCAGCAACCGAGGGTTGATTCCGATCCCTCTAGCAGCTCACCCGACCCTGATTTTTCTAGCCCAGTTTCCCACCACACTAGGGTTTCCCACCACCCACACACCAGACATTAGTGTTTCAGGCTCCCTTAAGACAATTACCTGGTGATGGAAATTATTTGGTTACAGGTCATGCCCCTTGGACACCAGGGGACCTTAGAAATTTAGTAAAGGGACTTCCTAATGTTAGAGAGGAGCCAGAAAAGTTTAGAGAGGAGATGATTCAGTGTTACAGTCCATCATGGGCAGATGTTAACCAACTCTTGCGAGTAGTTCTGCCAGCCGAGGTTCAACAACGACTAATTGCTCGGGCCCAGTGCTGACCCTGGAATAGGAGATGCCCTGACTGAGGCTAGGAATCGCCTCTTGAATGCCATTCCGGAGGTCTGCCCTAGGAAAACGGATTGGACAAAGATCAATAACTGTAAACAGAACAAAGGCGAATCCCCCGCCGATTATCTAGATAGACTAACTAAGATATTTGAACAACATTCAAGAATTGCCCAGCCTGCCACCAACGCCAGAGAGGCAATGGGGGCTGCCTTTGTTCAGGGACTCTTACCAAAGGTTCAGCAGCAGTTAAGGGTTATCTGCATCGGCTGGCAAACTAAACCTCTTTCTAAATTGGTGACAGTTGCCAACCATTGTACAGCTTGCATAAAGCAGAAGAAAGAAAGTTGTGAAACAAAACTCTTGGCCTTGCAGTTGCAAACTTATTAATATAGAGGCCGTGGGGTAATGAGGGGCGGACGAGGTCGCGGGAGAGGGAGAGGTCCCTCATATCCTGCCCTGACAGGGAGCACTGCATGCCACTTTTGTGGCCAGGAGGGATGCTGGAGAAATGAATGCCCAAACTGACCGCCTCAAAATCCTCCACCCCCTTTCCCAAACCCTGAAGCGCCTGCTTTTCCCCCACAAAACAACTCGTATTAGGACAGCCTGAGGGAACGTAACTGCATCACGAATCCTTTAGTTCCTATGAATCAAGAAGGCCCATATGTAAACTGTGAAACTGCAGGAGAATCTGTTGCTTGTCTTGTGGACACTGGAGCTAGCAGATCAGCCCCAAGATCTTTAGAGTTTCCCCCTGTTCCCTTGTCATCCTCGTCTATTAATGGCATTGGTATCTCAAACCAACCTGTTCCACATCCTGTCACAAAACCCCTTTCTGTTTTCCTGGGACTCCTTTCTGATCAACAGGCCTTTTTACTCAGCCCATCCTCTCCTGTTAATTTGTTGGGACGGGATCTTTTGTGTAAATTAGGCTGTACTATCTATTGTACACCAGATGGCGTATTCTTACAAGTTCCTGATGAGAATACCAATCTGGTGCTGGCTACACTGCACACAACAGAGCCAGCCAGACCGCCTGCAGCTCTCAGCCCTGATCTTGTTCACTTGTTCTCACAAGTGCCCTCTTATCTTTGGTCTCGGCATGCAAGGGTCGGTCCTCGGGCTGGTTTTGTTCAATATCTTCATAAATGATCTGGAGGACAGTGTGGATTGCACCTTCAGCAAGTTTGCAGATGACACTAAACTGGGAGGAGAGGTAGATACGCTGGAGGGTAGGGATAGGATACAGAGGGCCCTAGACAAATTGGAGGATTGGGCCAAAAGAAATCTGATGAGGTTCAACAAGGACAAGTGCAGAGTCCTGCACTTAGGACGGAAGAATCCCATGCACCGCTACAGACTAGGGACCAAATGGCTCAGCAGCAGTTCTGCAGAAAAGGACCTTGGTGTTACAGTGGATGAGAAGCTGGATATGAGTCAACAGTGTGCCCTTGTTGCCAAGAAGGCCAATGGCATTTTGGGATGTATAAGTAGGGGCATTGCCAGCAGATCGAGGGACGTGATCGTTCCCCTCTATTCGACATTGGTGAGGCCTCATCTGGAGTACTGTGTCCAGTTTTGGGCCCCACACTACAAGAAGAATGTGGAAAAATTGGAAAGAGTCCAGCGGAGGGCAATAAAAATGATTAGGGGATTGGAACACATGACTTATGAGGAGAGGCTGAGGGAACTGGGATTGTTTAGTCTGCGGAAGAGAAGAATGAGGGGGGATTTGATAGCTGCTTTCAACTACCTGAAAGGGGGTTCCAAAGAGGATGGATCTAGACTGTTCTCAGTGGTAGCAGATGACAGAACAAGGAGTAATGGTCTCAATTTGCAGTGGGGGAGGTTTAGGTTGGATATTAGGAAAAACTTTTTCACTAGGAGGGTGGTGAAACACTGGAATGCGTTACCTAGGGAGGTGGTGGAATCTCCTTCCTTAGAAGTTTTTAAGGTCAGGCTTGACAAAGCCCTGGCTGGGATGATTTAGTTGGGGATCGGTCCTGCTTTGAGCAGGGGGTTGGACTAGATGACCTCCTGAGGTCCCTTCCAACCCTGATATTCTATGATTCTATGAAGTGCGGCAGATCCGAACAGCTGAACCAGTTAAGATTTTTGTTGATCCTTCTAAATCACTTCCAAGGGTACCACAATACCCACTGCGCCCTGAAACAGAGGAGGGATTAGCTCCAGTAATTGATTCCTTGTTACAGCAGGGTATTATTGTTTCTACTACTAGTTCTTGTAATACACCTATTTTCCCCGTAAAGAAACCAGGAAAAAACACCTATTGGTTTGTTCAAGATCTACACGCGGCTAATGCTGTTGTCTTGCCATCTTTTCCAGTGGTTCCTAACCCAGCTACTATTCTTTCTTGTATTCCCCCTACAGCCACTCACTTTACTGTTGTGGACCTTTGCTCAGCTTTCTTTTCCATTCCCATTCATCCTGATAGCCAATATTTGTTTGCCTTTACCTATAAAGGGCTCCAGTACAGCTGGACTCGCTTACCCCAAGGGTATACAGAATCTCCATCCCTGTTTTCCCAGATCTTAAAGAAGGATCTGGATGATGTGGTCTTTCCAGGAAAATCTATACTTATACTATATGTGGATGATCTTTTGTTGGCATCCCCTTCCTCTGAATCCTGTAAAACTAATACTTTAGTTCTTCTGACAGCTCTTGCTGCCAAGGGTCACAAGGCATCTCAGGAAAAACTCCAGTTGTGCCAACCCAGAGTTCATTACCTTGGTCATGATAGTTCACCTGGCACTCGCCATTTATCAGATGCTTGTATTACAGCCATTTTAAACATGCCTAGGCCAGTCACTATTTCTCAAATGCGAACCTTCCTTGGTATGCCTGGGTACTGCAGACAGTGGATTTTGGATTATGCAACAGTAATTAAGCCATTGCATGATCTGATTAAGTCAGGCACCTCCGAGCCACTTCCATGGTCCCCAGAGGCTAAACAAGCCTTTGTAGCCATTAAACAAGCCTTTTCCAGTGCCCCAGCCCTGGGGCTTCCTGATTATGCTAAACCATTTATTCTTTTCTGTCACGAGCATAATGGGTTTGCTTTGGCTGTACTAACACAAAAACACGGAGATAAACACCATCCCCTTGCTTATTACAGTACTACCCTAGATGCTGTGCCAGCTGGATTTCCTCCCTGTCTCCGAGCTGTAGCTGCAGCTGTCCTTTCTGCAATTATCTGAATCCACAGTCTTAGGATCGCCCTTAACCGTCGCTGTACCTCACGCTGTGGCAGCTCTTCTGTCGGAATCTAAGACACAACATCTGTCTATTTCTCGCCCTCACTAAATATGAGCTTGTGTTGCTGTCTTTGTCTCATATTACCTTGGCTCGCTGCCCCATTCTAAATCCTGCCTCTCTATTGCCTGGGCCGGAAGACGGGAAGCCACATGACTGTGTATCTGTGACTTCTGTTCTTATCCATCCGAGAGACGACCTTATGGATATGCCTTTGCCGAATCCTGATCTCATTTATTTTGTGGATGGCTCGTGCTTGCAAGATTCTAAGGGTAAATTGGTGGCTGGTTATGCTGTATGTTCCTCATATTCTGTTATTGAAAGCGCTTTACTTCCTTCTGTTTTTTCAGCCCGGGTTGCTGAGCTTATTGCCTTGACTCGAGCCTGTATTTTAGCTCAGGATCAAGCGGTTACTATTTATACAGATTCTCACTATGCCTTTGGAGTGGTACATGATTATGGTTTACTTTGGAAGTACAGGGGTTTCCTTACATCCACTGTTTCTCCTATTAAGAATAGTTTGTATGTATCTGTTCTTTTGGATGCCCTTTTATTGCCCAAAGCTGTTGCTGTTGTTAAATGTACAGCTCACCAGACCCCACGTGGAAATGCTTTGGCTGATTCTACAGCCAAAACTGCAGCCCTTTCTACCACTCAGGCTGCGTACACTTGTGCCTTGATTGAGCAGCCTCTGCTAGCGTCCGTTGAAGATCTTGCCAAGATCCAGGAGGCGGCACCAGAGGCTGAGAAATGTTCTTGGGGTGCTGCTGGGTGCATTTTTCACCCTGATCACCTTTGGCGTTCCCAAGACGGCCGCCTGGTTGCGCCTCAGGTGCTCTTGCCCTATTTTGCTCGTGTGTACCACAGAGCGGCTCCCGTAAGCAAAGGGGGGATGGTTGCTGCAGTTAAACAGGACTGGCATGTACTGGGTTTTTCTTCTATAGCACACCACTACTGTCAACAATGTAGGATTTGCCAGCAGCACAATGTTGGTAAAGCTGTTAAAGTTAGGCAGGCAGCGCATCCCCCTCCATGGGGACCTTTTGTAAATATTCAGATTGATTTTATTCAAATGCCTAAATGTTGTAATTATGAGTATGTGTTAGTTTTAGTTGATGTTTTTTCAAGCTGGGTTGAGGCCTTCCCTTGCAGAAGGGCAGATGCCAAGACTGTTGTGAAACTTTTGCTTAAGGATTTTGTACCACGATTTGGCATACCTGTGAGTATCAACAGTGATCGTGGAACTCATTTTACTGGACAGATTGCAGAAGAGTTATGTGCAGCTTTGCAGGTCCAAGACAACCTCCACTGCCCCACAGTCTGCCGGGACAGTGGAACATCAAAATAGGATTTTGAAAAATAAACTGGCCAAGATCTGTGCTGAGACGAACTTAAAGTGGCCAGATGCCCTCCCACTAGCATTGATGAATATGAGGGCCACTCCCAATCGAAAGACTGGACTCAGCCCTCATAAGATTCTGACAGGACACCCGATGCAGCTTCCAGCGGCACCTCCGCTGACCCTTGCCCAGATGGACATTCATTTAATGGGTGACAATGCTTAATTATTGTCAGGCACTAATGAAATGCATTAGGACTCTTTATACACAGGTGAAAGAAGCACTACCCAAGGATCCTGAGCAACCCTGCCACTCACTGGAACCAGGAGACTGGGTCTACATAAAGGTCCATCAGCGAAAGACCCCCCCTGATCCCGTGCTGGAAAGGCCCTTACCAAGTCCTGTTAACTACCAACACTGCTGTGAAGTGCCAAGGACTGACTGCCTGGACCCATGCTTCTCACTGCAAAAAGGCCTCTCCACCTCGAGATGACTCTCCGACTGATGATCGGTCTCTCTCTCCTTCTGGTGCTGCTGTTCCTTCTGGACAGCAGGAGAAAAGGACACGGTGAAGTGCTAGTAACCTCTCCCTTGTCCACTGACAGAACTACCATGCATTTGGATTTCGCTAGAAGAACCAAATCATTACAGGGTGATATGCTAGTAACCTCTCCCCTGCATAATGCTAAACCACAACTGTTCCAAGAGAGAAGAAGGAACACTCACTCTGCTGAAACCACTGAGGTCCAGGAATTCCTGACAACAAAGTACATTAAAAATTGGCCCTGGTGGAGGAAACGGAGTATTGTATATTGGCAGGGAGGGAACTGCGGGGACCGTTCTCAGGAATGTGGATGGTTTGAGTGGTGGTTTGGATTTTTTCCAGGGTCTGGGCTTTGTGCTTACAGACAAGTACCATTGGAATGTACTGCCCTCCCTAATTGGCTTCCCGATGACGAATACCAAAGACCCCTTGCTGCCACGAACATTACCCCCACCATCCCCTCCACCTTTGCCACCATCCCTGTAATTTACCCAAATACAGACAACACTGTATATTCTAATGAAACCCAATGGCCAAGACCTTCATATCTTAGTGATTTACTGAAATTTTGTTCAGAAAATTTATTTTTTAAAGTTCAGAATATGTCATATGAGCGAACAATTGAGTGGAAAACAAATGGGTCGGTGGAAATAGAAATATATGATATCACTACAAATGAGCCCCAAGAATCAGAAATTGAGATTAATGGGTTCTGTAATGAGGTAGACATGATGGCCGTTCCTGGAGTCTGCAGTATGTTAGATGAAAGAGGCCCTTATTGTTATTTGGTCATCCAATTAGTGAATAATCAAACGTATACCCAAAGAGTCTGTTCTGCCACTGGAAATTTTACCTGCATTGAAATAATCCCAGTAACTAATAATTTAACCTGCACCATATTGCAATATACCCCTTCCTATGCTATTAATGCTAATGCCTCTCGGAAATATATGGAAGTGTTTAGCCAACAGATGTGGTATGGTACTTCACAAAAGAGAGATGAGTTAGGATATCTATGGACTGTGATTAATACTGCACTAGGGACTATAAAATTAATGCTGCCCTTATCCAGTTTTCAGGTCACCTCTACATATCCTAATTGCTCAAAAGAGGCTGCCATTAGGTTAGCACAGCAAAGGGCCTGGGGTTCCTCTAGAAAGAAGAGGGACTTGGCTAGACACCTATGGGATGGTGCCAATAGCACAGCTGCAATTTGGAATATTTACAACAACATGAAGAGAAATTAGGACAGTTGGAAAAAGCCACAGGTCTTATTACCGGAGCACAGTTAACCCAGGTACAGGCTGGAGTTGGTGAATTACGTGTTATCTCCGCCCTTAGTTCAATGACCCAGAAACTTCTGACAATGATAGCATAGGGTGACCAGATCACAACAGTAAAATATCGGGACACATTGGGGTGCCGTCGACCCTGCCCACAGTCCACCCCTGCTCCTTCCAGGCTCTGCCCCCACTCTGCCCCAGGTCCCGCCCCCTCCCCACTCAGCCCCACCACCGAACCCCTCCTCACCCCCTGGCCTGCCGCTGGCTTGCTGCATCCCTCTTCAGTCCCCCACCCACCACTCGCCTCCTCTCACCCCCTTCTACCTGCCACTCACCTCCTCACTTCCCTGCCAGAAACCCCCATGCCTGCCCCGAGAACCCCCGCACACTGCTGGCTCGCCACTCACCTCTTCACCCTCCCCACCCGCCGCTCACCTCCTCATCCCCCCCAACCCACCCGCCACTGCCTCACCATTCGCCTCCTCACCCCGCCCACCCATCGCTGGCTCGCCACTCACCTCCTCACCCCTCCCGCCTGCCCGCTCGCCGCTTGCCTCCTCACCACCCCTGCCTACCACTCGCCTCTTCACCCCACTGCTTGCCTTCTTCCCCCCCCTCCGCTCACCTACTCACCTCTCCTGCTTGCCTCCTTACCTGATTATCGGGACAAATGGCATCCCGATCATACATCAGTTGGGACGTGGGACAAGGAGTTAAATATTGGGACAGTCCTGATTTTATCGGGACATCTGGTCACCCTATGGTGGTACTAAATATCACTGAGGCTGGAAAGGCGTTGCAGTGGGATCTGGATTGTTCAGAAATTCAGGATTTCCTGAATGACCAGCTCATGGCCATTCGGAGTGATCTGGAGCATCAGGCTTGGCCCACTGCCCCTACAGGTACTTCAGGAGTATCATCTGATCTGTGGCCATGGAGACGTACTTGGAGATTTTTTGGGTGGAAGTGCAGACGTTCGCAGTGCTCCTTCCAAGCATACGGACCAATTGGAGGGATGTGGGCCCCCACATACTGAATCCTGCCGGGTATGTGGGGAGGATTCATGTGGGATTGGATAATTCACCGAGACATTTGGGAAATTAAACTACCTGGTATGCCTAACCAATTTATAGTCAGTGCTCCTGGAATAACACCCAACATTTAGATAGGGATAGGGAGTCAATGGACACTCTGGCCTTTAGAACCCCCAAAGCTTCACTGTGTACGAACATTGAAGCCAGGGGAAGTTGTCACTGTTCATGACAATGTTTGTTGGGAGGGTATGGGACAAGGAACTACCCTGACAGGACACCTGCTCTTCCAAGCTAATGACAGTTTTGTGTATGTTAAGGCCACCACTTTGCAAGACATACATTTTAATCTCACCACTGCTGCAGGCAATCATATTATTTATTGGCCTGCAGACAGAATCCTACAATCAGCCCTTAGGTTTCAGATACCCTTTAATTGGACTGCCTTAGTACCTGACCGGTTCCAAAATTTGCTTTCACTCCTACCAGAGGTCCAGGAAATCTCTGAATTACAAGGTCAATTCATATGCTTCAAAATATATATCAAATTGAAAAATATGCTTTTCATACAGCCTATAGAGTGTCTACGTTATGTACTAATTATGATGCATTGTGCTATGTAACTAAGGCTATAAAACAACCCCGTCATATTATTACAACGCGAATGTTAATGCTTTTATTGCTGTTGTTCAGTTTAGGATTATATTATTGTTGTTGTAAAGGATGTAATAATAATAACACCTTCCATTTTCATACTAACCACGCAGTGTCGTTGCATCCAACCAAAGCCCATGAGGCTGAACCATTTGATCTAGAATCAGAAATACAAGGTTTGATGAAAATGGAGGTTTAAGACTGATAGTCGTGCTAAAAGCACAAAAAGGGGGAGTGTGGAAGTAAGAAAGGGATAAAGGGGATTTGGACGCAGACGTCTTAGTTTTCTTAGGAAAAGAGTAAGAGTCAGGCTAACTCTAACAACACAAGACTGTAAGGCAGGGCCTGGGAGAGGGGGAAGCGAGTGGGAAAACTGTAAGAGATGCTGTTTTGACCTTGTGTTCGATAAGAATGGAACGCAGACTGTAGCAGGAACTGCTGAGAAAAGTAAGATAACAGGAAGGAATATGTATAAACAAGACACAGCAGTTGATCATTATTGTGTGCAGCAAAAGGTATAAATTCTTTCCCTAATTGTTTATTGGGCAGAGACCTGCCTAGGAAGGGGGAATCCCTATCCATGCGCACTCTCACCCTTGCAATTGCTTGAAAATAAACTGTCTCTGACTTGTTGCAAACAACCTAAGAGTGAGGACTGCGTTTTTCTTTCACAACACCCACTCAGTGATGATTCCCCATTTACAATTACATTTGGAGAATTCAGACAGTTTTTCATCCATTTAATGTGCACCATGTTGATTTTGTCTCATTCTAGTTTCTTAATCCAAATGTCATGCCTTGCCAAGTCAAATGCCTTACAGAAGTCTAAGTAACTGTATTATTACCTTTATCAACCAAACTAGTAATCTCATAAAAAAGATATTAGTTTGACAAGATCTATTTTCCATAAACCCTTCTTGATTGACATTTATATTGCCCTCCTTTAGTTCTCTATTAAGATATTCCATTCTTTTGTTCAGGATCAATGTCAGACTGACAGGCTTATAATTATCTGGGTCATCCAGTTTACCCTTTTAAAATATTGGCATAACATTCGCTTTCTTCCAATCCACCGGCATTACAAGACTTGTTGAAAAATCAGCATTAACATCCACAGAGCTCCTCAGCCAGCTCTTTTCAAACTCTTGGATGCAAGATCTCTATACCTGCTGATTTTAAAAAGTCTAGCTTTAGTAGCTTCTTTTTACATCTTCCCTAGTCACTGTTGAAATAGAAAGTATTTAATCATTACCATCATCAACATCAGATATGACTATATCTGGCTTTTTCCCAAATGCAGAACAGAAATGTTTATTTAACATGTGTGACTTTCTGCATTATTATTGACAATTCTACCATTTCCATCTAATAATGTACCAATACCACAGTTAGGATTCCTTTTGTTCGTAATATATTTTTTAAAGCCCTCCATCTTATTGTCTTTTACTCTGCTGCCATGGATTTCTCTTTGTATCATTTTGCCTCCCTAATCAATTTTCTACAATTCCTAGTGTCTGATTTTTATTCAGTACCACCAAATTTCCCTTTCTTACATTTATTACATCTATTTGGGGGTTTTTTTAATTTTTATTTTTTATATCTGCTTTTATTTGCCCTCTAAAGCAATGTGGTTGTTTTTTTTTTTTAAACAGTGTGGCCTCGTTGTATTACATACTGCTATAGTAAATGGAGGGGTTCTTTTTATAATGTTAAACCTTTAACAGAACTTTAGGTATCATGGGTTATGTATAATGCATATTTTATTATGCTATTAAGCAGCAGAAGGCAATTTTACAAAAACGATTAAACTCAGATATAATCAATAAAATAAAACTTGGACTTTTGGGAAAAGCTATTTTTAAGTATTTGTGGGGAAGTAAATACAAACAAATGCCCTCCTTAAGATCTAACAAAAAGTGGTTTACAAATAAATATTTTGCACTATTAACTTATATATATATATCTCACTGAAGCATTTTCAAACTACGAACCAATAATAAAAATAAGCTCCTTTTTACAGACCCATAGACACACTAATAATGGATAAAACTTTCTCAATTGTGGCTGATATCTAGCAAATTACACTATGAAACCTGCAGCTGTCACTAAGTCAAACTGCTCACAAACTGCCCCTTCAGGAAAAGCTGGTTTTCCTTCTGACTTCTGGGGTGCCATTTCACATTTTGGTGGTGGGGCGGGGGGGCAGGGGGGTAACTTTAACTGTGATTCCACTGGCTACTTAGGCACATGAAAACTCTAGGTTTTTTGCAGACAATAACTTAGAAATTAGCTGACAGGAGCACTGTATCTAATTCCTATATAAAGAAAGAAAATTAAATAAATAGTAGACCCATTCAGCTCTAATGCTAACATCTTCAGACACTGGTTAAGTTTAAAATTTTAAAGTATATTCTTACTCTTGAATGCAACAATTGAAACAACTGTAGAAAAATCTAGATTACTTTCTATCATTTAGGCTACTTACTTTTTGCAGTTCACCAAGCTTGGAATAGATCATTTAACTTCTGGAAACATCCTATAAAGGCAAGGCCCTGTGAGTTTATCCTGCACCTGCCTTGGGCTCTAGGGGTTTTACCATACTACAAATAATAGATTAGAAACTGATTTTAAACAGGAGTAAAACTGGCATTTCAAGTTATTTTCTCAGTATTGCCAACCCCAATGTTCAAAAATCATGAGCCAGGTTCACCAGAAATCATGAAATTATGTAAAAATAATAGATATTGTGTTCTTTTTATTTGTCTTCTGCTTTTTGAGCTTTTAGGCTGCATTGGGGGGCACATTTTGAAGCTTTCTCCAAAGCCATGAGGGCTAGAAACTTACTTTATCTTTAAGAATGAAGACTGAAATAATCACATATCCACTTGACTCCAGGAGCTGGGGCTTTAAGGAAAACAATAATTATCATGAGACTCATGACAAAATCATGAGAGTTGGCAACACAGTTTCACTTCTGTTTAAAAGCTAGTTACTTTCTGGAAGGCTCTTAAGAATAACATTACAGTAATTAAGTTACAGTTCTCACAGGAGAATATTTAAAACCAAACACTAAGAAAATTCCACATTTTAAAGTTGAGTCTTCTGAGGTATATCATGGCACTGCAGGGAGGAGAGAAAAATAAACAGATAATAGAATCATAGAATCTCAGGGTTGGAAGGTACCTCAGGAGGTCATCTAGTCCAACCCCCTGCTCAAATCAGGACCAATCCCCAACTAAATCATCCCAGCCAGGGCTTTGTCAAGCCTGACCTTCAAAACCTCTAAGGAAGGAGATTCACCACCTCCCTAGGTAACACATTCCAGTGTTTCACCACCCTTCTAGTGAAAAAGTTTTTCCTAATGTAACCCTTCTGCCCGTCAGAGTTGGCAGCAACAAGGGCCGGGTTCAATATCTAGGGGATCCATTCCAATAACACAATGCAAACCGGCTCGAGCCCCCACCCAGTGACCTGGGACAAATATATACCACCCCCGCTGGGTGCCTCCAAGAGGCAATACTTCCCCTCTCACAAGCACATAGTCTGAGTGTAGCAAAAAGTCTTTTAATAACAGAGAGAAACAATGTGGCATTATGTTGGGGAAACACCACCAACAGGATTCATAACACAACCCATGAGCAAAAACCCACCCCAAGCAAATTTGGGGCATGCCCTTTTCCTTTCGTTCTTGAGTCCAGCAACCCCAAATCACCCAAAGTCCCAAAAGTCCAATGACGCAAAAGTCTCTGTCCCTGGTCAGGGCAGCCCCAGAGTTCAAAAGTTTATCTGCAGAGCTTTACCTCCCAACCTGAAGAATCTGAAGCTGACCGCCCCACAGCTCCATAGGGCTTGGCTCCGCTCCACCAGCCACCCCACAAACTGCTTTGCTCAGCTCCACTCTGCAGCCCACAAGCAGCTCCCGTGACCCTTGCCTAGCGAGTGCTACTTAGTTGATGGTGAGTCCCTCCATCATAACAAAAGGCCAAGTACAGTTCCAAGCACAGTTCCCATAATCAGGGTAATAACAATTTGTTCTTCCTGCCCCAATAACAGAGACACTGGGAATCCCACAGCAGCCAAAGTGACCATTTGGACAGCTATGGCCTCATTCTAGGCAGGGTGGGTGTGCCTATGTAAATGAGATCGACCCCTGAAGTTCTTTTCCACAACTTGCCACACCTCACCACCAGATGTCAGGGTGGAGCTCATCCTGACACTGCTTACACTAATATCCAACCTAAACCTCCCCCACTGCAACTTGAGACCATTACTCCTTGTTCTGTCATCTGCTACCACTGAGAACAGCCTAGATCCATCCTCTTTGGAACCCCCTTTCAGGTAGTTGAAAGCAGCTATCAAATCCCCCCTCATTCTTCTCTTCCACAGACTAAACAATCCCAGTTCCCTCAGCCTCTCCTCATAAGTCATGTGCTCCAGCCCCCTAATCATTTTAGTTGCCCTCCGCTGGACTCTTTCCAATTTTTCCACATCCTTCTTGTAGTGTGGGGCCCAAAACTGGACGCAGTACTCCAGATGAGGCCTCACCAATGCCGAATAGAGGGGAATGATCACGTCCCTTGATCTGCTGGCAATGCTCCTACTTATACAGCCCAAAATGCCGTTAGCCTTCTTGGCAACAAGGGCACACTGTTGACTCATATCCAGCTTCTCATCCACTGTAACCCCTAGGTCCTTTTCTGCAGAACTGCTGCCTAGCCACTCAGTCCCTAGTCTGTAGCCGTGCATGGGATTCTTCCATCTTAACAAGGACAAGTGCAGAGTCTTACACTTGTCTTTGTTGAACCTCATCAGATTTCTTTTGGCCCAATCCTCTAATTTGTCTAGGTCCCTCTGTATCCTATCCTTACCTCCAGCATATCTACCACTCCTCCCAGTTTAGTGTCATCTGCAAACTCGTTCAGGGTGCAATCCATGCCATCCTCCAGATTATTAATGAAGATATTGAACAAAACCAGCCCCAGGACCGACCCTTGGGGCACTCCACTTGATACCAGCTGCCAACTAGACATGGAGCCATTGATCACCACCCATTGAACCCGAAGATCTAGCCAGCTTTCTATCCACCTTATCGTCCATTCATCAAGCCCATACCTCTTTAACTTGCTGGCAAGAATACTGTGGGAGACTGTATCAAAAGCTTTGCTAAAGTCAAGGAATAACATGTCCACTGCTTTTCCCTCATCCACAGAGCCAGTTATCTCGTCATAGAAGGCAATTAGGTTAGTCAGGCATGACTTGCCCTTGGTGAATCCATGCTGACTGTTCCTGATCACTTTCCTCTCCTCTAAGTGCTTCAGAATTGATTCCTTGAGGACCTGCTCCATGATTTTTCCAGGGACTGAGGTGAGGCTGACTGGCCTGTAGTTTCCCAGATCCTCCTTCTTCCCTTTTTTAAAAGATGGGCACTACATTAGCCTTTTTCCAGTCATCCGGGACCTCCCCCGATCACCTTGAGTTTTCACCTCCTCCCCATACTGTGCTACCCAGTACAGTAGTCTGGGAGCTGACCTTGTTCTTGGAGACAGAGGCAAAAAAAGCATTGAGTACATTAGCTTTTTCCACATCCTCTGTCACTAGGTTGCCTCCCTCATTCAGCAAGGGGCCCACACTTTCCTTGACCTTCTTCTTGTTGCTAACATTTGAAGAAACCCTTCTTGTTACTCATAACATCTCTTGCTAGCTGCAACTCCAAGTGTGATCTGGCCTTCCTGATTTCACTCCTGCATGCCTGAGCAATATTTTTATACTTCTCCCTGGTCATTTGTTCAATCTTCTACTTCTTGTAAGCTTCTTTTTTGTGTTTAAGATCAGCAAGGATTTCACTGTTAAACCAAGCTGGTTGCCTCCCATATTTTCTATTCTTTCTACACGTCGGGATGGTTTGTTCCTGAAACCTCAATAAGAATTCTTTAAAATACAGCCAGTTCTCCTGGACTCCTTTCCCCTTCATTTTATTCTCCCAGGGGATCCTGCCCATTAGTTCCCTGAGGGAGTCAAAGTCTGCTTTTCTGAAGTCCAGGGTCCATATTCTGCTGCTCTCCTTTCTTCCTTGTGTCAGGATCCTGAACTCCACCATCTCATGGTCACTTCCTCCCATCCACTTGTGCTTCCCCTACTTATTCTTCCCCGTTTGTGAGCAGCAGGTCAAGAAGAGCTCTGCCCCTAGTTGGTTCCTCCAGCACTTGCACCAGGAAATTGTCCTGTGCACTGCTGTATTGCTCTCCCAGTAGATATCGGGGTGATTGAAGTCCCCCATGAGAACCAGGGCCTGTGATGTAGTAACTTCTGTTAGTTGCTGGAAGAAAGCCTTGTCCATCTCATCCCCCTGGTCCGGTGGTCTATAGCAGACTCCCACCATGACATCACCCTTGTTGCTCACACTTCTAAACTTAATCCAGAGACTCTCAGGTTTTTCTGCAGTTTTATACTGGAGCTCTGAGCCGTCATACTGCTCCCTTACATACAGTGCAACTCCCTGACCTTTTCTGCCCTGCCTGTCCTTCCTGAACAGTTTATATCCATCCGTGACAGTACTCCAGTCATGTGAGTTATCCCAACAAGTCTCTGTTATTCCAGTCACATCATAATTCCTTGACTGTGCCAGGACTTCCAGTTCTTCCTGCTTATTTCCCAGGCTTCTTGCATTTGTGTATAGGCACTTAAGATAACTCACTGATCATCCCACTTTCTCAGTACGAGGCAGGAGTCCTCCCCTCTTGTGCTCTCCTGCTCGTGCTTCCTCCTGGTATCCCACTTCCCCACTTACCTCAGGGCTTTGGTCTCCTTCCCCCGGTGAACCTAGTTTAAAACCCTCCTCACTAGGTTAGCCAGCCTGCTTGCGAAGATGCTCTTCCCTCTCTTCATTAGGTGGAGCCCGTCTCTGCCTAGCACTCCTCCTTCTTGGAACACCATCCCATGGTCAAAAGAATCCAAGATACAGGATACTCTGGCAGACACAGGAGCTCTGGCCAGCTCTTCCTCTTGAAAAGAAGTTGGAGGGTCAAATCTTCTAGTCCTTAATCAGGTAAAACTTCTATTGCTGTCAACACCTCCACTTGTAGAAATTGTGCTCAGTAATTATACACTTCATATTTAAATATCTGAGCCAGCTTATCCAGGGTGACACATTTCATATGCATTGGCTCAGGGACTATATTTTCTGGTATATGCTGAACAGCGCCGAGCACACAGATAGTGCCGGTGAATAAAACCATCAGAATGGCCATACTGAGTCAGACTAATGCTCCATCTAGCCCAGTATCCTGTCTTCCGATAGTGGCAAAATGCCAAGTGCTTCAGAGGGAATGAACAGAACAAGTAATCATCAAGTGATCCACCCCTGTCGCCCATTCCCAGCTTCTGGCAAACAGAGGCTAGGGACACAATAATACAATATCATGAATAATACAAATCATAACAATTGTTGACTTCATGGACTCTATGGATGCAGTTGTTGTTCTGGAATTGGCCTGAATACAGCTGAAACCCTAAGAATTTGAGGCATAAACACATCTGATATTCATAGGACACTTTCTCATTCCTTCTTTTTTGCAAACTCAGAACAGAAAATGACAGAACAAAATTCAGTTAAAATATAAAATTTCACAGCAGCCATTGCTCTACAGCCCAGCATGGGGCAGAACCTGCCACCCCTTGGGGATTAAGTGATCTCCTCTCATCTGACTCTCATTCTCTCTTCATCCTTCCTGACCTCTGTGCTGCTTTTCATGCTGTCAAACATGACATCCTTCCCAATCACCTGGGACTGTTTGCTGGAGTCTCAGAGAACTGGCCTTCTTGGCTTTGCTTCCATCTATCAGAGTCCTCTTTTTTTGCAGCATGAAACAGAGAGAGAGTCTGGTCCAGTGGATAGGGAGCTAGCCCTCAGAGACCTGGTTTCTAATTCCCCCATGGACTTCCTGTATGACCTCATGCCAGTGCCTTAGGCAGCGAGAGAGTTTCAAAGTTTTTAGGGACCCAAAGATGCAGCTAAGCATCTAGTGGGGTTTACAAAGCACCTAACCTTCTAGGCACTTTTGAAAATTCCACTAGGTGTCTAAATACCTTTGCAAATCTGGCCTTTAGTCTGTGTGTCCCTCAGTGCCCCAACTGTACAATGGGTATAACAGCACTGCTCTACCTCACAGAGGGGCTGTGAGGAGAAATAGGTTAGACATTGTGAGGCACTCAGATACTACAGCGATGGGGCCACATAAGTACAACAGGAAGAGTGGGAACTTCTCTATACCACTGCTATCCCTTCCCCTGGTTTTGGCCTCTTCTTTTCATCTACGCCCCTCCCATTTAGTCTCTAAGGTGCCACAAGTACTCCTTTTCTTTTTGTGAATACAGACTAACACGGCTGCTACTCTGAAATCTTTTCTGAATGTAACCTTGGCTCAGAGGGCTTGGATATATTTCTTCTGAGTTCCCTGTGTTCTCTCTTCAAGATTCCTCCCACCCCCACCCCCATAGAGGGAATCTTGTTTCACAAGCTCATCTAAAGACTTCCAGATCTTTAATTTAATTACCAGCCCTTTCTTATCTTAATCACCCTGCCACTGTTTGTACAGAAAATACTGACTCCCTGCTCCAGGGGCATAAGGGAGGACCAGCACCTCTCCTCTGATGAGCTCACAGCCACGCTCTGGCTGGGGCTAGGACATGCAGCGTGAGCAGCCCCTTTCCCACATCCCAATAAATGGTGCCCCTGTAACAATTTTATCTTTAGACAATGAATTAGGCATAAGCTTCTGGACTCACACCCTGTGCACAAAGTCTTACGGGATTGTCAAGTTTTGACAGGATTCATGAGGGTCCCACACAGACATGAAGAAACTGCAGTGTAGTTTTTGTGGAATGTTCATACATATACATGTTTCATCTAACAGGCCAAAAGTCCTATATGTTTTACCAGTTTTGCAGTCCCCGACCTAATATTTCAGTATTTTAGGAAACTTCACACACACAATGCATATAAGTGCTACAACTGACCAGTACAGATACACACACCCACAAACTCAGAAAGTTAATCACATGCACAAAGGAAAAGAAAAAAGCGACTTGCAGACAGTCATACACATGATGTACATACATTCATACAGCCTTTTATAACAAGTTATATCAGAAAACATGAAAAGAACAATGCAGACAAGCCTTATAATGTCTTATATACACGTCTCTGTAACCAAGCATAGTCTTCCCTAGGAAAACAAACATCAGACCTTCTGGTCACTAGAAGACTTCTGCCCTTCCTAGGATGCTGTGTTTATTTCAGATTGTTAGCAAAGCAAAGCAAAGCAAAACAGACTTACTACAGGCCTCTGTATTTTAGGTCCAAGATCCACCGTTTCTTTATAGTCCTTAACAGCACCAATTATAACAAAAGAAACAAACAGTCCAAAAATAGCAGAGCTGTAAATAGTGATTTTCCTATATGGGCTAGTTTCCTTTCCTGTGGACTATCTCTCTGGTCTCTGCACTCCCCAGACATACCCAGAAAGGTCAGCTGTTTCCTAACTAACATGTTAATGACGCTCAATAACTAAAGATCTAGGTAGGACAGGTCTAGCTGGGAGTATCAGCCTTTCCAAATTGGGACCAAATGGTGACCCTGAGGCATACAAGTTAATTTTTGGGAGGGTAGCAAACACAGCCAGGTAGGATAGGGATTCATGGGCCAACCAAGTGGCTGCTTTTTCAACAAGAGAAATGCAAGAAGTTCACTAGGTTCCATGTCAGGACCTGGCAAAATACCAACTCCCCTTTGCGCTGCTCCAGTGACACAAAGGAAGTTAAAGCAGCCTTGAAGCATACAGCATGTGTGGGGTGTGCAAGGGTGTGACCTTTGTTGCCTGGGGGGACCACACTGAGAATGTTTAATCTGGCCAAACTGCAGAGAATGGGGCAGACAATCCCCAAAACTGGTGGTTACTCTAATAATCAGATTCACCAAGCCAGCAACAAAACAGCTTCTACAATACCTTAGCCACAGCCAAGTGGCTTCTCTCCTCCTTGATTAGCTCCTTCTGTCTGTCCTTTAAACGCTGGATTTGTTTCTGTTGCTCACCCAGACTCAATAGGAAAATCTGCATCTAGGACTGCAAATTACTTAACTGTTCAAGATTGTCAGAGTCCTTCTCACACTCGCACCCTGGTGCCTATCAACTCTTTTCAGCCTTTGCTGCAATTCTTTCAGCTGGGTACCCTGCTGCCCTTTGGAGCAGTTGACTGAGTCTTCATCTGACTTCTGTATCAGATTACTTAAGCTTCCCACACTCTCGTGTCCTGAGGCTGAGGACTGACTCAAGGCATCCCCAGGGGAGAAGTTTGTTGGATACTCTGGCCCGGAGGATTATTTATTCACAGAATTAGAGGGTGCTCTCCTTTTTCCCTAAGTCATGGATACCTAGAATGTCTTTTTGCTCCCCTTATATTTTCCAAAGTCCGTGGTCTTTGTCTCAAAAGCCAGGAAGACTTCCTCAGAGTGCAGACTCTTTCCCCCCACTGTGGTCACTGTAATGTTTCCTCCACCACTTTTTTCAGCATACACACTATTGAGCACATATACAACTTCAAAGAAGAAAGAAAAGAAAACCAACAATTACTGTAGCTGTTAGGCTCACACACTGTCTTTGATTCCACGTGTAGTACACCTGAAGACATTTGGCCTGCAGTCTGCAATTTCACTCTTTGTAGTGTTTTCCCAGTCTTCCTACTGACTTCCTTAAAATTACAGATAACTGTATAGAGATCCAATCCACAGATTCAGCTTTGGTTATCCCTGACTGCTCTATCTTCTCCCTGCAGGGCTGGGCTAGATCTGACTGGTGCTCTACCAGTCAGGACATAGGGCCATGCCTTGTGTCTCAATAATATATATTAATTCTAAGCTTGTGTTTTAGAATAGCAAGAGGAATGCAGAAGACTTTTAGGCAAGTAGCAAACTTACCCATCTCCTTAATTATAACCCATTGCTATTATAATAAATACTTACTTTCCTTCTTGGGACTAAGAACTTTACAGCTACCTTAACAAATAATATCCAATAATGCATACCAATAATATCCAACTAATCTGTAAAATTACAGGAAACTGTATTGAGATCCAACCCACAGATTCAATCTGGGTTACCCCTGTTAGCTGTATCATCCCTGCACAGCTGGGATGATACCCCCACCCTGGTGGCTGTTACCAGCTATGAGATGTCGAATGGTGGTAGAGAGCTGAGGAGCAGCCACAGCCCTGGACCAGAGGGCAGGGCCTCGGGGGGAGAGAAGAAGGAGGAACAGGGGGCGGGGCCACATAGAGGAGTGGGGCTTCATTGCAAAGGGGTTACAGCCACCCCAATTTTCCGTCTAGCCCACCTCAGCCCTCTCTCCTCACTGTGACAAGGCTGGCACTGCCCATGGAGAGAGAGAGGGTTCACTGGTGCTGAAGACCCAGTTTTAGAGTCTTGGGGAGGCCACAGACCTGCCCCTGCAGAACTGTCTGAATCCTTAGGGCCCGGCCCACTGCAGGACTCCCAAGAGACTGGTGACAGGCTGAAGCATAGACCAGATCCTCTGACTCCATGACATTCCTAACATATGTATGTTAAGATTCAGAAACCTCAAAAAGGGTTATAAAATGTCACGGAGCATATATATATGTATGTATATATATATATATAAAAGATGTGTCATTTGATGAAAAAATGTACAAAGGAGAAAGGGGCTGAAAATTATGATCAGTTATTTGACCTCTTTCCACAAGAAAGTTTCCTCACATATGCTCTGAGAAAATTAGAGAAGCCATTTGGGATAAATCCCTGGGTTCTGTACAGGAAACAGCAGTTCTGGCTGATTCCTATATACAAGCCAGAGCATCCAGTGAGTACAAGCCACAAAGAGAAGGGCAGAAGCCAGGTATAAAAAAGGATGTGGTAATCTCTACCTCAAAGCAGCACCCTGGAACCCCCTTATTCACCACTGTCATATAATTATGGTATGTTTTGTACAAAGTATGCCTTGCGATGTATCATTTTGAAAGTCTTGATCTATCGAACACTAATATCCTTTTGGAGAGTATGTGCTATCATCGTATGAGATTTTCCTGCATGATTGGTACTGAAATATGTCATAAATTTGAGAATCTCTACACCAGGTGGGTGTTAACCAACCATTAATCAACTCAATAGCTCAGTTGTACAAGTCCACACAATGGTGGTTTACTCAGTCACTGTGACTCAACAAACCCCACCAGGAGATGTCTGGGCAAGTGTCTTCCCAAGCACATGGACTGAGGGTATAAAATAAGGAACAGCAGCATCTTGCCTTTGCCTTTCTCCTCTTTCACCCCCCCCCCACCCGCCCCCAACCACTGAGAAGATGACAATTCTACCTGAGGAGACTGGTCCAGGTTTAAAAGGGAAATTGGTGTATTATGAACTGTAACATCCAGTGGGGTGAGAAAATTGCTGATCTAAACACTTTCACTCTCTGCCCATTGATTCACTGCACCTCAAGGGAAAAAGTAAGCACCTGTTGGACTGAAGAAGGGGTACTAACCTAAGAAGTTTGGTCGGTAAGACTGCTGAAAGCATGTGGTGAGAAAACTTGGCTTTGAATTTAACATAGTTTGTTAAGTTAGGCATCAGTTGCATTTTATCTGTATTTTTCTTATTACCATTTATGACTTTTATGCCTCATTACCTGTATTCACTTAAAGTCTATCTTGTCACACTGTCTGGAATGGCTCACAACTGTGAGTGCTACCTCAGAGCCGACTGTCAGAAAACAGGGCAGACACTCCAGACTGGTGGTATGTTCTATAATTAGATTTCACAAAGCCAGTAACAAATGTGAACTCATGGATCTCTATATCAGTCTTACCATGGAGTCACAGACAGTCCCCTTAAACTCTCCAGTCTATCTTGCCACCCAGATAAACTAGACTTTGTGATAATAGGTCACAAAGCAAAAATCACACTATATCAGGTTGCTCCCAGCCCCAAGAGACCAGTCACTTACCCCAGATTAATTGGTCCTCCAGATCTTACACCAAAGATCCAGATCTTACACCAATGTTAGCAGCCAATTCTATAGTAAACTATCTAAAGATTTATTAGCTGAGAAAAGGGCATGAGAGTGATTGAGAGGTTAAAGCAGGTAAAACATATGTACAGGTGAATGACAGTTTGTAATTCCAAATGGTGGCAGTGAGATAATAAACTGCCAGTTTCCCAGAAAAGTCTTTTCAGGGCACCCAGATTGTCTCTAGGGATATCCACTTTGCATCTAGTACATCTTCCCTGTAAGAGTCCAAACAGACCAGAGACGAAGGCTCTTTCCTTGAATCCTTCTTCTGACAGAAGACACACTGACAGTGTCTCGACCCACGTGGGCTTTTCCTTTGATGACAGTGAGTGAGGAATGCACTTTGAGTCTCTGAACTCCGGTCATCACACACACTTGCCATTTGCTTTTGAATTAGCACTTTTTCTGATAAAGTCCTTGTGACGAGGTCCCAGGGGAGCCACACTGAGATTGCTCAATTGGGGCAAACGGCAAAGAATAGGGCAGACAATTCCCCAAACTGGTGGTTATTCTAATACTTAGATTCACCAAGCCAGCAACAAAACAGCTTCTACAATACCTCACTGGTTACCCAGATCCAAAACTCAGTTTCCTTAAAGCAACCCAGCCTTGTGCTCCCACCCAGACAGCCAAGTCAAATATGATGAGGATTACTGAAAATATAAAAAGTTTTACCAATCCCAAAGGATTGGACACATTACCAACTAGGTCAATGAATATTTCAGATCTGACCCAAATACATACTTACTGCCATTTCTTATTAACTAAACTAAAATGTATTTAAAAAGAAAAGAGAGTGTATAAGTTAAAAGATCATCATACATACAGATATGAATAAAGTTCTTAAGTCAGTTTCATAATAGAAATGCTGAGCTTCAGAGTTGCAAAAAGCTCGTTCAGAATTAGTTCCATAGGTTATAGTCCAATGTCCAATATCAGGGTGATCCAGACTGGAGCTGGAGACCTCAATCTTTCGTCTCAAACTTCCCCTGAGGCAGCTTAAGCAGATCTGAGATATAGGTCAAGGTCCTAGAGTTCTTTTTATAGCTCTCTGGCAGCCTCTTGGCAGCCTCTTTGGTAATCCTTTGGTAGAGCTTTGTGGCTTTGAAGAAAAACCTCCTATTTCCTAGGCACTACCGGTGATTAGCTGCATTGATTAGCATAAGGCAGCTACCCATCTCCTGCCATTTACAGTTTACTACAAACTTCAGAGAGAAATAAAGACAATGATATTACTACATTTACAATTCATCAAAATGTTAACATCTCCTTTTGATCTCTGAATTAACAGAATACAGTGACAGACAGGAACCATTTGGCGGCATTATCAACTTCTAACAATAGATATGTAAACACACACAAAACACAATCATTATCTACTAATATGTCTGTAAAGGTTGAATCTGGGTCCATTAGCCTGCTAGTCCTGTAACCCTTTCTGGCCCTGTGTCACAGTCCTTCATTAGCATTCCACAAGCCTTCTTGATGCCTGATGAGCTATTTAGTTAAAGGGGTATTTACAATGTAAATGTTTGCTGTTGCATCATAACAGGATACAGATAAGAGGAAACAATGCACATAACGACCCATTAGTTGTCTGAAGTTTAAACACCCAATACACTTACACATTTAACAATCGCTTTGATCTGTACTAATACAAGTGAATTGACCTGAATACATAGCCTGGTCTGCCAGCATCACTTCCCCAATACAAAACTGATGTATGAAGGGCTGTCACTGACGTTCCTAAATACACCTCAGGGTTCCCCCATTCTTGATAAGGCATCAGCCACTACATTCTCCATTCCTGTAATATGAATTATTTCCATGTCAAATTCCTGTAAGACTAGACTCCAACAACGTAATCTAGAATTGGTTCCCTTGGCTCTGTGCAGCCATGTCAAAGGCGCATGATCTCTTAAAACAGGACATTTTTTATTAAATAAATAAGGTTTAAGTTCCTTAACAGCCCAGACAATGGCAGGGCATTCTTTCTTGATTACAGCATATTTTTGTTCAATGCGGGGGTGTGCGTTTTTTGCTTAGGTAGGCAATAGGATGCCATCTTGCATGAGTACCGCACCCAACCCAATGTTAGAAGCATCAGTACACAGCACAAATGTTTTGCTGAAATCAAGGCTGACCAAAACTGGCTCTTTAGACACAGCTTCTGTTACGTTCTGGAAGCCTTGTTCACACTCCTCTGTCCATACCACCTGGTCTGGTTTCCCCGTTTTTGTAAGGTCTGTTATGGGGGCCACAATGCCACTAGACCTTTTTACAAACCTTCAGTAATAGTTGGCCAGGCCAATAAAGGATTGGATCTCCTTCTTGGTTTGAGGGGCAGGCCAGCTCCAAATGGGTTCTACCTTCAAAAGGTCGGAGCGAATCAACCCACTGCCCACCCTGTGTCCTAGGTAGGATATCTCTGCTGCCCTCATTTTGCATTTGGAGACCTTGACAGTGAGGTTGGCTTCTCTCAGCCTTTGTAACACAATTCCCATATAATGTAAGTGGTCTTGCCAGGATCTACTGAAAATAGCCAAGTCAGCTATTTCGGCTCTGGCAAATGTTTGTAATGCCTGCAGCACCTCATTGATAAGCTGCTGAAAAGTAGCCCCAGAATTTACTAATCCAAAAGTCATAACTTTAAATTCATATAGTCCAAATTCCACTACAAAAGCAGATTTTTTTCCTGGGCATCAGTATCTAGGGGAATTTGCCAGTACCACCCACTCAAATCCAGCATGCCTATCAGGCTGGGTGATGGCATTTAGTTTTCAGTAGTCCACACAAAATCTCATCGTTTTGTCGTTTTTAGGTACCATTACAATAGGAGAGACCCAGGGTCTTTGTGACTTAGTGATTATCCCCATTTCCATCATGCTTTCTACCTCCTCCTGGATTTGCTGGATGTATTATCTTTTTTACCTGAGTGAAATAAGGTTGTGGTTTTTTTAAAGGTTGAAGGAGAAAAAATGGGGAAAGAGAAGAAAAGAATTAAAATAAGGTAAAGAAATAAGGAAACATTTACTAGATTTTTCTTTTCTACTGTTCTTATTTGTTTGCTCTTTAGTAGAACGGATAATATTTGGATATAGAGAAGTGAGATCAACTTGTTATATTGCCTGCTTTTATGCTGATTCATTTAGACATTCTTCGTGGACATGTGAAAACTATAAATAAAACATTAGGAAAAATGTAAATGTGTAGCCTTTGAGACAACTTTTTCATTTACAATACACAGTAGAGTCACGCAAGGCATTTCTTTACTTGAACAAAAAGACATATCTATTCAGAAATAAGATATGTGATACACAAGTAATAAAAATACCAATAAAAATAATTGCTAAAGTATTGTCTTTTATTTTAGTATGTTCATAAATTAAGATGTGGTCAAATCAATCTACTCTTGATTAATACCAAAAATGGTTGTAAAAATATACAATTTACCTTATATTTTATCTCATATACAAATCTGCAAAATAAATATATACATTAATGTACTTGTATTTTTGATAATACACAGTTACAAAAAATATGTGCTACATACACAAGGTATGATACATCCAATAAAACACAGAGTAACAAAGCTAATGTAGTATCAAAACTAAGATGATTTAATGGCCAAAAGAGCTAACTTATTATTACTGAAAGCTTTACTCGACCTCAAATCTATGATGATTCTTTTCAAAATATCACTAGGGTCCAAGTAGCTTCAGAATTACCAGATTGCTACATGAATGGGTTTCTATCATCAGTTTCCATAATAGATATTTTCTGCTACATGAGTTGTTTTCTCAAGTATCCCACTTTCTTTAGAACTTTCCTCTAAAAGTAGTACTAAACTCGACATAGTTGTGTAAGGATCAAGTAGTTTCACAAGGGGAATTTCCACCCTTCTCTCATGAAAGATACGATTCTGTAGCGTCATGGCTAACATAGAGTCCATGCCCAGTGATGCAAGTGATGTGTTCATTGTAAGATCACTCAAGTTTCTATTACTGAGATAACTCACCAGAGAGGTGATATAATCTTCAGAATTGATGGGAGATATATTCTGAGATGTACTTTGTTCAGATAGGTCAAGCTTACTGCCCAGTTCTTCTGAAATTAGTGTATAGAAGCGACTTTTGAGTGATGCTATTCGAGAAAGAACATGATTGCTTAGAGTTCCAAAATTTAATTTTACTACAGCTTGCTGAGGGTTATTCAGAATTAAGCTTTTTTTAAGATATTCATAAATTTCATGTATCTGCAGAATATCTATGCCTTTGAATTCCAAAATATTTTGAATGTGATTTTGATTTAGCAATAATCCAAGATTCAAGGCACCCCAATTAATGGATTGTCCTGAAAGTCCACAATTCCTCCTGTAGTGGCAGAAAACATCCAGGAAAGAATTAGCAGCAGCATAGTTTGCTTGTGTTGAATTTCCAATAAATGAAGTAACAGAGGAGTAACACACAAAATAGTCAAGTTCCTGCCCTATGGTAGCCCGGTGGAGATTTATTGCCCCTGCAACTTTGGGACTTAACACTTTCTCAAAGTGAGACAGGTTCAGAGCTTCAAGACGTCCATCATGCAAAACCACGGCACTATGGAATACACCTTTGATTGGACTCTTTGGAAAGATTGTGTCAATTGAACTGATAGCTTTCTCAACCTGTAAGTGAGAAATGACATTACACTGAAGACTGACTATTCTGCTCCCTTCATACTGATTTTGCAAAGCCTTGATTTCTTCTTGCTTCTCACTGCTTGGATTGCTCCTTGAAAGTATTGCAATACAGCCCCCTCCGTTCTGGGCTATAAATTTCACAGTTTCAAATCCAAGCCCAGTAAGTCCCCCTGCCACTATGTAAACTGCATTCTGCTTAAACATTTTCTTCTGTGCTTCATATACTGGTATGTCTGAAATCCTGTTGGTCTTCACATCCCCTTTTAGCACAACAAGTGGGATACATCTGCAGGTGAAATAGGAGGTCGCTGCAGTGTTTGTACTTTCAAAGTTCTCAGTCTGCTGAAAAACAGAATACGATAGGTTTTGAAATTGTTTCATTTGCATTGATTTGATCCATCCATGGACAGCCCTTAGGCATTGTTTTAGAGATGCTTTCTGAAAGATACTGATAAGTTTCAGTACATGAACACGGATATTTTCTTGATCACTTCCAAGTAGGTATCGAAAAGATTCAGACCGTTGATTACCATGTACTATCACAAGGTCTCGGAGGTGGGAAAGATGGACTAGAAATTCCTTAGACATTCCATCTATTGGAGGCAGATAAACAAGGGCATTGCACTGATTTACACGTTGCCACTGATCAGACGTAGGTGTTGCAAGTACTGTTCTCCAGCCCGTTTCCTGTGCTGTCAGAGTAAGCACTTTGCACAAAACTGATTCTGGTTCAGTAGAAATAATACCTAAAGTCCCACTGTGTTTCACCTTTGGTAATGTTTGATTCACAATTTCCCATGCTACCATAAAGTATGACACACAAGGAACATTTCTAAAGCATGGAAACTTTTTGATGTTGAAACAAACTGTCCCTGGAACCTTGACTCTTGATGATGCAACAACAGGATAACATGAAACAACTTGATCTCCCACCTTAACTTTTTTCACTTCACTGCCTACTGCAGTTACTGTGCCACTGAAGTCCAGAGCTAAAAGCTTATGTTTGTCTATTGTATATGAATTCCAATACAATGTATTCCCAAAGTTACAGCTTGAAACGCTAACAGGAAAATAGTCTTCTGAATGGATGCATATTTTATCCATTTGAACTTCAACACTGTGATTTTCAAGCTGAGTAATGGTATTATTGGCTATTTCAGCAGATAAATCTTTCACTTGGTAAGGATCTGTAGTGTATAAAGTGAACATCTCTGAGTTCGGAGGAGACTTTGAAGGTTGACTGTAATCCACATCTTTAAATGGTGTGCGTCTGATTTCTGAAGTGTAAATTCTTCCTTGATTGATCCAAATTTCTGGATAATCCTGTCCTTTATATTTTACAATAACATCTGCTAAGGCTGAGATGTCCAGTGTACTCAAAGAGCTGATGTCAATCATCTGAAATGTGATTCCTGAAACTTCTATTACGCAGGTTCTCGTCATGCCACACAAAGCAAATCCAGGGTTAAGATGATCTACATTTCTATCTGTTGTTCTGTAGGTGATTATTCTAACTGAACAACTGGATTTTTTCTCTCTTAATGCCACAATAAGTTGGCGATAAGCCTCACAACATTTAGCTAAATGTGCCACCACTTTGCTTGGGAACTCGTCATTTAACTTCTGAATTCCCCACATGAACAAAACATCCTGGTAGTCTTCAAGCTCCCTTTTCATTTGATGTTGTGAAGTCATTTCTGAACTCTTCACTTCCAGCAACATCTCCCAATCTTCATACATAATATATCTCGACTCATTGTGTAAGTATTTTTTGAGTTGCTGAGCTATTCCAAGTTTGTCAGCAAACACAATGACTCTGGGTGCTTCCCCTAAACTTCCTATGGTCTGAGGGGGGAAAATTTCTTTCCACTTATTTTCAAAGAGCAAGTCATTGTCTCTTGGGGATGTTGGCTTCATAAAAGTGATCCCAACATGTTTCAGTTCTGCCAAAACAGAGCCACGTTTATCTGTAAAGCATCCACAGACCTCTAAGTAGTTCCTAGTCGATTTGCTTGTTTTCAAATATATCATCATTTCCTCCTCCAAAGGTCTGAAAACTACAAGGCTGCCTATGCCAGAAGGAAAGCCTGCTCTGGTTTGGAAAGTTATTGTCGTCATGACAGCTGTCATCTGTAGAAAACAGTCTAACAGCACTGGATGGATACAATAGTCAGATATCTCTTCTCTGGTCTCTCTGTTCACCTTTATGCTGGTTATAGCTTCTTTTAGATCTTCACAATAAAATACATCCCTTAACTGTCTGAACATGGAACCATATTGAAATCCAACTTGAGACAGTGTTTCATAAACTGCATCTGCTGTAACTACTGATTTACACCTATGAAAGATGTCTTGAAAGGAGATGCTGTTTTCTTCCACCGCAGCTTCAGACTTCTTTGTAATTTGTCCTGATGCATAAACTGCAGCTGAGGATGACAGTATTTTGAAATCTGTCACTGTTTTTTGTGATGCCAATTCTATCTTTAAAACATGGGACTTCTGGTTTAAAACACATGGTGCCAAAAAATTGATACTAATCTGACAAGTACTTAAAGGCACTTTCGGCCTCGAGCTACTCATCACAGACGCCAAAGCGAGCTCTACAAAAAATGCACCTGGAACTAAAGCAACGCCATTGTTCTTGTGCTCATATAAATAGGGTGCTGATGCCTGGGACACTGGGCAGTTGAATTCGGTGTTGTCATTGTTCAAACTGTAAATCAAAGGATGATTTGAGTTTACAGCTCTTCGATTTGCTTGTTGATGGATGTCCAAATAGGCCATTAGCTTCTTACGATCAAACTGATACCTGGGAAACGCTGCTGGAATGCTTTGATACCCTTCACAAAAGTGATGCCAGTCAGGATTATATCCCAGTTCAAACAGATTCCCTGCAAGAGTAAGAAGCGTCTGATATTCTTTATCAGTTTGCAAGGAGGACAAAACTCTAGTTTGTTTGCCTAGCGTTTCCATTATATACCTCTGTAATGCTCTTTCAGGGCCTATTTCAACAAACACAACATTGTCCTTTTCTCTAGCTGAAGTCACTATGGCCTGTGTGAAAGCAACAGGATCTCGAGCGTGTCGGGCCCAGAACTTGCCTGTAGTGAAATCATCTGCGGAAGCAGCCTTCCCAGTCAGTGTTGAAATCACTTCAATTTCTGGCTTCTGTTTTTCCAAATACTGTAAATGCTCCATCATCTCCTTTACTATTGGATCCATCATGTGGCTGTGGTATGCAGTTGGAACATGTAAAACATGAAGAAATATGTCTCTCTTGCTGAATAGTTGAGCTAGTTTTTTCTGAAGGGCACTCACAGAGTCTGCGTCTCCAGACAAGGTACAGGAAGAAGGGCTGTTAAAAGCTGCAATGCACACCTTCCCAGAATACAGGCCGAGGGCTTCTGATACTTCTTGAACAGGGATGTTACCAACTACCAACATTCTGCCTCCGGTAACCTTCGCCTGTAACCTACTCCTGTGATAAATTACTTTGACGGCATCTTCAAGGGAAAGAAACCCTCCACAATGGGCAGCAGCAACTTCTCCAACTGAATGGCCAACAGCAGCCACTGGCTTAATTCCCCAGTGTTTCAGAAGAGAAGTTAAGGCAACCTGGAGAGTAAAAAGCAACGGCTGGGCAATTTCTGGCCTTGAGAAATCCTCACATTCACTTTCTGTTAATTCCAGGAGGCTGATGGGTACATATTGCTGAAATAACATTTCTATTTCTTTACATTTGTCTCTGAATACTGCCTCTGAACTCAATAATGTCTTGCAGATCCCTTTGAAATTTACTCCATTAGCACAGAACACAAAAACTAGTTGTGGAGTCGTCTTTGACGGAGTTATTTCTGTTTTAGCTGCTAATGCAACTTGTTGCTGTAAATGTCGAAGAGAGTTTGTAACAAATGCTTTTCTGTACTTGTAATTTACATGGCTTCTTCTACAGGCAGATGTATAGGCCAGATTTGGGAGAGTTACTGAGGTGCTTTTGTTTAACTGCTCAGCTGAGTCTTCCATTGTCAAGTTGAGGGATTTGCTTGAAGCCGCAGAGAGTACAAATAATTCAATCGGTCGTTTAAAAGAGGGAAGAACCTGTGTTTGCTTGAACTGTCTGACAACAACATGGGCATTCGTTCCCCCAAATCCAAAACAGCTCACACCAGCTACTCTTCCAAATTCTCTCGACTCTTCCCATTTCTCTACAGTCGTTGGAATTGATAGATTTAATTTCTCTGTATTTATGCTACTAATATCCTCTCTGTAGTGCAAAGATGGAACAATCGTTTCATGGTGCATCATTAAAAGAACTTTAATTAACCCAGCTGCCCCGGCAGCTGATTCAGCATGACCAACATTCCCTTTAACAGAACCAATCTTTAAAACAGGCATTTTAGGAGATCTGTTATTACCAATGATGCTACCTAGGCTCTCTGCTTCTGTAGGATCTCCAGCAGGAGTTCCTGTGCCATGTGCTTCAACATACTGCACAACTGATGGGTCAACATGAGTCAGATAAATGCTGCGTAGTAACTTTTCCTGTGCTGTCTGAGATGGTCTTGTGATTGGAGTCACGGATCTGCCATTCTGATTTACTGCACTGATGTTTATAACTCCCCATATTCTGTTGTGGTCTTCTAGTGCCTGTTTCAGAAGAAGGAATTAAGGTATGGGATCATTTGGAATTTTTACAATGTAAGGAAGACCACAAAAGCAAGAGCAGACAGAACATTTTGTTTTATTGTTCAGTGTACTCTTCTTTCTTACACTAGGATAAGTGCCTAAATATTTTAGCCCTGGATATTAACTTCACAGTCGAAGAGTTGCATCTAAAGCTGTGAATATGTCCTCCTATAGGAGGACGTAGTAGAATGGGAATTACACAGTCCTGGTTACCTGGAAATCTTATTTTTGGAAGCTCTATGAAAATAAACCTACCTTTTTTAGTGGCTTCAGTAAAAGAACACCACAGCCTTCTCCCCTTCCGTAACCATTTGCCTTTTTAGAAAAGGGCTTACTCATCCCCTCGGGAGAGATCATTTTTGCTTTACTCAGAGATACGAAGGTGCGGGGATCTATAATGCAGTTCACTCCTCCACACAGAGCCGCTTCACAATCTCCTGTAGTAAAATAAATGTCTGACTGTTTTCCATCTTCTGTGCATCTCTACAGATTTACGTTAATACACTGTAGTAATATACTTGAATTGACAGCATTGCCCATTGCTGATAAAATGAAAGAATTTGCAGAGAGATTATAAAAACAGAACTGACCCACTGAAAGTTCATAGACAAATTCAGACTTTCAGGCCCTGAAACCCAACAGATGGTAAAATTCTCAGTGTTTGGAATGGGCCTGAGTAGACAGCAGAATATTATTAGAAGTCACTGAGGTAGTAAATACTCTTGTCTAAAAAAATAAAAGTAAAAAAACCACCCAACCCTCCATGTATCATGATAGTGTGATAGGGCAGAATGGCAGACACTAACAATTTCGCAAGTTCCTAAAAATGGAAAGCTCTTTGTGACCAAATGCGCCCCTATATTCACACCCTACACACTATTGTAATAATCTTTGTGCAAAATATGAGGTGTCATTTGAAAACTAATAACTCGTGGGTCAATAATATCATGGTGAAATTTAGGTAGCAACATTACACGTAAAGTTATGAATTCCCCAGGAATGCTGGTGGTGGCACATGTCCAAGCACACATAGCCCAGATTAGGTAGGTCAGGTAGGTCTGTCTTAAACACAGGAATGTGTGTTTACCTCACTTTACAGTAAGTAGTAAGAGGCAGAGATAGGGTGACCAGAGGTCCCGCTTTTATAGGGACAGTCCCGATTTTTGGGTCTTTTTCTTATATAGGCTCCTGTTACCCGCCCCCCCGTCATGATTTTTCACAGTTGCTGTTTGGTCACCCTAGGCAGAGAAGGAAATCTTCATTTTATCAAACAATAGCATGAAATGTCTTTCACGATGAGACTCCTTGTTTCCTTCCTCACATCGAGAATGAACTTTGTCTAGAAGGGTAAACCTCAGGAAAATGCATTTCAAAGGGTGACTGAACTATAAACATCCCAAAGCAAAAACATCTCAAGTTATCCCTCCCTAACCATCGCTCTCTCTCCTTCACTTAAGAAGACAAAAGAAACAGACTTTGAACTTTGGGGCAGATCATGGTCTGAGAATTTGGTCAGCGATATCACTGGAATTATGTGGTAAGGGACTTCACCTTGAATCAAGTGTAGTTTGTTAAGTGTTTTATCTCTATTTCTTTTGTAACTACTTCTAACTTTAATGCCCTATACTTGTACTCATTTAAATTAAATATCTCTCTCTTTGTAATTAAATATACTTATTTTATTATTTAATCAAAACAAATCCAGTATTGTGAATGGTTTGAGTAACTCCTTTTAAGGTGGCAAATTGCTGTATATTGATCCCCTTAGAGGAGCAACAGACCTAATATATCTGGACTATCAAGAGAGGTCCAGGCAGTGCAAAGCAAACATTTTTTTGAGGGAAATCCAGGACTGGGAGTGTGGTGGAGTTCTCCTGCATGTGGTAAACAAGGTTGGTGGAAGCCAGAGTGTGACTGGAGAGTGCTGGCAAGCTGTAGCTATATACAGACACACAGGGTGTGACTTGCATGCTATTTTGCTGTTTGTGAGGGGCCCAGGTTGGGAGCTGCAGCACCAAAGCATTGTGAGGTATCCCAGGTTACAGGACAGGAGGCGACACAACCCCTCACTGGTCTGGATTGCACCGCAGAACATCATACTCAAATCTTTCATGGTTGCTGATAATCAGTGAGAGTGATTGGCAATTGCTGTTGCCTGTCACAGGAACTGCGAGTGCAAAAGTTTCATTTTGTTCATTTTGGTAATGGTGAAATGCAAATGCTTTTAGTCCTTACTAGCTGTGATATTAGTCAAATTCTAGTACTGCACATATATACCTTAGCAGTTTAATTGCTGTAGCAATCCTAATTTATTTGCTTATTTACTTTTAGTCCCAATACCTTGTTTAACTGCTTGTGAGGCGTAATGCAAAGCAAAAAGAAATGATGAGCATGCAGTATCAATGGCAAGTGATGGTCCAGTCAGATTAAAAGTGTATGAAATCCTGTTAGCAGCTATGCTCATTGCTGCCCCAGTCCCATCGTAATGATTTATTTCAGTTACTGCTCTGCTTGCAATGATCTCATAGTCTCGATTCATAAGACCTGTAAAAACAGCAGACATGTTTCATGTTAGTAAGAGAGATTAAAACAGGTGATCAGATCTAAACCTAGTGGTGTTCTTTGCTCTCCTAGTTTTATCCTATGCTGTTTTATGTCAGCACCTAAGGTGAAATCCTGGCTGTATTGGATTTCACTCCTGATCTATATATTTGAGACTTGAAATCTGTCTGAAGATATTAAATGACATGAAGGGCGTGTCTGCAAGAGAAAGTTGCCCTTATCTAACTAAAGGTGTGATTCTAAACTAATTCAGTGACACTGGGACAAACCCCTATTTTGATTTAACTTAAACGGATTCCTAAATAACTTAAACTAAACCAAAATGAGCCTGGTTTAAATGGAAATAAGAGAGTTCACGGAGCCTTTTGCTCTGGTTAACTGGCTGGGTTTAAAATCACACCTTTAGTGAAACCAGCACAACTTTCTTGTGTAGCCCAGGCCTTAGTGCTCGATATTGACACAGCCCTATGGAGCTGGGCAGGGCAGTGAGGCCATATAAGAACCATCCCATGTGGCCATGCAGGGCTTAGCTTGCTTATGAGACATTGGGTTTGGTGAGGCAAGAGCAGGAGCTGCACTCCCAATAGTCTCCCTGGACTGAAATGGGTTGCCTAGGGAGGTGGTGGAATCTCCGTCCTTGGAGGTTTTTAAGGCTTGGCTTGACAAAGCCCTAGCTGGGATAATTTAATTGGTGTTGATCCTGCTTTCAGCAGGGGGTTGGACTAGACAACCTCCTGAGGTCTCTTCCAACCCTAATATTCTATGATTCCCTGTGAGCAGACAGGTGAGGGGAAAGGGGCCGTGTTACTGAGTCCGTGGGCATGCAGCCCTGCAGTGGGAGGAGGGAGGAGCTGGACCGGTCCAGCTGGAGCACCAGGAGCTGGAGGTACAAAGGCTCCCAGAGTCATCAGGAATGCAAGGGAAGCATCCACAGTGCTACTTCCGTCCAGAGAGCACAGTGTCCACCCCACTCCTTAGCCAGGCAGTGCTGTTTGTGATTTAGACTTAGGCTATGTCTACACTACCACTTATGTCAGCAAAACTTATGTCGCTCAGGGGTCTGAATATTCCAGCCCCTGAGCGACATAAGTTACAACAATATAAGTGCCGGTGTGGGCGGAAAGCTCTCCCACCAACATAGCAACCACCGCTCGTGGGGGTGGATTAATTATGTCGACAGGAGCTCTCTTTCTCATCGGCTTAAAGCGGCTACACTAGAGATCTTACAGCTGTGCAGATACATCAGTACAACTGCACTGCTGTAAGCTCTCTAGTGTAGACTTAACCTTAGAGCAGTGGTTTTCAAACTTTTTTTTCTGGTGACCCAGTTGAAGAAAATTGTTGATGCCCGCGACCCAACGGAGCTGGGGATGAGGGGTTTGGGGTGTGGGAGGGGCTCAGGGCTGAGGCAGAGGATTGGGGCGTGGGCTTACCTCAAGCGGCACCCAGTCAGCAGCGCAGCAGGGGTGCTAAGGCAGGCTTCCCACCTTACCTCAGGCGGCTACCTTCCCTACCTTACAGCGACAAGCAGCAGGTCTGGCTCCTAGGCAGAGGCGCGCAAGCAGCTCCACACGGCTCTCGCCCGCAGGCACTGCCCTCCCAGCTCCCATTGGCCGGGAACTGACCAATGGGAGTGCGGAGCCCATGCTCGGGGTGGGGGCAGCGCTTGGAGCCCTGTGGCCCCCCGCCTAGGAGCCGGACCTGCTGCTGGGCACTTCCTGGGTGCAGCGCAGTGTTAGAACAGGTAGGGACTAGCCTGCCTTACCAGGCAGCACCGCTGATGGGACTTTTAATGGCCTGGTCGGTGGTGCTGACCAGAGCTGCCGCGACCCAGTGCCTTACATTCCGCAACCCAGTACTGGCTCACAACCCGAAGTTTGAAAACCACTGCCTTAGAGCAGTGGCCTCCAAAGTGGGGTGCGCACACCCCAGGGGGTGCGCAAGACCATTTCTGGGGGTGCGCGGCAGGAGGAGTGCCACAGAAGAAGCGCCACTACCACGGCGGCGGCAGCGCTCCTGGACCTTTGATTCTTTGGCGGCACGTCGGCAGCAGCTCGGGTCTCCCCGCTCCGTCTTCGGCGGCACGCCGGCGGCAGCTCAGCTCTCCCCGCTCCGTCTTCGGCGGCACGCCGGCGGCAGCTCGGCTCTCCCCGCTCCGTCTTCGGCGGCACGCCGGCGGCAGCTCTTTTTTTTGCTTCCCTAGAGCTGGCCCGGGGGTGCACGATCCAGAAAGTTTGGAGACCACTGCCTTAGAGTATCATTTATGTAGCAATGAACAATACCATAACCTAATTAGATAATGTGAGCTGTTTATAACATACAGTATGAAGCATTGTTCCTAGTATGTTAGCTTTAGATTTTCTATCATTAGATAAAGTTAGATAACTTTCTATAGTATATGGAAATGTGTACTGTTTTCCAAGATGTTAAATGTATGAAATAGTTTGTCATTAGACTGCGAGCTTACCAACAAAAACCCCTGTTTTGGTGCCACTGATATTTTCCATTGTGACTCCTGCATCCTCCAGTGCTCTGTACGTGCATTCCAGGAGTAACTTTTGTTGAGGATCCATGCGCTCAGCTTCCAGATCATTAATTCTGAACAGCCTGTTGTCAAATGTGTTAAATCTAAGACATACAAACCAGGAAATGATATGATATATATACAGCATACACTACTAGATATATAGAGCGAGAGAGAGCATTGTTAGGTTTTACAGTAGAGCTGGTTGGAAAAAATGCCAGTGATACTTTTCTAATCGGAATTTGCTGATTTGTCAAAATCAAAAATGTTTCACAGAGACAGTCTGGTATCGATAAAGTTCTGATGGCACCCAGGCAGAGTATTCCCAGGGTGCCCCACGGAATCAGGGGCAGCCAACTGCCTTGTTTTGTTTAGAAAAAAAACAAATGAAAACAGTTTGATTTTTCTGAAACAAAAAAAATTGAAATTTCAGATATTTTGAAATGTTGAAATTTCCTGTGGAATGGAAATTCTGTGTTTCGACCAGCTCTGCTTATGAGAAAAGGGGCAGATTCTCAGATGGTGTAAATTGTGATGGCTCCATTGAAGCCAAAGCTATTTACTTCAGTGGGAACAGGATTAAGCTTTAACATATAATTTAAGAAAATTTGGCTAGTGGTTTTGGAACACAGAAACAGGCTTACCCATCAATAAGAGCAGCTCGTGTTGTGCATATTTTTCCTGGTTTGTTATCATCTGGATCATACCATTCTCTGGTATTGAATCTTTCTGGGGTTATTTCTCTGGTACAGTTTCTGCCCTCCACCAATACTTGCCAGAAATTGTCGATTCCTTCACCTGTTGCATGAATATTTTTTTTAAAACAGATTAAATGGGTTTTTTTTAACAGCACATACTGAAATTGAAATCCTCATAGATCTACCGTATAAAAGTAAAATGTTACATTGTCTTTAAAAATAAAGTTACTGATGATAAGCAAATGAAAATTCCCAAGTTATAAGGAAATTAAAGATTTGCAGATGAATGGTGCTTCTGTGTCTCCTCAAATTCTGCATGTTTTACAAAAAAACAAAACACACACAAAATCCTCATTTTTTCTCCATTTTGAGAGATGTAGGGATGTTTTTCCAAACCATTAAGGGCATCAGAGATAGTCACATCTGCCATCTTGTTTATACAAGATATAAACTGGTCACAATTCAGTATTTATCAGTGTGCACAAACTAACGGACTTCTGGCATAATAGCGTATGTAATCCTGGCTACTGTTGTGTTAACTTAACTGTAACTTCATTAAAGTCAGTGGAGTTTGCACACACATAAAATTGTTGCAAGTTGGCCCGTCATCTTTCATTGTAATGTACAGAGTTTGTCCTTTTCATAGGTCGGCTTCACATGTCCTATTCTTGGTTACCCTGTTTGACAGGGGCTTGATGTTTATTGGGGGTAGAGTTTGAGTTTTATCTTCCCAGAGATAGAGATGTGGTTGTGTAGGCATAATCAGTGAAGGGTTTGATTATCTTTTCAGTTCCCGTATGGTGCTTTTCTTCTGTTGAGGGTTAATAAAATGATGGGCTGCACTGATAGTGAAATCTAGAGTGACATTTCCCACTAGAAGACCATTATCAGTTACTTATAACTTTGCCCGTGCTGTTTTGTCCATCAGGCTACTGGTGCGCTGAGCCCACGGTCAAACATCCTGACCAATATTGTCTGTCTGTTTCCTTCTATTTCCCATCTGTCTGTCTGTCAGTCTGTATTCATCTGTTGTCTTATACTTAGTTTGTAACCTCCTTGGGGCAGGGACTGCCTTTTTGTGCTGTGTTTGTGTAGCACCTTCCACAATGGGGTCGTGGTTCATGACTAGGGCTCCTAAGTGCTATGGTAATACAAATAATAAATACATAATAATAATAACTCTTACAGCCATTTCCATGAGAAGCTCTCACACCTAACCTCAATGCTTTGGAGAAAGGACTTGAAACTCAGCACCGGGGTTTCTCTGGATTCAGGGATGTGCTTTTTCCCATCCCTGTGAAAATTTGCCCAAACTTGGCCAAGTTATAAGCTTTTGAAAAATCTCAGTTTGCACATGCTCAGTAGGGGTTTGTTAGCGTTGGTGACTGAGCATGCTCCTTCCCCAAGATGCAAGGATGAGCAGGACTTTTCCTGCAATTGCTGCTTATGGCTGCTGCAGACCTCTAAGGAGACTGTCTTTCCTGTGTGCCCAATTCTCCCACTTCTGGTGCCCACGCAGCAAGGAGAAAGAGAAACAAAAAGAGCCTGACTTGAGTGCAGAGGGATAAGGGAAGGGAAGTGGGTGGGGAGAAGAAGAGATGCAGGGCAGGGAAGCAAGGGGTTTAGCAGCTGGAGCTGTGAGTGGAGGGGACAGAAAATGAGGGAGGATAGGAGTAGGAGGAGAAAAACAGCAGGAGTTGAGCAGACGGGTGACATGCAGGAGCCAGGGGGATAACAAAAGGGGAGGAGACAGATGACAAACTAGGGGTATAGGAGTAGGACAGGACAGGGAGAGACTGGCTGGGGGAGGGTGGTGGAGAAAGGTCCATAATCACTAGAGAATGCTCCCATACGGAAGCTGAATTTGAACCTATTACTCCTGAGTCCCAACATTACTTTGCTGTCTAGCAAATAGCTGTGAAACCCACTGGCAAAGTGGGTATGTCTCATTCTCCTGTAGTGGCAGGTCCACCTAGAAGATTAGTGCTCTCAGGTACTTCATTAACTCAACTGATGGAGGACTGTGCTGTGGAACTTAAGATCCCTGCCCTGATGATAATCCACGTGGGAGTCAGGATGGTTCCACCTGATGAAATGTTTGTTTTTTTCATTTTGTAAGTGTTTTTTAAAAAAACTTGTGTTTTTTAAAATGTAAATTCCTATCTTCATTAAAAGAACATTAAGGTTGTAAAGTCAAGCTCTCAAAATATTATGAAATGCCAGAATTAAGGTTCCCTATGCAACCTTAATGTATCTCCCTTGTGTGTATGTATTACCATATGGTCTTTAATTACATGGTCATATACTATTTTTTCCATAGTACCCCTGCCTCATTCAGTGCACAGGACATTGTAACATAGTAGCTTGTCCCCAGCCCAGGAAGGACACACTGCCACATGCAGAGTCTCTTTCCAGGCACAGTTTTACCTTCCAAACATAGGCAAAACACAAAAGCCAGTTCCTCAGCCTATCCCAAGTGACAGTGTAATCCACACACCTTCTGGGTGTGGTGTTCTGTCCATCTAGTGCCACCAGGACCATTTAGACAGAGAGATAAAATGAGTCCACTCTACAGCCTTAGCTAAGAGGTAGTTGGCTTTTAGCTCATGTGATAGAGGCTCATGCACTAAGCTCCAGAGGTCCCTGGTTTGATCCTGCCCGCCGACAACCGGGGTCTGTTTGTGTTACAACAGTTCCCAAGGGATTTTCCCCTTTGCCTCTCTCAGTCCCTCCAGCTTCAAGGCCTCTTACAGGATTCTTTCTTGCTCTTTTAACTGAGCACTGCCTCCCATAGCTTTCTCTCTAGAGGCTATTTTTCCCTAGCAGGTTCCCACTGCCTGCCGGGGGACTCAAGAAATTGGGAACACCCGTTCCAGCACATGGAAGCGGACTTGGTATATTTAAAGGGCCAGCCACCCTTTGACATATTGAGCTCTGTGAATGAATCAAGGTTGTGTAGTGAAGTGAATGAGGCTGTGAATGACCCCCTCTCTCATTTGTTGCAGCAGTTGGAAGTTGCGTGATGAATAAAGCGGGAGATTAAAAGAAAAGGAAGGATGGTCTCAGTTAAATGCCACCCTGGAGAACTAGATTCTATCCCTGCCTCTGCCACAGAGTTCCTATGAGATGCTGGGTAAATCACAATAATCAACCTTTTCACATGTGGACACTGTGTTTTACTCATTTTCTGGGAACCCAACTTGAGATAACTAGGATCCAATTTGCAGAAGGGCTGAGCATTCTCATCTGCAGCTGAAGTCGATGGGAGCTGTGCACTGAACGTACAAAGTGTTATCAAATGCTAAGTACTCTGAAAAATCAGTGTGTCTCAAATTGGGTAATTTTGTGTCCCAATATTAGCTGAGACTTTTGACATTTCTGGCTTTAATTTCTGTGCCTCATTTCTCCATGAATATAATGGGGATAATAATATGTCCTCCCATGACTCATTCATGTTTGTAAAAAACTAAGATACTATGAGAGCATCACAGAAAAGCCCAGGACAAAAATAATAATTCTACATTCAAGGCAGGTTTGGATGGTGTGCAGTAAGTAGTGCAGAAGGTCACACATTGAATGACGAGGACAATAAAAATATTAGAAAGCTACCCATTCAGTGAGTTTGTTCGTCTTGTGCACTGAATGAGGCAGGGTGCTCTGGGGAAAATAGTATGTGATCATGTAATTAAAGACCATATTGTAATGCATACACACAAAGGGACCAAATTAAGGCTGCACAGGCAACCTTATTTCCTGACAGCTGCGTGCTTGACATTGCAACTTTAATTGTCTTTTACATAGTTTGTTTGGATGTAATTATATAAGGAAACAGGAATTGGTGTGGGGGTATATGTGTGTGTTTATATATATATATTTGAGGGCTGTCAATTAATCGCAGTTAACTCATGCGATTAACTCAAAAAATTAATCGCAGCTTTAATCACACTCTTAAACAATAGAATACCAACTGAAATTTATTAAATATTTTTGGATTTTTTCTACATTTTCAAATATATTAATTTCAATTGTAGCACAGAATACAAAGTCTACAGTGCTCACTTTATATTATTTTTATTACAAATGTTTGCACTGTAAAAATGATAAAAGAAATAGTATTTTTCAATTCACCTCATACAAGTATTGTAGTGCAATCTCTTTATCATGAAAGTGCAACTTACAAATGTAGATTTTTTTATTACAAAACTGCACTCAAAAACAAAACAATGTAAAACTTTAAAGCCTACAAGTCCACTCAGTCCTACTTCTTGTTCAGCCAATCGCTAAGAGAAACAAGTTTGTTTACATTTTTGGGAGATAATGCTGCCCGCTTCTTATTTACAATGTAACCTGAAAGTGAGAACAGGTGTTCGCATGGCATTTTTGAAGACAGCATTGCAAAGTATTTATGTGCCAGATATGCTAAACATTTATACGCCCCTTCATGCTTCCAGAGGACATGCTTCCATGCTGATGACGCTCATTAAAAAAATGCATTAATTAAATTTGTGACTGAACCCCTTGGAGGAGAATTGTATGTCTCCTGCTCTGTTTTACCCACATTTTGCCATATATTTCTTGTTATAGCAGTCTTGGATGATGACCCAACATATGTTGTTTGTTTTAAGAACACTTTCACTGCAGAGTTGACAAAACACAAAGAAGTTACCAATGTGAAATTTCTAAAGATACAGCACTTGAACCAAGGTTTAAGAATCTGAAGTGCCTTCCAGAATCTGAGAGGGACAAGGTGTGGTGCATGCATTCAGAAATCTAAAAAGACCAACACTCTGATACAGAAACTACAGAACCCGAACCGCCAAAAAAGAAAATCAACCGTCTGCTGGTGGCATCTGACTCAGACGATGAACATGAACATGTGTTGGTCTATACTGCTTTGGATTGTAATCGAGCAGAACCTGTTATCAGCATGTACACATGTCTTCTGGAATGGTGGTTGAAGCATGAAGGGACGTATGAATCTTTAGCGCATTTTGAACACAAATATCTTGCAATGCCGGCTACAACAGTGCCATGCAAATGCCTGTTCTGACTTTTTGGTGCCATTGTAAACAAGAAGCGGGCAGCATTATCTCCCACAAATGTGAATACACTTGTTTGTCTGAGCAATAGGCTGAACAAGAAGTAGGACTGAGTGCATTTGTAGGCTCTAAAGTTTTACATTGTTTTGGTTTTAAATGCAGTTATTTTTGTACATAAATCTACATTTGTAAGTTGCACTTTCATGACAAAAAGATTGCACTATAGTACTTGTAATGGGAGAATTGAAAAATACTATTTCTTTTGTTTTTTACAGTGCAAATATTTGTAATAAAAATAAATATAAAGTGAGCACTGTACACTTTGTATTCTGTGCTACAATTGAAATTAATATATTTGAAAATTTAGAAAACATCAAGAAAATTTAAATAAATGGTATTCTATTATTGTTTAACAGCGTGATTAATCATGCAATTAATCATGATTAATTTATTTAATTGTGTGATTAATTGTGATTAATTTTTAATGGCTTGACAGCCCTAATATATATATAAAATCAAGAGAGGAAATAGAGATACAAAGAATTTACTTAGGGCTTGTCTATATGGCAAGTTACTGCTATGCAAGCCAGAATATGAATCGACAGCACACCAGTTTGCCATGTGGTAATGACTGATGTGGACACTGCTAGAATGCAGTAAAACTTCTGGAGTGCAGCTGCACAGGAACTTGCTATGTAGACAAGTCCTTAGATTGTAAACTCTTTGGGGAAGGGACCCTCAAGTCACTATATGCATGTATGGTGATAGTGCAAAGGGGCTCCAATAGGGCGTGGGCCTCTAGGTGCTACCACAATACCAATAATAAAATAATAAATATTAATTTTCAGAACGTTTGTTCAATTTTGGGGGAAAGCATTAAATGTATTGGAGTTGTATCTTGGAGAGGTTGGAAAGAAAGCTTCCTACTCATCAAAGGCCCTATTCAGCTCCCACTGAAGTCAATGGGACTCCAGTGGCAGATGGATCAGGCAACAGGATGATATGTGAATGTGAAAGACAAGATACTGGAAAAAAATCTGATGGTGGTGGTGGAGAAGGAAAAGCTGTCTACCTGGAGTTGTCATTTTTAACATGCTTTTTATTTGCATAACTCTATAATAAAATGGACACATTTTTCCCCAATTTACACCAATGTGCAACCTCAATCATGGTAAAATTTGGCCCAGTGCTTTTTGTTTCCCAAAACCAAATTTTTAAGCCTGATTCTTTGGCATGGGTTATGTATGTTTGTTTATCCAGTATCTAATTGTGTCTGTGGTTATAATTCAGGGTCCCATAACAGTATGCACCAATGCTTGCCCTTTGAAGGGAGAATGACGAGGTTGCATGTGCCATATGGGAAATACAACCCAGAGCTACTCGAGGAAGGATCTATGCGTAATAATAAATAATAAATAATAATAACACCACCAAAAAGATAACTGGTGTTTTAAAAAGAAAATCCTGTTTTTAAAATATATGCATGCATGTAAAGCTGGTGTAGTCCATAAAGTTCTGCCACATCTCAAGTTACCAGAAGAGTTTGTATATGAGAGAGAATAATGTCAAACCCTGATAATATGTACTAAAACAGCCACGTTATCTGAAGGCTGACACATACTTCTTGATTGCTGCATGACCTTGTCTAATAGTCCACACAGATCTCAGGTTTTTAGGAGTATTTCTGTTCCTATAACAGCAACAGAACGACACCACCACATTCTTTTCATTTAGCGACTTGGGGCAAAATGTAGACCTAGGGTAAAGAATGGATCTTAATGGGGTTGAACTTGCTGGTCATGTTCTCTGAATGCTAGAAAGTCGACTCCCGAAGCAGATTATGTTCTCACAACTGAGCCATGGTCAATGATCAAGGGGCAGGCAAAAAAAAGCACTTAGACACCCTCAAAGCCAACATGAAGAAGTGCAATATTGACATAAACTCATGGGAAACCCAAGCCCTTGATTGACCAAAATGCCAAAGGACTTTGTGGCAAGAATGCCGGTATTCTGAGATCCAGAGACAACTGGAAACAGAGAAACAGGAAAGGAGGAAGGAATGTTCTGCAGCCCAATTTAACAATCCAGATCCACCCCTTCCATTGGAAAATGTCTGCCCCAACTATGGCAAGGTCTGTGGATCCTGGATAGGTCTCATTAGTCACCTGTAGAGAGACCAGCAATAACTGGCTATCATTTTATTGGAAGAAAATCATCCTTGAACGCCAAGAGATCACCAACACACGCTTACCCCAGGTCTCAATATGGCCTGTAGCCTAGAAATGAACCCACCTATTAGTCCATGTGAACTGTTGTATGCAGTGTTGTTGCAGCTGTGTTCATCCCAGGATATTAAAAGACAAAGTGGGTGAGGTAATGTATTTTATTGGACCAAATTCTGTTGGTGAGAGACAAGCTTTCACAGAGCACTTCTTCAGGTCTGGGACATGAACTCAGAAGGTATGTGTACACTGCAATGTAAGCCCAGGTTTGAACTTAGGCTCAAGCCTAACTCCCCCTTCCATCTACATGCAAATTTTGCTGACCCAGGGTCCCAGGATTCCCTGGAAGTGGGCGGTCTGAGCCTGAGTGAAGCTGGGACCTAAGGTTCAAGCCCTATTGCTTTGCAGTATAGACATAGCTAGACTGGACTTGTGCTCTGTGAGTCCACCAAAAGTATTTCACAGTCCCACAAGCTGACTGTCTTGTCCTTTGGACAGTCAAGTTTGGTGGACAGTCAAGTTTTCCCACACTGCACTATGAACAAAAGCTAGAATGGCCACATTTTGGGAGGTTGCTAGGAAATCTGGGATATGAGTAGTTGGACTCAAGCCTGCGTAATGCAGTGTAGATGCTGGAGCCCCAGATTGGGACCCAGGTTCAATAATTCCTAACCTGGGGTTACAAATGAGTGTAAAGGCTCAGACTCTAGGTTAACAAACCCAGGGTATGTTACATTGCAGTGTAGACATAATCAGAGTGCCATAGCTAAATACAAGCCCTATGACTAGAGAGGTGTTTAACTGCTCACTGCACCTTGAATGGTCCCTTGAAATATGTCTACTTATCCTAAACAATTGGTTTCTCCTTGTATTTAGCTGTGACACTCCCGAAGAAGAGCTCCGAACTCGAAAACTTGAATCTCTCACCAACAAAAGTTGGTCCAATAAAAGATATTACCTCACCCACCTTGGCTCTCTTATGAGAACTGTTGACCGTCATGTTAAATACCTCATGATTTTTACAAGCTGATCTTAAATAATATTTTGGGTCAGCTTTGCTCTAAATCTCAAAGCAATGAAAAACTGCCTCATGTGGTCCTATGTGAAGAAGCAATTAGCAAAAACTGGGTCCCGCCAAGCCAGGAGCACAGAGAGGAATGTGTAGTCACAGAGCTTAATGCTTTGGGCCTAATCAAAGCCAAATACAGTCAATCAGAGGATTCCTAATAACTTCAGTGGGCTTTGGATCAAGCCCTTTGTTTGTCATAAGCAGTGACACAATCAGTCACACTACTTCCTAGAGCAGTGACTCTTACTGTATTAACTCCTAAATGTCTTCTCTGAACTTTAAAACATATGAAGTGTTCCAAATCTAATCCCAGATCCTTATTTTGTAGTTTGAACCCATAAATGAAAGAGCTAATGATGCAGTCCTTTCCCTATGACATTACTACATATTGCACAGTAGCGCAAACTTCCTATAGATCTCTTAACACATAGTAAAACAAATGATTGAATGACAGCACTCTTTGATACTCTATCAGTATTGTGATTTGTATTTATCCAAAACTTACCTCCGGGAAAATTGCATCCTATCCCCACTATGGCAATTTCATCCCCAGTCGCAGTCATTTTTTCAAATTTTTTCTTGAGCTGCAAAATACACTTTTGGATGTCACATAATTCAAATGAAAGTATGTATGTCTAATTAAAAAAATTCTTACAGAAGGTGAACTTCCCACAAGCACACACATCCAGACAAAGTTAATCTCGAGCACTTTATGTAAATTGTGGGGGATTAACACTCCTAAATGGTGACCAGATTGCTACTATCTCAGCCTTTTTGATATTAGCCTTTTTAAAACTGCATCACACTGTTGACTCATATTCAATGAGTGAGCCATTATAACCCCCAGATCCTTTTCAGCGGTACTACTGCCTAGCCAGTTATTCCCCATTTTGTAGCTGTGCATTTGATTTTTTTCTTCCCAAGTGTAATACTTTGCAGTTATTTTTTTTTAATTTTCATCTTGTTGATTTCAGACCAATTCCCCAATTTGTCAAGATGACTTTGAATTCTAATCCCGTCCTCCAAAGTGTTAGCAACCCAATCATGTTGTGACAAATTACAAAGAGGTCATGTGACATAGTGAAACCCTATCACAGGATAGAAAGGTGTTAATAGCCAATTAGTTACATCTATGGCATCTGTGCCGTAATTAATAGATTCAGAGACCAAAAGGGACCACTGTGATTGTCTAGTCTGACCTCTTGTGTAACACAGGCCACAGAACTTCCCCAAAATAATTCCTAAAGCGTATAATTTAGAAAAACATCCAATCTTGACTTTAAAATTACCAATTACCAACAAGACCCTTAGTTAATTGTTCCACTGGTTAATTACCCTCACTGTTAAAAATGTATGATTTATTGCCAGTCTGAATTTGTCTAGCTTCAACTTCCAGCCATTGGATCATGTCATGGCTTTCTCTGCTGGATTGAAAATCCATAATCAAATATTTGGTCCCCATTTAGGTACCGTTAACCTGTGATCATATCACCCCTTAACCTTCTGTTTATTAAGATCAATAGATTGAGCTCCCTAAGTCTAGCACTATAAGTCATGTTTTCCAATTCTTTAATCATTCTCACAGCTCTTCTCTGAATCTTCTCCAATTTATCCACAACCTTCTTGAATTGTGGACACCAGAACTGGATGCAGAATTCCAGCAGTGGTTGCACCAATGGCAAATACAGAGGTAAAATAGCCTCTCTACTCCTACTCAAGATTCCCCTATTTATGTATCCATAGATCACATCTGCCCTTTTTGCCATAGTTTAGGCACTGGGAGCTCATGTTCAGATGATTATCCACTCCCACCCCTCCCCCAAATCTTTTTCAGAGTCACTGCTTCCCAGGATAGAGTCCCCAATCCTCTAAGTATGGCATATATACTTCATTCTTATATGTATACATATACATTTAGCTGTACTGAAATGTATATTTGCTTGTGCCCAGATTGCCAGCAATTCAGAATCCTTGTTATCCGTGACCTCTCCACATCATTATTTACCACTCCCCCAATTTTTGTGTCATCTGCAAACTTTATCAGTGATGATTTTATGTTTTCTTCCAGGTCATTGATGAAAATATTAAATTGCATAGGGCCAAAAACTGACCCCCTGTAGGATGCCACTAGAAACACACCTGCTTAATGATGAGTCCCCATTTACAATTATATTTTGAGACCAGTCAGTTAGCCAGTTTTTAATCTGTTTGATGTGTTCTGTGTTAATTTTATATCGTTCTAGTTTTTTAATCAAAATGTCATGTGGTTCCAGGTCAAAAACCTTACAGAAGTCTAAGTATATTACAGCAACACCATTATCTTTATCAACCAAATGCGTAGTCTCATCAAAAAAGATATCAAGTTAGTCTGACAGGATTTTTTTCCCCATAAACCCATGTTGATTGGCATTAATTATATTACCTTCCTATAATTCTTTATTGATCAAGTCCCATATCAGCAACTCTACTATCTTGCCTGAGATCAATGTTAATTAGTTGCTTCTGAGGGCAGGTCTACACTATCGTTTAAGTTGATCTAATTTATGTCACTCAGGGGTTTGAAAAGGTCACTCCCCCGAGCAACGCAAGTTACAGTGACCCAAGTGCTGCTCACCAGTGCTATGTCAGCAGAAGATGTTCTCCCGCCAACATAGCTGCCATACCTCTCACAGAGGTGGAATAATGATGCTGACTGGTGAGTGCTCTCCTGTCAGCATAGAGTGTCTTCACCAGGCATGCACCAGCAGCAACAGTGCAGTAACATTGCTCCCAGCAACACTGCACCCTGATGTGAAGGGATGCTTGGGTGGTGAGCATGCACCATAACAGGTGGTAACTCCATTCATGCTGGAGGAGGCAGGTGGAGGCAATAAAGGGCCATTACTCCTGCAAAAGTAGGTGGTGCTGGCTAAAAAATGGACATGCCCAGAGAAACAGGAAAGAATGAGAATTCAACACCTCCCTTCAGAAGCATCCACTGGTCCATGCCCATAATGCACTGGAAAATATTGATGTTGTCTTTATTCCAATTCAGTGTAAGCACCACCAGAAAGTAGAAAGTATTCTGTAGAAAACTTACCCATTTTAGTCCTTACATTAGTGGTCATATTTTCAATGAGAGCTGCTGGGAGCAGATTTTAAAAATCTATCCAGAAAAGTAAATTTGTTTTAAGTGTTCACATTGCATTTTTAGTAAAAATATTAAGTACTGATGACATTCAGACTCCTGGGGTCAGATCCAGATTAACTTAACTGACTGCAATGGAGTTAGTCCAAACTGATACTCGTGTAACTGAGCTCAGACTCTGGACCTTACTGTTTTAGATCCCCCTAGGTGATTTACAGTTACAGTTTCCAGTGATTATTTACTCCAAATTTTAAAGTTGATTTTTCGCAAACTATTGCTCATTTGGGTGTCATAGTCTGATATACTAACTCATGCTGAGTAGTATCTTACTCCACATATAGATCCATTGACTACAGTGGTATAAAGATGCTACCCAAACTTGAGGAAGGTGATCAGAATCTGGCCCTCTAGAAGTAAAAGTCTGTTTTTATTTGTGTCTTTTAAAAATTGTTTTCTTCAAAATTCTTAGAAAAATTGCCACCCCTGCCTCCATGAAGCCTGGAAATGCACTCCCACGAAGCCTGGAAGCTTGACAATCACAAAGCGATAAATGTTTTGGCTTATAGAATATTATATAAAAATCAGGCCTCAAATTTTTGATCCAGTTGAGTGATACCATTTTTAAGCTAAAGCTGGATAGCCAGGTATATACACTAGCAAAAAGACATTATAATGGATTATTGTTGTTAAACTAAAACCTAAGTCGTATATAAACAATTGTGATGGAAAAATAACAGCCTTACAATCAAACATAACATATTTCTAACTATATAGCATATTTCTCTCTTTAAGGAGATATGTTGTTCTTACCTTGTTTTATTCCTTTAGCAATGGTGCTAAATACTGATTTTGTTTAAAGCTATTATATAGTCTTCTGAGGAGTTTCAAATTCCTCAAACATGACCTATGAGGAAAGGTTGAAAGAATTAGGCACGTTTAGTCTTGAAGGGAAAAAAGACTGACGGGAACCTGATAACAATCTTCAATTATGTTAAAGCCTGCTATAAAGAGGACAGTGATCCATTGTTCTTTATATCCTCTTGGGCTGCACAAGGCAGATTCAGGATGTGTATTAGGAAAAACTTACTAACTATAAGCATAGTTAAACACTGGAATAGGTTACCAAGGCAGGTTATGGAATCCACATCACCAGATGTTTTTTTTAAGACTATGTTAGACGAACACATGTCAGGGATGGTCTTGGTAGTCTCACCACTTCTTCAGCATGGAAGACTGGACTAGATGACCTCTCAAGGTGCCTTCCATCCCTACATTTCTATGAAATTCAATTAACTTCAACAAAATGGGGTGAGGAAATGTTAACATCCTTTAAGGAAGAGAAATCAGATGAATAACTGGCTTAGTCACTGATCCTGACTGAAGTTCCAACTATTTTTTATATGTGGTATATTGCTGAAGTGGTGAATATTGAGTATATTTTACATTAGTTAAAGTATCAGATTGCTGGAGTACAAAATGAAGTCCATATACTGTCAAACAGTTCTTTTGCAGTGATCATTGTCCTAAAATAGGAGATATTATCCTCACATTAAACTAACCCATGATGTGCTCTAAACTTAAGAAATCAATTAAATGCATCTGTCTTTAAAGTAAATGGATTAAGGCTGTCCACCCTTTCTCTCTATAACTCTCAGATATTATTTAAAGATACCATAACTTATCATATGCACAGCATTTTGTGATGTCTAAAGAAAAAATCCTATATCAACTGACATATTTCATGTTTGATTTTGAGGTTGCTATTCTTTACATTCCAGTTGTTTTTAAATATGCAAATACAAAACTTTGTTAAAAGAGTAAAAAAAGTGGACAAGTTTTAAGAGAGCCCAGCTAGCACCCAAATACAGACCATGCTTTCTTTACAAAAATTCTACACCTTTAAAGAAAACAACAAGTATTGGAAAGTCCAGATGCAAATGATGAAGGGATCCAGTCAGTTCCTCTCTGCTATATAATTCTTCATCAGTTCCTCAGCTGATTTTATACCACCCACCAAAACCTACCTTTGCCCCTTGTTTTGATGGGAAGTAGAAATATGTTGCTGGATATATATACTGTTGACTGTAGAAATTGTTAATTTAGGCCCTGATCTTATAATAAGACCATCTCGAAGAAGAAAAAATTGTAAAAATACTGCAAATATTTGAACAAACAATTCATGTTACCACTGAAAACCTACAAAACTATAGCAAAATTCTGCTCTCAGTTACACTGGTGTGAATCTGAGTAACTTCACTGTACTGAACAGTGGAATTATTACAGACTTATAACATGTAACTGATCAGAATTTGGGGCTACTAGTTTAAATAGTCTTGCAAATTACCATTTACAAGTAATTGATGCTACAGCAAAGTCCATGGGAGCTTTGTCATTTAATTCATTGAACACAGGATTGACCTGGCTGTGAACACCTTTGTAACATAAACTAGGCATACACTGATGGTGATATCTATTTACAGTGCTATCAGTGTGCTATGATTATATATGTTTTGGGCTAAATTTTTACTGTGCTTATCATGGTCTTATCTCTGTATGTTCACATGAATACTAAAAGTGATAATGATTAATGGCTAATGAATACTCCAGTTAGTAGGACATTTAAACCAGACAGATGAAAGCTACAGTGATAACAACTAAGGATCTGATCCTGCTCTCACAGGACTTCAGTGGTATAAGATTTAACCATAAGAGATTGTTTCTGCAACTAATCTAAATCATTCAATTGTTGACACAGAGAGGAAATTCAAAATGGCAAAATATATATGTATATATATAGCATTTTTCAGGCACTGTATTTAATTTCTCTACCACACAATGATTGTGTCCATGTCTGAACTTTATTTTGACAGCACTCAAACATGTGTTTGGTGTAGAACTAATCAATTAAATTGTTTTTAATTGTTGACTTTATTAATATAACTTCATAAGCAAAATTTTATGAATGAAACAACATTCATTCATAAAACCGGTTACCCCAATAACTGGCTAATTGAGTTTCACTTTCAATCCAATTGCCGCTTAACTTGCTGAAACTTACACTGTTTCAATATTGTAACTTCTGCTCACTGTTTGTCGTTCATTATAATTGTCTCTATTGTAACTTCTGTTCACTGTTTGCCATTCCTTACACTTGTCCATATTGTAACTCAAACTCCATTTTAACTTGTCCCAAACTCCATTTTAAAATGCTCACTTCATTTTGTAAAAGCTTGCTGCAACCTTCATTTCTGCAAAACCCTGCTGTAATCTTATTAATGTAGTTTAGATGTGAGAATGAGGTATGTATGGATGATGGAATCAACCTCCAGCCCCAGCCTGTCCCGATGAAATAAAGTGTAAACACACAATGGCTGAAGATGCAGACAACAGCCCTGACAAAGTAAGAGGAGTCCACCCTCAAAAGAAAAGAACAAAAGTACAATTGAAGAAACATCAAAGCTAGGTTCTAGGCCGAAAGTCATGTCTGCAACTGACGGGTGATCAATCACACCCGACCCAGAGGCAGCGTGACACAGCAAGACCGATAGACTCTGGATTCAAACTAAAGCCTACAAAAAGGATGGGTGAGATGGAAGACTTTGAAGGGTAACATTCTGCTGCCAACATGGAAGGACATCGGTGCATGCCCAACAGAGAGCCAGCTCTTCCTTGTGCCCGGCTTTCCTGGCCAGTTAGCCGCCACAAGCTACAAACCCAAGCCATGAACTCAAGCTACATTCAGGACTGGTAATTATACAGCAGCTGTAGGACCTGTGTGCGTGTACGAACGAACGTGTGAATGAATGTGAAACTGAATGGAATGTTATAGCTATAACTGACTGCCTGATTCTTTTTGTATTCACAAAAAATGTGACATTTTGTCTTATCCCCTTTAATAAGATCCTGCTGCTTTTTATTTTATTGGTATAACATAGGCCCCTCTGTTGTATTAATTTTAGTGGAATAAATGGGCCCAAAGAGTCAAAGGTGTTAACATGACCCTGTCACTGTACAATATTAAATAAGTTTCAGGGTTCCAAGTATAGAGACCTCAGCTTAATACCATGGCAAAAGTATTAAACATCTTTTTAATGTTTTATTAAACCTTACAGAAAAAGAAAGAAAATTAGTTAAAGCTTTTGAAATGTAAAGTATTAAGAAGGACTTCCATTTTAACAACACCCCTAGTTCTCTTTTTCTTTAGCTGAAGAGAGATTTTTAGAAGGAAAAAACCCTGTTTCAGAGTCTCGTAGATGGTAATAATTGTCCTTTTTGGGGAACACAGAAACAGTTCATTGGAATGGGCTGGAGCTGCTGTTGAAATTCGATCCTGTTTCCTAGAAGGCAAACACACACAAGCGGGAGAGAAAAGAAAAGGAAAATATAGCTTCTGTCTCCGATGTTGACTTTTCCTTACAACCTCACTGCTGGAAAGACACAGGCATGGCACACAGTCTTACTGTATGAGCATCGGACTATTTAGAGCATTGCTTTTAGCTGCCTCTTTGGGTACGGACTCACAGCAATGTTGCAAAATATAGAGTCTTGACTAGCTAAGCCACAGACTCTTTTAAACAGATGGCAAAAGGAGAGGGATAGAAAAGAAAAGAAGTGAGCAGGGGAAGGAAAAGGATACATAGATTGGAGAGCAACAAAGTCTCACATTCCAGGTGGTGTTAGGGATTCAATCTGAGCCAGTAGAGGTGGTGGTATCATCTAGGTCCCACTCTCTGGCCCAGATTGGTCAGGATTTTTTTCACAATCAGGACAGTGAAGTCCTAACAGTGTTATGGTGGATCCCATGGTCAGGGCCATCCCTAGCCATTTTGGTGCCCTATGCAGCCCCCTCATGGGAGTGCTGTGTGGTGCCCCAGGCCTCCCCGGGGGTGGGGGGACTGGCCCCAGGCCTCCACAGGGGAGCAGGAGCAGGCTTGGGGGGCAGGGGGAAAACCGCCCCCCAGCACAAGCCGGTGGAGCAGGTTGGGGCTGGGTCGCTCCACTTCCTGCCTCCTAGTGAGTGCAGGGCGGGCCCAACCCCATACTCATGGGGTGGCAGGAAGTGGAGTGACCCAGCCCCAGTCCACTCTGCTCTGCTCCCCTTGCTCCCAGCCTTGGGGCTTGGGGGGCCAGGGGGAAACCGCCCCTCAGCACTCACCGGCTGTGCGGCTGTGAGTCAGGGGAGCGGAGGGGGCTGGGGTGGAGCAGGGGTGGGAAGAGGTGGGGCTGGGGCCGAGCATGGGTGGGGGCCATGGGGAAGAGGTGAAGAAGGGGCTGGAGCAGCACACAGCTGCGTAGGGCACCAGGAAATTTTTCCTGGTGCCCTACGCAGCTGCGTACTTTGCGTATGGTTAGGGATGGCCCTGCCCATGGTCCCAGGAGAGAACAGGACAGTCATGATGGTGAAGCTTGCTTCTTCTGGTCCATCTCCCAGCCAGCAGTTGTTGTCATGCAGCTTCTAGCCAGTTTTGCCCCAAAAGTCTGTAAGAACCTCAACAATAGCTCTTCTGCTCTTTATTTTGTCCATCAACTAGGCCTAATTTCTGACACACCAATTTAGGTTCATTATTTCTGTCCCACACTATTTTGTGTACCAGGCATGATCTTAACACAGTCCTTTCTGTTTAGACTATCTTAGTCCGTCTCCCTCTCCTACCTTTTGTAGAGAAATGATTGTGCAAGATTATAATTTGGAGGGGCTCCCTTATAAGGACAGTATTATCAATATATGAATTTTGAGACGTACCCTGGAAGCAGGGGTAGAGAACGCAGTGTAGCAGTGAAGCTCTTTAGCTTATTTTTAATAAAAATTTGAGTCCTTTCTCATTCACTGGTTTGTTGTTAAAGGAACCCCAAGATTATTACATGATGTCTGAAGTGCTGAATGAGGAAGAGACTGCAGTAATTTTGAGCTTGACTCCTGTGTTTGAAACTGATAGCAGAGGAAAGGGGAGCATGTGGAGCAGCAAACAGAGAAGAACAAAGCCTCTTGTATGTCTTTTATGAGCACAATAGTCACCTGACTATCTTAAGAAGGAACAAAAGCCAGAAATGGATGTGTTGCAATCTCCATCCAGTCTGCAATCGTAAGTCAATGTTGCAGAGAACTGGAAAAAATTCCAACAGTGATTGGAATTGTATTTAGCAGACGTAGGGGCAGAGGAGAAAAATGATAAAGTGAAATCATCAATCTTTTTGCATGTTGTTGGGGAGGAAGCATTGGATATTTATAACAACTAAGTTTGAAGAAGGTGAAAGCATGAAGTTAATTAATATGCTGACTAAATTTGAATATTGTATACCAAAAAGGAATGAGATCTTTGAGAGACACAAATTTTTTACTTGCATGCTTAAAACTGATGACCCCACAGAGCAATATTTCACAGAATTAAGGTGTTAAGAATGAGACTGCTCCATGAAGGAGATTTAACTTTAGAAATAGCTCTCCAGATATGCAGGGCAGCAGAAACTGTGAAAGCATAAGCCAAAGAGCTGAATTCACCAGCAGGGGTTATCCATGTACTAAGTACAATAAAATACAGCCAGAAAAGGTCAAATCAAAAAAGTGGAAACACTTGCTATGAAAACCACTGCTAGAGGGGAGATTGGGTACAGATGGTTATGTGGAAGGTGTGGATCACAGCATGGCCCAAACAAGCGTTTTGCCTTTAGGAAACTGTTATAAATGTGAGGAAAAATAATCATTTTGAAAAATGCTGCAGATCCCAAATGCCGAAAAGTCAAGTACATTCAGTTGAAGACAACCTGGTTGAAGAGTTTTATATAGACATGCTGGGATTAAGCAAACCTGATGAGAGTGACTGGATACTGCCTATGAAAGTGAATAAAACAAGTATTCCACTCAAACTGGACACAGAAGGTCAGGTTAATATTCTGTCTGATCAAGATTGTGAGAGATTGAAAATAAGACCAAAACTGGGACCAACAAAAATAAAAGTAACTGGTTATTCTGGAATAAATATACTAGTGAAGGGGAGGTACATTGCTAGTGTCAACCATAAAAACACTATGTACAGGCTCCCGTTCATTGTAGTGCCAAAGGAGGTGACACCAATTTTAGGCCTGTCTATCTGTGAAAAACTCAATCTAGTAAAATGGGTGCTCTCATTACAAGATCATACTGAACATGGCTATGAGACACTCATTCAGGAATATCATGATCTGTTTTAAGGATTGAGTTACTTGCATGGTGAACATACTATGACAGGTTTGGGCCCTTTGGGGTGTCACCTGATGTGCTGAGATACCACAGAGTCTACCTGTTCTGACAGGATGGCCCCCCTTTAACCTGTCTTGCTGAGCCAGGTTATTAAAGCCTCCTCTAACACACACGCAGGCAGGGCCACACCCAGCTGCAGATCAGCTCTGGGAAGACTCAGTTTAAGGGACTCGCTCTAACACTCTGGTGCTCACTCCTTTTAAGGGGTACAAACCCAAAGGTTTTATGAAATTTGTCCCCTCCCTCAATGTGGAGATAGGTGTGCACACTTTTTGCCCCCCTCCCGTTAGAAATTACAAAAACTGGGTTTAATAATAAAACAAATTTTATTAACTATAAAAGGCAGATTTTAAGTGGTAAAAGGGATAACAAACAGAACAAAGCAGATTACTAAGCAAATGAAATCAAACATGCAAACTAAGCTTGTTTCACTAAAGAAATTGGTTACAAATAGTATTTCTCACCCTAGATATTGTTGCAGGCCGGTTGCAAAGTTTCTGTGGTTCAGAGTTCCCTGTCTCAGTCTGGAGTCCCGCCTTGCCTTCCCTTCTGGTAGCTTTTGCAGTCTTCCTTCTTGGGCAGATAGGCCATGGAGAGGAGGAGTCCCCTTTACCTTCCTCCCGACCCTTAAATAGGATTTACATAAGGCAGGAATCCTTTGTTTCCCAAACTTGACACACACACCCCCTTCCAGTGGAAAGTTACAAGAAGTCCCAGGTAATGTTTAGTATCAGGTGACAAGACGACCTGACCTAATAGTGTCACAGTTACGTTCCTGGATGCCACCCCGGAGGGAGACAGAATAGTATCTGCATGGTTTTGTTGTTCCTTCCTTATGGCTCATCAAATCTGATGCCCTGTTGTCTGGTGGGTGTCTTCCCAATACACACCCAGTTGTAATTGTTACATAGTCCGTATTTCTAACTTTAGATACAGAAATGATACATGCATACAAATTGGATAATCACATTCAGTAAAAATAACCTTTCCAATGATACCTTACAAGACTCATCTTGCATAAGTATATCTCAGTTATGTCATGTTCACATCATAAGTATATTTTCATAAAGAATATGGAGTGAAATGTCACATATACTATCCAGATGAACAAGCAGGTCCCTCCAGTTGTCCATCCATGTAGAAAGGTGCCATTTGCATTCTGTGATAAAGTCACTGCTGAGCTCGCAAGGATGGAAGTAATGCAAAAAATACAAAAAATTGAGGAGCCAATGGAATGGGTGAGCTCCCTAGCCACAGTGAAGAAAAAAATTGCCTACTACACATATGGTTAGATCTGAGAGACCTTGTAGTGAGGCGGTGTGGCTCCCCGCTGCCCCGGAGAGGGAAGAGCCCATCCGGAGGCTGGGGTGGGTGGAGCTAGGGAGCTCTGAGCCTGCCCCTCAGAGGCTCAGGCGGCAACCTGGAAGTATAAAGGCTCGGCCTCAGAGCTCACTAGAGGGCCAGCAGCTGGGGAGGCCAGACACCTCCAGCTTAGCCCGTGACTGGGAAGTCCCTGCAGCCCAAGGTGCATGCCAGGACTGGCCTGGCTTGCCCTGTGCCTGCTACCCGGAGGAATTGCCGGGCCTGCCGCTTGCCCGGTACCCCGAGGAACCCATGGTGCTGGGCCCCCTGGAGGACCCCACCGTGACTCAGGTACCACAAGAGGGGGAGTCAGGAAGGAGTATGGGGACAGCTGACCCTAGTCTGGCTGTAGCACTGCCAGAGCCCATGTCAGTGTGTTGCAGCCAGGATCCCCACTGACACAGCAGTGGGTCTTCTGCTGCTGTTAGGGCCCCGGGCTGGGGCGCAGTGGAGTGGGAGGGCCTGCGTCCCCCTGCCACCCAACTCATGGGTGGCAGTCTCCCCCGCTCCCAAACCGTTTGGAGGCTTGGGCCTATGGTTATGCTCAGCCCTGCCTCAGGGCCTGAGCTCCCGACTCATTATGCCCCTGCCCTGACCTAGGGCCTGGGCTTACTACTGTTTGTACTGTTACCGCTCAGCCCTGCCTGAGCTCCTGATTCATTACTGCCCCGCCCTGACCTAGGGCTTGGGCTCACTACTGTTTGTACTGTTACCGCTCAGCCCTGCCTGAGCTCCTGATTCATTACTGCCCCGCCCTGACCTAGGGCCAGGGATTACTGCTGTTTATATTGCTACTGCTATAGTATTATTGCGCAGCCCTGCCTGAGGGCCTGAGTCATTATTGCCCCACCCTGACCTAGGGCCCTGGTCTAACTGTACTTATTTTCTGCTCCCACAAGAGCCGCCAGGGAAGACTTCCGTAGCCAAACTAATTCCCCAATCCTCATCTGTGTGTAGTGAGCTGGTGTGGCTCCCTGCTGCCCTGGAAAGGGTTAAGCTCCAGCTAGCCCCTTTACAGACCTTAATAATGCTATAAAAAGAGAATGTGGCTCAGTTTGTGAATGCACAATATTTCAGTAAATTGGATGCATCCTTGGGATTTTGGCAGCTAAAATTAACTGAAGAAAGCTCAAAACTATGCATATTTAGTACCCTATTTTGGAAGCTACAGATTCTTATTGTGATGTTGCACTCTGATTTTGTGAATGTGCTGATTGTGAATATGATGTAACTGGAATATGCTTCATGCAAAAGGTCTTTTATAAGGTATTACAAAGCTTATAATCTGAGTAAAAAGAAAAGGAGTACTTGTGACACCTTAGACTAACAAATTTATTTGAGCATAAGCTTTCATGAGCTACAGCTCACTTCATCGGATGCATTCAGTGGAAAATACAGTGGGAAGATCTATATACATGAAATTCCAGATAAAATATTTTGTGGTAATGGGCCACAATCTTCCAGTGCAGCTTTTAGGCCATTTGCCATAGACTGGCATTTTCATCACAAAATAGTAAATCCAAATTTACCCACAATTGAATGGACTTGACAGGGTAACAAGCCTTGCGGATAGGGGGTAAGCAGTAGATTTGGTATATCTTGACTTTAGTGAGGTTTTTGATACTGTCTCGCATGACCTTCTCATAAACAAACTAAGGAAATACTACCTAGATGGAGCTACTATAAGGTGGGTGCATAACCGGTAGGAAAATTGTTCCCAGAGTGTAGTCATCAGTGGTTCAGTCATGCTGGAAGGGCATAACAAGTGGGGTCCCATAGGGATCGTTTCTGGGTCCGGTTCTATTCAATATCTTCATCAGTGATTTAGATAATGGCATAGAGAGTACACTTATAAAGCTTGCGGAAGATATCAAGCTGGGAGGGGTTGCAAGTCCTTTGGAGGATAGGATTAAAATTCAAAATGATTTGGACAAACTGGAGAAATGGTCTGAAGTAAATAGGATGAAATGCAATAAGGACAAATGCAAAGCACTCCACTTAGGAAGGAACAACAAGTTGTACATACACAAAATGGGAAATGACTGCCTTGAAAGGAGTACTGCAGAAAGGGATCTGGGGGTCATAGTGGATCACAAGCTAAATATGAGTTAACAGTGTAATGCTGTTGCAAAAAAAGCAAACATCATTCTGGCATGTATTAGCAGGAGTATTGTAAGCAAGACATGAGAAGTAATACTTCTGCTCTACTCCACACTGATTAGGCCTCAACTGGAGTATTGTGTTTAGTTCTGGGTGCCACATTTCAGGAAAGATGTGGACAAATTGGAGAAAGTCCAAAGAAGAGCAACAAATTATTAAAGGTCTAGAAAAATGACTTACAAGGGAAGATTGGGAAAACAAAATTGGGTTTGTTTAGTCTGGAAGACAGAGGGGGCATGTACATGTTCAAGTACATAAAAGGTTTTTACAAGGAGGAGGAAGAAAATTTTCTTAACCTCTGAGGATAGGACAAGAAGCAATGGGCTTAAATTGCAGCAAGGGCGGTTTAGATTGGACATTAGGAAAAACTTCCTAACTGTCAGGGTGATTAAGCACTAGAATAAATTGCCTAGGGAGGTTGTGGAATCTCCATCACTGAGGATTTTTAAGAGCAGGTTGGACAAACACCTGTCAGGCATGGTCTAGATAATACCTAGTCCTGCCTTGAGTGCAGGGGACTGGACTAGATGACCTCTCGAGGTCCCTTCCAGTCCTGTGATTCTATGAGCTGTTCCAACAGTCAATTACCCTCACTGTAAAAAATGTGCACCCTATAGCCACTCTGAACTTGTCTAGCTTCAGCTTGCAGCCATTGGACTCTGTTATAGCTTGGCTGCAATATTAAAGAAACCTCTGTTTATCAAATTTCTGTTCCCCAAGTAGGTTCATACAGACTGTGATCACATCACTCCTTCACCTTCTCTGTGTTAAGCTAAACATATGGCAGTCCTTGAGTATTTCACTATAAGACATGTTTTCTAATCTCCATCAAACTTGTAGCTTTTCTCTGTACCCTTTCAATCTTCCAATATCTTTCTTGAATTGTGGACCCCAGAACTGGACATAATATTCTGGTAGTGGTCACACCAGGGCCAAACACAGCAATAATATAATCTGTCTGTTCCTACCTGAGTGCCCACAGTTTTTTGCATCCAAGGATCACATCAGCCTTTTTGGCTACTGCATCCTACTGGGAGCTCATGTTCAACTGATTATCCACTATGACCCCCAAATCTTTTCCAGTCTGCTTCCCAGAATAGTCCCCCATCCTGTAGGTATGATCTACATTTGTCAGGAGCCAGCTTGCAGAAGAGCCAGTCTCCTAATAACTTAATGAGCTCTACGAGCCCTGATAGAAGCTGTCTGACTGTACTACCTGATTGGCTGCAGGAGTCAGCACGCTGATACTTAAGCTCAGTAGCAGCAGCAGTCTAGTGACTACTCCATGTGCTCCTTGCTTGCAGCTGTGTTTGCTACTCTCCCTAGTCTTGCCCAAACCCCAACCTTTAGCTATAAATGCGACCATTTGCTTCAGGTTGGGGGGCTGTCTGTAGGCAAGGACTGGCCTGTCTCCCAAGATTTGTGAGAGTGTTGGGTCATCCTTCAGGATAGGTTGTAGATCCTTAATAATGCGTTAGAGGGGTTTTAGTTGGGGGCTGAAGGTGACGGCTAGTGGCGTTCCGTTATTTTCTTTGTTAGGCCTGTCCTGTAGTAGGTGACTTCTGGGAACTCTTCTGGCTCTATCAATCTGTTTCTTCACTTCCGCAGGTGGGTATTGTAGTTGTAAGAATGCTTGATAGAGATCTTGTAGGCGTCTGTCTCTGTCTGAGGGGTTGGAGCAAATGCGGTTGTATCGCAGAGCTTGGCTGTAGACGATGGATCATGTGGTGTGGTCAGGGTGAAAGCTGGAGGCATGTAGGTAGGAATAACGGTCAGTAGGTTTCTGGTATAGGGTGGTGTTTATGTGACCATCGTTTATTAGCACTGTAGTGTCCCGGAAGTGGATCTCTTGTGTGGACTGGACCAGGCTGAGGTTGATGGTGGGATGGAAATTGTTGAAATCATGGTGGAATTCCTCAAGGGCTTCTTTTCCATCTACAGCCTATCCTGAAGGATGACCCAACACTCTCTCAAATCTTGGGAGACAGGCCAGTCCTTGCCTACAGACAACCCCCCAACCTGAAGCAAATACTCACCAGCAACCACATACCACACAACAGAACCACTAACCCAGGAACCTATCCTTGCAACAAAGCCCGTTGCCAACTGTGCCCACATATCTATTCAGGAGACACCATCACAGGGCCTAATAACATCAGCCACACTATCAGAGGCTCGTTCACCTGCACATCCACCAATGTGATATATGCCATCATGTGCCAGCAATGCCCCTCTGCCATGTACATTGGTCAAACTGGACAGTCTCTACATAAAAGAGTAAATGGACACAAATCAGATGTCAAGAATTATAACACTCATAAACCAGTCGGAGAACACTTCAATCTCTCTGGTCACGCGATTACAGACATGAAAGTCGCTATTTTACAACAAAAAAACTTCAAATCCAGACTCCAGCGAGAAACTGCTGAACTGGAATTAATTTGCAAATTGGATACAATTAACTTAGGCTTGAATAGAGACTGGGAGTGGCTTAGTCATTATGCAAGGTAGCCTATTTCCCCTTGTTTTTTCCTACCCCCACCCCCTCAGATGTTCTTGTTATACCCTGGATTTGCGCTGGAAATGGCCCACCTTGATTATCATACACATTGTAAGGAGAGTGATCACTTTAGATAAGCTATTACCAGCAGGAGAGTGGGGTGGGAGGAGGTATATTTTCATGCTTTGTGTGTATATAATATCTTCTACACTTTCCACAGTATGCATCCGATGAAGTGAGCTGTAGTTCACGAAAGCTTATGCTCAAATAAATTGGTCAGACTAAATCAAGAATTGCCTCTCCCCTTGTGGGTCCCAAGATAAGCTTCTATAAGAAGCAGTCATTTATGGTGTCTAGAAATTTTATCTCTGCATCGCTTCCTGAAGTGACACATGTCCAGTCAATATAGGAATAGTTGAAATCCCCCATTATTATTGTGCTTTCTGCCTTTGTAGCCTCTCCAATCTCCCTGAGCATTTCACCATCACCGGCGTGGTCAGTAGTATATTCCTACTGCTATACTCTTACTGTTCAGCATGGAATTTCTATCCATAGAGAATTTATGGTAAAGTTTGATTCATTTAGGATTTTTAATTTATTCAACTCTATGCTTTCTTTTACATAGCGCCAATCCCCCACTGGTGTGATCTATTCTGTCTTTCGTACATATTTTGTACCCTGACATTACAGTGTCAAATTGATTAGCCTCATTTCACCAAGTTTCTGCAATGCCTATTATATCAATATCCTCATATAATGCCAGGCACTCTAGTTCACCCATCTTAGTATTTAGACTTCTAGCATTGGTACAGTGTGTCAATATTCAGTTATTTGACTGGGTGCTATAATTTCGTTAAACTATAGGACCAGATTTTTCAATGATGTTTTGGGGGCTTCACAGGTTTAACCGAAGGAATAATTTTGTCCATACAGTCTGGTTTTAAACTCTCATTCCATTTGCTCTTAGTAATGTTCTGATGGGAAGCAGTATTCCAAAGATGCTTATGCAAAACACTTATGTTGATTACCTATAGGTCAGTGGTATGTTGCAATATGCAACAGCTCGCAAATTCTAACCCACATACGCTAAAACAGTTTTTCAGGTTAGACTGGAATGATTTCTTCTGGGTTAGCTGTGCTAAGATTTGGACTGTTGTTCTGAGGGGTGCCATTTGTCATCACTGTAGCAGATGCACCATTTCTTTTACTGGGTAAGTGAAAAATGTGGGTCAGATTTAGAAAGGTAAAAAGAGTAAATTTCATTTTATGTGATCATATCCTGAAATATGCCACATCTCTTCAATATGGCTTCTTGAGTGTGTACTCTGACCAGTGTTCCACCTCTTTAGATACACAGCCACTACCCATTACTTTGAACAGGGAGAAACATGTATCCCCTATCCCAGCTCTGCTCCATCTTTGTAGCCCACTTTCACTTCAAGTGAGAAATGAAGGGTTTAAACTGAGATTTCCAAACCTCAATAGCCAAACAATAACCTGGTGCCCATCCCTCACCTCTGTACCAGGACAAATTGGAAAAATTGCAGACTAAGTGTGAGTGAGCAGGAGGGACGTGGCTAACAAAACTAGCATGTGGTTATGGACGAATGATTGTTGGCAACCAAAGAATTTGTTCTGAAGAAGGGGGACCCTGTTGATTGAACTGCTGACATTTTCAAGAGGCAGAGTATTTTAAAATGCATAAATGTACAATTTCCAAAGCTTTAATTAAACAAAACTTTTATCTACAAAACCTGAAAAGTACATTGAGCACTGTAACAAATAATTTAATACTCTAATTTAAGAAAACATTATAAATTGATTTAATCATGTCGTTATTTCAGTAGATTTCTATTCTCCTCGCCTCATTTACACATGATTTACAGTAATACCAACATCAAAGGGAGGTGAGAGTTAAAGGAAGAGAGAATAAACCCTTAGTTCACCCTTGTCATATTAATAATGCTTAAAAAGTAATATCCTAATCCAGTGTCAAACTAGGCTATAAAACACACACAAAACACAATGCTCTCAGTATCTTAGGGTACACATCTATAGTGGAGCTGGAGGTGTAATTTCCAGCTCAGGTACAAACAGGCACTAGCTGTAATCAAGCTACCATGCTAAAAATAGTAGTGTAGCCATGGTGGCATGAGCAACAGGGTGGACTCATCACTCCAACTATAATCCTATCTGAAACCCTTGGTGGTTGGTTGGTTGGTTGGCTAGCCAACCAACCTGCCACTTGCATCCCTGTGGCTACACTTTTACATTTTTAGCATACTAGCTCAAATCAGAACTCATGCAGAAATATCTCCTCAAGCTGGAAACTACAGCTCCAGTGTAGAAGTACCCTAAGATAGACAAGAGTAAACCAACATTTAGAGTGCCCATGAAGAAATGGAAATGAGGATAATGTTTGAAAGTATGAGGTATTCACACGCACAGAATAACTTCTATAATTGGACATACAAACAACCCAATCAAGAATCAGCATAGAAAAATACTTCAGCATTTTGTAGCAAACTTCTGTGAAGACTGAAGCAAGGTTAAGAGTTATGAGGTATTTCCCCCTCCCCCTCCCCCCTCGCGCGCGCGCGCACACACACACACACGTCAGGGCCGCTGTTCTGAAGTTTCCTTCTCTCACATGCAGGCAGCACGGATACTATCCGATGAAGTGAGCTATAGCTCACGAAAGCTTATGCTCAAATAAATTGGTTAGTCTCTAAAGGTGCCACAAGTACTCCTTTTCTTTTTTACCTTTTCACAGTAACAGATGGCACACCCATGGAAAAAACAGCTGCTAAATTCAAAAAGCTGTGGGTTTATCATTGCTAACTGTGTAACCATCCAGTAAGTATGGACTCACTTGAAACCATCCACCCCAACAGCATGCTGAATATCTATAGTTCCTTTAGGGGTTGTATCAGCCACTGGATAGCCAGGGTAGAATATTTCTTTTTCTGCCTGTGATAGTTGTCTAGTGTGACTAGCTGATAGTGTGAAAAGCCCTATGGTCAGGGAATTTAAAAACGTAAACCTGTGCAGAGCCCTGCAGACAGGGGCCAATGTGATGTCTTCGAAAGGCTCTACACATGTTTACCAGTTCAGCACCTCTGTGCTACTCTCCAACACCACAGCCTCTGTCATCTCCAGGATTTCTTTTCTGTAGAGGATTCAGACTTGTCTCATAATTTGTACATCCTGCTGGCAATAATGTACTAGTTCATTTTGTAGGTCAAATGTAATTTTGATTAGCTTGATACCACTCCAGAAACTCCACTTTCTCCTCAGGCATCATGTAGTCAACCTCATAGTGCTCCATCCCAGGTCTAGACCCAACATTGTTTTGTTTTTAAAGTGTTAAAACATGGAAAATAGCCTTTGGCCCCTTCAAAACCTATGGTCTGCAGCATCTTTCATAGGTAGGAAGTTTCAAGAATCAATAAGACAAATGTCCAAGGCCTTTGGCTTCACAATCATTAGTTTATCTTCCTGAGTTATCAATCCTGTATCCAACTTTTTCACTAACACCTGCCTGGTGATAAAACTTGCTTCATAATCTTTCAAGTTGTGAGCTATGAAGGCATACCCCTGAAACTGCTTTGCCCCAAAAGTATTGACAAAATCCAAACCCTTTCTACACCCTTAAATTTCTGAGAGATCGTCCTGGTGTCTGGACTCTTTGCAAACATGTAATTAGGTATGTGCACACCAGTCTTCTGAATACATTCAAAACAATTAAAAATATACTTTTCTAATATAAATTTCTAAAAAAAGTCAATTCTAAACTAAATGTTCTGGTAAGCTGAAAGAGAACTTTTTGACCTTATTGAAACAAAGAGTTTGGAATTTTGTATACAAAATTTCATTGAAAGACACTTTCCTACAAAAAATACCAATTTTATCCGATCACCATTTTTCAGTGAAAAACTGTTCATTGGAAAAACCTGACAAGTTCTTGTTCAGAGTAGTGCCAACCAGAGCACATTGGAGCAATCTTCTCTCAAGTTGACAAAGATGGATAACTATAGTAAATTCTATATTTAAAACTAAATTACTCCAATATGGATGCTGACTCAAATTTCTTTTTGCTTGTTCAGAATAGATTCTTAAATGTATGGCATTGTGTCTTCATGATTTAAAGTGATACCATAAATTATTTTTCACTTACCTAATATTAGGGAAGTGCCCAATTCAGATAGCTACTGTAGTATGCATTTTCTGGACCCTGTAATCGCTTCACATTTTGCTTCCTAAACACAGGCCACAGATGATAGTAATAATCATGGGCAAAGGTCAACATCTCTGTAGCATTTGGGAAGGACAGTGTCATCAGTAGAACACGTACACTTATAAATTCAAAAATCCTGAGCACAGATATAGTTGGGGGTGGGGGGAGTGAAAACAGTATGCCAGTGAAAACAACTACACACTTGAAGGAGAAGAAAGAAGCATAAAAAAACTAATAAAATAGCAATAATTGGTCACTAATCTTATATTACCAGGCCAAATGACTCGGAGTAGAATTTAGATCAGCATTTATTCAATATCATAAGCAATACTTCTTGGAACAGCTATGTCTAGAACACAGAAAAGTCTAGTTTTGATTTAGTCCTAATTAAAATATAATATGGGAGGTGGTTTAAGAAGAACCATAATTGAACCACTAAGTTATAATGTTCGCCATATAACTATGTTCTACATCCTCTGGGGAGGGATTGTACCATAATAGAACTGACTCTAAACTTTACAAAGGGAGATATTTTAAAAATATGGAATCCAGAAAGAAACGAAAGAGAAAAGTTAAGATGTTAAAAATTTTCAGTCTAGTAGGGAGGCTACTTAAGCATCCCATAACTAGAGTACCAAAAGGTATGTCTGTATAGCCCTTAGCAAAATAGGAAGTGGGAATAAAAAGAAGTATGACTAAGGGAAAGTACCTGACATTCAAGTGAAAAGGATATCCTTCAAAAAGTGAAAATCCAGAGCAAGGGAAGCCAATATAAAGAAAAACAACAGCAAGTAAAATGGAAGACTTAAATTTGAAAGGCTAGAAGAAATTTGAAAAACAAATAGCCAAAGACACAAAAAAAAGACAATCACTGGCAAAATTTTCCAAAATTGAAATTTGCGAGCTCACTAATTTTTTCCCAGGAAAACTCTAGGGGGCCACTGATGCACTATCGCGTTTCAAATACGAATAGGAAGAGTTAAATTGTTTCAAAATCAGGGATTGTGCATGCAAGAATTTGTGATCGTAGCAAATACAAGCAACAAAAGAAAAGGCATAAATAAACCTATACAGTAGTTGCTGTTCTGTAGAGGTGAGCACACTAATTCTTGGGATGGCTAGCCCCACCCACTGCTCATGCCACCATATCTACACTCTATTTTTAGCTACTAGCTCAATCAGACCTAGCATGGGTATGTCTCCTCAGCTGGAATTTATACCTCCAGCTTGAAGTATGGACATGTTCTTACATAAGTGATGTATATGGGTCACACTGGGAAGCAAAAAAAAAAAAAAAAAGGACCGGCAGCTATCCACCATTGTGCTGGTGCCAGGGGGCAAACCTGGTGGGTGCTGAAAGAGAGTCTCCCCTGAGAAAAAACACATGTCAGATTGCTTCAGACAAGCCAACTAGTCAATAATTTCCTGAAGTCACATACAGTATCCCACCAGGCTATGACACCTCATCAGATCCAACAGCAGTTCATGTGGTTATGCTGCCAGGGGACTCTGGACAAATACTCAGGATACAGGGAGTGGGGGAGATTAAAAAAAAACCTGCCACTACATAACACGCACCACCACACCACCTTGATAAAATAAAGTAGAAAAATATGAAAAATCCCAACCAAATAATATGCAAAAGAGTGACTGGGGTGTGGGATTGTCATCTGCAATTCCTTGGGGAGAGGGGGAGACAAGAAAAGAAGAAGAATTTTACAACTTGCAAGTAAAGAATCAAATAAAAATATTTATCAGCAAGTAAAGACAGAGAAAAATAAATACACAGTTACAGGCCCAGTCACAGAACTCTACTCCCTGATGTGAAGGCGTAGCAGTTCACCATGTACGTATAGATCAGTAGTTCTCAAACTTTTGTACTGGTGACCCCTTTCACATAGCAAGCCTCTGAGTGCAACCACCCTTATAAATTAAAAACACTTTTTTATATTTTAACACCATTATAAATGCTGGATGCAAAGTGGGGTTTGGGGTGCAGGCTGACAACGTGTGACCCCCCCCCATGTAATAACCTCACGACCCCGTGAGGGGTCCCGACTCCAAGTTTGAGAACCCCTGGCATAGATCCAGTGTGTAGCCTGGCAACTGTCTCCTGAGCGCCCCTTTGTGACTAGAGGTCACTCTGCCATGCCCTGTCAATAACTTGTCCCTCAAAGGGCTCCCTACACAAACTCTGCAAGTTTGCCTGTCCCTCCACCCCCCTTCCCAGGGGCCTTAGTTTATTCATATAAATTAAGTTCCAAAATAAAACTAACATCTCAAAACACAGTCCATCAATTTTACCCTATTGTTGGCTGATTCCTTCCTGTAGCGTCTGCCGGGAAATCCCACACCCCAGTTCTTTCTGCTGGAGCCTGCTCACTTCTAACAGTCTCCAATTCACTCTACTCCCAGCCTTTTTGCCTGGGCCTTTCCTGCTTTGGTAACCACTTCCAGACCCTACCTGGGTGGAGTCTCAGCTTTCCAGCTCTGGCTTCCAAACCCTCTGGTATGAAAGTCTTCCCTGCAGGAGCTGTTCTCACTATTTGTAGTTTATCAAGTCTTCCCCTTACTGCAACCACTTGCTGCCCTTCATAGGGAATTTCCTGACTTAGATGGGGCTTATCCTCTAATCAGACTGTCTTAACCCCAGGCTCTCCAGCCCAGGGGCAAGCCACTCTGTTACACACTGACAGAGCAGAGCCAAGAGTGGCCAGCTGAACTTCAAAAGGGGCCTCCAGACAGGGTCATAGACCAGTCTTAGAGGTACTAGTGACCCACGGCAACTACAGAATGCCGGCCAAAATACAAAGGAGCTGCACACAGCACCCACAGGACACTTGCTAGGTGGTTTGTTCCAAGCCATGTGTAATCAATCCCCCTTTTGGCACTGGCTTCGTACCTATATGAAGTGCAAACAGGAGAGGGATACTCACCGTCTTTGAACAGTTCCAAAGTTTCTATCAGCTAGGATTGGTTCACAGTGCTGCTGGCTCCTAGATGCCTGGCTCCTACTGGTGCGCTGAAGAGTAAAGCTATTGGGCAGCACCTCCCGGGAGACAAAGGGTTATTCACATTAGAGCAGTGGCTACAACACTTGAACTCAAAAATAATTGAAGCTCACACAAGCAAACAAATTAAAAACAGTAACAACAAACCTTATGTAAGGATTTGCTTAAAGAGAAATCTACCATCGGTATAAAATGATTGGAGATATTTAATTTATTTTTAATTACTAAAGACTATACCGGCAAGCATACTAGGTCTCATGACCACATACTCTCCCAATGTTCCTACCCAAAAGCCTCTCTCTCCTCAGTTCTGTCTGTCCCCCATGTCACAGGTATCCAGGTGTTGCATGTGCAGATGCACTGCCGGCCTGTAAAGAGATGCTGTTAGAAACACACTTCATTGCACTGGGAATTGGCAGTGTTGGTCTTGAGTATCGGGGTAGATCAAAGTCCTGTCTCAGATGCAATGTGCCTTAATGGTGCAAAATTAAATCCTGACTACCTATCTAACTATAACACAGTGTACTCACTCAGGTTTCTTTTCTGGCAGAGCAGTCAGGCAAGTAGGTCCCCCCTGGGAATCGCTGGAGAAGGACTAACTGCCTGGTCCCTTCCAGAACAGTACTGATGGGTTCAGTTGTAAGCAGGTTGGGTGTCTGGATCTGAAATCCCAGATCCAAGGTGGTCTGGCAAGCAGGCTGTAGGAGGTGGTAGGACAGACATGTTGTCTCCTCCAGTTACTGACAGGCTGGTAGCAGGAAGAACAGATTGTCTCCTCCTGAGGCTTTCCTGCAGACTGGGGTTACAGACAGACCATTTGCTGGGCCTTGTAGTGCTACACTCTGCTGACAGGATGTAGGGAGACTTTCTCCTGAACCCCAATGTCTACACCACAATTAAACAGCCCCTTAGCCCGAGCCCAAGCTGGGCCAGCCAGGGGTCTTTAATTGTAGCATAGACATACCCTAATTGGCTACTAGGGACTGCTCCACTCCTCCCAACTGTTGAGGGAAGCGAGTTGCCAGGGTGACTGGGGGTTCATGTTCTCCTCCACTTCCCCCCCCCCCACACACACACACGCCATTGACAGAGAAGTCAACAATGCAGGACTCTGCCATAGACCCCATGGGAGCCTGTGGCAAGGCGGTCGGGTTCCCCACCGCCGCGGAGAGGGATGAGCCTCTCTGGGTGCCAAAGTGGGAGGAGCCAGTGAACCCTGCACCCGCCCCTCAGAGGTCAAGGCGCAGGACCGGAAGTATAAAAGCCCGACCCCAGAGCTCAGTTGAAACACAGCCACTGGAGAGGCCAGATGCATGTGGCAGAGCTCCCAGCTGGGAGACCATGGCAATCGGTGGCTGACCTGAGGACTGGCCAGTCCAGCCAATGCCTGATGCTAGCCAGAGACGTTGCCAAGCTTGCTGTTTGCCAGTTACCCTGAGGAGCCGCCAAGCCAACCGAGCGCCCGTTACCCCGAGGAGCCCATGGTGTGTGACCCCTTTGGAGGATGCTGGCCGGACCCAGGTACCTCTAGAGGGGGAGGTTGGAAGTAGCCCAGGGGCAGCCAACCCTAGTCAGGCTGCAGCACTGCCAGAGCCAATGTCAGTGTGTTGTGGCCAGGAACCCCACTGACACAGCAGCGGGTCTTCTACTGCTGCCTGGGCTGGGAAGCAGTGGAGTGGGAGGGCCTGCGTCCCCCCTGCCACCCATCTCGAGGGTGGCAGTCTCCCCCTCTCCCAGGATGCTCAGAGCCAGGAGCCTGGGCTTTGCTATTGAACTCTTTGCTCAGGCAGGCTAGTTCCCCGACACCTGACCGAAGTAGCGAGGCGGTCTGGTTACCCGCCGCCCTGGAGAGTGACAGCCCCAGCCAGACATGCCTACAGAACCCAAAAGGTGTCTCTTCTCTTGGGGTACAAAGTCCTTGGTAAGGGAGGGGGCTACACATGGTTTTTTACATGCAGAATAGAAGATCATGCATCATGCAGAACCATGCCATTGAACTCTAGATGCCAGCAAAGACGGATCGGGCTTCCTTTTAGCCTTTTTTTTTGTGCGGAGCCACGCCAACTTTTCATCACTTGTAGTCTCAGTTTTACAAGGAAGGTGTGCAGGCCAGCTGGGCTGTGGAGTGCTGCAGCAAACTATTTGTATATCTTTGGGCCACTTGTTGATCTCTTATTTTCCAAGTCTACAGTTTGTACTCAGGCATTTCATTGTCCTATTGACATCAGTGAGTGTTCCTGCATCCTCTGAGGCTACTGTTCTACCATGACCCACAGTTTCTATATCACCATATGTTTCTTTGCAGAAGCCAGGAGGGGCACATTTGGGTGCAGCTCCATTAGTAGTGAATAAATCTGGGACTGCACAACTGCTTAAGGAAATATCTCCCTGCACCATACACATGGTCTGGGCACAGTATAAGCAGCCATTTCCCATTTTTTATGTGTGCAACTGATTGTTCCTTTCTAAGTGGAGTACTTTGCATTTGTCCTTATTGAATTTCATCCTATTTACTTCAGACCATTTCTCCAGTTTGTCCAGATCATTTTGAATTTTAATCCTATCCTCCAAAGCACTTGCAATCCCTCCCAGCTTGGTATCGTCCACAAACTTTATAAGTGTACTCTCTCTATTCAATATCTTCATCAATGATTTAGATAATGACAAAGAACGGGACCCAGAACCAACCCCTGCAGGACCCCACTCGTTATGTCCTTCCAGCATGACCTTGAACCTCTGGATGACTGATGACTACTCTCTGGAAACAATTTTCCAACCAGTTATGCACCCACCTTATAGTAGCTCCATCTAGGTAGTATTTCCCTAGTTTGTTTATGAGAAGGTCATGCGAGACAGTATCAAAAGCCTTACTAAAGTCAAGATATACCACATCTCCTGCTTCTCCCCTATCCGCAAGTCTTGTTACCCTGTCAAAAAACACTATCAGGTTGGTTTAACATGATTTGTTCTTGACAAATCCATGCTGTCTGTTATTTATCACCTTATTATCTTCTAGGTGTTTGCAAATTTATTGCTTAATTATTTGCTCCATTATCTTTCCGGGTACAGAAGTTAAGCTGACTGGTCTGTAATTCCCCGGGTTGTCCTTATTTCCCTTTTTAAAGATGGGCACTATATTTGCCCTTTTCCAGTCTTTTGGAATGTTTCCCATCTTCCATGACTTTACCAAGATAATTGATAATCTATATCAATTATATCTCCTCAGTCAGCTCCTTGAGTATTCTAGGTTGCATTTAGTTAGGCCCTGGTGATCTGAAGACATCTAACTTCTCAAAGTAATTTTTGACTTGTTCTTTCCCTATTTTAGACTCTGATCCTACCTCATTTTCACTGGCATTCACTATGTTAGACGTCCAATTGCCACAAACTTTCTTGGTGAAAACCAAAGTCATTAAGCACCTTTTCTGTTATTCTCTTTCCCCCTCATTGAGTAACGGGCCTACTCTGTGCTTGGTCTTCCTCTTGCTTTTAATGTATTTGTAGAATGTTTTCTTGTTACCTTTTATGTCCCTATCTAGTTTGATCTTATTTTGTGTCTTGGCTTTTCTAATTTTGTCCCTACATACTTGTGGTGTTTATATTCATCCTTTGTAATTTGACCGAATTTCCACATTTTGTAGGACTCTTTTTTTTTTTTTTGAGTTTTAGATCATTGGCTTAACCCAGGAGATCTTCAATGTGGGCTCTTGCCACACTTCCTATCTTTCTTACGCAGTGGGATAGTTTGCTCTTGTGCCCTTAATAATGTCTCTTTGAAAAACTGCCAACTGTCTTCAATTGTTTTTCCCCTTAGACTTGCTTTCCATGGGATTTTACCTAGCAACTCCCTGAGTTTGCTAAAATCTGCCTTTTTGAAATCCATTATCTTTATTGTGCTGTTCTCCCTCCTACCATTCCTTAGAATCATGAACTCTACCATTTCATGATCACTTTCACCCAGGTTGCCTTCCACTTTCAAATTCTCAACCAGTTCCTCCCTATTTGTCAAAATCAAATCTAGAACAGCCTCCCTCCTAGTAGCTTTCTCCACCTTCTGAAATAAAAAATTGTCCCCAATACATTCCAAGGACTTGTTGGATAATCTGTGCCCTGCTGTGTTGTTTTCCCAACAGATGTCTGCGTAGTTGAAGTCTCCCATAATCACCAAGTCCTGTGCTTTGGATGATTTTTAGTTTTTTTAAAAAAAGCCTCATCCACCTCTTCTTCCTGGTTTGGTGGTCTGTAGTAGACCCCTACCATGACATCACCCTTGTTTTTTACCCCTTTTATCTTTACCCAGAGACTTTGAACAAGTCTGTCTCTTATTTCTATCTGAACCTCAGTCCAAGTGTATACATTTTTAATATATAAGGCAATACCTCCTCCCTTTTTTCCCCTGCCTGTCCTTCCTGAGCAAGCTGTGCCCTTCTATACCAATATTCCAGTCGTGTGTATTATCCCACCAAGTCTCCGTGATGCCAACTATCTCATAGTTGTGTTTATTTACTAGCATTTTGAGTTCTTCCTGCTTATTCCCTGTACTTCTCACAATAGTATACGGACATCTAAGATACTGATTTGATTCCCCCCTGTTCTGTCTTGTCTCCCCCTTATTTCTGCTATAACAGCCCATGTTCCCTGCAGATTCTGACCCTTCTCCCAGGTCTCCATGTTTTTGACTAACCTGTGGGCTTTGGTCACCTGCCCCCACAGAACCTAGTTTAAAGCCCTCCCCACTAGGTTAGCCAATCGGTAGCCAAATATGCTCTTCCCCTTTCTCAATAGGTGAACCCCATCTCTGTTTAGCAGTCCTTCTACTATGATTGTCTGCCTGCTCCACTTCCCTGCCTCCTGAGGCAGAATAACCAATCAGAGTTGCTGCAGGAAGACTTCTCTCCCATTTTTGCTCCCCCCTTCCCCCAGCAACCCAAAACCATTCTCACAGGAGGGGAGGAGTAGGACAGAACTAAAGATCCCAACTGTCCAGGGTGGCTCTACTCCTGAGAGCAACAGGGACTCCAAGGAAAGCCAGGGGTGTTCATTGACCCCCAGAGTCCATCCTCCCACCCCCAGCCTGAAGTATTTGATCTTGTGTATGCTGCCAGTGCAAAATGAGATAATGCTAAGTAGTCCTGTTTTGAGAGGACTACTTAGCATGACCTCAGTTCACACTGGCAACATACATGGTCAAATACTTCTGGCTTGGGGGAGGGGGGTGGCCTTTGGGGAGTGTATTGGCTGTGAATTACAACTAAGTGGCCATTTAAGGCCCCTGGCATTCTCCAGAGTCTGAAGTATTTTGATTGTAAGCTCTTTGTGGGCAGGAACTTAATTTGGTTCTGTGTTGGTGCAACAGCTAGCATAATGGCGTCCTGATACATGACTGGGGCTCGTAGGTACTATAATAAAAATAAATAATATAAGGTTTTACTTTCAAACTCAAATCATTGAAAATCCCTATCTATTTTGCAGTTTCAGAGATTTGTGATCACTTTGTTCTCCTACACATGCTCTCCTTTTTACCAGAAATCAGATGCACGTGTAAGTTTGCTGAATTCTAAGGCTTTTTATTAGGCCTTCCACATAATAGCATTACTTATCATTAACTGTTATTTCATTTTACCCTTTCAGTTTGCTCAAACAATGCCACCAAAAAACAAATCAGGTTGTTTGTTCAACACTTTAAAATTACAAAATGCTAAATAACAACGTGACTTTCCATGATGTTGCATTATTATATCTCTATTGACTGCCTAGTTACCTTCATTATCAACTTTCTGATTAGAGTAAAATCTTGGAGGAGCACATCATTTTACAACCCTTCATATGGTGAAAACAGATGTACAAACACTATGATTTTTACTATATCATTGAGATTATGTAAGGTACATTCTGCATACAAACAGAAATCCTATACCCTCTGGATTCACCAGGTCTTGTCCAGATCTTTTTATAAAAAAGAAAAGCTGTGGATTCATTTCTCCATTGGGGAATTCTGAGGTCTTTCATAGTACCTTGCCTATATATACTCTGAGTCAAAGTTTCTTATTTTCCACTGACACCCAATAGCTCCAACGCTGTGATATAGCACTGCACCAGACTGCTTTGATTATTTTTTATTTTTGTTTTTTGTTAGCCTAACCAGAATGCACTGTCCAGACTCAAAGTTACAGCAGGAATCTAAGCAGTTCCTTTTTAGATTCTGAGTACATATACTGAGTAGAGACAAACACCTGTTCCTCATATATAGCTTAAAGTTGATAGGTGGTACATGTAGCAACACTTATAGTTAAGGTTGCCTGATACTTCCTATTATTCCCCCAAACATTAATTCTGGTAGTGGTTTGGGGCCATCCCTCCTTGAGGACTGTGTACATGCAGTTCAGGAATCTGAAATTGCTGTAAACTTCTTTCTGTTTGCTCCCAAATCTGTTTGCTCCTACTACCATATGTTGTTCATCTTATACAGGTTATGTCTACACTGCAAATCATGGGATGTGATTGCATCTCATGTAGACATACCTGAGATAGCTGTAATGTAGCTAGCTCAGGTACTTAAGCAGTGAAGGTGTGACAGTTCAGGCTAGCAACAGTGTAATTCCCCAGGATGCTGAGTAGGCTTGTACAGCCTGCACTGAAGCCAGGGCTGTCACAGCTCAATTGCTCCAGTACCCAAGCTAGCTAGGGAAAAGCTAGCTCTGGTATGTCTATAGGAGCTAGCAGTGTAGACATACAAACTGTCAGTGTCTGAGGGTATTTAACAATTAAACTATTATTAAAATACTAACACAACAACCTGAGCATGGTATTGACTGCAACTGGTTGCTCCCTCAGTGCAGTAACCCACCTTGTAAGACAGAGTTTAACCCTTAGTTTCTGCAGTCATACCCCACACTCTGACATACCACTAGCAGCTGCTCCATACAGATTGCGGAGGATCCATTGAAAGTAGGGAGGTTGGAGGGATTAGAGAACGGAGTGACTGGTGACCAGAGGATACACTGATGGACCTACTGGAGCAAAGAATGGATTGGAAACTAAGAGTTGCTTCCGGAGGCTAAGGGAAAAAGAAAATTGATTGGAGGCAGAGATCTGATTGAAAGTGTGTGGAGAGGCTGGTAGAGGTTAGTAGAATATGAAGTCTAAATCTTGCAATTCTTTCTGCATAAAACATTTCCTATCTGCGCAGCTAAAACTCTCATCCAGGCTCTCATTTTTGTCAGACCTGGAAAGACACCGGAGCAGATTATTAAACAATTTGTAAGCATCTGACCTATGAGGAAAGGTTTAAAAAAAAAACTGGGCATGTTTAGTCTTGAGAAAAGAAGTCTGAGGGGGGACCTGATAACAGCCTTCCAATATGTTAGGGGCTGTTACAAAGAAGACCATGTTCAATTCTTCTCCTTGTATGCAGAAGGTAGGACAAGAAGTAAAGGGTTAAATCTGCAGCAATGGAGATTTAGGAGAGATATTAAATAAATCTTTCCAACTATAAGGATAGTTAAGCACTGGAATAGGCTTCCAAGGATGGTGTGGAGTCCCCATCATGGGAAGCTTTTAAAAACAAGTTGGACAAACACCTGTCAGGCATGGGCGGTGTGTGAATCACCAGCTGGAGGAGGCTAGCCCCTAGCCCCACCCCTTCCGCACCCCTACCCCCCAGCCCCAGAGAGAGGAAAGGGTAGGTGATGCAACTGCAGCCTCCCCTCCCAAGCCCCGGAGCACCAGGAGGGCAGGCAGCGCATCCCCAGCCCCAGAGTATGGGGTGGCGTAGCCTGAGCTGGGGCCACACTACAAGGAGACTGGAGCAGCCATGCCTAGCAGAAGCAGGAGGAGGGGGCCTGGGGGGCGGAGCATGTTACTCACCATCCATGCTGTCAGGGATGATTTACTTGGTCCTGCCATAGCACAAGGGGCTGGATTTGACTACTTCTCAAGGTCTCTTCCAGCCCTACATTTCTATGATTCTGTCTCAACTACTTCTCTCTGGCTTTGACACAGACAACCTTGTCCTCCTCATTCTCATTCAGGATGTTGCTGCAAAGATCATTTCCTACATTGTTGCTTTGACTATGTCACCCCCTCTTTGAATCCCTCCACTCACCCCTACTTCTCTATTGCATCAAATATAAACGGTTTTCAATTTCAAGGCTTTTAATAACCTATCATCTCTCATTCACTATCAAAATGTCCACTCCCATTCCCGATCAGCCTAGGATGTCAGCTTCTGTCACCCACTTATTAAATTTTCAAACAAGCATCTTCCTGCTGTCTCCCAAGCTGCGTCTCACACTTGGGAGGCGCTTCCTATTAATATCTGCAAACCTAACTCATTATCCTCCTTCAACCCCCCCCCGACCCCCCCTTAAAACTCTCCTCTGCCAAGATGTCTACAAAAAAGAAACTTACAGTGGCTAGGCTTTTGGTGTGCTGAGACCACTGCCTGTCATGCTGATCATTATTGTTTCTTTGTTTCCTTTTGCTCCCCTATCTCTTTGTCTGTATCCATCTGTTTGTCTCGTTTTATACATGGATTGTAAGTTCTTTGGGGCAGGGACCACTGCTTTGTTCTGCCTTTGTACAGCACCTAACACAATGGGGTCCTGGTCCTTGGGCTCCTAGGCTCTGTGTTAATAATAAGTAATGTAACAGTGGCTTACCTAGTCTGATGTCAAGTCACATGTGCCTCAGTTTCCCCTCTCAAATGTCTGGGTGCTTTGACTGGAAGACCAAAGGCAAGGGTCCTACCCTTCCAGGATAAACAAAATCCAAATAAATACCCAAATGTAATGGAAAAAGACCTCTTTTCCCCTGGGTCACAGGCCTCCATTGAGGCCTGTCCACTTTGTCTCCTCTCCAGGGTATAACAGCAATTTGCCTTCCCCAGAGTCTTTTCCCAGTCCTTTTCTTGGCCCATAGGGGTTTTCATACCATACCCAGGTGGCAAGATGGAGAAGTCTGAGCCCTTCGTCTAGTTTGGACTCCAGCCCAGGGACCCTGCATCATGGGCAGCTGTCCTCCATAGAATCCTAGAATATCAGAGTTGGAAGCGACCTCCAGAGGTCATCTAGTCCAACCCCCTGTTCAAAGCAGGACCAATCCCCAGCTAAATCATCCCAGCCAGGGCTTTGTCAAGCTGGGCCTTAAAAACCTCTAAGGAAGGAGATTCCACCACCTCCCTAGGTAACCCATTCTAGTGCTTCACCACCCTCCTAGTGAAAGTTTTTTTCCTAATTTCCAACCTAAACCTCCCCAACTGCAATTTGAGACCATTGCTCCTCATTCTGTCATCTGCCACCATTGAGAACAGCCTAGCTCCATCCTCTTTGGAACCCCCTTTCACGTAGCTGAAAGCAGCTATCCAATCCCCCCTCATTCTTCTCTTCTGCAGACTAAATAATCCCAGTTCCCTCAGCCTCTCCTCATAAGTCATCTGCCTCAGCTCCTTAATCATTTTTGTTGCCCTCCGCTGGACTCTTTCCAATTTTTCCACATCCTTCTTGTAGTGTGGGGCCCAAAACTGGACACAGTGCTCCAGATGAGGCCTCACCAATGCCGAATAGAGGGGAATGATCACATCCCTTGATCTGCTGGCAATGCTCCTACTTATGCAGCCCAAAATGCCATTAGCCTTCTTGGTAACAAGGACACATTGTTGACTCGTATCCAGCTTCTTGTCCACTGTAATCCCCAGGTCCTTTTCTGCAGAACTGCTGCCTAGCCACTCAGTCCCTAGTCTGTAGCAGTGCATGCGATTCTTCCGTCCTAAGTGCAGGACTTGTCCTTGTTGAACCTCATCAGATTTCTTTTGGCCCAATCCTTTAATTTGTCTAGGTCCCTCTGTATCCTATCCCTACCCTCCAGCGTATCTACCTCTCCTCCCAGTTTAGTGTCATCTGCAAACTTGCTGAGGGTGCAATCTACACCATCCTCCAGATCATGAATGAAGATATTGAACAAAACTCCCTTAAACTCCGCTCCCTGTTCATTCTTCCTACAGCCACTCCCTACCTTGCTATTCCCTAGGCCTCTCCCCAGCCTCATCCCATCAAATCTTCTGTCAAATTGTTGGTCTTCCACAGGTTTCACCAGGCTTCTTCCCTTGGCCACTATGGACAGCTCAACCCTGGTCTCTCTTACAGATAGCTGATCAGATTTGTGCAAAAAAAATGATGGAATTGGCAAATTTCATGCTTTTATCATGAAACCCACAGTCTTAGGGCATGACTTAATCAAGGTTTTCAGATATGGGGCCAGGGGCAGCTCATGCCATGTTCGCTGTAGCAGCCATTTTAACAACATTGTCATAATCAGCAAATAGCATTGTTTTACTGCTGGACATACCAGAGATGTATTATTGGTTTTGCTTCAGTGTGACCTTAAAATTGGTGTAAGGGCACATTTTGTACTAATTTTGATTGTCAGTGGGGTTTTGGCAGAATGTAATCACATTTCTCCTTTTTTCTCTTTCGGGGGCACCATTTGGGGAGGACCGGGGCAGGGGGAGTGCCAAGTTTTGTACCACATTTGGGTGAAGTTTGCAGCAGGAGGGAAGATGCTGCCCCTCCTCCCCCTGCTGCCCTGCTCCACTGTTGTCTGCAGCCACACCATTGCCCCTGCCCCACCGCTGAAGAGAAAATGTTGGCTGTGGGGGAGATTCCTTCATTGGCTCTAGCCTCCTGTTTCTTGAATTATTTCTCTGGAGGATCAGGTCTCCTGGAGGGAGTAGGTGATGCTGGTTGCTCCTCTCTATGGTGAGTACTTGATACTTTGGGAAAATTGCTGATGATAAGCTGGTCAGAGTGGTAGTGCATACAGCACTGGAGGACGCACCCAAAGGAGCTCATACCAATGAGGAGTTGGTGGTAATCGTGGGCCATGAGCAGTTGTGTTTATACCAATAAAGTAAAAACCAGCAGGATCTTATTAAAGGGGAAAAGGCAAAATGCCACATTTATTGTGAATACAGAAAGAATCATAGTAAGCAGTTATAGCTATAACATTCCATTCAATTTCATATTCATTCACACATTCTCTCTCTCTCTCTCTCTCACACTCACACATTCTGCAAGGTTATCATCATAGTTACCAGCCTTAGAGTTGCTCGTGCCAAGCCACTGGCCAGGTGGCCTGGACATGAGGAGGGAGCAGGGCCTTGTCAGATGCTCATCTGATGCTCCTGGAAGTTGGTTTGCAGAATCAGACCCCAAAGTTCTCACTTTCTAGAGTCCATTTTTATAGGAATTTCTTCCTATGCCAGTCTATGGGAATTGCCTCATCATGCTGTTGCTGAATCAATCAGCAGATGGCACATTCCTGACAGCTCCATGCTGCCAGATGTTATCTTGTTCTTTGGTTCTCCCATTCTTGAGGCTGTTGGGTGGATTCCAGTCTGCCCTCCGGGGGTCCTCTGGTTATTTCCACTTGACGCCTTCTTCAGCTGATGGACACTGGATTCTTAGGCTGGCACCTCCCTGATCATTCAGTTATTATCCACACCAAGCATCCATCCAGATACATCCTCTCTCTCTATTTTAATCACAATTGATTCAAGACTCACTGAATTTGTCAGACCACTCTGTTTATTAGCAAAGCGCTTTGCCAATGCACCCAGATATATGTGAGCCACCTGCAAAAGCTCAAGCTAACTTATTTATGCACATAAGCCAAAGCCAATTTAACATAGGAGACAAAAGGAAGCAGAAACTGACAAATATACATACATATCTTATTTGCATACTAACGTTTACCAATCTCCTAGTTCAGTAGGAGCTCTACGTTCATTAGTTTGAGGACCCATTGTCTCACACTCCTTAATGTTTCTCTTCCTGACAACTATATTTCAACAAACTCTTCAAGCAGCATTTCTTTAATGAATTAGAATTTCAATATAATTAATTCTACTTTCACAATCCCTCCTTTTGGTCAAGCTACGCAATGACCAACAATTACTGGTTCCACATATCAAGCATTATCTCTTTGTTCATCAGTGATATTTAAAATCATCAAATTAGCACTCTGGTTTGGGGCAGCTATCTGTGTAGCATGCCTGACACAATTTTGGATACAACAGGAAAGTAACTGAAAACATACAAAAATTTTTAGGATTCCAAACAGGAGAGTTAGGGCTCCCTGAAACAATCAGTTTCCTATGCCAGAGAAATTGAAAAGGTTACTTAGCCACTTCCATAAAGAACTTGGCTCTTCGTGGGGAAGATATGCGATTTTGTTCTAAGTGGCTAGCACGATCTATTACCTCATTGGTGTTTTCTGGTATATACACATAGCAGTCTTTTCCAATGAGAGCACAAGTCCCTCCTTTTGCCGCCAGCACTATGTCCAATGCCTGATGGTTTTGGGGGGCCATCTGTCGGATTGCCCCTGTTTCTTTGGCCAGGGCTCTTAAACTTTCTCCGGTTTCATTTGCCATTATTTCAACTACTGCTTGTAACCTTAGGAGCCTTTTTGCATGGTGTATTACTCCCCCTAATGGTATTAAGGAACCGCCAATGGCCTCTTCCCAGGTTAAGGGGCTTATGTTATACCCATTCTTTTTCGCCTGCAATTGCGGAGGCGTTCTCAAGGGAAGGTTCCTAGCACTCGGAATTGTGGGAAGAGTCGGGCGGGATAACAGATTCCTGACCAATTAGCTGGTAGTGCGGTATAAGCTCTGGTCCCACACACCCAGTGATGGCCTATTAAGGCCAGGAAGGGTCGGTTGCACCCATTTGTCATATAGGTGTTTGCAAAGGAGGAGTAGTATCTCCCAAAGGGTACAGGGTAATTCTCCTTACGAGGAGTGGTGTTATTTGCATGACATTGAAAGATTGTATTGTTTTCACTAAGGTTACTGTAGGGGGAACATGAGATTGATTTCTCTGTTTGATCCCAGGTTGAGAAAAAATTCATATCTCCATACCCGGCCCGCCACTTTTTAGTTTTGTTTGAATAATCCCATACACCATTGGCCACAATATGCTGAAGGCAACAGCTTTTCCCCAGATCCAGCCCTGTCCCATTACACACCCAACACCAATGACCTTTTCCCTCCACCACACTTATCCATTTAGATGCATTTATTCCCACTGCTTCCCAAGTGTCATTGCTGTTCCATATTTTGTTAAACAGATGAGGCCCTCCAGTGAGGCCTGGGGACTTGAGTGGGATAGCCAGGACAGGAACACCAGTTTGAGAGTGGTCTAGGATGTGGCTGCAGACCCAGCAATTAGAAATATTAAGGGTCTGAGCTATCCACACCTGCTGCTGGATAAAAGAATTGTCATCATGGTCTCCCCAGACCGTAAGATACCAGCAGCCGAGGAACAGGCAGAGGCACATGTTGGAGGCAAGGCTGTTCTGGGTCTGACAACCTCAACTGAGGGAACCGCAGTCACGGTTTTATGCCCACCAGGCAGTAGGCGCTAGGCTCACTACTGCTTTTTTTTTTTTTTTTTTTTTTGTTCGTCTGCTTCTGGCAACCCTTACGAGAGCATAGATTGTAAGGTATTGCAGACTGTTCCTTTACGTCTTCTTCTGGAGTCAAAATTGACTCTGCGTTGTCCTGAGGTGATTGGTTCTCTGGGGATGGTGCCTTCTTGCACTGTGAAGCATGTATCCATGCTGCGATGCCAGATAGTTTAACAGCTGTCTGTGTAGTAAGCAGTACCTGATGAGGACCCTTCCACCGGGGCTCCAAGGCGTGCTTTCGGTGATGGCGCCGTACGTAGACCCAATCACCTGGCTCGAGGTTGTGGCAAACGTCGGAGGTGGGTTCCGTGGGCCAGGCGGCTCGAACCTGTGAATGGAAGTGACTTACAGCTTGCATTAGTCCCTTGCAATACTGAAGGAGTGCACTGTGAGTCAAGTTCAAATCTGGAACGGGAGTAATAGTAGTCATAGCTCGCATAGGGTGTCCCATAACAATTTCAAAGGGACTTAATTTATGCCTTTGAGATGGAGTGGATCTCATGTCCATAAGAGCTAATGGTAAGGCTACTGGCCAGCTTAATCCTGTAGAGTCACAAATTTTAGCAAGCTTATTCTTAAGTACACCATTTCGTCTTTCAACTGCACCTGCACTCTGTGGGTGGTAGGGACAGTGCAACAGGTGTTTGATATGCAATATACGGTCCAGGTGTTGAACAAGTTGTCCAGTAAAATGTGTACCCCGATCACTGGACAGAGTAGCAGGAATTCCCTTGGCAGGCATAATATGATTTTAACAAACATTTGGCAACAGACAGTGAGTCAGTCTTGCGACAAGGAAAGGCTTCAATCCAACCAGAGAATAAACATACCATAACCAATATAAATTCATATTGTTGACACTTAGGCATTTGTACAAAATCAAGTTGCCAGTGCAAGAACGGTGCTTGAGGCAGGCCCCGGAACCCCTGGGCCACTTTTACAGGTTTACCAATATTATGGCTTTGGCAAATGGTACAGGCTGCACAGTGGCGGGCTGCAAAAGAGCTAAAATGGGGGGCCCACCATCCTGTCTTAGTTACAGCAGAGACCATCCCCTCCTTTCCGACATGCGAAACACCATGTAGCAGGGCGGCCAGAGACGGGTAGAGTGAAAAGGGGGCTACAAAGGCTCCAGTAGGCGAGCACCAAAGAGAATCGGGATGTAGAGAGCAACCTTGGGCAACCCAGGATTCTTTCTCGGTTTCTGGGGCAGAGTCTTGGAGCAGGGTGAGGTCAGTGAGGGACGGCAGCAGTATAGAAACAGAAAGGGAACCTAGAAATGCATCTGGGGAAGGTTCTATGGCAGCAGCATGTTTAGCAGAGGCGTCAGCAAATGCGTTACCCTTAGCAACATCAGTATCCGCCATTCAGTGGCCAGGGCACTTAACAATAGCTAGGGCAGACGGAAGTAAAACTGCATACAGGAGGGCAGCGATGTAGGGCCCATTTTTAATAGGGGTACCAGCAGAAGTAAGGAAACCCCGAGTTTGCCAGAGGGTACCAAAGTCATGTACAACCCCAAAAGTGTAGCAGGAGTCAGTGTAAATGGTGGCGGAGTGTCCCTCCGCCAAAAAGCAGGCACGGGTGAGGGCAACTAATTCAGCAATTTGTGCTGAGGTTACAGAAGGTAAAGGCGCAGCTTCCAGGGTTTCAGAGTGAAACTACAGCATCTCCTGCAAGGAGACGACCTTGGTCATCTCAAAAACAGGAACCATCAGTAAATCAAGGTCAGAGTTAGGGAGAGGGACATCAGAAAGGTCAGGGCGCGGGATGGTGACAGCAGAGACAGTTGCAAGGCAGTCGTGGGGAATCACAGTCATTAGACAAAGGAAGGAGAGTGGCAGGGTTTAACTGAGAACAATGCTTTATGGAGATATATGAAGCTGATAGTAGTAAAAGTTCGTACCTGGTAAGGCGGGCAGAGGAGAGGTGGCCTGTGTTACGTTGTAGCAGGAGAGTTTCTACAGAGTGAGGTAAGAGGAGAGCGGAGAACAAGGGAATCAGATATTTCGACTAGGCGCGCTGCAGCAGCCGCAGCACGCAGGCAGGGGGGTAAGCCTTGGGCAACAGGGTCTAAAATGGCAGAGAAATAAGCCACTGGGTGGTTCTTTTCTCCGTGCATCTGAGTGAGAACTCCAAGTGCACATCCAGATTGTTCGTGGCAGAAAAGGGTAAAAGGCTTAGAATAGTCAGGCAGCCCTAAGGCAGGGGCAGAAGCCAAACCTTGTTTGAGGGAAACAAAGGCAGAATTGGCCTCAGGGGGCCACAGCATGGGGTCAGGCACAGAGAATCAAGTGAGTTACTGGAGAGGTTTTGCAAGGAAGGTATATTGGGGAATCCATTGTCTGCAAAATCCAGCCATGCCTAAAAACTTCTGGACCTGGTGTGGGGAGCGGGGTTGGGGAAAGCTAAGGATAGCTTGGACACGGGTGGGAGAAAGTGCACAGGAACCCTGGGAGAGGAGAAAGCCACGGTATGTGACAGAAGCTTGACAGAGTTGTAGTTTAGAGTGAGAAGCTTTGTGACCCTTATTTGCTAGGGCAGTAAGGAGCACTAAAGAGTCAGTTTCAGAGGCAGACAATGAAGGGGAACAGAGGAGTAGATCATCTACATATTGGACTAGTGTGGACCTGGACAGGAAAACAAGGTCAGCAAGGTCTTGGGCTAATGCTTGGGGAAAAATATGACGGGCTTTCAGTATACCCCTGGGGCAGTGTGGTCCATGTGTACTGTTGCCCCTTGTAAGAAAAGGCAAACAGGAACTGGGAGTCAGGGTGAACCAGGACAGAAAAGAAAGCAGAGCACAAATCAACAACAGTAAAATGAGTTGCATCTGGTGGGATAGAAGCCAGAATCGTCGCTGAGTTAGGGACAACAGGAAAGGCAGGTATGACAATGCGGTTAATGGCCCGAAGATCCTGAACAAACTGCCACGATTTACCATCAGCTTTTCGAACTGGGAGGATAGGGGTGTTACAGGGGCTGGAGCAGGGGATAATAATGCCTTGTTCCCGCAGGGCGGTCATGACTGGAGCAATTCCAGCCTCTGCTTCGGGGTTTAAAGGGTATTGAGACAGGCGAGGCAGAGGTTTGGAGGAATCAACAATAATGCAGATGGGGTCAGTATATAAACGGCCCACTTCAGACGGGTGGGTTGGCCACAGAGAGGCTGGGACCTGTGAAATTAGGTGTTCAAGGGACGGGACCAATGGGCAGCAGGGGACCGGAGTGAAAAGGGAAGTTTCAGACAGAAGAGAGGCTACAGAATCACTCAGAGGACTGGGGGATTTGTAAGTAGACACCATCCGGGGAACAGTAGATGGTACAGCCAAGTTTACATAACAGGTCCCAACCCAAAAGGTTCACCGGAGTGGAATCCGAGAGGAGAAATGCATGGTCAGCGGAAAGGGGACCAACCTGGACTGGTAGAGGTTTTGAAAGGGGATAAGGGGTTGGGACTCCCATAATGCCCACAGCAGATATGGTTTTTTTGGAGCGGGGAACCTCAGGCAGGTCGGCAGTACGAACTGCAGAGAGCGAAGCTCCTGTATCAACAAGGAAAGGGAGAGGAAGATCATTAATAGTCAAAACACATTCACCCATGGGAGTGAGAGGTAATAAAGGAGCTAAAATTTCCTGAGGTTCCCTGGTGTTCTGTCATTGCTGTGGGACAAAGTAAGTCTGGGGACTGTCGGGCTGTGCCGACAGGGGGTCTAGCTGGTTGTTTACAGAGCTATTAGGCCGGTGTGGACACTCATTTTTCCAATGTCCGGGTTGTTTACAGTAATTACAAACACCCCCAAAAATCCAGTTCCACATCCCCCTCCCCGGTACTGTTTACCTTGCCCTGAATAATGCTGTATTTGCAGGGCCATTAAATTTTGGGAAGATTGTTCCTCCTTTCCCTTTAGAGTGCGATGGCAGTGTTCTGCCACCGATTGCAATTTATCCATGGTTTCAGTTTCCCACCCAACACTTATTCGCTTTAGCATACTGCCAATAGCAGGTAGGAGGCCATTAACAAACGCGTGAGCCAGGGCGCCCTTCCCATTTTCACCCGGTTGCTGTATACCAGAATGTTGCAGAAAAACATCAGTCAGTCGGGTGCGATAGTCACATGGACTTTCTCCCTGCCTCTGTTTACAGCAATGTGTGGCTGTCCAGTTTGTTTTTGGAGTCCATACTCAAGGGATGGCCTCATGTAGGTTTTTAGCTCGGTCTTTACACTTTTTCCAGTATTCAGCGTCAGGACCGGTGTCTGGTAAAGTTGAATGGCGCTCACTGATGGGCCAATTGGCTGCTGTGAGCCATTTTTCGTGCTCGCTAGGGGTTACAAGTAGCTTGCACAGCTGCAGGAGGTCTGCCTCAGAGGGTTCATAGGTGTCGCACACTAACAAAAATTCCTCTGCAAATGTGGTAGGATTTTCCAGGGGCTTTGGAAAGCCTTTTACAATTGAAAGGAGATCTGTACGAGTCCAGGGTTTATAGCTCCAAGTGGGACCCTCTTGTTGGTCCCCAGTATGCAGGATTTGGAGGGGAGCCTGGATAGGTTTAGAGCCAGAGCGTAAGCGTTGGGCCCAATCAGTGTCCAGGCTATCTTCGTATGTATGGGGAAAAACAGGAGTCAGGCAGACTGGAGGGTTTCGGGGGAACGGGGTTTTTTTCTTTATGGGTCTGAGTGGTACTGGAGGAATGGGCCTGGGCGGTATTGGACGATCCAGACTGGTCTGAACTGGAGACCCCTGGGAGTTGTTGTGACTGCCTATTGATCCGATGCAAGGATGCCAGGCCAATTAATGCATCTTCCTCATCGTCATCCCCAGAATTTAACAAGGGGTTTTCTTCGTCTTTTCCCACAATGAGATGGGAGTATGAAGGGGGATGGGATCGATCCTGATGTTCTTGGAGAACGGGATAAAGGGGAGCGCTCGGTCTGGCTGGGAGAGAAGGCTTCTAATAAAGCTTTTAACTTGTCATTTGAATCCTTAAGAGAGGCAAGTTTTGATTCTGTCCACCTATGATTTGCCTCTTCCCACCACTGCATGAAACAATCAACCTCTCCTTTTGCCAATTTAGTTTTAGTTTGGCCAAGTTTGTCTTTTAAGACGTCTACTCGGTCTTTGTCCCAAGATCCTAACAGTGGCCACTGAATTTTGGGATTCTCCTGAGTTAGCCTAGACCATTTTTCCAGAAATTTACAGGAGTCCGGACCCTTCCTAAAATACATAAAATGAGCCGGTGTTCCTTTAGGGAACTGTCCCGACTTAGACGTCTGGTTACCCATACAGGAGGACTTTACACACCAATCACACAAGAAGGAAAGTCGGGTTCATCAGAGCGATGCCCAGTGCAACACACAAAAGGAGCCCACAGGCTACTGCCTCAATCTCCCTTGCTTTCATACCAAGGGTTTTACCCAAGGCACGGTGCGGCTGCAATTGTGCAGATTTCACTCACTCAGACCGTGGGGACAGGAACCCTTTGGTCAGCTGATCCCTGGACGGAGACGGCGCCCAGACTCAAACACCACAGGGAGGATGGATAGACACAGAGACAAGATAGTCCTCAGTCCGGACAAAACACAGAAATAATTACCTGACCAGATTCCTCATGTCAGATCCCGGGATCCCTACCAGAACAGAGTGGGAAACAACAGGTTCGATGGCGTAGACTTCACTGTGGTCATGCACCCTTCCGTTCTGGCGGAGGACTGCTCGGGCCAAATACCCAGGTGCCGACTTGCCACAGCCGTCCTAAGAACGGTCAGGAGTCACACGGCCCCAGTGAAGACTGTTGCCATCTCGGTGGAACCTCCAAATTGTCAAAGTCAGATTCAAGACTCTCTGAATTTGTCAGACCACTCTGTTTATTAGCAAAGCGCTTTGCCAATGCACCCAGATATATGTGAGCCACCTGCAAAAGCTCAAGCTAACTTATTTATACACATAAGCCAAAGCCAATTTAACATAGGAGACAAAAGGAAGTGGAAACTGACAAATATACATATGTATCTTATTTGCATACTAATGTTTACCAATCTCCTAGCTCAGTAGGAGCTCTACGTTCATTAGTTTGAGGACCCATTGTCTCACACTCCTTAATGTTTCTCTTCCTGACAACTATATTTCAACAAACTCTTCAAGCAGCATTTCTTTAATGAATTATTATTTCAATATAATTCATTCTACTTTCACATAACAAAGCGAGATGATTACAACAAAAGGGCGGGGAGTCTCTGGGTGCTGTTTCTGTTACAGAGTATTGCTTTGAGTCTCTCTCTGTGTGAGTAGTTGTTGTTACAAAGAATTGCTTTGAGAACAGACTCTGTCTTGGAACGTACTAACACAATTAGGAGCTTGCAAGTTTCACACAGAGGGGAAAAAAACAGTACCAAAAGCAAGAGACCTCTTAATTAGTAATACCCTGGAATTTAAACTATGGGGAATCAAACTCATTTGATTTTAATACAGAACTTCTTTAATATGATCCAACAGTTGCAGCTTCGGCAAAGGCCTCTGGGAAGGGACCTATATAGGAGTGAGGAAGAGAGACCAAGGTGGCATCCCTATCGGAATCCTCTTGCTCAGGTTTGCCAAGGAAAAGTGGAGTGCCTGGAGAGATCTGAAGTGAAACAATTGGTACTGGGTAAAGTTCAGGTGATCTGGATGTTAAGTACTGACAGCACATTGGAGCCAAGGAGCAGTGTCAGGAGTCTGAGGTACAGCCAGGTGCTGGGGGAAAACAGAACTCCTGCGGTGCTGCAAGGGTGATCAGTACTGGGGTTGACATCTGTGCTGAAGTAGTCATGACAAAGGACCCTGACAGTATCGCAGGCTTTAGGTACTTGGAGGGAAGCACTGCTGCTGAAGATCTTGTGCGCTCTGAGGGAGGTGCGGTTGGAACCTGAGTGGGCTTCTTTGGTACCAAGGAAGAGCTCTCCGGGCCTGTAGCTTTGCCACCTTGCAGTCTAGCCATTCTCCTCTTTCAGAGAGATGTGGTGAGAAAGAGAGAAATCTCACCTAGTGGCATAGTGCACAAGGAAATCCATGTATCCATTTTTTTTTTTCATGCTGAGTTTTCAGTGGTAAATGATTAAAAGCAATCTGGATTTATTTTAAAGGGAGCATAAGGTATTTCAGCTGAATTTCTGAAAGATATTTGTTCATTATCATAACGATTCATGGTATCCCCATTTGGCCCACTAATAGAAGTAATGCCTAGATTTGTGAAGAAGCAGTTATATATATATATATATATATATATATATATATATATATATATATATATATATATATATATAATATCTTTGATGTTCTAGTATCATTGTCTGGTAGAATATTATCCAATTTACTGACAGCCTGGGTTTTATATTTGCTATTATCTGGTGTATTATTTACTCATGGGATTGATTTTTCCTTCTGAATTAGCAATATTTTCTGCAGTGCAAGTGGATATGTAACAAATGATTAAAACACCGGATGTTCATCTTCTGCCCCAGATGACTTGTCAGAAGATCCTCCTACACAGAACACGTACAAACAGGAGCCATTAGGCTTAACAATGGCCTTCACTTTTTGTGTAAATTAACCAGTGTCTGTTGCCTTCTTCCCTTTTACCATTTAAAGCAAGAACAGCTCCTAAGAATGTGGTGATGTATAAATGGCAGAAGATGAAAGCAGTTTCTGTGTAGAGACTGAAAGGGAGTCATGATCCCTACGTAAAAGGCTAAAACATCAGTGAGAGTGGTGATTTGTGATAGACACTGCTGTTAGTGTGACTGAAGGCTCCCTATGTACTGGTACCAAGCGTAGGACTGTTTGATTAGAGGGTAAGAGTCTAATAAACCCCATAGAATGCCACCATGTGGTCTGAAATGAGTGTGTCTGGGCCAAGGCTTATGTCCTCCCTTTTGATATGAACACTTAATTATCATTATTGTTAATGAGTTAGAGGCACATTACAAATACATCTTAGTAGCCCATGCTATACCTCAGTTTGTCTAAACAGCTAAATAAAATTTATATTGCTGATATTTACATGTAATTCCAGTACCAAATTATGGGTTTGGACAGCACTTACTATGAGTTCTTGGTCCAGGACTAGGGCTCCTAGGCAGGGCTTTAATACATTTATTTATTAATAGGACCTGATCATTCTCCCTGGAATTCATGAAGGGGAAGGGGTGTTCTTCAAGTGCAATTTCCCATCTCTAATCAGCTGTGTTGCCAGGATGAGATGAGCTGGGGGCAGGTGCCACTGTTGTGGATCAGTACCTCAGCATGGATAGTCCTACCGTCTTGTGGGATTCCTAGGATTTTCTATTTTGGGAGGAAGCCTTTCCACAGAGGGACAGCCCCCTCTCTTTCAATGGGCCATTGTAAGGGCATTGATTAGATTCCCTCACAAAATATCCTCTACCACAGCTTTTAATATGAGCGTGGACAACCTTGGGCTCTTGATTTAGAAATCTTGTGCAGTGTCTTGTCTTAAGCATCTTGCTATATACATGCAAGACATGGAAGTTAAGAAAAAGCATTAAGAGACTCTTTGCTTTTGAATAGAAATGCTTTACAGGCAATTGCTCTGGGTTAGCTATGGTTAGTACACCATTAACAAGGAGGTACTTGCCTGAATTTACAGCATAACTAGAGTGATACCTGCGATCAAGAACAGATGAAGAAAACTTGAATTTGCAGGACATGTGAGTTGGATAAGCAAAGGACAGTTGCTGAAGCAAGAATTGCAGGGACTGGTGCCAAGGGCATCAGCAGCAAGTGTAGGTCAATGATGTGACTGACTGGATGGGATGCCATATGGTGCATTTCTCAAGGTGTGTGAAGACCACGAAATGTGGAGGAAGATTTCTGGGCAATGACTTGTGTGCTGTTTACTATTCATTGTGATGTGATGGGTGATTTGCAATCTAAGAGAATGAATGTATGTATGTACGTACGTAATTGAGGCTGTAGTTGACACAGGAGTCAAAAGTCACAGAGCCAAGGACTGGGAAATGAAGGAACCTTCACTTCTACAGCACAGGGTGATCCACACACAGAATTTAAGTTCAAATACAGTAAAAGCTTCTTTATCCAGCATGTTGGGAGAATGGGGGGGCGTTCAGGTAAACGAAAAATTCAGGTTAACTAAGAGGGAGGGAGTTTGGATGTGGGAGGGGGTGCAGGGCTGGAGCACAGGAGGGGTTTTGGGGTGCCAGATCTGGGGGGTGCTCACCACAGGTATCTCTCTGCAAACTGCAACTTGTCCCTGCTGGTCCTAGGCAGAGATGCCAAGGGTTTCTGTGCACTGCCTCCACCCACAGGCACCACCCTTGCAGCTCCCATTGGCCACAGTTCCTGGCCAATGGGAACTGCAGAGCCACCTAGTCGCACCTCCACCTAGGAGCTGCAATGACAGGCTGCCACTTGCAGGGAGCCACCTGAGATGAGCACCCCCCAGATGTGGCATCTTGAAACGCCTCCCATGCCCCAACCCCTGCCTCGAACCCCCTCCCGCACCCCAACTCTCTCCCAGAGCCTACGCCCCACACCTTCTCTTGCACTCTGAACCCCCTGTGGCCGTTCCTCGGCCTAAGCAACAGCGACATGTTGCCGTTTCTGGGGAGCCAATTAGGGAGCCTGCCAGCCCCGCACCAACCACATTATAAACCGGACTTTCTAAGAAGATTAGAAATATCAGTTTATAGAGCTTTCCAGTTGGAACAGGGATGGATAATACAGCTTTTACTGTACCATGAAATCACAGCAGCAAAACTCAAGAAACATTGTTAGGATATAGATATTCAGGCCTGTCTGTAAAGGCCTGTACTCTAAGAATGTAAATGTATTCTTATCACTTGGCTAGTTATAGAGATATAAAAGAATCAAAATCACTGTCTGCCGGTGTAAGGGCCTTCTCTTACTGTGACAGTCTGAGGCCCCTTTCTTAGGCTAAGGCCTTTGGCTAAGCAACAGAGGCAGCCATAAACTGGGAAGCGACCGGTCACCTCCTCACATTCCAAACTCGTCACATTGAAAGAAGGTGCTATTGGGCTGTTAGGAGTACAATCCTGTCCTGATAATGCCTATCACCTCCAGAGAAAGGGAAGTGCCTAGAAAATGTAAAAGGAAACTTAGTTTGATAGCACCCTGTCTGGCAAGAACTCACTTATCAATAGCTAGGATGTGAAATCCTCACTTCTGTATTATTTTGTCATTATAGTTCCCACTTTGCTATTGTTTGTCTGTATAATCTCTGTCTGGGTCTGTGATTGTTTCTGTCTGCTGTATAATTAATTTTGCTGGGTGTAAACTAATTAAGGTGGTGGGATATAATTGGTTACATAATCATGTTACAATATGTTAGGATTGGTTAGTTAAATTTCAGGAAAATGATTGGTTAAGGTATAGCTAGGCAGAACTCAAGTTTTACTATATAGTCTGCAGTCAATCAGGAAGTGGGTGTGGGGGGGAAATGGGAACAGGGAATGGAGGTAAGGAAATTCGATTCATGTTTGGCTAAGGGCAGGAATGGGAACAAGGACACAGTTGTAAGGCCTGTGGTGTCAGAGCTGGGAAGGGGGACACTAAGGAAGGAAACTGAAATCATGCTTGCTGGAAGTTCACCCAGATAAACATCAAATTGTTTGCACCTTCGGACTTCGGGTGGTATTGTTCTCTGTTCATGCGAGAAGGACCAGGGAAGTAAGTGGGTGAAGGAATAAGCCCCCTAACAAACATTAACAGACTGTTGTGTGTCAGGCTCAATAGTCACCCACTGTTTTGAGAATCCTGAGACTTACGGACTGCAGTTCAGGGCATTTTTTTTTTAAGTTTAAGTCAGACCAGTGAATATTATTCAATCTAGGTATTTATAGACAAAAAAAACATCTGGGCACTGCAGATTACATATCTGACAGGAACCATAGAGTTCTCTCCCTCCTTTTTTCCTTTTGCCGCAAAAAATATTTTTATTCATAGATACTAAGGTCAGAAGGGACCATTATGATCATCTAGTCTGACCTCCTGCACAACACAGGCCACAGAATCTCACCCACCCACCCACTCCTGCGAAAAACCTCTCACCTATGTCTGAGCTACTGAAGTCCTCAAATCGTGGTTTAAAGACTTCAAGGAGCAGAGAATCCTCCAGCAAGTGACCTGTGCCCCATGCTACAGAGGAAGGCGAAAAACCTCCAGGGCCTCTTCCAATCTGCCCTGGAGGAAAATTCCTTCCTGACCCCAAATATGGTGGTCAGCTAAACCCTGAGCATATAGGCAAGATTCACCAGCCAGATACCCAGGAAAGAATTCTCTGCAGTAACTCAGATCCCATCCCATCACAGGCCATTGGGGCTATTTACCAGGAATATTTAAAGATCAATTAATTACCAAAATCATGTTATCCCATCATACCATCTCTTCCATAAACTTATCAAGTTTAATATTAAAACAAGATCGGTCTTTTGCCCCCACTGCTTCCCTTGGAAGGCTATTCCAGAACTTCACTCCTCTTATGGTTAGAAACCTTCGTCTAATTTCAAGTCTAAACTTCCCAATGACCAGTTTATATCCATTTGTTCTTGTGTCCACATTGGTACTGCGCTAAAATAATTCCTCTCCCTCTCCCATATTTATCCCTCTGATATATTTATAGAGAGCAATCATATCTCCCCTCAACCTTCCTTTAGTTAGGCTAAACAAGCCAAGCTCCTTGAGTCTCCTTTCATAAGACAAGTTTTCCATTCCTCGGATCATCCTAGTAGCCCTTCTCTGTACCTGCTCCAGTTTGAATTCATCCTTCTTAAACATGGGAGACCAGAACTGCACACAGTATTCCAGATGAGGTCTCACCAGTGCCTTGTATAACGGTACTAACACCTCCTTATCTCTACTGGAAATACCTCACCTGATGCATCCCAAGACCGCATTAGCTTTTTTCATGGCCATATCACACTGGCGGCTCATAGTCATCCTATGATCAACCAATACTCCAAGGTCCTTCTCCTCCTCTGTTACTTCTAATTGATGCGTCCCCAGCTTATAACTAAAATTCTTGTTATTAATCCCTAAATGCATAACTTTACACTTCTCACTATTAAATTTCATTCTATTGCTATTACTCCAGTTTACAAGGTCATCCAGATCTTCCTGTATGATTTCCTGGTCCTTCTCTAAATTGGCAATACCTCCCAGCTTTGTATCATCCGCAAACTTTATTAGCACACTCCCACTTTGTGCGCCGAGGTCAGTAATAAAAAGATTAAATAAGATTAGTCCCAAAACTGATTCCTGAGGAACTCCACTGGTAACCTCCCTCCAGGCTGATAGTTCACCTTTCAGTAGGACCCACTGTAGTCTCCCTATTAACCAATTCCTTATCTACCTTTCAATTTTCATATTGATCCCCATCTTTTCCAATTTAACTAATAATTCCCCATGTGGCACGGTATCAAACACCTTACTGAAATCTAGGTAAATTAGATCCACTGCATTTCCTTTGTCTAAAAAATGTTACTTTCTCAAAGAAGGAGATCAGGTTGGATTAGCACGATCTACCTTTTGTAAAATCATGTTATATTTTGTCCCATTTACCATTGACCTCAATGTCCTTAACTACTTTCTCCTTCAAAATTTTTTCCAAGACCTTGCATACTACAGATGTCAAACTAACAGGCCTGTAGTTACCCGGATCACGTTTTTTCCCCTTTCTTAAAAACAGGAACTATGTTAGCAATTCTCCAATCATATGGTACAACCCCTGAGTTTACAGATGCATTAAAAATTCTTGCTAATGGGCTTGCAATTTCATGTGCCAATTCCTTTAATATTCTTTGATGAAGATTATCTGGGCTCCCCGATTTAGTCCCATTAAGCTGTTTGAGTTTCTCTTCTACCTCAGATATGGTAATATCTGCCTCCATATCCTCATTCCCATTTGTCATGTTACCATTATCCCCAAGATCATCTTTAGCCTTATTAAAGACTGAGGCAAAGTATTTGTGTAGATATTGGGCCATGCCTAGATTATCCTTGACCTCCACTCCATCCTCAGTGTTTAGCGGTCCCAATTCTTTTTTTGTTCTCTTCTTTATATGGCTATAGAACCTTTTACTATTGGTTTTAATTCCCTTTACAAGGTCCAGCTCTACTTGACTTAGCCTGTCTCACTTTATCCCTACATGTTCGGACCTCAATAAGGTAGCTTTCCTTGCTGATCCCTCCCATCTTCCACTCCCTGTATGCTTTCTGCTTTTTCTTAATCACCTCTGAGATGCTTGCTCATCCAGCTTGGTCTACAACTCCTGCCTATGAATTTCTTCCCCTTTCTTGGGATGCAGGCTTCCGATAGCTTCTGCAGCTTTGATTTAAAGTAATCCCAGGCCTCCTCTGCCTTTAGGGAAGTGGATTGGACTGAAGAACTTATGGATCTAACTCTAATCCAGAACAGCAAATGTCACACTTATGCCAAGTGCACAAGCTACTTACAAAAATCTCAGTAATTTTGCTATTTTATCAAACTGTAACATTTGGTTATGAACCTAAGACCATTGCATGTCTGCAAAACTGGCAAACATGTTACATCACATGAAATGCATTTCTTAAATAGGTTTTTAAAATTCCACACACACACACACCCCCACCCCTTTCCAAATTTCAACCTAGTGATTTAAAAAAATAAAATCACACAACTGAGTTGTAAAGCTCAGTCTCGGGTATTTCCATAGAACCTGGTACCACAGTACTGAAAAGCCTTTCGTGATAATGTCACTAATTACAACTGATGCTTGAATGTGACTGTTAGAGGCATAGTGGGAAAAGTCACATTCAAACATCAGTTGTAATTCGAGCTATTATCATTAAGCACTTTCAATACTCTGATTTTTCCACCCCACCTCTAAATCACAAATACAGTGTGAAACAGCTTTACCCAGCAGGAGAGTGAGTTTGTGTGTGTGGGGAGGGGGAGAAACCTGGATTTGTGCTGGAAATGGCCCACCTTGATTATCATGCACATTGTAGGGAGAGTGGTCACTTTAGATAAGCTATTACCAGCAGGAGAGTGAGTTTGTGTGTGTGGTTTTTGGAGGGGGGTGGGGGTGGGGTTACAAAACCTGGATTTGTGCTGGAAATGGCCCACCTTGATTATCATACACATTGTAAAGAGAGGTTTCAGAGTAACAGCCGTGTTAGTCTGTATTCGTAAAAAGAAAAAAGAAAAGGAGTACTTGTGGCACCTTAGAGACTAACCAGTTTATATGAGCATGAGCTTTCATGAGCTACAGCTCACTTCATCGGATGCATAGCATATCGTATGCATCCGATGAAGTGAGCTGTAGCTCACGAAAGCTCATGCTCAAATAAACTGGTTAGTCTCTAAGGTGCCACAAGTACTCCTATTGTAAAGAGAGTGGTCACTTTGGATGGGCTATTACCAGCAGGAGAGTGAGTTTGTGTGTGAGGGGACAGAGGGTGAGAACCTGGATTTGTGCTGGAAATGGCCCAACTTGATGATCACTTTAGATAAGCTATTACCAGCAGGAGAGTGGGTGGGAGGAAGTATTGTTTCATGGTCTCTGTGTATATAATGTCTTCTGCAGTTTCCACAGTATGCATCCTATGAAGTGAGCTGTAGCTCACAAAAGCTCATGCTCAAATAAATTGGTTAGTCTCTAAGGTGCCACAAGTACTCCTTTTCTTTTTGCGAATACAGACTAACACGGCTGTTACTCTGAAAGCTTTACCCAGGTTTCTCCAAGATCCATCAGTACATGGACAGACCAATTTTTTTCCCCCAGGAACCAAGTTTCTGAGACAAAGCTTACAACTATCACATACATAAATAGAGATCCAGCTGTTACAAATGAAATAAAACAGGAAACCGTTGAATCTCAGACCGTTTACAGTGTTAAAAGGAAGACAGAGCGACCCTCAATTTTAAAATGACCGCTTTCCTCTAGTGATTTCCTCTTGTGAGCACATGGAGTAGCATTTGAAGGATTTAAAATAGGGACAATTAAAAAAAATATAGTTAACTTTTGGTTATATAAACCAACAAAATAGATTTGTTGACTTCAAGAGTGGCAAGTTTTTCTTTTTGTTTAGTTTAAATAAACTATTAATATTATTTACCAGACAAAAAAAGAACTGTCCCTCTATTAAGTCAACTAATTACTAAAAGTAACAATTTTAGGAAATAAAGTTTGAGTGTTTCAGAAAAAAAACTTCCTAGTGGTCGAACTGAAGAAACTACAAGTTTGCCATAATGGTTGAATTTATTTACAAATTTAAGCATGGTTTATACACCTCAATTTACATAAGAGGGAAACTAGTATTACACTTTATATCAATATACAGTGAAAGAAAAATGAAAAAGCAAAGTGCATACTAAAATGAACCTTTATTATTCCAAAAACAGATGCCAAGCATGTCATATTTGCATGTTTCTGAATGCATATTCCTAAAATACATATACATCTGTAACCAATCAGCCAAGCAGCTTGGTATACTGTTTTAGAGCAAATGTCTTGAGGTTCTTCCATACTGTACTAGGGATGTCATGGTACTAAGTTGACTGAATGAAAACATAGTAAATAGGAAAAAACAGAGGTATTGCAGCAATGGTTTTGAAAGGAAAGGAAAACGCATTCTCTACTAATAAAAAAAATTGAGCTAGCCCAATGTTATACTTACAACAAAATCCTGTGTTAATGCTAATTCTAAATTTAATTACCAACTTATTTCAATTTTTTCCACATTTATTGGCACTATTTTTCACTATTTAACCTTAAATGTTAATTTTCTAATAAAAGCCTTCTCTCTAGGACAGAAAAAGCGTATAGTGTCTAATATTCTATAATTGTATGGAGAGATGCTTCTAATCGGCAAGTGTTAATTTTCCTAAAAATTATTCCTTGGACCTGGCTGCAGCAAGATGCATATATAATGCTACTAGCAATAGTTTTTGCTTGACTATAACCTAGTTGCTAACATTTTCTTTTAGACTTTCTTCTGGCTCTAGAATGTCTGAGTATTTATATGGATTAAAAGTTGTAGAATTTCAAGCAAAAAAGGACTTATTTTTATGGAACAGGTAACAGGGAATGTTTTTTAAAACAAGCCACTTGCTTCTGAAGTACCCTTTTTTGTTGAGTAATACTTGTCTCCTCTTGGAAGAAATCTTTCACAGGTTTATCAAAAAGCCCATACACAATATTAGTAAAAACCAATTCAATAATATGTCCAGCAGTATAAAAGCATGGCTATCAAATTACATCCATATCTTGCCTTTATAAAGTTTGAGAGATAACCTTGTCAGGAACACATTAGGTGTGACAGCGCAGCATTTCCCATTCCTGGCACAGTTTTGTCAGCATGAACACTACTTTTTACAGCGTGCTCCAAAGAGTTTTAAACAGGTGTATCCCATTATTGCCCACATATTGCATTGAAAATTTTGAATCATATGCATACATTTTATCTTTTAAGAGCAATGAAAGTGAAATTAGCAACAGTTCATCTGTTTTGGGAGCCCTGTATTTCCCTGTATTGGGGATACACTGTGTATCCACTCATTTAACAGCTATGTTTGTTGCATTTCTGGAGCAGGAACAGTGGTTTTTTTAAAACTGTACTTTATTGGTAAACATAAAATCATTACTGTTCTGTAACTTTAGCACTTAAGGACTCACTTTCTACAAAACTTTATACTGTACATATTAAGATGGTACCACTTCAAGCCCACACATAGCAGCATAACCAAGGAAAATATGCTTGAACATACTAGAGCATTCACTTTTCTTTTCTTCCCATTTCAACATTTGACTGAGGTCTCCAAACAAGGTGGATTCAACCCTGAGATTTTATATTTCTGATTTCTTTTTCCTAGGGGAACTTACTTTATACCTTGTTTCTCATTCTGAACAAAGACAAAAATTAGATAATTGTAACAAAAGCTCAAGACAATGCATAACGCTAAGAAATGTTATTAATACGATGCAAACATCAGGAAGAAAAAAAGCTATGTTGCATTCAGAGACAACTGCATTGCTAGATGTACATTCTTCAAATTATCAGTTAGACTCCATAAAGGAAGTTGTTATCTCACTTCTAGTTTTTTCCCCTCTACAACTATCTGGATTTCTTTGGCATCCAAAGTCTCATATGTCAATAAAGCTTCTGCTAAATTCTTGTGTTCTTTTGCATGGGTCTTCAAGATGTTCTTTGCTCGCTCATATGAGTCCTAAAGTAAAAAGGTAAAACTTTTTTTAAAATTCAGAACAGAAAATTTAAGAAAATGATACAAGTACATTTTTTAAAATTGTTTTCCTCATTAGATTCAATATAAACCACTAAGAAAGGGTACTCAGCACCCGTGAGAGATGTCCTTTCAGTTCACTCTTAAGTATAGCTTTGATCTTTCAAAGACTTAAGCACTTGAAGCATTTTATGCTTATGATTAGAGTCCCACAGACTTCAATGGCTCTCCTCATGTGTGTAACTTTCCACCCACATTTAAGTCTTTGCAGGATCAGGGTCTATGTGTGGGTTGAGGAAGCAATCCTGCAGACCTGCTTTGTGCTACTTAATTTTTTTTCTTTTTTTTAGTAAATTTGGAAACCAAATGACTGATCAGTATAAGATTCCTCAAAGATTACTATTGAACATGTCAAGTTTTAAAATCAAACCCTGTGAATTATCAGAATACAATAAAAGGGCTTAATAACATTTAAAAATACTCGTATTACACAGCTTCAGATGTTGCTGTCTCTCTCAAAATGTGCCCAGGCTCCAAAGAGTGTACAATCTAAAGTTTTTTTGGTTATTTTTAAGGTAAAAAGTACCTTTTATCAATTCACTTTTAGATAATTTTTTTTAATTACCTCCCAAAAAATTTAAGTTATGATCCATTGAAAATAGAGGATTAGAAAGATATAGCAACACTTATCACAATGCTATAAATATATGTAATCTGAAAATTCCAATACACCATTTTAAATTAAACATAATAAATCTGAATCTCAAATATATCAGCACTATTAAGAGTTAGAATAATTATTTAAATACAATATAATTTAACCACCAACCATCCCTCAAAATGCTAACCAGGAAGTAAAAATTTGAAAAAATGGTAGTAGATACCCTAAATTGGAACTCTGATCTGGAATTCGCAGAATGACAAAGAATTATGTTCAATTACTTGAGGGAAAGATATAAAACAGTGTGAAAGTAACACAAAATCACCCCCTGTTCTAAAATAGGTGACTGGAAGGTATTCAGTGAAACTCCCACATTAATTCATTGGAAATTACACAGTTAAAGCACAGCACCATGTGTTAACATGGAATGCATCAGGTGTGCCTGGATAACTAAACCAACCCAGCCTATGCCATACTGCTTAAACATAAACCAAATGCAAAGCTACTAACTCCTCCTCAAAGGAATTCAATATGAAGAGACTGTGCGTTTTTATTCAAATTTAACTTAGCTGCACCTTTAAGAATATTTCCATCCACAAGGTCAGACACTATATTGTATATTGCAAAGAAACCAATATAATCAATCATTCATTATCTTTGTTCAGCCCACCTCTTAAATGAGATAAGTAATCGCAGGAAACAAATCTTACCCTTAAAAGTGTTCTTATTTCCTGTTCAATTGCAGACTGGGTTTCAGGACTGAGTTTCCCTGTATCTGTGTACGTCATGACACCAAGCTAAAGAAAGAGAATAACAAGACAAGAAAAATCCTCCATTTCAATAAAACACTGATGCTATTGCTATTTTTGTATAAATAGCATCACCCACTCGCCTATCTACCATATAGATAAGCAAACAAAATTGCTAGATAAGATAATATATACATCCATATTAATAAATCCCGCAAAAAGTCACAAGCCAAAATGAGCTATAACCTCACTTCAGGATTATATTTCCACACGGTCAAACAAAGCTCCCTTTAAGATTACATCTTAGCTGTGAAATAATTTTTATTCTTTTCAAGCTAGCCTATATAATGCTGTCTCTTTAAAAGTCTGCAAAAAAACTCAGTTCTCTCCACCCCTTTTCCAAACCTCAGCTGAGATTTTCTTCCAAGGAATGAATCCTTAAGATTATATTATGTTTTAGAACATTTATTTTGCTACCAAAAAAAAAAAAAAAAAAAAAAATCTTGTGAGCATGCATAAGCAGAAATTTGTTTAACTAATGCAAGCGTATAAGTTGATACGTCAAGTGTACAGAACTCAAAGAAAACCCACTGTATAAAGGTCAAAAGACAAAGCCTGCATTTCAAATTAGCCAAATCACTAGTTACTATGTCAACAGAATTTTTTGATCTCTATATACCTTGATCTTTCATAGCTGTGTGCACATAAAAGGTACAGAATCAGAGCAATAGCTATGACTTGGTATGACTAAGATTGAATTAATATGATCTTACCTTCTCACTCATTCCAAACCTAGTCACCATCAGCTTTGCTATTTTAGTAGCATTGTCAAAGTCACTGGAAGCACCTAGATATTAAAAACAAAATTTAAGTTAGAGTCAGCTAAACCAAAGTTACATAAACTTAATATCCATTGAGAGAAGATTCTTTAGCCACAGATATCAACTGACCTGTTGTGATGTGATCACTTCCAAATACGAGTTCTTCTGCTACTCTCCCTCCCATACTAACATCCATTTGTGCAAGCAGCTGGGATCTAGTTTCACTCCACCTGTCGTTTTCTGGTAGCAAAGATACCTATAAAATGTAGAACTGGTCAGACTAAAATAAAATAGAGCATAAAACAGCAGTGTTAGGGCTTCTGTTTTTTTCTGGATTTATTAATTTCATTTTTCAGGGGGGTTTTAAGCAATTTGAGTTTTATATAGATGTCTAAAAATCAGGGGTTTTCAGGGCTCATCAGTATATACTGTAATGAGCAATCTCTTTGTAACATTCCTTAGTACACTTTAATGTAATCCTGTTTCAAATTGCACTATGTTAAAGCACACTAGGGAACTTTTAGTGCACACCAGCAGGGTCTCCACGGACCTATTAAAGATCAACACAGTGTGCTTTAAAAATCACACCCCCGTAGTCCAAACTACTGCTCTGTGTAGACAAGGCCTAAGATACAAGTAACTATTTTCAGTGTTTATTGGATAAATACCAATTTCTTTTCTTTTTTTTTTAAAATCAGAGGTGTTTTATTGGTAAAATGTAAAATCAGAAGCCCTAAGCAACCTACAGGTTCATATACCTAAGAACCAAGATCAGGGAACTACAAAATGACTAGTATCCCCACTATTTCCTAAATGTGTGCTGAGCACAGGTCAACTTGTCTGAGGGATATAGATTCATAGATTCCAAGGCCAGAAGGAACCATTGTGATCATCTAGTCTGACCTCCCGTACAACACAGGCCATAAAACTTCCAAAATAATTCTTGTATTCCTACAACATCCCTTTTTAAAAAACATTCAATCTTGATTTATTAGTAATTTTTGTTGTCAGAAGGGGGTCATGGTCCAATGAAGTTTGAGAACCACTGCCCTATTCTATACAGATTTCACAGGAGAAACCAGGGTTTCTCAAACTGGGGGTTCGCAAGGTTATTGTGTGCGCGCGCGTGGGGGGGGGGGGGGGGTCGCAGTATTGCCACCTTTACTTCTGCATTACCTTCAGACCTGGGTGGCTGGAGAGCGGTGACTGCTAGCCAGGCACCCAACTCTGAAGGCAGTGCCCCGCCAGCAGCAGCACAGAAGTAAGGGTAGCAATACCATAGCATGCCACCCTTACTTCTGCGCTGCTGCCTTAAGAGTTGGGTCCAGACCCCTACAATTACAACACTGTGAAATTTCAGATTTAAATATTTGAAATCAAGAAATCAACACCATGAAATTGACCAAAATGGACCGTGAATTTGGTAGGGCTCTAATTATTATAGATAATACCATCTCTCTCTAGTAATGGACCAATACCATTGTCAGGATTCATTTGTTTCTATTATATTTAAAAACTCCTCATTGTCCTTTACTGTGCTGGCCATAGATTTCTCCTTGCATCCCGTATCAATTTCTACAATTCCTAACTTCTGATTTAGAATAATTACTGTCAACTTCCCCTTTCTTTAATTTGTTTGTTTTTACAGCTGCCTCCACTTCCCCTCTAAACCAGGTTGATCTTTTAACTAGTGCAGTCTTCTTTTTCAATTGGGACTTTCTGGGCATTTAGTAAGGTGTGCTTAGATTATTTCCTAACCCAAATTAGCCCTATTAAAGCACATGTATTACTGGTCTGGACTTTATTCTGCTTGCACATTATAAACATGATCAAAGTCATGATCACTTATACCCAAGCATCCATTAATTTTTAGTTCTGTGGTCAGTTGCTCTGTTAGACCTTGCCTTAATATAGAATTCCTCAGCGTTGACTGCAACACTTGAGGATGTTTTTAGTACTGGCAGCATGAGACTTCCAGTATATGTCACTCAAACTGAAGTCCCCCAGTCTCAACTTTTTTTCCTTACATGTTGTAAATAGGTGCGTAAGGCAGTGGTCATCGTGTTCCCTAAAACTAATTTGGTGATCTACAGCACACACCAACTGATATCCCATCTTGTTCTGTACCTGTTTGGACACTGGTCCACAAGCTTCTGGATCAACATATTACGCTAGTTTGGCTGGATATTAAAAGACAAATATACACAATAGGGAACACGTCCCTTTTTGTTCAAATATCACCCAGCTCAGATTTCAAAGGACAGGATAGAAATGCTGAAGGGGCAAGGTCTGTCCTAAAAGAAGAGTGAGCAAATTATTGAAGTTAGCAATATATTTTAGATAAAATATCTTTGGAGAAGTATTGGCTTGATACAAAGAAGTTTCTATAAAAGGCAGCTCTGCTTTTAAGCTTTCTGGGATTTTCTGGCTGTTCTAGAAGAGAAAAGGACCAGTACTAGTTCACAATCACATCAAGACTTAATATTCCTTCCTTGCTTGTTTGAACCATTATTGATGGCTAGCTGGTTTGAAGCTAAAGAGAAGTCTGTCTCTCTAACCCAGCTATAGGAAAAAGGAACAAAGTGGAAAAAAGATTCAGAAGATTCTCTTTAAAAAGCTTATTTTTATATCATATATACATTAGTTTATTACAGTAGTTTTGCAATATCACGACATGCCTTTTATGTCACAATGTTGCTGGGAAATTCCTTGAAAGTGCAAAAAAAGGTAAATAGTATAAATGTTAGGCTTATTTTTAAAAAAACCTCACATGTCCAAGTGTTGGTCCTCGGGGCATGATTGTAGCTTTGTTGATTGGCATTGCATCTTTGGTATAATATGCAATTATAGCATGTCCAGATTCATGATATGCTGTGATTGTTTTGTTTTTATCGTCAATTTCTACACTTCTACGTTCAGGTCCTTAAAAACATATGAAAAGGAAGAGATTAATAAAGCTGCATAAAAAGCACATGAAATTAACTGTCATTCAAACATGTTTACATACACATGACCGACATTTGAGGACTACAGTGAAATAAGAATCAAACTATTGTCATTAGATTTGTTACTGGGAGGAATTTTCAAAAAGGCTCAGTATTGGTCTAACCCCGCTCTCACTGAAGTCAATTTGACTTTAATGGGAGTAATGTGAGGCTAATTCCAAGTGCATTTGAAAATTTCAGTCCATCAAGTATAAAAGGATCAGAAGAGGTTTTTGGAATAGTATATGCCTCAGGCATCTAAGTTTTACCTCACCACATGCAACTCAAACCAAATCTTGCTCCAGGGTTCTGATAATCTACCTCCCTTCTTTACAAGGAAGAAGCATATCTCCTTTAATGGATCCTTTGCCTCCCATTTATTTTTAAATGCTGACGGCATACTCATTACTGAAACAGTCCTTGCTACAAGAAGCTTGCAGTATTAGCAAATCTCAGAAAATCTGTTTTAAACTGCGGTTAACATACTGTTAACCCTCTGATCCAGATGGGTCCTATCCAAAACTGAAGTGAACAGCAGAAGTGTACAGATACAGGTCATCCCCTTAATCCTCATCCTCCCCCAAAGCCTCAGTCATGTCACAACAGCATGCTTTACTTCAATCCAAATATTCTCGTAACTGTATCTATGATATAGTCTGGCTGAGTACATTACAGACAGTGCCATTGTTTATTTTTTGTACACTATTTGAATTTGTGAAAGATTACTGCAGTAGGTTGGAAACATGTTAATTTCTTCCTAACTTCAGCGCTTCTGAACACCCAAGCATGTTGGATATAATGATTCAAATAATTGCATCTAAAAGCCATTAGCCTTTATGGCCAGAGTAAGTTTCCCAATGTAGCACACTACCCTACAGAGCGTTTGCTGTCAGTATCTGAACCTGCCATGGCAACTATTATAAGCTTTGACCTAACTAGATAACATTACTGTACTTGAGGCTATTACATTATTAGAATATCATTTAGGTTTGCATTTGAAAGCATCTATCTCAGGACTTTCTAATGTACCACCATTGTAATTGGTAGGCACTAACCTAAAAACCAAATCAGTCTAACTGAGAAGAAGGTAGTTGAAACGGATAACGAAATGCAATAAACACACTCAAATACAAAATCACCACACTAACTTAAAAATTGTTAGTCTTGCATATGTAAAAGCCTACCCATGAGAATTTTGTCCTTTGAGAATTCCAGTTCCTTCATGGTTACCATATCTTTCCCATCAACAGCTGCCTTTAATGCAGCTTGGTTCACAAGATTTTCTAGCTCTGCTCCAGAAAATCCTACTGTACCTCGGGCGATTATTTCTGGATCGAGAGCTGTGTGCAAAAAAGAACAGATATTGATACCACCTATTATTTCCTTGCAAAGATTTTTTTTTCTGTTTATCTAACAATGTCAAAAAGGGGTTCGACATTTATATGAATGAGAATGCCTGGTTACAACAGTAAATATTAAAACAAACAAGTTTTAGAAGGGATATGGACTCTCATGTCTCTGGATTTAGACACACCTCTAACCATTGCGGATTAGAAGGAAGCTTTGCTTGGGGCAGGTTGTCCCATAACTGCCTATTGCAGGGTTTCTTGCACCTTCATCTGAGGCATCTGGTTCAGGTCACTATTGCAGACATGACAATGAACCAGATCAGGGGTTCTCAAACTTCATTGCATCGCGACCCTTTCTGACAACAAAAATTACTTCATGATCCCAGAAGGGGGGACCAAAGCCTGAGCCCTCCCAAGCCCCGCCACCCCAGGGGAGGGCAGGGGAAAACCAAAGCCCTACCTCCCCAGGCCTGGGAGCCAAAGCCAAAGCCCAAGGGCTTCAGCCCCAGGCAGGGGGCCTGTAACCTGAGCCCTGCCACCCAGGGCTGAAGTCCTCAGGCTTGGGCTTTGCCTTTGGCACTGGGCCCCAGCAAGTCTAAGCTAGCCCTGGTGACCCCATTAAAATGGGGTCACAACCCACTTCGGGGTGAGAACCGCTGAGCTAGATGGACCAAGAGTCTGATGGCAAAAGATGTCACCCCATGCAACTAAATATTGATACTTACATTGATCATACTTTATTTTATTAAGGTACCATTTCAGAATTTCTGTTCGACCTTTCACATCTGGCCTTGGAACTGTAACTTGCATGTCAAAGCGGCCAGGACGTATTAGAGCACTAAGGGAAAGGAAAAAGAAACTTAGTAAATAAGACGTGCTTTAACATTTGAATATCAATGTTACTGACAGAGTGTTACAGCAACACATCTAATTTTCTTACTAAAACAGACATTTTGAGAAGACTTTCTCCCAGGAACACACCTCTCTCTCCACTTACCTGTACACTGCGGAAAAAGCAGATGTAGGTGTTTGTTGTTGGTTAACTTTAGCAGAAAGCAATTTCTATTAATCTATCAGGAGGTACAGTAAATTTTTTTTGTATAGAATTACTGCCAAAAATGTATATGCAGCTAAGGGGGTGATTCTTTACCAAGTTGTTAATGCATCATGGCAGATGGGGCACCCAGCCACCACTTTGCAAATTTTTACAATTCTTACTAGAAAACATGGTAATATTACCCGTTTCCTCTAAATCAGTGGCTCTTAAATGTTACAAATTGGCCAGTCCCTACAGCTTTCCAGAGAAAAGTAACCTCAACATCATTTGTAAAATCTGAAGATTATCACAACTGCATCTAGTTACTTAAACAGCCCCCATCACTATACAATTGGAAATTTAATACACATTTGTGAAACTGGTACATAAACTTCATACTTACTTATCTAATGCTTCAGGGAAGTTTGTTGCACCAATAATAATAACTCCTTCATTAGGCTTAAAGCTTCAAAAAAAGATTTTAAAGGATATTAGTTTACAAAATTAGATTCCTAAGCATTATGAAATTTTATTTAAAAAAACAAAAACCAAAAAAACCAAGGACTGCCCACTTTTTAGCTAGTTTACTACTCCTGGCTCTTCTCTGGGCCAGCTGCAGTCAACTGGCCTTTCGGAGTGTGGAGTCCAACGAGGTATGAGCCACAAAGAACATAAGAATGGCCCTATTGGGTCAGGCCAAAGGTCGATCTAGCCCAGTATCCTGTCTTCCGACAGTGGCCAGTGCCAGGTGCCCCAGAGGGAATGAACAGAACAGGTACTCAAAGTGATCCATCCCCTGTCGCTCATTCCCAGCTTCTGGCATACAAACATAGCCACATCAACCCAATGACTGTCTACAAGTCCCCTCTACCTGCCCATCTATTCCAGAAGACACAGCTCCAGAGGCAATCAATTGATAGATCATCATTAACAGGGACAAAGCGTCTTTATTTCCTCAAATGGAGCTTAAAGTTTGGTCTAAATAATGGAAAAGGGGTATTTTTCACCTCCCAAAATCAAACCTCTGTTTTGAAAATTAAAGTATTTTAGCCTTAATCAGTAACAAAAATAGCTTTGTTAGGCTTCTGGCTTGAATGAGTTGATGTGAAACATCAGGTGCGTTTTTGTCCAAGACTGAGTTAAGCACTATTACATAAAGATAGATGAAGGAACATTCCAAACCTGTACTGCCTGTCAAAGTGGCAAGATGCAGCCAAGCTCCCTAGGCCAAGTAGGGACACAGTTTTATTAGCTTATCCTTGAGGACAACATGCAGGTAGTAAGCGCTTTTCAGCTTAATACTTCTATTGGGGGGGGGGGGGGGGGATTTAGATTTTATTTGGTTTAAACCCTTGAAACACTGTTCCTAGTTCTCAAGGTCTGTATCCCAGTGAGAACACCTGTCAAATGCATCTACTTGAACCAGAGGAAAAAGACAAAGTTAAGCAAAGCTGGTGCACATAGCCCTTCTGGCACTTACTAAGCCATTGCCCCTGGGGCTAGAGGGGAAAGGATTATTCAACCCTGCAAAGGGAAAGCAACATTTCCATCACTACTTCCCCTTTCATTGGTAGCTTTAATTCCTGCTGGAGCTCTACAGGCACTAACCCAGCTAATGCTCCAACTCAGATTTCTCATTCCCCCGCTTCATCTTTCCCGCCTTTTTCTCTGTCTCTTTTTTTTTTTAAAACCTTGCACCTCCTCCATCAAGCCCACTCCCCTCCTCGCCAATTCATCTGCTTTGCCACTTCAACCTGGCCCTCTCATATACTTTCCGCCACCAGAATCCCTGGCTCTACTGTTCTTGCTGGCATAAAGTGGTGATGAAATTGGTTCTAGGTATTATTTAAATTGTATAACCTTTAATCAAATCTCAATTTTGAAGAGATTCTTAACCTTAACTTTAAGAGAGGGAATCTCTCATTCAGGTGTTTTAAAAATATCAATATAGACAAAGGTTGGCTCACTACAAAAGAACAAAAAAATATGTACCCGTCCATTTCGGCAAGAAGTTGATTGATGGTCTGTCTTGAGTAAGGATGCATTGGAGACTCAATTCTCTTCCCACCCACAGAATCCAACTCATCAATAAATATAACACAAGGAGCATTTGCTTTTGCTTCCCCTAACAAAGAAAATATTTTAAGAACATTTGAAATCAAAGTATTTCACATATTGAAACTAAATCCAATTTTCCCTATTATTTTAGGATTCTATTATTTCTAGTCTATTATTCCACTATTTTAGGACTCCATTTTTTTTTGCCAACTGTCACCAGAATTGCACTTATTTCAGTCAATGAACTAACGTATTTGGGAAAAAGTCACCAAAGATTAAGAAATTCATATTTTAGATCATATGCTCACAAAAACTGTTTAGTGTAAGTAGATGTAAAATTGTGACCCATTAAAACAGAAGACATTGCCAAGTTTGAGGAACTTTAAGTTGACCCATTGTATTGTACCTTATCAGCTATCTCACAGCAAAGGTTTCACCTTCAGAATTACAGGTATTAATTAACGCTCAAAAGCGATAGTGGTGGCCTTAGAAAACTCCCCAATAATCTAACATTCAGACCACAAATGGGTGCATACATACTAAGCATCACAGGTTGGCTTTATTCTCCTTCTAAATACCATCTGTTCAGGAAAACTTGCATCTACATATATGGGAAGGTGACTTGAGCAAAATGACAAGTGTCAAGGCAAAAAGTCAGTATTTGGCCATACCAGTTTTCATAGTGCTTTAAAGCTCACACTCAGAGGCTGTTGATTGGAATAAGAAAGGGGATATTGAGATGTTAGCAACTGTATTGGCCTTAATTTGACGAGGAGAGGAAGAAGTGAATAATCCCTTAATATATTTCCTATCACAAAATATTTTCTCCAATTCTTCAGACATATGGAGATGAAAAACGGGCACACCTTAGTCAATTCTTGCTTTTCAGTATCTTCGAGGCAAGCATCACAGAGGAACGATTCTATTAAACTTAGATTTTATAAAACCTTGCGTTATCACAACTTCAGTTTTGGCCCAAAATTAGCCCACTCTCATGATAGACAAAAATATACTAAACAAGACGAATTAAACTGATTAATCCAATATTAAATGGATTAAAAAAATAAAAGTTAAACCCAATTCTATTTTGAACTGAGAGGGACACAGTCAACTTGATATCTACTCAATTTATTACATAAACCTAACTTACACAGCACTTTTCGTCGAAAAATCTCAAAGCACTTTACAAGGGAGGGAGGTATTCTCCCAGTTGTACAGACTTGGAAACTGGGGCACAGAGGTGAAGTGACTCCCCCAAGGTCACTCTGCAGGTCAGTGACAGAGTCAGGAAAAGAAACCAGCTTTCCTGAGCCCCAGTCTAGTACTCCCTCTACTAGGCACATTTTACTTACTTTTTTAAGGAGACAAAGTTTAAAGTAAAAGAAGTGAGTTTCAGGTACTACACCTGTGCTTAAGTCGCCTACCAGTTTGTAGTTTTACCACTTCCCCCCACTTTTAAAAAATGTTTTTTTCCTCTTGCTGTGTGAAAGTTACAAAAAGGAGAAAATTACTATACTGTGGAAAGAATGAAACTGGCTACACACACAGTCTTGTCAAAATATTGTTTATTATAGCACAGTAGCATCCACAATGTGCTAAGCATTGTACACACATTGAGGAAGACATATCCTACAACATGCACTTACATTTTAGAAAGAAAAAAAAAACAAAGGATAAAGGCAGGCAACACAAGGAAAGTGTCAAGCTGAAGACTGACATCTTGTTACATTTTGTTTATATTTTGTTTTATTTATATTAAAACAAAAAAAAAGTTCTTCCTTACTCATTACTAAGGTTACGATTTAGTCACGGGTATTTTTAGTAAAAGTCACGGACAGGTCAAGGGCAATAAACAAAAATTCATGGCCCGTGACTTTTACTATAAATACCCGACTAAATCCGGTCGCGGAAAATCACAGAATCCTCAACTTCTTTGACAGACATGAAGCCCTACTCATTACATTTAGTAACGTTGGGACCTACTTGTGACAACAGCAGCTAAATAATATTTCAGACAGAATTATGATTTTAAGTGAACAGTGTCCCTTTGTCTATGAAAGACGGAGGTATTAAATAACTTACCAAGACACATTTCTACAGGTGTTGGAAATAGTTTAAAATTAATGTTGACAGTTAAAAATAGTAGGTTTCTGCAGTTAATGGCCACTCATGAGTCCAGTTAGTCTCATTCATTTAAATGGAAAACTGGCCGAGTGGAAGTGTGTTTTGCCATGAGACATTGCTACTTTTCAGCAGCCAGGACTTTATGCAATTAACATATGTACTCCTGACATGTTTAAATAGCATCAGCAAACACCCAACTTCAAGTGTTAAAGGAATAGAAAACAACTGAACTGAAAAATTAACTTACTAAACAGATTTCGGATACGACTGGCTCCAACACCAACGAACATCTCATCAAACTCTGACCCAGATGCGTAGTAGAATGGAACATCAGCTTCACCAGCCACAGCTCGTGCAAGAAGGGTCTTGCCTGTACCCGGTGGTCCAACTAACAAAATCCCTGAAGAAAGATTTATACCATCATAAACAAATTTTATACAGTAGCTCTCTCATATCTTCCAAGCCTTTTAAAAAAAACCTTACAACTAGCTTCAATTATATCTTAATATTTAATTTCAAATATTGCTCAACCAAGATTTCAACATGGTTGCAGCATAGCAGGACTTAAGATTTACAGTTGATCTATTTATACTTTGATCCACATTTGAAGCATGGAAACAGCAGATCTGTAAATTTAAAAAGAAGCATACTGCCAAATAAAATCAGAAATCTAGATACAACAGTATACAATACTATCATTACTGAAATTCTACCAATGTCAACTTTTTGATAAAATATTTAGGAAAAATTGGAGTTCTATTAGACTTGCTCAACAGTGTTGCCCTTTCTTACACTTGAGAATTTTCCCCGTTTAAAAACACAATCTACTATGTAGGTTGAGTCATGGTCCTGTGACTTGTTAAATTATCAATATGATCAACAATATGATCTCTATAAAGTAGGGTGGGTCAATGAGACTCATTTAAACTTTATAGAAGATTTAAAGCCTGTCTATATGAATTAAAGAGAAAAACAAACAACCGTTTAAAACATAATTATAACCTTATTTCAAATGTCAGATGAAAATAATTTGACATAAACAGAGTACAAATTCCCTTTTCCCCTGTGTAAGTGAGCAATCAACTGCCATAAATGCCATAACTTAAGGCCAGTGTATATTAGACGATTGAGCCATTGTTGAAAATGGGTTTCAGTTATGAGTGCTTCTAACCTGTTACTGAAAACAGTTCAAGTGGCAGCGCAGATGTGGCAAGCCCATTTCACACCCCTGAGATTTGGTGGTGGTCAAACTCAAGACAAGTTCCAGCAAGTATTAGGTTATACTTGCTGAAATGGTGGTAACCATTGTGTCCAGTCTAAACCATTTTCTATACCAGTTCATGGCAACAAGGAGAGGCAAACCATTGTCAACAACTGTTCAATTTCCTAACAGACTAACTTTTAGGATGAAAAGAACCATTCCATTCTAGCCCACTAATTTCTTAAACTTTTTTTTTTTTTTTTTTTTTTTTTTTTTTTAACTCATAGCCTTCCATTTTTTTCCCCAAGATTCTCATTTCTCACATTTGGGCTGAGACAACACAAGAGTTCTGGGGGAGTTTCAGCAAAAGTGGCTGAGCCCTTTTAAAGTTAGAGCATAAATATTGCTTCTTTTTTAAACATATTAAGATTCTTTTATTAACTCAGGTGATTTTAAGCTATAAACATACCACAGATTTAACGCTCAATGAGCACAAGTGCCTTTGATACGATCAAAATTTTGTTCACATAGAGTTACAAGTGACAAAGACAAAACACATCTACCATACACAATACCAATTTTTACTACTTAAAAAAACCTAAGTTACCTCTCATATCACAACGGGGTAGGTAGGACTCTTGGCATGGTATAGATGATATATGCTACATTGTAGCTGTATAACACACCGGTGTAGTTTGAAAAGTCAAAATGGCTGAGAACTTAATATCTGGATGATGACAGACAGCAAAGCCCAGTGAGGATTGAATCTAGTAATATTCTAAACAAAGAGTTTGCAACCATTCTGGTAGCTGTATCCATTGCTTCACACTGACTCAGACACTCAAGGCTTCAACGTGACATTTCAGGAATCTTATTATATAAATTAGACAACATTCTTACCTTTTGGAAGTTTACCTCCCAGGACAGTAAATTTCTGTGGATTTTTCAAGAATTCTACAACTTCCTGTAATTCCTGCTTTGCTTCTTCCACCTACACATTAAAATATGCCAGGAAATGTGACAAAGTAGTTATAAAAGATTGCAGCTATTTTGATACAGTTACAAATAATCGTGGACAAAAAATGTGGAGTATATATGTTCAGATTGCAGCAATTGCTCACACAAAACAATGGACTAGGAAAATGCATTAAATGCAGTGTAGACCTTAATGCTTCAAAAAGAAAACATAATATTTTATATTGTCCTCACGATACAAAAAATAAAAAAACAAATTCTATAACAAAGTGGAGTATTACTGAAGTTAATGCCAAAGTTTTTTCCAATGAGACTATCACAACTATTTATTTCAGATAAATCAAAAATTTTTGCAGTAGCGATTCAACAGGAATTTAGAGTGCAGGCAAATAACTACCCATTGAAATAGCTCCCTATTAAGAAGATTAGGGGAATCAGAAACAAATGCCTTCTGGCATTTTAAGCACCTAGAGTAGCCTTCTTCAGTGGTAATTCTGGCTTAGTAGAGACTGTGCTGTCCTTAAGCATTCATTCCCAACATCTGGTAATACTTGAAGCTTGTGAATGCAGATATGTCACTCACCACAGGGGCAACAAAAATATACTTATGCTTGGCTACTACAGTTTGAGAATGTTAGTTTGTGAAATAATCTATTCCAGGCACCAGGAAGACAGAACATACACCACGGACTTCCCCCTCAAACCACACTGCCTACAGAAAACAAAAATCAGTTGGCAGCTACTTACCTGGACTCTAAAACCTTGTTGCCTCTCTACTAACTATAGAACAATTTGGAAATGCAATGCTGGTCTTCACTTCCTTGCTTTTCTAGGTTTATGCACAGTGCAGACCTAATTCTATCATTCTATAGCCAGTCCTATAAAAACAAGACTTTTAGCCATGGGCTACCACTTTTAGGAAATACCTGCAAGAACCCATAATTTATCAGGTTCTCAGTTTGGCAACAAACGATCCACGCAAAGCTAATTTTTTAACTTACCCCTTTAACATGTTCAAAGGTGACATTTTTCATTTGAATAGGATCAACTGCTGCATCAAGCCCAGATGTTGTCCGAAAGCGTACTGCAGGCAAACCAGAAGGGGGGATGTTTCAGTATACAAGATGCCATTTAATTCCAAGACTACATATATTATATTTTTAATGGATATGCACAGTTAATCTGCCTGTGTTATGCCATCCATATTTTTTTTGAGAGCAATGTTTCCATTTACAAGTGTCCAGCTATAATAAGTATTTTAATAGCTTCATTTTGTAGAACAATTAAGGTTTAGATTTTTTCCACATATATTTAATAGCTATATGAACTGAATTCAGTGGTTATGAGAGAGATTAACCAATTGCTTTTTGGTTTATTTTAGAGATCATTCCTCCACAGCTCAGGAAGAAGTCCTGTCTCCACAAAAAAAAAAATATACACGGGTAGTTGTACAAACTTCCCCACAATGCCACAACAATGATTCTCACCTCTGTTCCGGAGGGACCACCCCTAAATATGGAACTGTAGTCCAATATTGACACATTCAGCCTTTGGCCATTCAGATGAGATAGCTAACAAGCATAAATTTATGATGGTGCTTTTGGCAACATAAGCACCTGGTCACTAGAAGCTAGGCGAGATCATATGAGAGCCACCAAATGGCAAGAAGTCTTTTTCTCACTACTGACCTGAATGAGAACAGATCGACCTAAATTCTGGGTCGTATTACTTATTCGGCTCCCTCCACCCTCATTTGCAAGAGTTTTATCAAGAAAGTCAAGAATTGACAGAGTATCAGAGTAAGAAAAAAAAATTACTTTACACATTTGTAGTTATCTTTTGAAGTGCTGAATGCAAAAGCAATAAATATTACTTAAATTCCTTTGGTATTTTGAGACCAATCACAATACAATAAATAATCACAATACAAAGTACAATACACATTTTACTTAGTGTTCAACCTGAACACAAAGAAATTGAGTAAAGCGAAAGGTTAAAGGAATGAAAAGTTAACAAACCAGTATCAGAAAAGGAGCCTTTACCAGATAAAAATGGGGTTTTTGACAAGCCATAAATACCAAGCAGTAACAAAACAAGGAGAAAAAGACGTGTTCGTCTTAAGGAATCTGTAAAAGAAAAAAAAATTTTTTAAATAGGAAGAAATAAACTACTTTCCAAAAAACAGAATGTGAAGGTATTACGTTAAAGCAGCTTACCATTTGTTCTTTGCGTCAGTGCCTGTGCTTTCAAAAAGCCCTCAGCAAAACCAGTTTTAAATGCATCTTGATGAGCTTCAGGTACATTTTTTGTTTTCACTAACTTGTCTAAGCTTTCAACATCAGATCCTCGGTCTCTCAAAAGGAGTCCCTAAACATACATTGCATACTAATATTACTTTGTATTCATTTTGATAGAGAGCCAGTTTTCATGCAGAGCAAAAACGATAGTGAATTGGCTTCCTGACGTGTAAGTTTTTCAATGAGGAACTGTCAGACATTAGCAATATTCATTTGTTTTCAGTTTACAAAATGTTATACAGTAGAACCTCAGAGTTACAAACACCTTGGGAATGGAGGTTGTTTGTAACTCTGAAATGTTTGTAACTTGGAACAAAGATGTTATGGTTCTTCTTTCAAAAGTTTACAACTGAACATTGACTTAATACAGCTTTGAAACTTTACTATGCAGAAGAAAAATACTGCTTTTAACCATCTTGAAACAAGTACAGAAACAGGTTCCTTACCTTGTCAAATCATTTTTTTTTAAACTCCCCCCCCCCTTTTTTTCAGTAGTTTGCATTTAACACAATACTGTATTTGAGAGGTTTTGTTTTTGTTTTCATTTTTGTGTCTCTGCTGCCTGCTTGCATACTTCCGGTTCCAAATGAGGTGTGCAGTTGACTGGTCAGTTCATAACTCTGGTGTTTGTAAATCTGAGGTTCTATTATACGGGGCATCCGTGACAGAGTAGCTATTCCAATAACAAAATTTACTGGCTACTCCAAGATCTGGGTCACTGGGTTTACTGCATTAGATTTCTGCAAGTTAGCTTTAACTCAGGAAGACACCTCCTGTTCAGGTAAGCATGCTACAACATTAAAAAGACATCAGCCACCAAAGTAGCTATTCTTAAAGCAGTAGCCAAGTTACAACTGCTATAGTACAAAAAAGCACCATTTATAAGTGAAACCACTCACTGAATTTCTACATTTAGGAGTGCTTCACTGGTCTCCAAGATTATTTTGTAATTTATTTTAAAAATAAAGTCAGAAGCAAAATATTTTATTTTGGAATTAAAAATTTACTCTTTTAGGTTTTCAACCTGCTATCATTACAAGACGTAATAGATTTGGGGATCCTTATATCAGCAATAGTAAAGCAAGTCCTGGATGCAGGATTAAGGAGGGGGAAATGGAATCCTTTCAATTCATTCAAGTTATAAGATCTAGGAAGATTTTCCTTTCAATAAGTGAGAACATTACTGATTATTCAGTAATTAAATGTCATGAGTTAAGTCTTCAATTTCTTCACAGTAGTCATGATCTCAAAAATGTAGCTCTTTGTACTTGCCTTTACAAATGAAGGGGACACATTTTCTGTTTCTGCAAATCGTTCAGATGTCGACTGCAGACGTCTTGCTCTTGATTTCAAAGTCTTAAAACCCCGAGACTGTATGAAAACTTAAACAAAAACACTTTCCTTTAACATCATACTTCCTCTTTAAGCAGAGAAGGAATAAGGTTTGTCAAACAAATCAAGGTTACACCATATTTGTAGGTTCTTCCTCTGTCTTATTTCTCCAAAGCCCCTTACAAATGATACTCTTTGTTTTTATTATTTATGCAATATATAAGCGACTATACTAAAGGTGCTAGGTGACAAGAATAAATCACTAGTCATTTCAATTAGTCTTAAAGTTTTATCTGAGCCTTTGAATGGCTACACTCACTCCAAAAAGCCTCTTGCAACCCAAGTTCCCCAATTAATACTAAAATCGTTCTGAATCCCTCAGCATATTTAATTAAATGAACTGCAATCCTACTACAAAACCAAAGGAGAGCGACACAAGTTACATCTTAAGAAAGCTCACTAGCACTAACGTCAGATTGAATTTATTTATTTGACTTAAAAGATGAGGGGGCATAGGTCCTCTTCAATAACGTAACTTAAGAATTTCACACCTTAAAGCAAGGTCTATTAATGATGTCATATTTATTGACTTTACCAAGAAACCATGTTTCTAAAGATCTCTTCCGATTTAACACCCCAAAAACTCGTAAGAATAGAAGGCCCTTAGGATGACTTTTTAAAAAAGTAAAGTACCAAATTCAAGTAAGTTTGCCAATATTTGCTGAATGCCCCCTTTACTCAAACTAAGTAGAATTTCCCAGGGGGAAAAAAAAAAACATGATGTAAGTTAAAAACAAATTAACTGATCTCATGAGGTAGTTTCTTGCTTCATACCTGGCCAGCGCTGAAGGTCTGAACACACACGCTGGAGGGGACTAGGATGCTGTCTGTATAAGTAAGATGTGCGTAAAGTTCTAAAGACATCCATGAAACCTAGAAAAAAAGATTCAACAACATAAGCATGATTTCCATTTTAGGTACATGATATTTCACACTAGACTTTTTACTTAGACTAAGTTATTCTTAATTATGTTGAATCCAAATGTCTACTTTATTTATATCTGGTCACTTGAAGTTCCAGCACAGAATAATAAAGAAACCATTACTAACAACATATAGTGGGAATTACTGAATTTCCTCATTTTGGACACTCTCTCAGTACGCTAGAATCCTTTTAATTAGAACTTCCAGGTGAAAACAAATACTCCAGCTAAGACTCGGGATCCTGCAACTGCACAGGAAAATCCCAGTTAACTGGACTCTCACAGGATTTCTGTGTTGAGACTCATTTCATGAATGGATTTAAAAATAAGGTATGTACAAAGCATTAAAACATTTTAAGATGACACTAAGATATATTTGATTTAATAGTTGCAGTATAGCATGGAGGCAACAAGAAGTGGAAAAGGGACAACACAGCAGGAAATGTGTCAGCAAATACCATTTCAAAAATGTTACCTATTGTGAATAGATAGCATACCACAAGCATGCCACATATCCATTGTTCAAAATAGCGCTACTCAGACCGAGGTTCACAAGCCACAAGTGACTCTTTAATGCGTTTTCTGCCGCTCTTTGCAACACCTGATTTTAAAACAATGTGTGATTTAATTATTAAACAATCAGAATGCTTTTACTATATTATTTTATTGGTTAATAATACTTGGTCAGTCATTTTGCTGTGAGAATTTTACATATATAAAAAATATATAGTAAATGAAACAATGAATTCACACTACTGTGGCTCTTTGCGGTAGTGCTGAACGCTAATTTGGCTTCTGAACCACTGAGATCTGAGTATCGCTGGTTTAGTGTCATTGAAATGCATTGTACTGCTAAGAAACTGATTTCAACATCTCCATTAGGCAGGCTTCAAAGGTGGCACAGATATGGTCCACAAAATGATGATTCAGGGGACCATGAAGCCAAATATATATTTGTAAGCACATGTTCAAAGAAGATATTTATATAAATTGGTTAAATCTAAGGATTATTCTGGGCCATCTTCTTAAATGTAACTAAAGGGTATATTAAAATACAAAAAAAAGCTTACATTAATGAAACATTAAGGTAACATTTTAAATGCTCAAAAGCCTGGAAATGCAAAAGTTAGAGTTAAATGTACAACCTTAATTGTGCACCCTTGTATGTATGTATTACTATACAATCTTTAATTATGAGCACATATATAAATGAAGTTGTAATAAGATGTAAGAGTAACAGCGAAAAGCAGTGTGAGCTGGCATCCCGCCTAAGTGTTACAATTGTGGAACTTTCAAAGCTCATTGTCAGCAGTACTTCATTAACACAGCTAAATTAAAAATACACTCTGGTAAAGAAATTACACCTAAAACTCAGGAAAAGTTTTGTAATACTTAGGCTGATTCCACCTAATTCTCAATTTTGGTATCCAAAGCCCTTAGGCAACTTTACAAATCTTAGCCTTAAAGTTTAAGAAATAAGTAAGGATAAATCACTAAAAAGCTAACTAAACTTCTACATAAGATAGTAAAATATTTCATCTTGAATCTTGGTGGTTTATTTCAGTGACGTAAGGACATGCTGTTAAACAGAACTTCTACAAGAAAATAAAATAAAATATATTCTGCTTTCAGCTGTTACAATGAGCTTGCTTCAGTCCTGAAGCAGTTTCTACTATTCTAAGATTTCTTTCCCCTACACTGGAGTTTTAGCAGCTCTTCAGCCTGTGGCAGGGCTCCTCTCCCACCAATAGCTCTACCCAGGACACGTCTACACTATAAACTTAAGTTGACCTATGGTAAATAAACTTACAGCCACCGCAACTGTGGTGGTCCATGTCCACACTGCCCTTCTGTCAGTGGTGCATGTCCTGGAGCGCTTCCACCAACTTAAGAGGGGCAATGTGAGGGGGTGAGAGCCAGGGCTCTCAGCTCCGCACACAGCTCGCCGCCAGGAGCCCAGCTCCTCCCTACCCCCTGCTAGAAATGGGGACGCCACACTGGGCTTCTCAGCTCCCTGCTGGGAGCCAGGCAGCTGCACTGCGCTCCAGGCACAGAGCTCCCCCCTGGGTGCAGCCACGCTCCCAGTGGGGAGCAGGGAGTCAAAAGCCCAGGGGGGCAGCCCAGATGTGAGCAGGGAGCTGTGAACCCAGACAGCAGCCCAGCAGGGAGTGGGGAGCCAGGACCGCAGGACTCCCTGTGGGGAGCCTGGGCGGCAGCCTGAGCAACACCCTGGGTTGGAGCAGACTGGGCAGCAGCCGAGCTGGGAGCTGGCTTTCTTGTCAATTCACAGCTCAAGCAGAGCCTTGAAACTGACAATGACTGTCAACAGATGTCAGTAATACAGCGTCTACAGGGACACTGCGTCGCCCTAACTACACCAACGTAAGCTCTACGCCTCTTGTGGAAGTACCATGTCAGTGTACTAGAGCACTTACATGGGTAGGAGCAAGGCTGTAATATGTACACTGACATAATTAGGTCAATGTAAGCTGCCTTACATCGACCTAATGCTGTTGTGTAAGACAGGCCTCTGTCACCCTAAGTGAAAAGATCAATCTTATGAACTGGACTTTCATAGCTCTGAAGACTCCCAAAAACCTTTGTAACTCTCCCCTTTCAACCGGGCACTTGTCTCTGCAAGTTATTTCTCCCATTTATACCAACTCAGGATGCAGTTCCTTTAGTACTTCTGTTCTGAGGCTAGCCTCGAGCTGATTTCCCTCTTCCTAGTCTCCCAACTGCTATGCTGTGGAGGCAGCAATTTAGATACCAGTTAATTGCTTCCGCTGCTAGTGCAATTAGGACACTTCTACCAAGACCTTGCTTCTGCAGCAACATTCCTTTTCAATTTGGCAGAAGAGTCAAATGATAAGGCCATCATCAAAAAAAAAATGGGGGTGGGAAGGTTTAAAAGACACCCAGATTCTAGAGCCAGAAGGTACCACTAAGATCATCTAGTGTGAACTCCTACATAACATTGACCATAGAAATTCCCAAGTTCTTACATTATTTTCTGTAATGACACGGTTAGCAACACATACTAACAGTGAAGCCAATCTGAATTCCTTTTCAACTCATATCAACATTTCTGTATTTTAAAAGCTATAAAAATCCTTCAGAGAAAAGGAGAAGGACTTTATCTAGACTGACACATCATATTCAGAGACAGATACACTAGTAGTTACACTCAGTTTCTCCTTCCATTCACTGAGTTTAAGGCTTTGTCTGTGCTAAAAAAGGGAAAGTCGATCTAAGCCACGCAATTTGAGTTACGTGAATAGCGTAATTCAAATTGACGTAGCTTAGATCCACTTACCACGAGATGCACACTATGCTGTGTCGCTGTGAGATGCTCTCTCGGCGACTCCCCTTACTCTTCTCGATCTGGTGGAGTACCGGAGCCAAAGACCAAGCGACTGGCGGTCAATTTAGTGGTTTCACTAAACCTGCTAAATTGACCCCCAGTGGATCAATCGCTGCAGCCTTGATCCCAGGTTGTAGTGTAGACAAGTCCTAACTGGTAAATGAAACTAGCAGCTCAGTCCTGCCATCAGATAAGAGGGTTGCATTTGCCTCAATGTTAAGTTGATCAAATTAGCTACTACAGCTGAGCTGAATATCAGACTGAAGAAAAAAAACTGAACTCTAAAATAACTAAGTCTCACAATCTGACTAAAATACTCAGCGTGACTGGAAATACACTACAAGATATTCAACAAACTCAGAGGAAAACTACAAATTATCTGCATAGCAAATGACACTGGTATTCTGACTGTTTTTTTCTATGGACAGTTCCAGTAGATTGTGGTTTAAAACAAACTAAGTAATTGTATAAAATAATGACCTATGGCTTGATTTACCATGGTTTCAGCTTGAAAATTTAAGTGAGACAGCTTTCACTAGTCCCGTTTTTATTTCTGTTGAAATGGTAATACTGACATACCACCCCGGAACATACCATGTTTATTTTCAAAGAAGGACTGTGCAGAGATATAGGATGTATTCCACTGGGAAGAGATTTTGTTTTCTGTACAATAGCCAGGAAGCAACCTGTTCACTAGTTCATCAAGCTGGCTAACTTTCAAGTCGGACAATCCCAGGTCTCTCAGATTCAGAACAGGCTGTAAAGCAATAAGAGAAGTATTCTAATATTTAATAACATCAGGTTTCAGAGTAGCAGCCGTGTTAGTCCGTATTCGCAAAAAGAAAAGGAGTACTAGTGACACCTTAGAGACTAACCAATTTATTTGAGCATGAGCTTTTGTGAGCTACAGCTCACTTCATCGGATGCACCCACGAAAGCTCATGCTCAAATAAACTGGTTAGTCTCTAAGGTGCCATTAGTACTCCTCTTTTTTTTTTTTAATAACATCAGGTCACCTCATGAAAAAAAGTGCTAAGAAGGAGATATTTTCACAGAATTACTGATACAGCTTCAACTATCAGATTTTTAAAGAAGAAAGAATTTTAAAGTGAAAAACACATTTTAGATGGAGAAAAATAGGAAGACTTAATTAAACTCTAAGAGAAAAATTAAACCAGTTATTGATATAAAATAAGCTTCTGTAGTATGCCATCCTGTGTGTATTAATCAGAGTGTGTGCTTGTTTGTTAATATATAGCCATTTGTCTGCTTAGTCCATGTTAAGAATGTTCTCTTCATATTTGAAAGCAAAGTAGATTGACTTAAATCAAAGTGAATTAAATCACCAATTTTAGTCATGATTTAAGTCAGCAGTCAAGAAACCTTGATTTAAATTGTCAATTTTAAATCCTGTTTTGTATTTGTACTTCTCATTTTCCTAAAGAAAAAGTTGATTCTTATTAGTTGGTAATCACTAAAACATGTTGAACAGCAACCAGCTACAGCCTTAACACTAAATTTGGTGGTACTTTTTGCTACCAGGAGGATACACATCTGTACACATTTAGGTAAGCAATTATACAGCTTAACGTAAAAATTAAGAATGTGAATAATGTTATGTTAAAAAAAATGGTGAATGCCGCATTTCTAATTTATTGGATGATTGTTATCTTGTGATTTGTTTCAAGCTTTATTTGATGGAAACTGGTATTCAATTAAATGCACACAAATAACATTTCAAAGTTGTTTTATTAGTTAAAAACAACTACCTTAGATGTGCTGAAAAAAGGTTTATCAAAACATGTTTGGCATTTAAAACTGACTGGTTTATTAAACAAAGTATTAGCTGTAATTAGTGAACTGATTGTTTCTGGTCACCATGTCCTTCAAGATTTTATAATCAGTAGATCTCATCCTCTCATGCATAGTTTCTATTTATAGATTGGAAGAGTAAAACAAGCTTTTCTGCTTTTTCAACTCCCAATTATTTTCTTAACTTTCAATGAATTAGTCATTCAACTGAACTACTTGAATAAAACGTAAAAGAAAATATTTTCTCTGCACTCACAAAAGAGGCTATTGCTGTCAAAAGCTGGTTTAGCACTTCAAACTCTGGCTCCAGGTGCTTACCCAGTGATTTCCCATCAGTTCAGTAGTCTGACTTTCATTAAAACTTTAGTAACCACATGTATTGCTTACTTTTTTTTTAAAATCTAACATGAATTATTTTAATATATTACAGTAAATTCAGCTAACGTAATTTAATGTTAAATAACTTTATATTTGAAAAGATAGATTCAAATTAAAAAAATCTGATTTTTATAAAAATATCTATTTTTATTCATGTTTTCTACTATTGTTCTGGTTTGAGCAGACAGATGCATTATTTTCCTGCCCCTCTCATCATCCAGCATCTTTCTAATCTTTGAGATGTTGCTATTTTGTCAGAGAGAAGAAAAATCCCCCAAGAACGTGCAACAGCAGCTATCCACTAGTTAGAATGACTGAGGTGCAGAATCTTCTGCAATCTCTGGCTTTTTTGCCAGTCTTTTTTTTTTTTTGGGGGGGGGGGGGGGAGTGGTGGGTGAGAAATTGAGGAAATGTGGATATTGGATATTTCACAGTGGTTTTAAAAAATTACAGAAACTGAACAATTGTAGAAACCCAGATAAACAAGCTCTGATCGCTGTTTTGTATAATCACACTGAAGGGAAAGGGATTTTGTATTCATGGCTCAAGCACAGGGAGTCATGCCAGTGTTGGCAGTCAACGTACATATTACAAACTAGAATTTGGCTCTTTGCCTCATTTGTGCCTATCTGGGGGCGGGGGGGGGGAGGAGAGAGACCTTATCCTATCAATCAAAATATTTACCCTTTTGTATGAGTAAAATGTTTCACTTGTTTTCTGATTAATTATGCATAAGCCAGTTAATATGACAAACTAGAACTGCAGAACACTGATCTTACACTAGCATCAGCTCAAAACCCATGATGTTCTACCTGGCAAAGCTGGATTCTTGATCAAGGCTGTCAAACATACATCCCATATGATGAACTCATGTAGCTCACACAAAACATCCATATTCTACAGCAGGGGTGGGCAGACTTTTTGGCCCAAGGGCCACATCGGGGTTGTGAAACGGTATGGTGGGCTGGGTATGGAAGGCTGTGCCTCCTCAAACAGCCTGGCCCCTGCCCCGACTGGCCCCTTCAGAACCCCCGATCCATCCAACCCCCCCTGCTCCCTGTTATATCAAACATACTACACTAGCTGTAAGATAGCAAATTGTATGTAAATTTGACAATTTTAAAAAAAAAAAGAAAAATCTTCAGACCTCATTTAAATGTAAATATAATCCCGTCTCTCTGAAATTCTTATTACCTCACTGCTTTGAGCATCATGTTCTGGGGCTGTATCCCTCTGTAGAGACTGAATAGATGCTGTGCTGATAGAAGTAGCTGAGGTTTTTGGTGAATGGAAGGCATTGATGAGGTGACTCAGAGGAACTGTAACCTGGTAGAAATTAAAGATTAATGTAATCAATCACACTAACAGAATATAATGCCATACACGAATTTCCTTGTCAGTATTTAAATATCTAAATACATTCCCATCTCAGATACTGTATAAAATGATGATCTTATACAGTGCCTTCTAAGTTAAGTTCTCAACATGCTTTTTGAATTTTGCCTCTAAGGTACAAGGGGTAGATATCTCCATTTTACAGATGGAGACACAAAGAGTTAACGATCATCAGACAGTAAGAAAGCAAGACAGATTAAGTCACACTGGTAGTCTACCAAAGTAGGAAACAGAACCCAGGTCGCCTGATGTACAAAACAACATGTTAGATACTCAAACACAGAGTAGGGGGAAAAAAATCAACTTTTAAGCAAAGAATGGACAGCCTCAATTTGCACTTAAGATACCCATTAGCCTTCTGTTAACTAAAAAATTCTCTTCTCACAAAATTTATCTTTTTATAAATTTCTTAATAACAATAGCAGATAAAGAAATTAGCTATTGCAAAACGAATCATGTTTTGCCACTTTTATTGTGATCCTGTCATTTGTTTGTTGTGTTAGTGATCAATGTATAGTGTGAGGTGCCATTGCAACCTCACCTGGGAGAGAATTGCCTACGTATTATGGAAGCACACTTAGAAGACATTAAAGGGGCCTTTTCAAGAAAAATGTTGACCTCTGATGTATTTTTGCAATTCTACTTATATCTTGGAGTTTATCCTTTCTGAAAAGTTTCTACAATTAGCATAGGTCTCTCTTTAGAAGAAATATATGTTAAAACATGTTGGTGTAACTTTTGCTACTATTAATACTTTTTTAGATATTTTACAAGTGTTTGTTTTCTAAACCCACTTTAAATCTACTTATATATTTAGAAGTCTTGGATTCAGAAAACAACACAAAGATGATATAGGAAAGTAAAATGGTCTAATAGTAAATCACACAATGCCCTCTCCTAAACTTCTATTTTTGCAGGATTCTCCCTAACTCTGCCCAAAATTAAGTGAGAACAATTGCAATGCTTCTTTGGTTTCCAACTGCACAAATCAGTTTCTCTGAAGTCCTATTGTAGTTTAAGCTATGTTGTTAAGTTACTTAACTTCACTAACACTTTGGACCAATCTACACGATCACACCACACCACTTTGTGGTCACAGAGTTCAGCCAAGTTTGATAGTTTGTTTATTCAATGTCTGAAGTATCCATACTACCAACGTGGTTGTTCAAAATTGTTATGTGGTTTCTTGTAACCGTATCAGTGCGTAGCCCACCAATATACATACACAGATACCTAGGCAGGACGTGACCAATTAATGGCATATATCACTGGGACTAATATGCACGTAGGTACACCTGCTGCTAAGCTATACTAGTCCCAGTGGCCTAAGCCATTAATTGGTCCCGCCTTGCCTGAGGATTCATGCTGTGCCCTCACACAAGTATAGGTAAGAATGATGGAAGAGGATAGGCAAGAGAGCTGGGAGAGAATATGACAAGTACTGCCATATCTGGGTGGCAGTGACCCAGGAAATAAGTAGTTCACAGTAAGTGGTCAGAAGAGAAAGCAACTGCCCGTTTAAAAAAAAATTATACTTCCGATTTTTTCTCAGTATTATTATATCTTCTAAGATTAGTGTAACTGAAAAAATCAGAGAAAAAATATTCTTTGGTTTCATTAAACAGCACTTTGTATAAAGTAAATTTCATTCTGTCTCCAGTCAATCTCCTGTTTGAGAGAGTCTTTCACATGCAGCAGAGCAAAGACATTTGAAAAGTAAATGTGATTACAGAACCATTAAAAAAAAAAAAAGCAAAGAAACCTAAAGACAAGAGAAATAAATGAACCTATTTTAAACAGACTAGATTTCAAGTTAAGTGTCCATTTAAATATTTAAGAGATTTATTCATTTAGCTGTGGTTGTCCAGGCTCCACAATGCATTGGTTCATCTTGTAAACAGGATCAGAGTGGTTTCTATCACACTAGAGCAGGTGTCCGCTAAACTAGGATTTGGAAGAAGCTGATTTCTCAAACAGAATCCCAACAGCACATCCAGTTTCCGACTATGTATTATATGGTAAAAGTATAATGCTCATCTAATGGAATGTATGGAGGACACAAATAGTGAGGAGACTAGAGTGCCACAAAAGGATAATCTAGATATTTTATTTTCTTAGAGAAAGAGTTCAACTTTGCCTAATAAATACGTGCATTTATCTGAAATTTCGCTACAGTTTTAGATTTCACTGGTATTCTAACTTCCATTTTCTCTTTCAGAATTTAGTTGTCCAGGCGATCCTGCTTAGGCAGCTTGCTTATAAGTGGGCTAAGTCTGGGCAATACAAAGTATATGTGCATCAACTGACTGGTTTAAACAAAAGTATTAATTTGTAAACTGGTAATCTATATAATGATGACTCTCTCTCCCCATTTGCTTCTCTTGCTGGACCAGAAATATGGCCAGAATGCTGCATGTTCAACATTTTACAGATGTAGTTGAAATATTTTAAACGTAAAGTTTTATTTCTTTATAATGCACTGCGCTAATCTTATTAGTCAATTGTTTTCCCACTGAGCTGAGACCAGCCAAGTGATGCTTTGGTAGCTCCCAGGTTTGCTAAAACTGGGAACTAGTATACCTAAAATCAGCGAAGTAAAGGATGAGGGAGAGGATCCTGGGAAAAGCTGAGACCAGCTAAGTAACACCCCTGGGGAGAAAAAATTTTAATCCTGAAGAAACCAAAGAGGCCACTAGAGAAGTGCCAGTATGGTGTACAATCTAGTACTAGCTCAACTGAACCAGGGATGGGATATTTAAAAAGTCACACAAACAAAAGCTGAGGGCAGACCCAAGCCTGAGAGTTTTCAGAGAGCCTTATACATTGTACTTTTAACATAATTGACATTTTCTGTTTGGTTTAATCTTAAAATCTCTACTCTTACATTCTGTGTGAATAGGACAAATAATCATGCCAGTATTATTGGTTACTAGCATTTGTTACAAAAGTACTTCTTCTCTATGTAAACTGGGGAAGTGTTATAACTATGTTAGTAAGCCATATTGTAGCCCAAGCAAGAAAAAAATAATAGTGTAACACCCATGCATCTAACCAGGGCAGGGAATTGGGCCTAATCAGGAAGGGAATAAGGAATGCTAAGGGACAAGACACGTGTAGACTCTATTATACTGCATCAGAATCTGGAATGTAAAAAAGGCAGTAAGCTGCACATTTGTCAGAAGCTGAGGTGTTGTCAGAAGCTGAGATCCAATCAAGGATGACTATGTGTATTATGTAGGTCTCTCTCTTAGGTATTTATATGGCCTCCAATTACTGTGGCATATAAGCACCCCACAATTTTTAATATACAACACAACACCCATGTGAAGCAGGGCTGTGCTAACGTCCACATTTTGCAAATGGGAAAACCAGGCACAGAGAAACCGACTTTTAAAGGTTGCTCAAAAGTCTGTGACCAAGCAGGGATTTGACCCGAAGTTTCCCAGGCGAGCACTCTAACCACTGTGCTAGAGTATTGTATCACACACCTCCTTCCTCCCACCGTTGACACATGAAGTGACAGAGCCCAGGAAGTGTCACAATCTCCTTTGTCAGCTCAGAAAGGAGAGAGAAAGAAACTCCCTAGCCGAGCCACCAGGGGGGAGAGAACTCGAGAGAGAAGATGGGGAACCCGCTCTCCACTCAGCACCGGGTCGGGGTATCAGAGTATTTCCTGCTAGCTTCCCCCGTGCAGGCGCCTGTCAGGAGACAAGCTAGTGGCCAGGTCTCACCTCTGGGCGCCAGTCCGCCAGCTTCTCAGAATCCCGCCTTGAAGAAGCAGCAGCAGCAATCGCCTTCTCACCCCGCCCGCTACCCCAGGCTGGCCTCTCTGGCAAGTTGCAACCCGACCCCCCGGGGACTTTCTGGGGCGGAGCGTCAGCGCGACGGCTCCGACGCAACGGGCGGGAGCTGCCCAGCCGACCCATTCCCTCTCAGTAGCACCGCGGGGCGTGGGGGAACGCCCCTCTGCTCCCCCGTATCCCGAGTCGCACCCGCGCGCCAGCACTCTCACCTGGGGCTGCACGGTGGTAGAGAAGGAAAACATCCTCCCCCCTATGAGGGCGGCGGCGGCGACTCCCCCTTCTCCCGCGCCGGCGATCTACACGCCCGCCGGTCTTCGCCTCTCACTCCCTCTTGCCGCGGCCGCCGGGAGAAGCAGCGTTCAGCTGCTCCACTCCCATGGAAAATGGCCGCCTCCTGCGGCCGGCAACGACTAGGCCAACTACAACTGTGCCGGAAACGGACGGCGCGGCATACCGCTTCCGGGTCATACTCCCTCCCGAGCCCTTCCTGCCCGGCCACCTCCCCTTCCTCCCCCACGACAACCGGACACCTTAGCAACCAATGTGTCTCATGCGCGCACACCAGCCTCTTCCTACTACGCTCTTGCGCACGGGAGCAAACCATTCCTTCCGCCTGAGGGGGGAGGGCATAGGGCCGAACCATTTCCGCGGCGGGGGTGCAGCTGTGTGAGTTGCGTGCATCAGCTGCTGTGTCCAGCTGGTCGCAGGACGAGGTCGTCGTTTCGGAAACAGAGAGCCGGGGTGCGGATCAAATAGGCCTGCTTTTGAGCAGCCCCTGCTTTTTGCAAACCTAACTAATATGGAGTAGGAAAACCAAAGTGCAGCCCCCACCCCACCTATCTCCAGTCACCACATCACTCCACTGGGTCCATCACACTAGGGCCCCAGCTGGTGCTCTCAGGGTTAGCAAACATCCTGCAACTCTGGGCCCTGATCCTGTAAATACTTATGCACGTACTTTACTCTCATCGGTAGTTTAATCTAAATAAATGGGACTACTCATGGTCCTAAAGTTAAAGGTGCATTTGGTGTTCAGAAGTTAAAATGTCCCCTAAAGTTAAATGGGGCTCTTGGTGCGCAGATCCCCATGAAGGTCTAGAAAAAGAGGTGGCAAGCCTAGTAGCACCACTGCCTCCTTTACCTTAAATTTAGGAGATTACAGCTGACCACATAGCTAATATGGTCCTGGAGACTGCAGAGCCAGCTATATACTGTTTTCCTTCTGGATCCCACTGGCCTGGCCACTAGGCATTGCCAAGGCATCTGCCAAGTTTCCAGGGTAATGAGCAGGCATTGTAACTCTAGACCATCAAGCAGAAGGCTACTTTGCCCAAGTCTTGAAAACATCTCTCTAGTTTTGTGGGATAGGATGGAGCTGCTCCCCTCCTTTGCTCCCTGCGCAAGCGTGACGTAGTACGGATTTTCCCTCATTATGTTGTATGTGACCCTTACTGTTTTGCATGAATGCTGTGTGTGCCTCAGTTTCCCTGAGTATTGCACCAATGTCTAGGTGGTGACAATAAGGGTGTGTGACTTTTGCGGGGGCTGCTCCAGCTGCCTGCACAAATGCTATAGCCACCCCTTCATAACCTGAGACCCAGCAGGGGGGATGTGACCAGGTGACTCTTGGCCAGGGAAGCAAGACAAAGGCCAGAGGAGGAGCAACAGGCAGGGCAGGGGCCAGGCAGCTGGAGGCGAGTCATTCTCGGGTGGCTTGGGGCACAGAGGGAGGGCCAGAGCCCTGGCTCTGGGCTCACCTCCCCCCAAGATGGACTTGGCTGAAAGTCACTGATTTCTGTGCTAACAAGTTCTGTTCTAGCTATGTTCCTGTTGACTAATAAACCTTCTGTTTTACTAGCTGGCTGAGAGTCACATCTGCCTGTGGAGTTGGGGTGCAGGGCCCTCTGGCTTCCCCAGGAGCCCCACCGGGGCAGACTCACTGTAGGAAGCGCACGGTGTGGAAGGGAATGCTGAGTGTTCCGAGGTCAGATGCAGGAAGGTCAAAACTGTGTAAGCTTCTTGCCCTGGAGCCAATATACTCAGAGAGAGGAGGCATGCTCCCCCCAGAGTCCTGACTGGCTTCGTAGTTCCAGAGCATTGTCCAGGTGACTCCATGACAACAAGGCATGGAAGCATTACTCAGTTACAGAGCAAGGTACCTCTTGGTGTGAATATGGATATTGAAATCTGGCCCTCTGTATCTCCAACCAGTACTCCACATTCAATCATCTGAGGATACAAATGAACAAATCTTCATGGAAGTAAGATGTGAAGGAGCCCAACTGGTGGGAAATGGGAAGGCTATCAGGTTTATATTACAAAGAGACTGGAGCTGTCAAATATAAAATCCAAGATCCAACTCTCAGCTGTTCCAGAGTTCCTAGGATTTCGTTCAGATCCATTGTGGAAATAGCCTGAGTTGCTACACTTTAATTCAAACCTTCCCAAAATTTAGGAATGTCTTGATTCCAGGTTGCAGTTCATGTTCTCTCTAATTTTGGGAGTTCTGCAATACTTCTAGAGTGCACCTATTTTTTTTAATTGTCAAAAATAGGATTGCTGGTACTCTAATACTGTTACTCAAAGATAATTCTGCAGAAATTGAGACCAGGAGAAGAAAAAAATTGGCTGTCATATTTTTTAAACTAATGTTTGTCTTAAAGCCATCTAAACTTCACGAACCAGTCACATGGGCCCACAAAGTCAAAAGGGCTTTGCTTGGACACTGGGAGAGATCTGCCTACATTGATAATCATGCAAGATTGGGACCTTAGTTATTTGCATCAATTTTACTCATGTTTCAACAGAAACAAAATTCTACTACTCTTCCCTGAAATTAAACTGAGCTGTGGTATGTTTAGGGAACTATAGTGTAATAAAAAGTCGGAAGAAACTTACAGAAAATAAATTACACCTCAATAGCTTAAACACTCTGAATCCAATTCTCTCCTGGTTTACAGCCTAGCCTGTACAATTTCAGTTAGGTCATTGGAGTTGCATGGCTGTAAACCATGGCAGAATTTGGTCTTGTGTGGAAAATGCCATAATATTTCTCTCTTTCTCTGCCTTTTGTCATTCTTTCCATGTCTCTCTCCATCTGTTCTGTCCTTTTTGGCTATTCTGTTTCCTTTCTCTCTTTTCTTTGATCTCTCTTCTTGTGTCTCTTTATCTCATTGAACAATTAATATAATTTCTCCTCTAACAGACAAATAAGGTATCTCCTGTCTGTTTTTTTGTTGTCGTTGTCGTCTTTGATTTCTTCCACCCTGTCTTCTCCTTTCTCCCTGATGTGTTTTCTGAAAATTCCAAGGCCAAGAAAAGACACTCTGGTGATCCATGCATTGTCCATACTAGAAAAATTATCTGTTGCTGACAATACGTGCCCATTGCTGTAACCTATTATCAGCAATAGGCAATTTTTCTTTTTCTAGAATAGGCAAGGCTCTATTATGTACATGGTATTGCATCTAAGGATTTTTCAAGGGAGGACCTAATCCTGCAATCTACTCTGCTTGGGCAGCCCTTTTAGAGCTCATTGCAGGATCAGAATCTTAGTGTATTACATCTTTATGAACAAAATAAAACTTGTGTCAGACTAGTCAGATTTTCAACGGCAAAATCATGCTGGCACATGCCAGCAATTTTTTTAGTTTTAAAAAAGAAAGTAAGTTACATTGGCTAAACTAACAAACAGAGATATGGGCATCAAATTTCTTGCTGTAAGGGAAAAGGTAAAGTAGTTTTATAATGGAAATTTTGAGAACAATAATTAAACACATACTTTAAAGGGACATTGCCAACTTGAAATCTAATCAACATTTTATTTTAAAAAAGAGCTACTCAAATGTTCAGATAGTACACCTGTCCCTGTAATCACATGCCAAATTTTGTGGTTTAGAATCACATTTTTCTCTATTTTAAATGTCTCTAGACTCACACAACAAACTGAAGAAACTCTCTAAATAATGGACTATACAGGGAAACAATGAAACTTGACTTATACAAAGTACAGTCAAATGCACAAAATAAACAAAGTTCCCAATCCTGGAAAACACTTTACTTAGGAGGACTCTGTCCCACCCTCCATCAACTTACGTAATCTTGGTGACCTCAACAACAAAAACACTGCTTTAGATAAAATATAAAACATATTTATTAACTACAGAAAGAGAGATTTTAAGTGATTATAAGTAGCAGACATAGAGATCAAAGTTGGTTACATAGGAAAAAGAAATAAACTTGCAGTCTAAATTCTACAGACTAAGTTAGGTTTGAATCAAACAGCTTCTCTCACTCTAATAGAGGTTACAGGCAGCTTACAGTTCCTAATACAGAGGCTGCATTCCCTCTCACCCTGGGACAAATCCCCTCAGTTCAAAGTCTTTGTCTTCTAGACGATCTTACAGCTGTTGAGGTGTGAGAAGAGAGAGGCCAAGTGATGATGTCACTGTCTCTCTTTTATACTTTCTTCCAGCTGCTAGAAAAATCCTTGCTGTGACTTGGGGTTTAGGTACCCCTCATTGCATACGTGCCCTCTCTGAGGTGTCTCTGGGAGAGTAGATTTTTCTTGGTGGATAATCAACACATGTCTGGATGGTCCTGATGTAATTCTGTCTTGTCAATTGCTCCTTTGTTGTCACTGAAAGACTGGCTGTAGGTATCTCCCAACCTCATAACATATTTTAACAACACTTCATAACTTCACATACAATGATAGTACATGCAATTCAACAAGATAATAATGTTCAACAGATCAAGACCTTTTAAATGATACCTCACTCACAAGGCATACTTTGTACAAAACGTATCATAATCATACCACAGTGGTGTATATGTGGGTTCCAGGGTGCTATTTTGAGGTACAGAGTGTCACACACACATTTGTGAATTTTGTTTAATGTAAAATTATTTTTTTCAGTTGTTCAGAAATCCTTAAATCTGTTAATTTAACAAAAGAACATTTTCCAAAAGAAACCTTACTTTTTCCTTATGTCTTTTCAATCATCAGCACTTGTCTGGAGTGGCTTGCTTGAAATCCTCATGTATGTTCCCTTTCATAAGATGTGGCTCAGATGAGTAGTAAGTACCAAGAGGATATCAGATAGGCCATGTTGTCACTGAGAAGCATCTAAATAGGCTTTTTGTAAATCCTAAAGACTGTTTCCTATTCTCAGAGTACCTGGAATTTGAAGATGAAAGTTCATGTTCCAACTAGCTTCTTTTCGGCATTCAAAGAGGAAATTATGATGGATTTTAGATGGGTTATTCTGAAAGGAGTTGGTTTTATACTTTTGCTATTATTAGTTTATTACAGGGGTTCTCAAACTAGGGGTTGGGACCCCTCAGGGGGTCCCGAGCTGCCAGCCTCCACCCCAAATCCCACTTCGCCTCCAGCATTTATAATGGTGTTAAATATATAAAAAAGTGTTTTTAATTTATAAGGGGGTTCACACTCAGAGGCTTGCTATGTGAAAGGGGTCACGAGTACAAAAGTTTGAAAACCACTGGTCTATTAAGCGTGTAAGAGTAGGTCCAATAAAAGAAATTACCTTGTCTCCCTCATATTGTAGAACCAACACGGCTTCAACCACACTGCAAACAACTTCTAACATTTGTATGAGTTGCTGAGTATTTTCATTGTTGCAGAGCATCCATTCAGAGCTTTAAGAAGTACAAAAAGAGTCTAAATAAGTAAACTATACTGACACATAGGTCCTGATTTTGCAGTGATAGCCACATTCCTGATCCCAGTCAATGCTGCTGTAGTGGCAGGTGAAAAATAGCTGCTGTGATGAAGTGAGCTGTAGCTCACGAAAGCTTATGCTCAAATAAATGTTAGTCTCTAAGGTGCCACAAGTCCTCCTTTTCTGTTTGCTGATACTACTTGATCATCTAACAGTAAGTGAGGAATGCACAAGACTTCCAAGTTAAGAACATGAATGACAAATGGGATATACATTCTGTAGACAATAAAGCAAATACAATCTCTGTCAACTACCACAGTTGTCATAGACAGTTATTATATGAGGTAGTTTAATGGACATTCAGAAGGAGAGGTGGTTCATTTGGATAGTTATAAAGGACAGCTGAGTTTGGGGATATTTACTGAAGGGCATTTATGAGCTAGTTGAGTAACAGTTATATTGAGAGGTTTCAGAATAGCAGCCGTGTTAGTCTGTATTTGCAGAAAGGAGTACTTGTGGCACCTTAGAGACTAACAAATTTAGCTGTAGCTCACGAAAGCTTATGCTCAAATAAATTTGTTAGTCTCTAAGGTGCCACAAGTACTCCTTTTCTTTTTAGTTATATTGAGAGGCATCTGAGGAAAAAGGGGATTGCAACATGGTCTAACGGGGGACAATCATGAAAGCCATGCAGTAGGGAGTGATTACATCCACGGATAATTTCTCCCCAACTAAAACCTCTCCAATGCATCATCAAGGATCTACAACCTATCCTGAAGGACGACCCATCACTCTCACAGATCTTGGAAGATAGACCAGTCCTTGCTTATAGACAGCCCCCCAACCTGAAGCAAATACTCACCAGCAACCACATACCACACAACAGAACCACTAACCCAGGAACCTATCCTTGCAACAAAGCCCGTTGCCAACTGTGCCCACATATCTATTCAGGGGACACCATCAAAGGGCCTAATCACATCAGCCACACTATCAGAGGCTCGTTCACCTACACATCTACCAATGTGTTACATGCCATCATGTGCCAGCAATGCCCCTCTGCCACGTACATTGGTCAAACTGGACAGTCTCTACGTAAAAGAATAAATGGACACAAATCAGACATCAGGAATTATAACATTCAAAAACCAGTCTGAGAACACTTCAATCTCTTTGGTCACTTGATTACAGACCTAAAAGTTGCAATTCTTCAACAAAAAAACTTTGAAAACAGACTCCAACGAGAGACTGCTGAATTGGAATTAATTTGCAAACTGGATACAGTTAACTTAGGCTTGAATAAAGACTGGGAGTGGATGGGTCATTACACAAAGTAAAACTATTTCCCCATGTTTATTGCCCCTTCCGCCCCACTGTTCCTCAGACGTTCTTGTCAACTGCTGGAAATGGCCCACCTTGATTATCACTACAAAAGGTTCCCCCCCCCGCCCCCGCTGGTAATAGTTCACCTTAAGTGATCACTCTCCTTCAAGTGTGTATGGTAACACCCATTGTTTCATGTTCTCTATGTATATAAATCTCCCCACTGTATTTTCCACTGAATGTATGCAATGAAGTGAGCTGTAGCTCACGAAAGCTTATGCTCAAATAAATTTGTTAGTCTCTAAGGTGCCACAAGTACTCCTTTTCTTTTTGCGAATACAGACTAACATGGCTGCTTCTCTGAAACCTCTACATTAACAGTGAGCTCTAAAGTTTGTCTGCTTCAGCAACAGAAGTTGGTCCAATAAAATATATTACCACACCCACCTTGTCTTACTAACAGTATGTACACATATACACACACATATCTTCCCCTACGTTGCCTTACTTTAACAAACTGCCTCACATTTACACTTAGACTAATTTATTATTACCATAAACACATCTTCCTAAGGTGTAAGGTATTGGATTTTTCTGACCATAATCAGTATTTTCATATACTTCAGTGGTCCAAAATTCAGATGAAAAAATCAGTAAAAACTGCATAAGAGCTTTGTAAAACTTGGCAATTTTTCAGCAAAAACAGAAAATGAAGGACCTTAATTACACGACACGTAGGGGCAGTTGTAACAGGATGTTAGGTGTTGTTTACATTACAGGCAGCAGCACTAACATATTGGAAGCAGTTGTATTGGGATTGGTTGCATTGGGGTCAGTTGCACCGAGGCATTAGAGGCAGAGTTGCATTGGGGTCACTTACACTTAGAGGCAGAGTTGCAGTGCGCTCAGTTGTACTGAGACAGACCAGTCCAGCTGGTCAGAACCAGCTTCGCTTGATTCCCCAGATCTTACACGTTCCCCAATGCCCCCTCCAGACTGCTCACTGCGCATGCGCTCGTTTTCACCCTTCCCCTTATCACTCTCACGCAGACTCTCGGGGAGTCCTGCCCACCTCCCATGCCTGCTGCTGTCAGTTGGCCAATGACGTTACCCGCAGGTGGGGCGGGGCTTAGCTTTGAATTGGCGCGGGGCACGGAGCGGTGAAGGGGACAGTCGGAGAGCGCGGAGTCGCGCGATGGGGACGGTGGAACCCGCGGCTGAGGAGAGGGGCGCCGCGCGGGTGAGGCGCATCGCGGTGCCCCGGCCGCCCTCCATCGAGGACTTCACCATCGTGAAGCCCATCAGCCGGGGCGCCTTCGGGAAGGTCTACCTGGGCCGCAAGGGGGGGAAGCTCTATGCTGTCAAGGTGAGAGCGGCGGGGCTAGGGCCCGATCCGCTGCGGGGGAGGAGTTCATCGCGGCTCCGGTTCCCGCAGTCACACCCGGAGCGCAACGGGCTCAGCAGGGCCCAGCGCTGCCCGCTGCAGCCGGGACCCCGATAGCCCGGCAGACAGCTCGCAGTCCCCAGTGATCGCCCGCCCGTCTGGGCCCACGTTAGCCCTGGGCAGGGGAGCCGCGGGCTCGCAGCAGCTTGACTAGCTCGTCCCCCTCCCGCTGGGAAGAGCCGGGAGGGGAGGGGCGTGGAGCCGCCGGGGGAGAGTCAGGCCGGCGATGTGCCCGTCTGGGAGGTCTGAAGCTGAGCCGTTGGCCCCAGACCTCAGCGGGACCCGGCTCCTGCGCGCTCTGTTGCGCGGCGAGTGCGTGTTGCTGGGGGCCAGGCCCCGGCCTGAGGGGGCGGCTGCAGGGGAGTCGCGGCCTATGATGCGCTGGGCGGGCGCAGGAGCCGTGAGTCGCCTGGGTTCAGGGAGCAGGTTGCTGGGCTGGAAGGGCTGGGCCGGGCTGCGCTCAGCAAACCGGAGCTCAGACCCGAAAGGAAAAATGAACTCTGGCTGCTGGGCCCAGTCAGGGGTCCGTGAGCGGCAGCTGGGCGTGTGCAGGCGGCTCCTGTTCCAGTGGTGCCCTGGCTGGCCCCAGTACCCTTTGTTTGTTGTGCCCTGCGGTGGTCTCAAGGCACACTTGTGCCTGGAACTTTGTGTTGTCTCTGTCTGCAGTCCCCGCAGCTGAGTGGCTCAGGCCTGGTCTACACGGCAGTGTGCTCCCCTTGATCTAAGTTGCCCACTACTTTGACTTAAGGCTAAGCCTATACTACAGCATATGGTGGCAAAACTTACATCGCTCAGAGGTGTGAATGTTCCACCTCACTGAGCAACGTAAGTGCTTATGTGGACAGGGCTGTCGGCTGGAGACCTTCTCCTGCCGACATAGCTTCTGCTGCTCGCTGAGGTGATTTTTTTTTTTTTTTTTTTTATGCCAACGGGAGAATTCTCTCCTGTTAGCATAGAGCGTCTTCACCAGACACACTATGCCGTCATGTCTCCCATTATGGTCTCATCCGCCACACCAGGATGTTAGGGCAGAAACACTCTGGCGAGAGGAATGGATATCTATTATAATCCCCAACCAGTCCCTCCTCGCCGATCCCACAATTTGCCTGCCTGGTTTTGACCTGCCCCGTCGCCAATGGTCCCTGTTGAACAGGTTCCAGACCGGGCAAGGTCTCTGTGCAGCCAACTAGTATTGCTGGGGCCTTCATGACAGCCCTTTGTGCAGCTGTGGCACAACGCAGATGATGACTCACATTGTTGAATGCCTGCTGACTAGGTTCAGTGGTGGCCTAGAACAGGGGTGGCCAACCTGAGCCTGAGAAGGAGCCAGAATTGTCAGCAGCCCCTCAGCAGCTCCCCCCACCTGCTCCCAGCATCTCCCACCCACCAGTACCACCACCCCCCCCACACCTCCCGATCAGCTGTTTCCTGGTCGGCAGGAGGCTTGGGAGGAGCGGGAGAGGAGCGAGGGCATGGCAGGCTATGGGGAGGGGCATGGAAGGGGTGGAGTGGGGGCAGGGCCTGTGGCAGAGCCAGGGGTTGAGCAGTGAGCACCCCCCGGCACATTGGAAAGTTGGCACCTGTAGCTCCAGCCCCGGAGTTGGTGCCTGTACAAGGAGCCGCATATGAACTTCTGAAGAGCTGCATGGGGCTCCGGAGCCACAGTTTGGCCACCCCTGGCCTAGAAGAACTGTATCGTGCCACTGAAGATGCCATCGCTTAGCTAGACGACTATGCACACACTAAATAAAATAAACCAGACGCGCTGCAGCGGCACAGCTGTATCTGTACAGCTGCATTGCTGAGGCGCTGTATGTATAGACATACTCTAAAACTCCATCTCTGAGAGAGGCATAGCGCTTAGGTTGATGAAGTTAGGGCAATGCAGTGCCTACCTAGACATTGTATTACTTACTTCGCCTGTTAGCTGTCAGCACAGCCTGGAGCCCTGCTGCCAGGACTGACAGCCCAGAGCAAGTATACTCCCATAAACTTCTAAATTCCCTTTTTCATATTGAGTAATCTCAAATTGACAGAATTCCTTTCATTAGCTAACAGGATCTAGGGGGCTGATTATTTTCAGTGTTGGGAAATTAGTGTCTGAGACTGGGTCTTTTGGAATTGTGGTTTTGGGGATGACATACCCTTAACTGATATATTGCACAGATGGAATGCTCACACAAACTTTCATTATGATCATTTTGTTTGGGTTGCTCATGGTGGTAACTGTGTTAAGCTTTTGATTTAAAAATCAAACAAAAACCAAAAAACCCCAAACATGAAAGAAATTAGCACACAAAGGAAAAGGTTCTTATTAAGTTCGATGAATCAATGTGTCAGCCTTGAATGTAGTATACCTGTGTGTTTACGAGACGTTTCTTTATAAAAGCTCTGATCCTGAAAATGTTTATGTACATACTTAACTTTACTTGCATTAAAATCAATGGGGCTACTCACAGTAGTAAAGTTGAGCGCATGATTAAGTGTTTGCAGAATTGATGCTAAACTGTTGTAATATATTTTGAGAGCATTTAATGTGTTAATGGTTGGCTTCTCGTAAAACAAGAATGGCCGTATTGGGCATACCAATAGTCCATTTAGCCCAGTCTCCTGTCTTCCAACAGTGGCCAATGCCAGATGCTTCAAGGGGAATGAACAGGGAATTAATCTACTGATGGATGGTAATCTCCAGTGTATGTTTTATATCAGCTTGAATTTGTTCTTTAGATAAGTTACTTCTGGGGGAGTTCTCCACCAAAAAATGAAAAATTCTGCTCATGATATTTTAAAACTCTACAAAATTCTGCATATTTTAGTTGTCAAAATAACACAATATAATCATGCCAGTTTCAATTATATTGGTAATTTATTTCAAATTTTGAAATATACCTGTCAGCCAGTATATCTCTAACAATATAGACCCAAAAAAATATATTCAGGTAGTGTTGTTGGGTTGTTGTGTTTTTTTGTTTGTTTGTTTGTTTGTTTTTTGACAGATTCCTTACTAGGCATATTAATAAAGAACTTTGGGGAATTCATTTAAACTGAAATACAGAAATGTATTACCCTCACCCTTCAGGAGCAGTGCAAAGGCTTGGGGGAGTCAGGAGTAATGGAGGTGCTGAGGGAGAGGGAAGGAGCCTGGGAGTGAACCTGGAAAGTTGTTGGGTGTGGGTGGGAGAAGTATGGAACAGGTGTTTTAGCGGGGAGGTGAAGGATCGTTGGGGAGCCTCCCCCATTCAGACCTTGGCTGACCACAAGCCTCTCCTGTTCAGTCAAGCACATCTACCCCCATCCCGGGGTGTCCCTGCACCGTCCTACCCCCATCCCGGGGTGGCCTTGCAGCACCCTTCCCATTCAGCCCCAGCTCAGTGCTGACACCCCACTAGCTCCTGCACCCACGCTCCAGTCCATCCCCCACCATTAGTCCTCCTGAAGCCCAATCTATGACACACACACACCCACCCAGCAGTCCCGTATGCCCTCACTCTGTCTGGCCTAACTTGGGTCCGCGGGCAGGGTGCTGTGATGAATGCAGTTGGCTTCTAGCTATTCTAGCACCACAGTGGCCTCTGGTGGGTGAAAAGTGGAATTGCAGCATTTCTCAGGTAGAATGTATTTTCGGGGGGGCGGGGATCTGCATTGGATTTGAATTGTGCACGTGCAGAATTCCCCCAGAGTAAACCGTAATGGCACAGGCAGAGGATATGTTTGATGCAATATGATATTGTTGCTGAAGGTCAAAGTTAACAAATGTTGTATGCAGTGTAGTTATAGCCGTGTTGGTCCCAGAATATTAGGCAAGATAGGTGGGATAGTATCTTTTATTGGACCAACATCTGTTTGTGTGAGAGAGACAAGCTTCTGAGCCACACAGGGCTCTTCTTAAGGTACCTCAACCCACCTTGTCTCACAGTTAACAAAGACAGTTATTTGTCACCAGGAATTGCTTGTGTTTGCTGAGGCTTTCTCCTGAGAAGACCAACATTTGTTAGATTACTTTTGATTATGAAATTGACATTTCATTTTTCTTACTTATGCAGAAATTAGATTTTTTCCACTGCAAAATTAGCCAGTTAAGATTGGGAGATTTTACTGACATACATTTTACTTATCACAAATGTACTCTTTTCACTGCATGTAACTTCTTTCCATAGAGGATAGCAGTATTGCTTAATTGCAGAGGCAAGATTTCTACATTTAAAATATTTTTCTTTAGAAGACCCAGTCATAATTCTAACTAAATTTTGCCATACGTGCTAAGAAATGGATAGTTTCACTACTGATATTACCTCCTTTGAAAAAAGTTGTCCACACAAATATTTTCTTTAATATTTTAATATAAAATTAAGTTAGCAAACCATTTAAGACATTACAGTGAGTATTTGAGTATTTCTGTGTTTAGCTTCTTGGAGGTTTAAAAATCCTTCTCTCCCATGATTCAGTCTTAGACTTAATGCGGTTTAATGTTCAATAAGTAAGGCCCTACTTAACTGCAATATTGTGGATTCTACAGGCGGCTGACAGCAGAAAATCACGGAAAAGTAATAATGGACTTTATTACTGCAAATAATGTCTGTTATTGCTTTTCCACAATTTTCCATGGCTTGTCTGCAGTTCAGGCCCCCCTCCCCCCCCCCCCCCCCCCCGTTTTTAACAGTCATCCCACAGTTTAAGTAGGGCTTTATCAATAAGTATTCTACATTGAATCTCTAATTATACATTATATATTTTACCAATGGCTGCACACGCTAGTTTGAAACTGAGCATTGATTTCACATAAAACTTAAAATAAGAAGTTAGCTTATTACTGGCAACTAGGGAAGGAAAGCAGTGTCCACGTAAATGAAGGATGTATCCTGCAAGAATTTAAACCTTCTAAACTGGATGACTGGTTAGAAAGTAAATTTAATGCTTGCTGTCATCAGAGAAATTTTCCAACTTACAATGCTTTTAGAGGAGACTTTACATAATGAAAAATTAACTTTAAGTTTAGTATCTGTCTGCACTTTTTAGCCCTCTAAGTGCCCCATGTGAGTTGAATATGTCTCTAGAATCTGTGACATACAGCAAGAAGCTTCAGCTAACTAAATTAGCAATCCAAGATTTTGAGTTAACATTAAAGTTGAAATGTGTGTATACCAAAGAATGTTAAAATTAAAAGAAAGAAATACACTAATTTAGTGGTTCTCAACAATTTTCCCATTGGGATCTCCCTTTCATTACTTGGAACCTTCTCCCATTATAAATATGTCAGGATGATCATGAGTCTCAGGTTAAGAACCAATGGCCTAAGCATTTAAACATTGGGAAATATAGAAGGAAGATAAATATTCAAATCCTTACAGTTCATATAATCCCTTAAGTAACGTACGCATTAAATATCACATTTTAAAATCAACCTTAGCCATCCTTGTATCCTTGTCCAACTTCAACATATTGATTAGAAACCGTGTTAAACCCACCCAATGTAAATGATACCCTCAGAGTTACGAACACCAGAGTTACAAACTGACCAGTCAACCACACACCTCATTTGGAACTGAAAGTATGCAATCAGGCAGCAGCAGAGATGACACACCCCACACCTCCCAAAAAAAAGCAAATACAGTATAGTATTGTGTTAAATGTAAATTACTTTTAAAAGGGGGATATTTAAAAAAAATTTTTGACAAGATAAGTAAACTGTTTCTGTGCTTCTTTCATTTAAATTTAAGATGGTTAAAAGCATTTTTCTTCTGCATAGTAAAATGTCAAAGCTATATTAAATCAATATTCAGTTGTAAACTTTTGAGAGAACAATTACAAATAACGTCCATTCCTGAGGTGTTTGTAACTGAGGTTTTACTGTACACTTTAGGCTACAGGTCCTCACTAACCATCACTGGCTTAGTTGCTGTCTTCTAGTTCACTGGCTTATGTTTAAGAGATAGGGATATTTATATTGCCCCTTGCCCTCCATTTAAAGGCAATCAGTCCTTCCCTGACTAGTATGTTAATGAAGCAGAAAGCTCATTCCTCCTCCAGCTTTCTTGTACAAAAATGTCACTGCTCTTTCCCTATGCATCCTTCCAATATGAGAAAAGCACAACTGCCAGATACTCATCACATCTAGGCTACATGCTTAAGAACATCCTGTTCATCATACCAGGCTGGTGTGTTGTTTACCGGGAAGTGGGAGCAGGGTCAGCATTTCTGCAAATGTTGTAATTCATTTGTGGTCAATGATTTTAAAACATCCATTATTTGTGATAAGCATATTCCTGTTGAATAGTGGGTGGTTCTTGGCTGGCAGATTTAAGGTTTGTTTTGGAATGTGCAGTGTAATATTTTATACTTTTTCATTTGAAGTGGTGTGAACTGTGAGTGTGTCTGAGGTTTCTTCTTCCTTTAACTATTATTTGCATATTTTAAGTGCATATTTTTGTCTGTAATAGTCCTTGGTACACATTCACAAATAATTAAACCTTATTGTTACTTTTAAATTCCAGTTACTAGCTAAGCTTTGTATATTTTAATTTCCTTTTTCTAAAAATAGGGGGACTAATACAGTGCTTAGGAGCTCTATAAAGTCCCCTCTACTCCACCCCTAGACCTAAAATCTCAATAACCGTAGTAAAGCTTTATTTATATTACAAATGCTTTGCAGATATAGCTATACTGGCAGAGTCCTCTAGTGTTAGATGTAGCTTATCCTTATCAGCATGTGTATTCTTGAAAATAAATGAGTATGGCAAATTATTACTGTGAATTCATTTCTACATGAATTGTTTTACAGGTGGTCAAAAAAGCAGACCTGATAAATAAAAACATGGTTCACCAGGTCCAGGCAGAGAGAGATGCATTGGCTCTCAGCAAAAGTCCTTTCATTGTACACTTATACTACTCACTTCAGTCAGCTAACAATGTCTACTTGGTGAGTAAATGGTTTACAGTGCTTTAAGACAGCTTTGAAAACATAGTGGAGAATGAAGTTCATTAGAAGAATTGTAATGTTTGAAAATATCTTGCAATAATGAGGACTGGGTATTTGGGTAATTTCATTTCACTTCTCATCCAATATGAGGTCTTAACTAGAGTAGTTATGTGGGATTAATATCTTCCTTCTCCCTAACTCCTTTTAACCCCCCTTTCTTTCTAACCGAGTCCTTCCATGTAGCTAACCTGGTCAAGAATGCCTAGCACAATTTTGGGTCCAAAATAAAAATGAGCCACATATTTAAGAAGACTGTGGGTTCAGAGTGACTGTGTGTGCGCCTTGAAAAATATCCAGTAAATCGCTAACAGTAAAATGTATGCTCTTGCTGCCGGTACTTAAAGTGCAGAGTTAATTGGGGTAGGTGGGAACAGGATGATTGAAGGATAAAATAAAGATTAGCACAGGCTTCTGACATGCTGTTGAGATAAATATAGGCCAAGTCTTCCTCTGTGGTAGAACCAGCAATTTAACACTCCCTCCCCAAAACTTGGAGTAGGATTTGAGCAGGGTCCATACAAGAGGTGCCCCAGCTATGCAGAAAGGTTTTGGACCCATACTTTTTTAAATGAAAGCCTAGATTCTGCCAGAAGTGATGAGGAAGACACTTTGTTGACACAAAAAGCTTCCTTCTTACTATTGGTGAGTGGATTTGTGAAATCTTGCTTTTGTGAAACATGCTATTCTCTTAATGTCTGTAGTATTGATTAAATTTAATGCAAAATTAAATGCAAGATGTATTGAATGTCTTTAGACACTGCAATAGCATTAATATTGGTTTGGGCAGCCCAAATAAATTACAATTTAAAAAGTTAACCTTTTAAAATACATTTAATGCAGGATCATATTCAGACCATTTGTTATTGCCCCGATTATGCCAAGGAAAAACAGAGCTCAATTTTTTACATTTGGGCCTTTAAGCATGCTCATAATTACAGACTCTCTAGTTTCTTGAATGCACAATTACTCTAATCATGTACATAATCTTGGGATTTACTCATCTCTGAAAATTTGGGCCTGGATTTTGTATTCTGTACTTACATTTTCAAAATACAATCATTAAGATACTTTAAACTTGATAAGACAGATATTTTGTGAAACTTGGGATCAATTATCCTTGACTGACACTGAATTTTGCTTAATCAAATTATACTTCCTATCATGGGAAGTGTTATTTGTAATCAGTCTAACCTATTGAAAAGCTGACCAGGGTTACAAAAAGAAGCAATAAAAAGCTTCTATGTTCATCAGAGCAATGTTTTATTGGCCAGGTCATCTGGATTAAGTCTTCTAAAGAGAAAGCAATATATTTAAACATTGCTTCCGTGACTTGCCTGGGAAATGAGTTAAACTACCACAAGAATTCTTTTATCTGCTTTTACCCCATGTGAAATGCTCCTTTCTTGAAAAGAAAAAAGGTAGCTCATAATTGTGTATTCTTAAATATCTCAACCAAAAATAAAGATTCATTTTAAACATGAAATCTTTCAATGGCAGGTGATGGAATATCTTATTGGTGGAGATGTCAAATCTCTTCTCCACATATATGGCTATTTTGATGAAGAAATGGCAGTGAAGTATATTTCTGAAGCAGCATTGGCTCTTGATTATCTTCACAGGCATGGGATAATCCACAGGTAAAAATCTAATATGCAGTTTTATGACTGCAAATCAATAAATTGTTTGTTGTTAAAGCTCATTTTATGGTATGAGCATGTAATCCTTGTGGAGTCCAGTTCTCACGTCATCAGCCTCTGACTATTGAGTGTCTATTTGTGAATATCCATCCCTAGCATAGTTTTTGAAGGGAGAGGGAACTTTTAGTCTTTTTTTTTTATTCGTCCCTCAAAGAGAATAAGAAGAGGAACTTGCCTACTCTGTCCCCAGTGCCCCCTGAAGGCTCCCAAGTCTGTGGGAAGATTGGGGAGAAGAAGGGAGGGACTCCTCTTCTCCCCCAGTGATGAAATATTCTCTTCAATTTATATTACTACAGCACTTCAAGGAGTGTATTTTGAAATCTATAGCCAATTGCTAGTAATGCTTAATGTCAAATGCTAGTAAGTACTAATAATTTGGTAGTCCTCAGTGAGACAGTTTGACATGCTCCCCAAGAAATTAAAATTATGGGACACACAAATCTTGTGGCATATATTTCAGGCTACATGATGTTCTTTGCATGTTTAATGCAAAGAAACATTTAATTTTCTAACACAGCTCTAGAATCTGAACTTGAAATTGGTTTTCTAATGGGAAATGGGCTCTAATATTGGTCCTGGAGAACTATAAATGCCCCATTGTTGGTTGAGTAACTTCTTTCTACTTTCAGAGTAGCAGCCATGTTAGTCTGTATTCGCAAAAAGAAAAGGAGTACTTGTGGCATCTTAGAGACTAACCAATTTATCTGAGCATAAGCTTTCGTGAGCTATAGCTCACTTCATCGGATGCATAAAAGTGGAAAATGCAGTGAGGATATTTTTGTACACACAGACCATGAAAAAATGGGTGTTTATCACTTCAAAAGGTTTTCTCTCCCCCCACCCCACTCTCCTGCTGGTAATAGCTTATCTAAAGTGATCACTCTCCTTACAATGTGTATGATAATCAAGGTGGGCCATTTCCTTTTCTTCTTTCTACTTAATGGTTTCTCCTCCCTTCTTTCTTATGCTAAATTGTCTATACTCCAATCTTATTTCAGTACCTTTTATATCTGCAGGGACCTGAAGCCAGACAACATGCTAATTTCTAATGAGGGCCATGTTAAATTGACAGACTTCGGGCTCTCCAGAGTTACTCTGAACAGAGGTGAGATGTGGATCAATGAGTCTGTGGTTCCTCAGTGGTTTCTAAATACCATGTTTTAATATTCTTGATATTTTACATTCCAGTGGCATGTAGGGGGCCCAATCAGAATCAGGGTCCCGTGAGCCAGGTACTGTACAAATATACCTAACTGATATTTCTAATCAGTAACCAGTACAGTAGAACCTCAGAGTTATGAACACCAGAGTTATGAACTTACCAGTCAACCACACACCTCATTTGGAACCAGAAGTATGCAATCAGGCAACAGCAGAGATTTAAAAAAAAAAAAGTGCAAATTCATTACAGTACTGTTAAATCTAAACTATTTTTTAAAAAGGAAAGTGGCATTTTTCTTCTGCATAGTAATGTTTCAAATCTGTATTAAGTCAATGTTCAGCTGTAAATTTTTGAAAGAACAACCATAATGTCTTGTTCAGAGTTACAAACACCTCAGGAATGGAGGTTGTTTGTAACTCAGAGGTTCTACTGTATTGCTACCACACATGACTAGTTCAGTTTCTTAATTAATGTTACTTGCTTTTATAAAAGCATTCATATTTAAGTAAATAGTAAGCTTTTGGAGGAGGGGGTATATAGTAAAAGTCATGGACAGGTCACGGGCCATGAATTTTTGTTTACTGCCCATGACCTGTCCATGATTTTTACTGAAAATACCCATAACTAACATGTAGCCTTATTCATAATGTATGCATTATAATTTATCCTGTAGTACATGATCCAGTACTATTTCTCAAACAGAATATATACAATTCTACAATCTTAGATACTGTGTAATACATTGTGCATGCCAGACAGTTGTGTTTTTTAGAAGCTTCAAAGTAAACTGTTACACAACATGTTATATTCTGTATGCAACATAGCACAATAGTATAAACTTGCTGATGTATACAGATCACCTCTGTTGGTAGCTATTTTTACTTAATAGTTAATAGCCTCATCACCATGTTGATAGTTAATTTAACTTAATAGTTAATAGCCTCATTCCCTGAATTGCAGAATGTACACTCTTTGAAAAGAGAATGTGCCATATATGGATGCTGACTAAATGATTAAAATATGTGATTTAGAGAGAAGAGCAGTGACTGGACAGTCTGTTAAAATTATACATTACTGAACCATTATGGCAGCAAAATTAGTGAGACAGGATGGGTGAGGTAATGCCTTTTATTGGACTGTCTGTTGGTGAAAGATACACACTTTTGAGCTCCACAGAACTCTTCTTTGAGTCTTGTATCCTGGACTAGTACAGTTACAACCCGGCAAACAAAAGTGAAATTAGTGTAAATCTACAGGAATGAAAAAATGTTTAGAAACTATATATATCTATGGTTGTAGGAAAAATACGTATACTATATTTATGAAATAGTAGTGACTAATTATGATATGTTAACTGTACAACCCTAATCTTTTAATGTATGGAAATTCCTACCTTCCTTTCCAGACTGCCTTTTCTTAAATAAATAAATAATGAAAACAAAATCTTTCTATAGCCTTCCCTTTTATAGATGTGCACTTTGTGAGCTTAGTGGGAAAACCTTATTAAACATGTACTGCACATATGCCAGTGTGATTTCTTGAGCCCATCTCCCCCCGCCCTACCACAAAAACAGATCATAGTTTTGCCATATTAAAATTACTATAGCAGGTGTCTGTCACAGTGCATCTTAGCTCTATACAATAGTTAGAGAGAACTGAGTATGCCCCAGAAGGTACAATCAGCACCATCTTACCTCAAAATTGCTGGGGTCTCTAAGTTATTTCATCATTTTAAACAAATCAGTGGAAAGTTCTTACAAACATTTGCCTCCGTTTTGAACCTTTGCAGTATGGTATTGAAAACCTGAAAATAAAACTGACTTCAGTGGTTTTTATGGTGAGAAATGCAAAAAATAAACAACATAGTGAAATCTAATTGGACTTTGAAAAATCTTTTGGGTTTAATAATATAAATGTGATGAATGATATAGGTAAAGAAATAGCTTGTGTAAAATTCAGAATTAAGTGAGATGTCCTCTAATTTGGTTTACATGGCTGAGCTTTTCTTTTCACTGAATTTAAATACTGTTAATGACTGAAATTTTTCATTTATTGATTAATCCAGTAAAAAACTGACACTGCATTAACTTGTAAACTTTAGAGATAAATATGATGGATATCCTTACTACACCATCAATGGCTAAGCCTAAGCAAGATTATTCGCGCACTCCAGGACAAGTGTTGTCTCTCATCAGCTCTCTGGGTTTTGTAAGTAATCTAGTTATTTGTTAGTTTTCTTCAAACTGCTTGCATTTAAGGTAATGAGAAGAACTTAAGTTGGAGTAATGAGGCTTTTCCGTGTCTCAACTGACCACAGCCAGTAGCATGTTTTATGATTGGACTGTTAGTGCCTTTGACTTGAGTGTTCTAGAGACTACTTTTGACCTTACTCCAGATAAGTGAATTGACAGATTTGGGGTGTGATTTCAGCTGAGTTCCAATTATAATTTAACTTTGAGTAAATTTAAGACTACATTTTCAGCTACAGATGTTCTGTACAAACTTTAATCCATTTATCTTTTAATAAAGTTTCTATTATTTTGATAGTACACTCCAGTCGGCGGGAAAATGCAAGGACCTAGTTCAAGTCCCATGTCTGCTGATGCTTTGCAACTTTCTCGAGAATTGGTTTCTCCCATGTCTGTTGGCCAAAAAGATTATACTCCTGTTTCGAATAAACTATTGAAGTCATGTAAGTACTGAAAATATGTAAGTATAACAAGTCACGTAATAAGCAATGCCATCAACTTGCAGGTTTTTAACTTGACCAACTGCTTGAATGGATCCAGTCATGGGGCTTACATCTCTTCCAAAAGACAATACCTTCAACAACATGATGCCCTCTAACACTTGTTACTCCTGGGGGAATTATGTGCCAAAAAAAATTCTGTGCATAATATTTGAAAATTCTTCAAATTTTATTGGTCAAATAATGTGGAGGCTCCAGTGTGGCAGTGGGGAGCCCAGGCCACTAGGTGCACAGAGGTGAGAGATCACACTGCAAGCCTGCCCACACCCCCAGAGACTCAGGCTCGGTGGTGAGGCTGCACCCGACCCTGACACTACAGTGCAAGGTCCAGACCTGCGCCAGAAACACCCCAGGGCCCTGTCCCTCCATGGGCGCACCAGCTATTGTCAGGTAGACTCAGCTGGGCAGGATCCAAGTACATGGATGGGTTTCATATGGGGGGATTCAGGTGAAGGTGGTTGGGGCTCAGCAGGGGGGAATCTGGGTATGGGGTTCAACGAGGGGGTCTGAGTGCAGTTGGTTGGGGCTCAGTGGTGTGGGGGGCTCATCGGGGTGGTCCAGGTGTATAGAGGTGGGGCTCATTGGGGTGAGGGGTTGAGTGCAGGGAGCATCAGTGGGAGGTGGTCTGGGTGCAGAGGTAGAGGTCTGGATGCAGGGGGGAGAGACTCGGCAGGGGTCTGGATGCAGGAGGGGTAGGGCTGGGTGCAGGGTGGAGGCTTAGCGGGGTGGTGGTTTGGGTGGGGGAGGGTGAGGATTGTTAGGAGGTCCGAATGCACAGGGAATGGGCAGATGGGATAACAGCTCCCTGTACAGGGAGCCCTCAACCCATGGCTGAGGAGTGATAGGAGCAGGAAGCGAGGGGAGGGGATGTGGAGCCTGGGGAAGTTTCTGGGGGTGGGTCTGACCTGGCCATGGCTGCTCTGTGCTCCCGCTGGGACTAGCAGCTGAGCCCAGTGCGGGGTAAGAGTCAGCAGCTGGGGCATCCCCAGCAGCAGGGGAGGTTCATGGGTGGGGGTTGTTTGGGGACGGAGGGATCTGGATGCATGGGGGAGGAGTCTGACCCATGCACCTCCTCCCCCCACCGTCACACACAGTGATATACCTCTCTGCTGGCTGCTCTGGGTGCCCAAAACTGTGCACCCGCACTGCTTTTGAGGAGGCGCATGACCGCTCTTGCAGCTTCCTTTTGTTTCCCCATCGGAAAGTAAATTTTCTGCGGAGAAGCAAAGAAATCTGCAGCAGACGTGAATTCTGCTTGTGCACAGTGGCACAGAGTTCCCCCAGGAATAACTAGTCTGGGTTGTTTGTTCAGTGCTGACTCCAACTGAAGTGTTTTTCCTACTGGATCACTAATGCCAGGTTTTGAATCTGAATGTACAAGCCAGTACATATGACAGTACACAAATGACATATTTAAATCAAGAAACAAACACTAATCCATAAATGTTACATCACATTTGCAGTGCAACTAAGTTAGTGTTGCTTTGGGTGCCTTAAAATTTGAATAGTCTTTGGTGTCTTGATATTCCAAAACAGAAATGCAAAAGATGGTCACTGCAAAGCTAGTGTTGGTAAATCATACCTTTTCAAAAATGAAGAAACTTATTGTACAGGAGAGGTGCTGAGAACAATTCCTACATCACTTGAAATTATGGATGATTATCTTCAGAGTAGTGCTCAGATTTGGTATGAAGCTGGTTAATGTACACTACATATTTTAGTCAAAATTTGAACTATTATTCATTATTTTTCCTTTCAAAGGTCTTGATGTTGCTGCCTTAAATCCTGGGATGCCAGTGAGGAGTTTAACTCCAACTCTCCTTCAATCTAGGAAGAGATTTGGTACCTCCAGTGCCAGTAGCCACTCACGTACGCACATGTCCAGTATGGAATCAGAATGCTGTAGCAGCCCCAGGTGGGAGAAAGATGTACAGGTCAGGACTACTTTATTTCTCCAAGATAACTCGTATAACAAATGTAAGGGTTCCCATACAGCTTTTCAAAGCACTTTCCCCCTGCCCCCTCCTTTTCTCCCTCCCCCCAATTACTCCAAAGGCTTAGGTAGAATGGGTTAGATAGACTTTGAGTAGCTCTGCCTGTGTTCTCTTTTTCAGCCAAATGCTCATCCTGAGCAGCACAATGGGAAAGGAAATTAGACTCCACCTCCCTACTGCCCTAAAGCAATGGGAATAGAAGAGAGCCTGCTGATAGGAGACCTTAGCCTGATCCTGACTCAGCTTTATAATCCAATGAGGCTAACAGTTCTGGGGGCATAGATGGCCAGTATTGTGGGCAAGCTTCATTTCTTGTTTTCTAAACAAAATCAGACTGTCACAATGGCTGATTCCTGTTTGATTTTTTCAGTTACTTGTTTTTTAGAATAAGTTTGTAGTGACTCTTTGTAATCCGATGTCGTAATAAATGTTGCATGTTAAATTGCAGTTTTCCATTAAGGTGGAAATAAAGTATTTTCAACCCAGGTCATGAAAGGGCATATTTCTGTAATGCTGTAATTCTATAATTCCTAGTATTTAAAAAAAATTAATGTGCTTATTTCCAGGAAACTGAAGATATACTGTGTTCTGGAACAGGCAAAGGAAGTAATAATGCATCAGAAAAGCTTTCTAATACACAATTACTGAATGCAAAAGACATTACAGCCTTGAAGAAGAAGGAACTTGAGTTTGCCATCTCTCCCATTGGTAGCAATGACTCTGGCTGTAGGCATGATGCAAAAATTGAGCATTTTGATGGAGGGGACACTCCTGTGACTGCATCAGATGTGAAAGATCTAGTCAGAAAATGTCTTTCTGAAAATAAGGCTTGGGAAGAAAAACTTGTTGTGGAAAGAACTGGTGTGGCTAATGAGACAGGAAAATCTTCCAATCGCCAGCAGTCATGCCCATGGTTGGTTGACCCTTCCAAATGCATCAAAGAGGAGGACATTCTTGAAAAGCCAGGTGTAAAAAGAAGCTTTGAACTAGTTGACACCAGTCCTTTTCAAGAACTTAACTATGTCAAAAAAAGCAATGCAGAATATAAACGCGGCTGTCAAATCTCAGAATTTCAGGCAAACCAAAGCACAGGTTTAACAACGGAAATCCAGTGTTTAATGCTTTCTGGTGGTGGAGGTCTACAGGAGACCCATAAAAATGAAGAAAAAGCTAAGGACTCCATCTATAGGAAGCAAACATCAGAAAAGTCAGCCACTCCAATAATAGCTAAGAATCTTATGCATGAGCTAAATGCAGATTGTGAAAAAGACAGTAAAAAGGAATATATTAACTCTAGTTTCTTATGCATTGATGATGAAAAACCTCTTGGAATCTTGAGTGCAGACTCTGATTTATCCCTCCCTGAGATTTCTGTTACAGAGAGCCATTTAGAAAAGCAGCTTTCAGACCTGGATAAGAGTATTAAAGAACTTTCCTTTGAGGAGTCAAAAACTGAGGACATGTCAGTAATGTCATCCTGTTGTAAAGATGCCTCACCAAGAGATGAGGAAGAGAATATTGTCCAGGACAGCAAGCCTTTGTGCCATGAACAGGATAATGTCCTGAAATGTTTGGTTGAAACTCATACTGACATAATCTCTTCTCCGTCAGAGGAGATGATGAAAACATTGAACCTCCTTAAAAAAAATGTTGTAGCTTTTCGAAGTTATAACAGTCCAATTAATGTGTCCAATGCATCTGAGCCATCAAGAATTAGCCTGGCTTCTTTAGATGTGATGGATCTCTCTCCTGCTTGTAGTGGCTCTTACCCCATGGCTATTACCCCAGCACAAAAGGGAAGATCTTATAGGGTTTATCAGGTATGTGTCCAAGTGTTGTAGTGGTAACTAGTATGTACATGTGGTCATTGATTAAATTATTTGATATTATAGTATGAAAGAATCGAACAAAGGCAAGCAGAGAGAGCTTTTCAAAAGGTCAGACTTCGAGTGGATGCACATGCATTGCCAAAATTATTGCCTTTCAGCAAGAGTGTAGCGACACTCACTTATCACCTACAATTTGGCCTCTGAAAAATGCTGTCTCAGTCTGCCCTTCTGCAAGGGAAGATCCTTTGCTCAGAACTAGGCAAGGACAATTAAAAAGGGATGTACTCCTTTACTTTTGTCTCACTACACACTCTTGGAGCAGTGAGACATTTCCTTTGGGCCACTTATTGTGGGAGTCTTTAGGTTTTCTGTTGGCCTGTGTTTCTTTCTTGACTCTTCTTTTCCTAGTGCAGTATGAATGCTGCTGAGTGTTTGGCAGTTGCTGTTCTGCTTCATGTTTTATCTCCCTGTGTTGTTGATGCTGTGATGCATTCTGTCCGTTTCGATTTAAGAGCATGTCACTATGACTGATGCAAAGAAAAACTTCTGTATGCAGGGTGTGAAGTTTTCATTTTGACTGCAGTAATCCTAATTATATTCACAATTATATAAATACATAAGTTTACTGTTGTTGAAATATGTATAGCCCTGCTGTCTGGACTTTAGAGAAATCACTGTTATATTAAGTAGCCCATAGGAGGAAGGAACGGTAAGACTGTGTTTCAGTCCCCAGTGGCTGCTATTGTATTATTATTGGGTGTTATGAAAGCTTAATCTAGTAATAGTAACTGTAACTGTTGCTAGGAAGGGGGAGCTGATATAGGAGAGAGGGAATTGTTAAAATGTTCTCAGTGTTAGCAGTATGTGCTGAATGTCCCTGGCAGACTAAAGGAGAGTATTCAATGTATTAACTTTTAAAAACCCACTTTTTCTTTCCTGTGAATATCTGAACTTTTTTGGATTGCTAGCTCCTGCTTTACTGTGAAATCACATCAACCATGAAACTTAGCTGTAGCATGGAGTTCAGCCTGCACAGACTTAGGGCAGCAACTGCTTTATCTTCTATACAAGGTGGTCTTACAGATTTTTATTTTTTTTAAATAATTTTAGACTATACATTTAGGTATAGAATTTTTATGTAGTAAAACTGAATCCTGTAAAGTCAACCTAGTATTAAAATGGGACCTATGTGCCTTTCTGTGGGCAGGTTCTGTTGCTAATATGACAGTAAACATAGTGTACATTGGACTATTGCATCAAAGATGAAGTTAGGGATCAAGTGAGGTCTACATATCTGGGACTTACGGGAATCTCTATTCTGAAAAGTGATTATGTAACATACACTGTGTTTATTCAGTAGCATCTGCTTGTTTTAGTGGAAAAAAGTAAGATTTTACTCTGTCAATCGTTAAGTGCCAGAATAACTATGGAGAACGTATTGGATTATCTTCAAGCTCATGTCAATTGTTGTTAATGAAGTACCGTTTTAAGGCAATTAGTTGAAATCCAGTTGTCTTCAAATAATGCACTGTGCAGCTGCACTGGAAGTAAGACTCACATAGGTTTAACACTGGGCAGAATTTCACCTGCAGAATCTTTATTACTGAAGATTAATATATAGCTCAAAGAACCCAGCTTGACTTCCAGATCCCAGGCTGTCAACAGGGCAGACAACTTAAAAACAACAAAAGCCATATTACAAGTAAACAGAGTAAATCTGGGATGTAATAGCCATGGAATCCCATGATGCCAAATTCCAGTTTTTAGATGAGCGTTACAATTTAAGATATATTGAATACATATGCATATATATCCACTTTAGCCTGGTTATTGAACACACATTGCTAAAAGCTGAGGCTATCTGGACAATCCCCAGTATAAATTACCTTTGAGATTCATAGTGGGAGGAGTAATTTTAATGGCTGTAAGAAGACTGATATTCTTTCATTTATTTAAGAAAAATTGCTTTCTATGACTCCATGACACTAGAGCAGTTGTTCAGTTAGAATTCTCATTTATAGTGAAGGAATGGGACTCACTCATTCTTATGCTTTGGGATAGCTGAAATTCATTCAGCAAAAAAAGATGCACAACCTGTTGCAGTTCTGACTGCAATTTGTTGTGTGAAGACTGGGCAATAAGCACGCTTTTTGGAACTTGGAAATAAAATACTACTAATGTATAAGTTGTAAGACGTATCTTTGATTCATATGAAAATTATTTAAATCTTAAATTAATTGTCAGTATTTTTACTGGGAGGGGAAATAGACTATTGGCTCTTTGTATAACATTTGTATATGAAATCTTTTCTCTGTTTTTTGGCATAAGACACCTAATCAGGGAAATGCTGACACACCATATAGGACTCCAAAGAGTGTAAGAAGAGGGGCTGCCCCAGTGGAAGGTGAACGCATTTTAGGAACCCCAGACTACCTGGCACCTGAGTTGCTATTAGCAAAGCCTCATGGTAAGAAATATTTTTATAAATGCAAGAATGTGACTAATGTTTAAAACACATTTTTTAGACACTTGGGGCTGGATTTGTAAAGGTATTAAGGTGCCTAAAGATGCAGATAGGTGTTTAGGCGGATCTTCAAAAATGCGTAACTTCCATTGATTTCAAATGGAGTTAGGTATATTTTCAAGAGCTCCTGGCACCTAGGTGTGCACCTATATGCATCTTTACATGCATAAATACCTTTGAAAACCTGGCCCTTGCTCCTTAATTTTGGATTAGGCATTTGGATATTTCCAAAATCGAGTCCAGAATTAGAGGGATGTTGAAAAGTGGCTATTACAATCATATTTTCTCATAAAATAAGTTTCATTCCATTTATATCAAAGAGAGCTAACTTGTGGATTTAATGAAAATCATAAAAATACACATTGATTCAGTGCAGTATTTCCATTGAATATTCAGGTGGGCTGATTGTGTCACCATCTTTATTTTGAGTGAAAAATGGTAACAGATTTGAAGACTTCTTAAAGGAAACAAAATATCACCTTACTAATCTGGACTAATTGGGGTCTGATCCAAGTCAATGGAAAGAGTGCCTCAGACAAATTGCAAATTAATCTTGCAAATTATCAAGAAAGCAAACAAGCACAATTAAAAACAAAAAAACAAGGCTTGTGCATCACAAAATGTGTTGAATTCATTTGATGATTGTACTTTTATTTGCTATTGAATTGTATACTCGTAGATTTTCTGTAGTATATTTTGTAAAATTAATGAATTATTAGTGATTTCAGACCTCATATGGAACTCTATTAAATCTGTATTGAGAAATAGGGAGACCATTAATTTGTGAATCACCAGTTCATACATAAATGATAGTGAAGTTCTTCTATACAACTAAACTACATTGTTTCAGTACAATTAAAATACTAGTTATTCTTTTAACATTATAACTTAAATAGCTAAACAAATATTTCCTAAATAAGAATATGATGTCATACTTTGCACTTCTACTTTCACACAGTCTTCCATCTCCGGATCTCAGAACACCTTACAAACATTAAATCTCAACATCCTTATTATGTGGCATAATCTACACATTTAATGAAAGGGAAACTGAGATTCTTCTTTGAGTGCTTGCTCATGTCCATTCCATGATAGGTGTGCACGCGTGCCACGTGCACAATTGCTGGAAATTTTTACCTTAGGGGTATCTGTAGGACCAGCTGTAGTGCCCCTGGAGCCGCATGTGTATGCACCACTATAAGGGACGCCACCAGCTCCACACCCTCTTGAGTTCCTTCTTGCCGCCCATGATGGTTGCTTGGAATGATCCCTCATGCTCTTGCAATGCTTTCCAAGTGGTTTGGACTTTGTAGTCTATTGTATAGTAGTATACAGTTATTGGTCAGTATTAGTGTATATAGTGTGAATAGTGGTCCCTGTCGTTGAGGGACTCTCGTCCCAAGGGCTGGGCATGCCCCGGTCCCCAGGCTTCAAGTTATGTACATCCTGCAGCAATCCCATGCCAGTCAGTGACCTGCACTCACTGTCTAAAGTGCCACGGGGAAACTTGTGTTAAAGAGAAGTGCCAGATTTGCAGAGGCTTCAGACCACGCACTCATGGAGGCAGCCCTCAGACCAGCCTTGGAGCCAAGTCGCTCTGAATCAGTGCTTAGCCCTTTGGCTTCCATGTGAAGTGCTGCACCAGCACCATGCTCTTCCCGGGACCGTTCTCCACCCCTGGTTCGAAGGAAGAAGTATAAGAAACACCAAGCCAAGAGAGGGTGCTCTGCAGTGCTGAAGAGGGACAAGTGGGAGTGGCTGACACAGTGAGACTCATGCCGGTCTGCTCATCTCCCCAGAGCCATAATCGGCTCTGGCAACTCCACCTAGAGCACTTTGTCCAGTCTGGGTCCCACTTCTGACTCCAGGGAGCAGTCATGGAACCTTGAGCCTACAGGCCCCTTCGACTCTTGTGGCTTTCCAGAGACAAAGGATATGATGTCCCTCCCAATCCCGCCCACCCCTCAAAGCCCCCTGCCAGCCAGGGCTACTGGGGATATAAGGGATCAAGAGTTGGTGCGCTCCATTGGAGCACTGACCATCATGGAACTGTCCAGAGGAAAACCTTCCATGATCCTGCTGCAACGGTCTCCAACCCGTCATCTGTCACTGGTTTCCCAGCACCGCCTGGAGGCGGAAGCAGGTATGATGCCACCATTGTCTCTGAGAGAATAATCCTCTTCACAGTCTGAGGGGGAATCCTTCACCCTGCCGAAGAAGTACCAGTACGCAACCTACGCATCAGACTTCGGTACAGCCCCGCAGCTGGCGCTTGACCACCAGGCACCTGGCCAATGCAGTGGCAGTATTGGAACCCGTGGGAGTTTCCCTGGTACCGGGGCCCCCTTCCCATCGTTCATACTCCGTGGTGTCCAAGAGGTGAGCCACTGTTTCGTCCTGCCTGGCACTGGACCCTGACTCCACTACCAACCCCGTACAGTAACTCCTCACTTAAAGTCGTCCCGGTTAACGTTGTTTCGTTGTTACGTTGCTGATTAGGGAACATGCTCGTTTAAAGTTGTGCAGTTCTCCCTTATAACATTGTTTGGCAGCTGCCCGCTTTGTCCACTGCTTGCAGGAAGAGCAGCCCATTGCAGCTAGCTGGTGGGGGCTTGGAACCAGGGTGGACCAGCAGCCCCCCTATCAGCTCCCTGCTCCCCTAAGTTCCCTGTGCAGCAGCTGCCCAGCAGGCTACCAATTGCCAGCAGTTCAGCTATCCCTCCCCCCACTGCCATGTGCTGCTCCTGCCCTCTACCTTGGAGCTGTTCCCGGGAGCCTCTTGCTTGCTGTGCAGGGGAGGGAGGAAGAGGGGGACTAATGTCAGGGTGTCCCCCTCCCCCCTATTCTTGCCCCCCACTTACCCCCTTCTCCATACAGGAACGGGGGAGACACAACAGGGTTCAGGATAGAGAGAGCTGGCCGCAGTTGCTGTCTCAACTTCCTAATCTTTTTAAAAGCAATGTACTTAGTGTGGTGTCAGCATACTTAAAGGGGCAATGCGCATCTCTCTCTCTCTCACTCACACAGGGTGTGTGTCTCTGTATCTGTCTGCCGTGCAGTCTCCCCTCCCTCCATTCCTGCTGCCTTGTAGAGTGTGAGGCTACATGAACAACAATGTGTTAACCCTTGAGGGCTCAGCCAAATGTTAGTTCATTGTTTAGCAGTAAGGCATTCCCTAGGAAATGTCCCTCCCTCTTCCACCCTCTAACTTCACCATCTCAACTAAGCTTCACAATCATCATTGCTGTGTACAGTATTAAATTGTTTGTTTAAAACTTTGTATGGTGGGGTGTTAGGTTCCAGGGAAGCTAATCCCCCCCCCCCCCATTTACATTAATTCGTAGGGAAAATGGGATTCGCTTAATGTTGTTTCACTTAAAGTCGCATTTTTCAGGAACATAACTACAACTTTAAGCAAGGAGTTACTGTACCAAGGTCCCAGAAGTGGCCCCAATGGAAGTGTTGCAGGTGGAGGAGGAAGAAGCAGCCCCTCCTCCAGTACTAGCCTCTCCCTAGTCATCCCCATATGAGGCGATCGCAGGCCCTAGTAACCTCCTTCCACCAGATGACATCAAGAGCTCCTGAAACAGGTTGCCGCAAACTTGGGACTGAAAGCTGAGGAGCTGAAGGAGTCTGTGTACAGCTTAAGTGATAGCCTGGCTGCAGCGGCTCCCTCTGTTAATGAGGTGGCATTGGAATCTGTCAGAGTACTATGGCAGACCCCTTCATCTCTGCCCCCATCTCAAAAAGGGCAGAGAAATACTACGTACCGGCCAGCGGGTTCAAGTCCCTGTACTCGTTCCCATCACTCCCCCAGGGTCCTTGATGGTGTTGGCTGCAAACGAGCGTGACAAACAGGGCAGTTGAGCACTACCTCAAAAAATTGGACCTGTTCGGATGCAAGGTTTCTTCAACTGGCAGCCTCCAGCTAAATATCTCTAACCAGCAGGCATTGCTGGGGAGGTACGATTTTAACCTGTGGGACTCAATGGCCAAGTTCAAGGACTCCCTGCCACAGGAATCAAGGCAGGAGTTCATGGCCATCCTGGAGGAAGGCAAGATGGTGGCCAGGACCTCCCTCCAGGCAGCTCAGGATATGGCTGACTCAGCAGCCAGAACAATGGTGTCAGCGGTCACCATGAGGCGCTACTTGTGGCTCCAGTCATTGGGCATCATGAAGTGCAGCAGTCCATCCAGGACCTCTCCTTCAAGGATACCTCCCTGTTCTCCAAACAGACCTCAGCAGCCTCCTAGGTTTCCAGCACCTCCAAGGCAAGAGCCCTACAACATAAAGGCAAAGGGCTATAATGTCATCAACCCCTACCTTCTGCCTCAGCTTCAGTCGGGCTCATGTAGGTACTGCAGCGGGGCGAGGCAGACCTTTCGAAGGTACACCCAAGGATGGTATATCAGACTCGGCTCCAAATCTATGCCCCCTTCCACCCAGTGTGGTCTTACATAACATCACACCGCTGAGTGATCAGCACTGTAACAGTCGGTTACACCCTCCAGTTTTCGTCCACCCCTCCCTCCCACCCCCATCCTTCCTCAGACACCCTTCTCACAAACAGCTTCTCGTCTAGGAGGTGCAAGCCCTCTTATGTGTGGGACTTGTTGAGGAGGATCATAAAGATTTGAGAGGGGAGGGATTTTACTCCCAATATTTCCTAAACCTGAAAGCCAAAGGGGTCTACAGACCATCCTGGACCTGTTTAGCCCAACAAATATATCAAGAAACTGAAGTTCCACATGGTGTCCCTAATCTCCATCATTCCCTCCCTGGATCCAGGAGACTGGTATGCTGTTCTCGATTTGAAGGATGGTTATTTCCACATTTCCATTTTCTCTGGGAATGGGAGATTCCTCAGGTTTGTGGTGGGCCAACACCACTACCAATTCACCACGCTTCCCTTTGGCCTGTTGGCAGCCCCACAAGTTTTCACAAAGCGTATGGCAGTAGTTGCTGTCTTCTTCAGACATCGAGGAGTACAAGTCTACCCATACTTTGGAGATTGGGTGATCAAAGACCTCTCACAGGTCCAGGTTCGGTTCAGCACAGCATTGGCATAGTATGGGTCACCTTTCAGGCACCGGGTCTGTTAATAAACGAGCAGAAGTCAACGTTGGTCCTGGCTCACAAAATAGAGTTCATCCGGGCAGTACTCAACTCCACCCGGCCAAGGTCTATTTACCAAAGGCCAGATTCCGAACTATATCAGACCTGATCACCCAGGTCGCAGGCCATCCTTTTACAACTGCCCAGGTCTGCCTCAAACTGTTGGGTCACATGGTGGCATATACCTATGTGGTGCAGTGCACGCGGCTATGATTCAGACCCCTACAGATGTGGCTGGAGTCGGTCTACTCCCCGGGCAGACACCACTTGGACTTGGTACTCACAATTCCACTGCCCATCCTAGCTTCACTGACTTGGTGGAGAGACCCGTGTTCTGTAATGAAGGGGGGATCCTTTGCCACCCTGCATCTGTTGGTAGCCTTGGTTTTGGACATGTCAGACTTAGGGTGGGGAGCCCACCTCGACAATTTCAGGGTCTCTGGTGCAAGGAAAAACTCTTCCTGCCTGTAAATGTCAGGAAACTCAGGGCAATACGCTGGGCTTGCCAGGTGTTCCTTCCCCAGATCTCAGGCAGGGTGGTGGTGGTCTTGAGGGATAACACAGCCTCAACGTTTTACATTAACAAGCAGAGGGAAGCTCGCTCTTCAGCCCTGTGTCAAGAATTCCTCCAGCTCTGGGACTTCTGTGAGAAGCACGCCTGTCATCTCAAGGTGTGTCACCTTATGGTAGCCTGGAATGCACGGGTCACCTCAGCAGGTGCTTTTTCTTTCACCATGAGTGGGCTCTTCACCGGGAGGTCGCCAGTGTCTCCTCTTCAGGAAATGGGGACCTCCCCAGGTGGATCTGTTCACCACCAGACAGAACAAGAAATGCCATCAGTTCTGTTCACTGTGTGGGCTCAGCAGGGGCTCCTTCTCTGATGCCTTCCTGCTCTCATGGGCAGACTGCCTACTATGTGCCTTCCCACCGATCCCCTTGATTTACAAGGCCCTCTTAAAGATCAAGAGGGACAAGGTGAAGGTTATCCTGATAGCTCTGGTGTGGCCATGCCAACATTGGTTCGGCATGCTTCTGGACCTCTCAGTGACAGCTCCACTTGCGCTCCCACACCATCTCAACTTGATTTCACAAGACCACGGCCAGTTGCTTCACCCTAACCTCGCCTCCCTGCACCTGGCTGGCATGGCTGCTGCATGGCTGAACCCTGAAGAGCAGGCCTGCTCAATAGATGTTCAAGAAGTCCTGCTAGGTAGCAGAAAGCTTTTCACCAGGGCTACCTATTTAGCTAAGTGGAAACATTTCACTTGTTGGGTCTCCGAACGGAATCTTACACCATCCTGGTTTTCTCTGCAATCTATCTTGGATTATCTGCTCCATCTAAACATCAAGGTCTGGTTCTCTCTTCTATTAAGGTTCACTTGGCAGCCATCTCGGTCTTCCACCCTCCAGTGCAGGGCAGATCAGAGTTCTCCCATGAGATGATGGTCCAGTTTCTCAAGAGCTTGGAAAGACTCTACCTTCAGGTTCGTGACCTGATTTCCCCGTGGGACTTAAACCTGGTCATGTTGAAGCTCATGGGGACTCCTCCTTTGAGTCGTTGGCATCTTACTCTTTACTGCTTCTCTCTTGGAAGATCACCTTCCTGGTGGTGATCACTTCGGCCAGAAGCGTCTCCAAGATCAAAGCACTGACATCAGAAGCCCTTATATAGTGTTCTTCAAGGACAAGGTCCAGCTGCGCCCCCATCTGACTTTTCCTACAAAAGGTGGTGGTGCAATTCCATAACAACCAGGACATTTTTTTGCCTGTCTTATTTCAAAATCTCACAAGACCGCTGAGGAATGTCTGCGCCATACATTAGAGGTTAGGTGGGCCCTGGTCTTCTATATTGAGAGAACTAAGTCCTTCCGCAAGTCTATGCAACTCTTTGTAACAGTAGTGGAAAGGATGAGAGGGTTACTTGTATCATCCCAAAGAATCTCGTCCTGGCTAACCGCCTGTATCCGAGCTTGCTACAGGCAGGCAAAGGTCCCACCTCTGGCCATCGTGACCACCCTCATTCCACGAGAGCTCAGGCTTCGTCAGCAGCGTTCCTCATGCAGGTACCAATCCAGGACATCAGCAGAGCTGCAGCATGGTTGTCGATTCATACCTTTGCATCCAACTATGCCATCACACAATAGGACCGTGACCAGGCCAGTTTCGGGAGAGCAGTGTTGCAATCTACATGTCCATGAACTCCAAGCCCACCTCCAGGGGTACTGCTTGTGAGTCACCTAGCATGGAGTATGTATGAGCAAGCTCTCAAAGAAGAAAAAAGTTACTAACCTTTCATAACTGTTGTTCTTTGAGTTGTGTTGCTCATGTTTATTCCATGGCCCACCCTCCTACCCTGCTGTCGGAGTTACCAGCAAGAAGGAACTTTGAAAGTGCGGAGCTGGCAGCATTCCTTTTATCGGCGCATACGTATGCGGCTCCAGAGAGCACTAGAGCTGGTCCTATGGATGCCACTAAGAGAAAAAACTCCAGCAACTGTGCACACGGCACACACACACCTAGCATGGTTACAAAAGATTAATAACCATTTTTTCAGAATGATTTACTGAAGACCATGCAGGAAATCTATGCAGACCTAGGAATAGGAACCCGTGGTGAAATCCAAGCCCCATTGACTTCAGTGGAGCCAGGTCTTCAACCCAGCACTCTTTACTCCCTAGTGCTTTAGCTAAATACCATCCTTCCTCAAAATATTTTTAGGTTTGGTTAAATTAGCTGTTGAACCAACTGTTAATTTATAGAACTTGCCTTGCAATTTGAAGCAGTCCTGATTTCCATTTTTCTAGTGGTAAAGCAAAATTCCAGCCCAACTTTACATAATAAAATTGACAAGAAGGGGGAGCTTCCTGTTCAGTTATTCTTTTTACTTAAAACTCTTAGTGTGATTTACTCTTTGTAATTCGAGTATATTTTACACTGGCATTTTTTTTTTAAAGGTACTGACCTATAAAATTGTTTCTTTAAAAATGTAAAGATTAGCTTTCCAATACATAGTATCAATGAGGCATCTTCATTGTTTGTTTACTTTTATCCCATATACTTGGAGACCCAATAAAATTCTGTCTGGCTTCTGCTACTGGTATTTGTAGAGTTCTCCAAGTTAGAGGGTGAAATGAATTAACAAGCAGAAACTAAGAAAGATATGATCTTCTTTGAGTGCTTGCTTATGTCTATTCCAAGTTGGTGGGTGTGTGTGTGTGCTGCATGCACAGTCGTCAGAAGGTTTTTCCCCTAGTGGTACCTATTGGGTTGGCTGTGCAGCCCCCTGGAGTTGCACCTTTATGGCGGCGTATATAGGTCCCTACCGACCCACCACCTCCTCAGTTCCTTCTTAACACCCGTGATGGTCATTGGAGCTGCTTCTCTCTCTCCTATGACAAGTGATTTTCTTTGTATCCTGTAAATAATTAGTGTTGTAAAAATAGTATTATAGTAAGATAGATAAGTTCCTGTTTAGGGTCCCCCACCACCATGTTCTTCCCCTCCCAGGGACCAAGGCATGCCTTGGTCTTAAGGGTTCAAGGATGCTGGTCCTGCCGGAAGCCTATGCCCAGAGGCAACCCCACAACTCTTGTTTAAAGTGCTTGGGAGAAGCCCACCAGACCAACAGGTGCAAAATCTGTAAAGGCTTCCACCCAAGAACCCAAAAGGAGAGGGACTTTAGATAAAAATTGCTCCTCCTGGAGTCAGCTCTCCATCCTCAGCTGGCTCAGCCTGTGTCAGACCTGAAACAAAGCACTTTGATGCAGAGCGCACCGGCCTCCATGAGAGAGCCTGGGGTACTGAAGAGGGACTTGGTGTTGAGGATCTCTAGACCCCGCCACTCTCTGGCACCGAAGACCTCCAGTGCAGTTACTCAGCACCACTTGCATTTGCTGGTGACGCACAAGAAGCAGAAGAAATCCAATAGAGGACATTTGCTCACAACTAGAGCAGTGGAGCGTGAAAGCGTTTAGTGGAATACATCCCGCGCTGGGACATTCAGCCCCTACTCCAGTTAACCGGCACCATCAACTCTGGCCTCGCAGGGAAGTCCGTCGACTCCGTTGCTGGTGGACTCCCCTGCACGGGAGAGCCAGGTGGAGGAGTTGGATCTTCGTTCTACCCTAGACACATTCGAAGCAGCCAGGGACCTCATAGCTATGACAGCTTCACAGTCCCCGGCACAGCAGAGAAACACTGTGCCTTCCAAGGGCAAACTGGCCATGATGCAGCACCAGTCACCTTCCCCTCGGCACCACTCTCCGCCACTGCCTCATTTGGCACTGCCATGGTCACTGAGAACAGAGTCATCTTCAGATTCAGAGGCGGAATCATATGTGTCGAAACAGAGCCAGCAACAATTGAGACAGGAGAAGGGGCACCAGTTCCCTATGATGCCCTGGCCACCGCAATGGACCCTGTGGACATACCACCAAGCCCAGGGACCAGGCTCTCTGTTGGTCACCTCGGAAAGGTGGGCTCCTCCGACATCATCAATAGCCAGGGTGGATTTGATTTAAATCCAGTTGATTTAAATGACTAGTCAGGAAGACTCGATTTAATCATGGATTTCTACATAAAAGTGCGTTCTTGGTGGTGGTTATAACCTTAATACATATTCTTCACAACTCGGAGATAGATGTAAGTTTCATTTTTAGAAGGTACACTACATTTTTTTTTAAGTGACTTATTTTGAAAAGTTTTCAGATTAGTTTTACAGCTATATCAGAAAATGAATTATTGTTTAGTTATTTCATTTACCAAAGATAATTGAAGCAGATAGTTCATCTCCCAATGACTTCATAAATAGCTCCAATTCAACAGGTTAATCATTAATATTTGGAGGATTTTCTTGCCATGCTGTATTAGGAGGAGAACATCACCAGACAGATATTTAAATTGTTTTATTTAATTAAAACAATGTTATGTATTCTGGCTTTTTTTCTTCAACAGCAAACATATAATATTACAACAAAACAAGCATATGAATTTTTGAATTTAGTTTAAACATTCACATTTTTTAAAATCAGGTTTGTTTTTTGTTAAAATTGTTTTTAACTAAAATAGTTAAATGAAATATTTAAAATATAATATAAAAATCAACTGTGTCAGCCAGGTCAACGTATAAATATATATATTAATCAACTGTGTCAGCCAGGTCAATGTGAGAAACTTAAAATATTGGCTTCTGCAGCTAACTCAGTTGTCTTCACCTTTCATTTTCCTGTTTGTTCATAATCTGGAAAAGAAAAAAGCTTTCTTGCTTTTTCAGGTCCCAAACTCTTTCTCAATTTGGAATGAATTAGTCCAAAGGAAGAAAATATTCTTTCTACACCGGCAGAAGAAGCTACTGCTGTTAAAAGGTGGCAACGCGACCTGATTTTCAGTGGCACTCACACTGCCCAGGTCCTGGCCACCAGTCTGGGGGGCTCTGCATTTTAATTTAATTTTAAATGAAGCTTCTTAAACATTTTAAAAACCTTATTTACTTTACATACAACAATAGTTTAGTTATATGTTATAGACTTATAGAAAGAGACCTTCTAAAAACGTTAAAATGTATTATTGGCACGCGAAACCGTAAATTAGAGTGAATAAATGAAGACTTGACACACCTTTCTGAAAGGTTGCTGACCCCTGCTTTAAAACATCATCATCAAACACATATTTCTTGAATGGTTCACTCTTAGCTCTGAAGTTTATTATAGTTGGCATTATGGAGGGATGATTGCTTGATGTCCATGTCCTAGCCAACTCCCCTTCTTCAGCAGTTAAGGTTTCATCCGGGTACCGAGTATTGAGAATATTTGCAAGAAAATGAGCTGCAGATAGTGCTTGTCCCGTTCTTTTTTTTTTAATGCTTGTAATTTAACTCTTGTCATTGCATATTTTTCTTTTTAAGATCTCACTCAGTTCCTTCCAAATTTCAACAGTGTCAGCAATAAAACAGCTATTTCCCCTCATTTTATTCAAGGCTACAGAAATAGGCTTCAGAGTACTCAGCATGTGTTCAACATTTCTCTTGCGCCCAATGTTGAGAACTTTGGCTGTGACAGTGCCATCTATTTTTTTTCTCACGATTTTGTTCACAAACTGTCATCAGATTAGGCCAGTTCTTGATATAGTGCTCAAAACAGTCCACTACTGAGTTCCAGCGCACGTCTTGTGGGAGAGTTAGCTTGGTTCGTCCCACTTTTTTCAGAGCAGCTGCTGCAAAGTGGTTGTTATGGAAGTATTTTGCAATTTCAACAACATTAGCCTTTATTTCTGGAACACCAAAGTCTTTGGCTAGGAGGTGCATAAAATGAGCACTGCAACCATATGTTATTAACTTGGGACTCTCTTCAAAATAATTTCTTCTCATCCTGGATACATTTGCAGCATTGTCTGTGATCAAGTTGTGTACTGGACATTTGCATTTTTTTCCCCCCAAAGTTTGTTATAGCTTTTACTGCTGCTACTTGTAAGTATTCTGCTGTGTGTGCATTTCCTGATGTATCAATTATTTCTGCAAGGAAGACATTCCTTTCTTCTGTTGTCACACAAGCACATACAACAGGGTCATTGTGGACATTGCTCCACCCATCAAGACTCAGGTTAACAATTGCACCCTCTAGACCTTTAGCACACTGCTCAATTTCTCTTTCATACACTTTATCCAGCAATTTGCCTGTAACATCTGCTCTGTTGGGTGGATTGTATCCTGGTCTTACTGACTAAACCATGTTAATGAAGTGTGGGTTCTCAATCAAATGGAAAGGAGAGTTTGTTGCATAAACAAACCGGGCAATTTTTTCATCAATTACCTCTTTGTAATCTGCTGGTTCTTATCACAAATTTATCTATGGTTGTTTCTGGATGATGGAGATTTTTTTTTTTTTCCTTTCTGCTACAGGTGATATACTGTGGCTATGTGACATACATGATGTGACTGAAACACTATCATTGGAGATAACTCTGAAACTATAGAAAATGATGGTGATCTTGAAGGTGGATAGTCTTCAGAATCCTGTATGTTGAGGATCGATTCTCCTAAACAAAATAAGTCAATGCAGTTATTTAATTATTATTACCACGCTGCTCATTTAGTATTACTCATTGCATTCACTGACACTCAGTACTACTTTAAAGGAGAAATTGTAAAAGGAAGATCTACCTATTTCAGCTATTTATTTTTTATCACAACTGCATCTAAAATTATAGTACATGAGAATTCAAGAATAGTCCAGAAGGAAGACAGGCAGTCCTTAAGAAAGAAGTATGAAATAAAAAAGTTTACCAATCTGAAGATCCTGCATGTTCAGACATGTTCCTTTCATCATCTTCAATTCAGCTCCCTCCTGAGAAGGGACACTTCTTATGATGTTTCATTCTGGCAAGCAGCTCTTGCATTTCTTTCTTGCATGATTTGCATTTTGCACGCATGCCTTTCTTACCCTCAGGTAGAGGAACTTCATTAAAATATTCTCAAACTGGGTCTCTTTTACAGTCTGCTGCCACTATAGGTTTTCCCTTCTAGTGAGAGAATAGTATGGTAGATCTCAAATCAATCAAGGCTACACTCAAAGACCTCTAGACTTCTGGAATATGCTGCTCAAACAGTTTCACTTTTTGCTTCTACTACCTGTCCCTCGCTTCTCACACTTATCTCCAGATGACTTCTTCTTGTCCAGATCTATTCCACCCCCAACAATCTTCTATTCATTGAACTTTTTGAAACTTTGCACTTTTAGAGAGAGGTAAGGGGTTGACTCTGTGTATACAAATTTGCAGAAGGACAATAGGGTTCAGGTCTGTTATTTCTCACCTCTACATATTATTTATTTTTAAAACATTTTTGCTGTTAACAAGCATGTTATCTCTGGAGACACAAATCCACAGTTTGAGAACTGCAAAACTAAGCATCTGTGATGGTATCTTCTAGACCAGTGGTTCTCAAAGCCAGTCCACAGCTTGTTCAGGGAAAGGCCCTGGCGGGCCGGACCGGTTTGTTTACCTGCCGCGTCCGCAGGTTCGGCCGATCGCGGCTCCCACCGGCCGTGGTTCGCTGCTCCAGGCCAATGGGGGCTGTGGGAAGGGCAGCCAGCACGTCCCTTGGCCCGCGCTGCTTCCCACAGCCCCCATTGGCCTGGAGCAGCAAACCGCGGCCAGTGGGAGCTACGATCGGCCGAACCTGCGGACGCGGCAGGTAAACAAACCGGTCCGGCCCGCCAGGGCCTTTCCCTGAACAAGCGGCGGACCGGCTTTGAGAACCACTGTTCTAGACTGAGCACTGAGTCCCATTGGGTAGATAGACAGATTAACCTAAATAATCTATACAGAAGCCTTTGGAACCCCATAAGATTGGGTCCTTAATCCATGGACTATTGGAACTCATTTACAAAACTTTTCTTAAACATTACATGAATATATTGTCTCATACTATAGAATTAGAATTTATAATCCCTATTCCATGATGAGATCTTTGAGCTATAATGTATCTTAATTAAAACTATCTTTAGATAGGTTTTTTTTCAAAAAGCTTTCATCAAAAAAATATTTTAAATTAAAAAAAAATCTTTTTTTCTTTTAAATCATTGATTTTTATCCACCCTGTCGATAGTTCAAGAACCACCACAGGGCTGAGAAGGCAGCACTGAGGCTGGTGCCATCGTTGGCACCATGCAAGAGACATCAGCGTAAGATGATTTCCGCGAACTGCAGGGACAAGAGGACCTGGTTCCGCTAAGAGCATCTTCCCCTGACGAGGCAGTGGTGGGCTCATCTGCCACATTGCCATCTATGGACAACAGAGCCCACCAGGAACTACTCAGGAGAGTGGCTCAGAACTTGGGCCTCCAGGCAGAGGTGGTGTCGAAGGAGATGGACCCTATGGTGGATGTCCTGACCCCTGAAGGTCCTTCAATGATGGTCTTACCCCTGATTAAGACCATCCAAAACACCACCAATACTCTATGGCAGACACCCACCTCTCCGTCTCTCCCCGTCCCAGCCAAAGGGGTTGAAAGAGAGTACTTTGTATCTGAGGGGTACGAATACCTATTTACTCCCCCTCAGCCGGGCACATTAGTTGTGGCGGCCGCAAATAAAAAAAAGAGGTCAGGGCAGTAGGGACCAACGCCCAAATGTAAAGATGCAAAGAAGCTGGATATCTTCAGCCATAAGGTCTATTCTACTGAGGGCTCCAACTTCGCATGGCGAATCAGTAAGCGGTCCTCATCCGCTACCATTTTGATTCTTGGAACATTCTGACCAAGTTTAAAGAGTTGCTTCCAACTGATTCGAGGTCAGAGTTCAGGGACATCCTCGACGAGGGCAAGGTCCTAGCAAGAACCTCTTTGCAAGCCTCTCTAGACTCAGTGAACTTGTACTATGTTAATTGCAGGCTTTGGGCCTCCTGCACAAGGTCCAGAAAACAATTCAGGACTTGCCCTTCAAAGGATCAGGGTTGTTCTCAGAGCAAACGGACTCCAAGCTCCAAAGTCTCAAAGACTTGTGAGCAACGCTAAAATCTTTGTGGCTTCATACATCCACAAAGGAAATGTTTCAGACTGCAATCTCCCCCACACTTCTATCTTGCTCATCATAGGCAGGATTACAGCAGGAAGTGTGGCAGGAATAATAGGCAAAGGCCACCTCAGCCCTTTTCTAACCAAGACCAGGGCTTGGTGATGCAGTTTTTGGCCCACAAGCAAAACTTTTGAAGGTGCACCAGACCAGATCCCGGATCCTTCCCCCTGTTTTGTGAACCATCTGTCCCATTTCTACCAGGCCTGGGCCTGCATCACCTCAGAGCAATGGGTCTTGCGCATGGTAGAATTGGATAGTCTCTTCAATTCTGATCCCTTCCTCCCTCCCAACCCCCCTTTTCCATCCCTCTTCAGCGACCCTTCTCACTAGTATCTTCTTATATGGGAGGCACAAATGCTCCTAGAAGTCGGAGTGGTAAAGGAGGCTCCTCAGGAGTTCGTGGTTAAGGGGTTTTATTCACGGTATTTCCTAATCCCAAAAGCCAAGGGAGGGCTCCAGCCCATTTTAGACCTGCAAAACCTCAACAGATTCATGAAGAAGTTGAAGTTCTGCATGGTCTCCCTGACTTCCATTATCCCTTCCCTTCATCCGCCGGATTAGACACCACCCTCAATTTGAAGGATGCGTACTTTCACATGTACATAGTCCCGTTCCACAGGCAGTTCCTCCAGTTCGTGGTCAACAACACTCATCATCAGTTTACGGTTCTCCCCTTTGGCCTATCGGTGGCCCCTTGCATGTTCACCAAGTGCATGTCGGTCGTAGCTGCCTTCCTGAGGAGGTGACAGTACAAGTATTCCTATACCTAGATGACTCGCTAATCAAGGGCCATACCAGGGGTCAGGTGGAGGAGCACGTGAGCCTGATAAAGTTGACTGTTGACAGGCTCGGCCTAATACTGAATGTGACAAAGTCAACTCTAACCCCCTTGGAGGATAGAGTTCATGCAAGCTCTTCTAGACTCCGGTAAAGCCAACGCATTCCTCCTGGAATCGCATTTTCTGGCACTGGGCGCCATCATAAAGGACTTAAGATGATACCCCACTGCCCTGGTGCGAAATTGCCTGAAGCTGCTCAGTCATATGGCCGCTTGTATGCATGTAGTACAGCATGCGAGACTACAGCTCTGGCCTCTTCAGGCCTGGCTCGCTTCAGTGTACAGACCAAACAGAGACCACCTAGAAAAGATAATCACACTTCCTCCATTAGTTATCGAGTCCCTCCTATGGTGGCTCAACTCACAAGTAGTGTGCATAGGAGTACCCTTTTCCAGGCCCTAACTCTCGCCGTGTCTAGTCATGGATGAGTCAGCGATGGGATGGGGGGGCACACCTAGGGAGACTCAGGACTCAAGGCCTCTGATCCCAAACAGAAGTTTAGCTGCACATCAACATCAGGGAGCTAAGAGCAGTTCGCCTTGCTTACCAGATGCTCCAAACCCATCTGGAGGGCAGATGTGTGTCAGTATTGACCAACAATACAAAAATGATGTTCTATATAAATAGACAGGGTGCTCACTCCTTTCCTCTATGCACCTGGCCACCATCTTGGCTTTCCATCCAGGTTCAGCTGGCTGATCAGTTTTTGCTAACCCCATGGTCGGTCGCTTCCTCAAAGGACTGGATAGACTGTACCCTCAAGTAAGGCAACCGATGCCCATGTGGGATCTCAACCTAGTGCTATTAAAACTGATGGGGCCTCCCTTTGAGTCCCTAGCAACATGCTCACTCCTTTACCTTTCCTGGAAAATAGTATTCCTGGTGGCTATCACTTCAGCCAGGAGAGGGTCTGAGCTTAAGACCCTGACTTCTGAGCCTCCATATACTGTCTTCTATAAGGACAAGGTGCAGTTGTGACTCCACCTGACCTTTCTCTCAAAGGTGGTTTCCCAATTCCATGCAAACCAGGACATATTTTTCCCAGTTTTCTTTCCTAAACCTCACGCCAGCAACCGGGAGCGAATGCTTCCCGCCCTGGATGTCAGGCGAGTGCTAGCCTTTTACATTGAAAGAGTGAAGACATTTTCAAAATCAACACAACTCTTCGTTACAATTGTGGAGTGGATTAAGGGACTTCCAGTGTCGTCCCAAAGAATTTCTACATAGATCACGCCTTGTATCAGGGCATGCTACGACCCAGCAAAGATACCTGTCCCTTCACTGACAGCATTGGTTGATTGCAAGGTTGGTTGAGTTCAGGATCCTGACGCAGGGAAGAAAGGTAAGCAGCAGGATACGGACCCTGGACTTCAGGAAAGCAGACTTCGACTCCCTCAGGGAACAGATGGCCAGGATTCCCTGGGGGACTAACATGAAGGGGAAGGGAGTCCAGGAGAGCTGGCTGTATTTCAAGGAATCCCTGTTGAGGTTACAGGGACAAACCATCCCGATGAGTTGAAAGAATAGTAAACATGGCAAGCGACCAGCTTGGCTTAATGGTGAAATCCTAGCGGATCTTAAACATAAAAAAGAAGCTTACAAGAAGTGGAAGGTTGGACATATGACCAGGGAAGAGTATAAAAATATTGCTCGGGCATGTAGGAAAGATATCAGGAGGGCCAAATCGCACCTGGAGCTGCAGCTAGCAAGAGATGTCAAGAGTAACAAGAAGGGTTTCTTCAGGTATGTTGGCAACAAGAAGAAAGCCAAGGAAAGTGTGGGCCCCTTACTGAATGAGGGAGGCAACCTAGTGACAGAGGATGTGGAAAAAGCTAATGTACTCAATACTTTCTTCGCTTCTGTCTTCACTAACAAGGTCAGCTCCCAGACTGCTGCGCTGGGCATCACAGAATGGGGAAGAGATGGCCAGCCCTCTGTGGAGATAGAGGTGGTTAGGGACTATTTAGAAAAGCTGGACGTGCACAAGTCCATGGGGCCGGACGAGTTACATCCGAGAGTGCTGAAGGAATTGGCGGCTGTGATTGCAGAGCCCTTGGCCATTATCTTTGAAAACCCGTGGCGAACGGGGGAAGTCCCGGATGACTGGAAAAAGGCTAATGTAATGCCAATCTTTAAAAAAGGGAAGGAGGAGGATCCTGGGAACTACAGGCCAGTCAGCCTCACCTCAGTCCCTGGAAAAATCATGGAGCAGGTCCTCAAAGAATCAATCCTGAAGCACTTACATGAGAGGAAAGTGATCAGGAACAGTCAGCATGGATTCACCAAGGGAAGGTCATGCCTGACTAATCTAATCGCCTTTTATGATGAGATTACTGGTTCTGTGGATGAAGGGAAAGCAGTGGATGTATTGTTTCTTGACTTTAGCAAAGCTTTTGACACTGTCTCCCACAGTATTCTTGTCAGCAAGTTAAGGAAGTATGGGCTAGATGAATGCACTATAAGGTGGGTAGAAAGCTGGCTAGATTGTCGGGCTCAACTGGTAGTGATCAATGGCTCCATGTCTAGTTGGCAGCCAGTGTCAAGTGGAGTGCCCCAGGGGTCGGTCCTGGGGCCGGTTTTGTTCAATATCTTCATAAATGATCTGGAGGATGGTGTGGATTGCACTCTCAGCAAATTTGCAGATGATACTAAACTGGGAGGAGTGGTAGATACGCTGGAGGGGAGGGATAGGATACAGAAGGACCTAGACAAATTGGAGGATTGGGCCAAAAGAAATCTGATGAGGTTCAATAAGGATAAGTGCAGGGTCCTGCACTTAGGATGGAAGAATCCAATGCACCGCTACAGACTAGGGACCGAATGGCTAGGCAGCAGTTCTGCGGAAAAGGACCTAGGGGTGACAGTGGACGAGAAGCTGGATATGAGTCAACAGTGTGCCCTTGTTGCCAAGAAGGCCAATGGCATTTTGGGATGTATAAGTAGGGGCATAGCCAGCAGATCGAGGGATGTGATCGTTCCCCTCTATTCGACACTGGTGAGGCCTCATCTGGAGTACTGTGTCCAGTTTTGGGCCCCACACTACAAGAAGGATGTGGATAAATTGGAGAGAGTCCAGCGAAGGGCAACAAAAATGATTAGGGGTCTAGAGCACATGACTTATGAGGAGAGGCTGAGGGAGCTGGGATTGTTTAGTCTGCAGAAGAGAAGAATGAGGGGGGATTTGATAGCTGCTTTCAACTACCTGAAAGGGGGTTCCAAAGAGGATGGCTCTAGACTGTTCTCAATGGTAGCAGATGACAGAACGAGGAGTAATGGTCTCAAGTTGCAATGGGGGAGGTTTAGATTGGATATTAGGAAAAACTTTTTCACTAAGAGGGTGGTGAAACACTGGAATGCGTTACCTAGGGAGGTGGTAGAATCTCCTTCCTTAGAGGTTTTTAAGGTCAGGCTTGACAAAGCCCTGGCTGGGATGATTTAACTGGGAATTGGTCCTGCTTCGAGCAGGGGGTTGGACTAGATGACCTTCTGGGGTCCCTTCCAACCCTGATATTCTATGATTCTATGATTCATACTCCACAAGGGCACAAGCATCCTTGGCGGCGTTCCTAGCACAGGTTCCCATTAAAGACATCTGCAGGGCAGCAATGTGGTCTTCATTCCACACCTTTATGTCGCATTACTCCATTACACAGCGGGCTAGAGACGATGCTGCATTTGGCAGAGCGGTGCTGCAGTCTGCGACTTGCTGAATTCTGACCCCCTCCTCCTAGGAGATGCTTGGGAGTCACCTACTTGAAATTGACATGAGCAAGCACTCAAAGAAAAATGGGTACCTACCTTCTTCTAACTGTTGTTCTTCGAAATGTGTTGCTCATGTCCATTCCAAGACCCACCTGCCTACCTCTCTGTCGGAACAGACTGGCAAGAAGGAACTGAAGAGGCGGTGGGTTGGCAGGGACCTATATACACCGCTATGAAGGCACGATTCCAGGGGGCTCCACAGCCGACCCAACAGGTACCTCTAGGGCAGGGGGTCTCAAACGCAAATGACCAGAAGGGCCACATGAGGACGAGTACATTGACCCGGTGGCCGCACCACTGACCACCCCCCAACCGGTTCCCTGGCCCCATCCCCACTCCACCCCTTCCGTGAGGCCCCACCCCTTCCCTGCCTCTTCCCACCCCTACCCTGAAATTCTCACCCCAACTCTGCCCCCAGGAGGGGTGCGGCACGGGGCTCAGGGCAGGGGATTGGGGTGCAGGGTGTGTGTGGGGTGTGGCAGGGGGCTCAGGGCAGGGTGTTGGGGTGCAGGAGGGGTGTGGGGTGCAGCAGGGGGCTCCGGGCAGGGGGGTCGGCTGCAGGAGGGGTTCGGGGGGTGGGTCCAGCCCTGTGCGCACCGCGGGGTGCCGCGGGAAGCTGGTGGGCCGCAGAAAATAACCCCGCGGGCCACGTGTTTGAGACCCCTGCTCTGGGGGAAAAACCTTCCAATGCCTGTGCATGCGGAGCACACACACCTACTTGGAATGGACCTGAGCAACACATCTCAAAGAACAACAGTTATGAGAAGGTAGGTAACCTTTTTTTTTTTTTTTGCTCCTCTCCAAATTTCCTAAAGCATATTTAGGTTAACTCTTTTAAAAAACAGTGTTTGTAATTAGTGACTTTAAAAAGTACCACGGTATATTAAAGCAATGAGCAAGAATTAAAATACTTCTCCAGTGTCAAACATAATTGATAATATTTAAATGAATGTGTACAATAATAAATAATTTATTGCAATAATCTTACTATGGTTAACTAATTGTTTTTTTACATGCAGGGATTCTGATGTCTGGTGAGTTTGACTATAAAGGAGTGTTCAACTAAACTATGAACAGTCAAAGTATAACTAGATCACATTTTTTGAGTGAAAGTTATGTGGCTAAATAAATTGCACCTGAAACTCTATATAGCAATAAGAGAACCACATAATAATGGATGATGCTACAAGAGACTCAAGTTATAGAGAAACTTTAGTCTCCCTGTTACAGGCCATTGGAGGCTATGCTTACACCCTTCAGATGAAAGTCACTGCACACCACTTCTAAACACCTTCTCGCTATCTGGAAGTAAGCCACAAAAGTTAAATAAAATTGGAGGAGATGATGGTGAAAAATGATCATTCAGGATGATTGGTTGGGTTAAAATTCTCAGCCTTTCTGGGACAGCTCATAGTGTCTGTTCATTTATGTGGTTAAAAAGTTAGAGACGCCAAAGAACTGCATTTGGCTTTCTTGGCACAAAAATAGATGATAAGAATTAATTTCTACTTAAAGGGTTATGATAAGACTATTAAAATGTCTCTAGACCATGAAACATTTTCCTTAGTATTTTTTGTCCAGAGTTGTGATCTTATTAGACTTTGACTTATGTTTGTAATTTTTCACCAACATCCATGTATACTGGATGTAGTGGATGGGATCTCATTGCTTTAGTGTGCTGAGCTGGGAGAGGTGCTCGGATTGCTGTGTCCAGCAGGGAAACTTTATAACTGACCTATCTGGTTTAGTAAGACTACAATAGGTTAGAAACATAGGAAAGTTAAAATTATCAAAAGCATTTCCTTTCTACCATGGAGGTGATCTTTTGAAAAAACTCTTTTTTACAAGCCTGGATTTCTGTGTAAACCAGTTTTTGCACCAAGTGAATCCTGTATTCTTTATAAGGTGGATTGGGCATGGCTTAAAGATGCAGAAAACAGAATGCATGTAGCTCTTTGACTAGTGGTGTCTGAACTGCTTTGCCTTCTTGTTTAAGTGGGTTGACTGCATATGTTCGGCAAAGGCTGTACGCATCCCAGAAAAAACTGTTTAGAAACACATGAGAGCAGATAAGTAACTTTGCATTGCTGTAATGAACTTTAGCACAGTAGAACATTAATCCATTTTCTTGCATGCTGGCTCATCTCTGCAGGCTGTGCTCAATATTGGCAGAAATGGGTTTAGGTTATTGAAAATAAAATGTCAATATTTTGCGCCTGTGGAGTCGCATCAAGCAACTGAAGTGATAACGTAATATGTGGAATTACAAGGTTCACTCAGTCTTGCATTCCAGAGGAGCTGAGAAACTACCAGTGACTGTCTCCTACCACAAGAAAACACTTTATAGGAGAGAGGCTATAGACACTGTCAGACTAACTTGTACAGGAGTTTGCAATTCTGCTATTCCTACACTCTTCTGCCCACAATAAAGGTTACTCTGAATATTAACATGAAGCTACGAACATAGTGACTTTTTAAAATAAAAATCTTCCTATAGTAAACAATTTTAAATCTCCTGCCACAATTATCAGAGTACAACTTGTGTTTTGTCTGTTTCTCAGTATTTCATAATAAACTTCCTTTCCAAAAAGCTTTTCAGGATTTATAATTTTTTCAAAATTCTGCCACTTTTAGGCTTTAAATGATTTTGTTTGCAAGTGTTGTTGATCCTTCATGCATAAGTTATAGTACAGCTTATTCAGTAACTTCCTTCTTATGCTAACTGCCTGGCTTTCTCACTTATTCAGGTCCTGCAGTAGATTGGTGGGCTCTCGGAGTTAGTTTGTTTGAGTTTTTAACTGGAATTCCACCCTTTAATGATGAAACACCACAACAAGTCTTCCAGAATATTTTGAAAAGAGGTAATTGATTTTCTCATCAAAACTGATGAATTGAAAGTTGGCTGTGCTATTTGAACTGCTGACAAATCTGTGTCTTTCTGTTTGTAGATATTCCTTGGCCTGAGGGCGAAGAAAAGTTGTCCAGTAATGCCCAAAATGCAATAGATATTCTTTTAACCATTGACACTACAAAGCGAGCTGGACTGAAGGGTCAGTATTTATTAAACTTTTTTCGTTTTACCTTTGTGATAAATTGCATATTTCAAAATGTCACCGTCCCTGCTTTGGCACTGGGCTTGAGTGCTAGAATATGGTGCAAATTATGGTATCCACTATGCTACTGGGGTAGACTTTGTGCTAATAAAAGGTTTTATGCTCTTGAATAAGGAAAGCAAATAATGATTTTTTACTTTGTTATATATTCACGCTACTTGTAATTAATGTTTAACGTCATTCATGTGTAACTTTCCAAAGTGCAATCTATCCAACTCTTACTGAAAACAGATATTTAGTGTCCAATTTGTCTGTCCTCCCAACAAAAGATTGTTGAGCTCTTGTTAGTATATTGCCTGGCATTATAACCCAATTGCTTTACATCGATCTTGGAAAAAGGGGGAGAAATCCTTGGAGAGGAGCAATTGCCTTTGAGACCTCTGGAAGGATTAAGTAGAGTCAAATTAAAGTGATGATCCATAACAAGAACCAATGGCTGGAAGCTGAAGGCAGACAAATTCAAACTAGAAATAAGTTTTTACACAATGATGGTGATTTAACATTAGAACAAATTACCAAAGGAAGTGGTGGATTCTCCATCTCTTGATGTCTTTAAATCAAGACTGGATGCTTTCTGGAAAATAAGCTTTAGCCAAACACAAATTATTGGATTAATTACAGGGATAGCTGGATGAAATATAATGGCCTGTGATCTATAGGAACGTAGACTAAAAGATCTAATGGTTCCTTCTGGCCTTAAACTCTATTGAGACTTGCAGTTGTACCTCTTTACCTGCACTGAACGCCATTCAAAGATAGGCCAAGATGTCTACTGTTATGTCATTTTCTGAGATCAGCTGCCATTGCAATTAATAATACATTCCCTGTCATAACATAGTCAGAAGCCTGACTGGTTGAGGAATCCAAGGAACTTGACTGCCTCATGTGGTGCTGCTGGCCTGCCACAGTCACTTCAGTGATATTTTCAGATGAGAAGTTTAAAGTAAAGGCTTTAGTTTCAAGAACACTAGTGTCCAAAGTTTTTGTTCCTTGATAAAGGGTTGGACTGCAGCTTATTGCCAGTATCTCTCCCTTTTAAGGGAGACATTAACAATCCTCTAATAAAGGACCCAGGCATTCTCCCAGCCTTTTAGCTTTAAAGCAGAGTCCTCAAATTTTTGACATATAAAAGTTCTATTTCTCTGACATCAACTTGCCCACATTTCACACATTGTATTTTGTTATACATTTGGTAACCTGGCTAGTACTTGACAATATGTGTGTAGAGGAAGAGTTCGAAAGTTTCTTCTAGGGTGACTTAAGACATCTCACATGATGAAGGTAGAGTAGGCTAACAGATGTTCTTTCAAATCAGAGGAATCAGATTGGAGGAGGGAGCCCTGCTAGTGAATCACCAATCAGATTACAGGATTTTCTGATTATCCTGCCTCCAGCAGCTGGGGAGGAGGAACTCCATTGTCTGTGGTCTCCTGATCAAACTAGAGTAGGTTTTCAAATAAGTGGAATTAAAATTTGTCTCTGCAGATGCCCTATCTTGGGAAGAGATTTTTTCCATTTCTTGTATGATGGCCATTCTATCACATTTCTTACAACCTCCTTTGATCCAGCATCTGTGCCAAATGTAAAATTGCTCTCTCTATAACTGAGGAAAAGGTTAGCTTGCATGGGAGTAGTCTGATCCCACTGGGAGTTGTTGGCTGACTTTCCCACACAGTAGTATCCGATAAACCACCACTCTTTCAGTCAGTCTTAAAAGTGAAGTGACTGTGTTTCACCATCATCTTTGTCAGTCGTGCTAATCTGTGTGCAAATACGTCTCCTTAACTAAACGCCGTTTGTTCTGTCACGGACTGTTTGTAATGTAGGCTTTTGAATGTCCAGAAAGGTAAAACACACCCAAACAGCTAACTGGCATCATGTCAGTGAGGTGGCTAAACTGGTTGTTCAGAGGAGAACATTCTTAATATTTTATATAAACTTTTGTTTTAGAGCTGAAACATCATCCCCTCTTTCATGGTGTAGACTGGGATAATCTTCAGAATCAAACTATGCCTTTCGTACCTCAGCCGGTTGATGAAACAGATACCTCCTACTTTGAAGCTAGAAATAATGCTCAGCATCTGACTGTGTCTGGATTTAGTTTATAGTATTGAGAAAATGGAACTTTGTCCATGGTTTTGCACATTTGTAAACTACCCTTTAACACTAGTTTGGTCTTGGTTTTCTTACCAAACGTCGTTTTTTAAAACAATTGGTCGGTCTGCTTTTAATTTGTGTATCCTTTGTTCTAAAACAAAGCCACTATACAAAATGTTCATTAATTCCAAATGGCTTCTTGTTCTTTTTATTTATCCTACTTTCTGCACCTTATTGAGAGCCTGAGTATGTATTTGTAAAGTTAGTAATGTCACTTTCACACTTGGCAAAATATTTCTCTTGCTGCTGTGGAGTACTTCCAATTTGTTGGGGCTATTTTGCAATTAAACACAACTGAGTGGGGGCATACAATGCGTTATTTATCTGGGGTTCAATATGTTCATAGTCACATTTGTGATAGGAGCTTTCAGACCAACTTGGAGCTGCATCCATAGTGAAAATGGAAGTTTTTTAGGTCTCAAGGCAGTGTAAAAACATCTTATCCATCTGAATTACTCCTTAGTGGGATGAGAAAAGAGATGTTTTTGGCATCCTTAGGTCACATACACTGCCTGCTCGGCTGATGAGATATCAGTGTTGTAAAACTTAACTGTATTTTTACTGCCAACGTTTTTTCCCTGGCAAATGCACAGAGTAAAGGAATCTTATAGCAAATTTAAAAAACCAAATAGACTTTGTTTAAATTGTCATACTGAAAAGACTTTGAATGCGTTATGGGATGATAGACTGAACAGTATTTATTTTAGTGACCCGTTTATTTTAAATTTAGAAGATCTGAGGAGATCTATTCGGCTTCTTTCCTGTGTCACTCTGCCAGATGTTTAAAAAAAAAAAAAATCTGTTTGCTAATGAAAACACGAAGTATGTATATTAAAGTCTATATAATGTATTGCAAATTGGTTAATTTGAGAACATCATAAGTTCAATTTCAATAAAACTTGAGTTAAAATTAGGACTTTCAGTACTAAGCATTTTAATGAAGAATCTAAGCTATATTTTAATAGATTGGGAAAATACATAGAGATTATCTACTGCATTGTGGAGATTGTTTCTAATAATGCCTGATTTTTGTCTCTGTTAAAACTGTTTTCCTTTATCTTAGATGGGAATCACCATTAAACAAAATTTGTCTGTCTTTTAGTGCTTACAATTTCATTCAATTAATTGTAAGGGTTTTTCGTTTCCTGCTTCAATGCCTGCTGCAGTGGGGGTGGGACGGAAGGTTCATGCTGTACCATGGTGTAATCCAGCTGCTGTATCCCAGAACTGATCACTGTGCTAGCAATCATCAGGTGGCTTTTCAGGGCGTTGCATGGAATTGACATTTCAGACCAAGTAAGTGGATTGATGACCATTCATTTCCCATGCTTCCTGGCACACGAGGCTAGTGAATGGAGCGTGAACTAATCCAGAGTTGCCAGATTTCCTGCTCCAAATAGCCAAGAAGGGTATGAGGAGAGAAGAATCACCCTATGTTTTGTCCCAGAAGCCGTACAAGAGATCAAACAGTTGCAAAATGTCACAAAATCAGAATTGTCGCGACATGTTTGCTTTGTAATTTACTGGGGACTTGTGAAAACATGGTATGATGAACACCCTGGAATGTTGGGATGTCAGAAGCCACACTATAGTTCGTTGCATTGACTGAAATGTCTCCCAATTTCTGCATACTTGCAGATCACTGAATCTAGTTTGTGCATGGAGCAGCAATTTAAATAGTGATGGTTTTCTAAATGTTGAATATAATAGGTATTTATTACTGCACATTATTAACAGAGGACTATTTTTCTGTCAGTGAGATAAAGCTGCAGATCATAACAGGTCCTTTATTGTAAGAGAAATGTAGCATTTATATCCAAATATCCCAAACTCTCAAAAAAATCTTAACCTGAGACGAAGTACAGCATCTGGAAATGTCACGGGATTAGTTTTGTTTTTTGCAGAAGTTAGGAGTGAGAAAACTAGTCTTTTAATGAGAAATACAGCTTTATGGTGCACTATATTATCTTTCCATAAAAGTCTATTAGCAAACTGTTCAAGTTGAACACCAAAACTAAGTTTTTAGTGTTCCGCTATTAACAGAAATTGAAATAGGCTGTAACTATCTATTAGCATAATTAATTAGTTCATGCTGTTAGTGAGGGTTTTGGTTTTGTTAGGATGTTCTGTTGAATGTACCAGCTTATATTCATCAAGAAAATATTTAACAAAAAGTACCAAGATTGCCTAATTTATAAAGGATTACAAACTGATATGAGCTTTTATTTAAAGATTTTTCAAATTAATTACAATGTGCATCATGAACTACAGAACTATTTGAAGTGTTTAATCATTTTTACATAGTCTAATGCATTTAATATAAAACTAGAAATCAAACCACTGTAAAACATGTATAAACAAGAACCGTAGTATCCATCCATTCTGTTTCAAAAACTATCTCAAGGAACCCAGTTTAGATGTTTATATATTTTACCATAATAAAGTCTTGCAAGTCAAAATGACAGAAATGGGATTTTTTCATTACACTGTAGGTAAGTTTTGGAGACAAGTCAGAGAGCAGAGTGTATTAATATGAATGGTATGCATTCCTTATAAAACATGGCTGCACAGGGTCATATTTTTCTTGGTCTGTACAGCTGAATATGAAATTCTCATCTAATTCTATTGAATATCTTGATTGTTTTTGTGTTACTGTGCAGACATCATGGAATTAAGACTACATGTTGACTAAGCAAGCTGATCCAAAAAATGCTTTCTTCAAAACTATTTTAGCTTTATCCTTTTATCATGTATTGTTTCAAAGATTTATTGTTACCCATTTACCACCTCCCAATTTCACATGACGGAGGCATAAAATAAGAGGTTTGGAGGCCTTGGACAAATTTAATCTTCCCTTAACTAGTTATCTCAATCATAACGAGTGCATTAGAACAGGCTTTTGGTCCCTGGATGCTGTGGAATGCTGCCTTTGTGGTCTGTTGTGCAGGTGTTAGGCCAGCAGTTGCTTTTAAGGCCCCTAGGTTTCCATGCACTCCATATTTGTTTGTTAATCTATACATAATTCCAAAGCTACCACCTGACCTCAAAGTCATCCTAGTTCATGTCAACTGGACTGAGGGTTAAGAGATGCTAGACTAAAAAGCTCAAGAAATGTCAAGTCCACTGAAATCTCTGTATTTAAAGGGTCATAGCTCTCAGACACTTAGCTCTGTAGACAAAGTCACTACTATTACTACTAATCAGACTGAGAAACTTTTCATCTATATATGGCACAGACAGTTGGGGCCAAGAAGCTTTGGAATATTGACTACCTTTTTGCTGATTAAGCCCAGGCTTTAGTAGCCTTGAAACCCCAGACGCACCTATTAGAACCACTCCTGTACCTGAAAGAAACTAACCCCTGTGCCTCTGGTCAGTTCTGGAACTCACTTACCATCACTTACAAATGAGCTCAGTGGAATCTTTTAAGCAGCTGATGTTTGTTCAAACTCTGACTGCTCATGGGCTGAATTTACCCAGTTTGGTAAAACAAAACATTCTACTCTGTTTTCTATTGAATGCTGGAACCTGTCCTTTATGAAATTGTGTGACCTGCCAGCTAGCACTACACTGTACTTGGTTGTTTCACAGTAAGGTATTTTTGATAAATACCTCTTCTACATACAGCCTTAGATTTCATTTTGATGCTTCCCCTCCCATAAACTTTTTTGAAACCTGTATAATAAAAATAAACCTTTTAAAGTTCTCAGCAGGTGCACCATTTACATGTGCTAATAAGCAAGTACCACACTGGGGTTCAAGTGACGGACCAGTCTGTGAACATTTTATATAGGGTACATAGTTGAGAGAAGTTGTTTGTTGCTGCATGCTTTGCTTCCACCTCCAACCTCTTCTCTCCCCCCAGATTTAAATAACTCCCTAGAACAGAGAGGGTCAGTAATGTCATTGAGGAGGAAGAATCAATTTGTAATGTTTTATCTAAGTGATAAGACATTCTGCAAATACTTTCATAAATTACTCTGCCCCATGCAGTACTAGTTTATTTTTCAGCCCTCTTCACTTGTAGGCACTGGGCCATTGGCCAATCATGTGGCACCCCTCCCCTTCCCTCCATGAGCCCATTCTATACAGCGAGTAGGGCCTAGGCTTTCATTTATGTTCTGCCTTCTGCTCTGGGCAGGGGAGAGAAGCACTGGTGCTGCTGCCTTGATTACAGGGTCTCCAAGTCTTTTGCCTTCTGTGACTACCTTTCGGAGATAGCAGGCTAATCTCCTGGTCACAGGAGCTGGGTTTGGTGCTAAGGGTTGCTTGTTTGTATTTATCATCTTCTGCTGACCTCTTCCCACTGCAACTGTCTCCTTCCCTGACATCAGTATGCAAGCTGCCACTGTTCCTAGGAGCCATCTCTCCATTTGGCTCCTACTATGCAATCTGTGCTGGAAGTACCACACCTCTACATGACTTTGTAGTTACTGTGATGAGACCTAAGTAAATGAAAACAACCTTCACTAGCCCCAAACCCAACTCTGGCTGCCAGCAGCTAAGATTTAGACAGCACCAGTTGGAGTAGCATACTCAATGCACCCAACCACTCTGATTCATTTAGAGAGGCTTTCAGGAGTTAAGGCTATGATGCCCTTCTGTCATTTGTCTCGTAAACCAATATCTCTGGCCCTGTAAAGCAGCAGAAAGGAGTCTCTTACAGGTCCTTATGGAAAAGAAAACACTGCAGCTGAGTTGGAAAGAGGCAAGAGAATGATCTATGATGGGCCTTGTAGTTCCTCATTATAGCTGCTTGCTGGGTTGGGAGGTCCAGTCTCAGACTCTCACTTTAACCCAGTCACTTAGACCCTCAATGAGCTCCAGAGCCATATCTAGTGTGGGATATCTACTGAGGCTGCTAGTGCTGCAAGAGCACAGGGAAGCAGCACCAATGGAATTAAAACTTACAGGAACTTATTTCTTTCCATGAAATGGCATGGTGGGAGGTTTGGTAGACACTTATGTACTGAGTACAAAATGATGCAGTAGTAAAGCAGATATTCTGCGTGAGGAATGTTTCTACATTTGTTAAGGCCTTTTTAAAAAAAGATGAACTGAGTTACTTTGTGCATGCACTCATAGCCAGGGAGATGCACGCAGGGTACAATGGGTGTGGTCATTTGCACCAATATTTGCAGTAACTGAGGGTGCAGTCACACACATTTTTGAAAAAATATGATAGCATAATTAGGCTTTAATGCAGATCCTCCTGGTTCAGTAATCTTAATTCTTTCACTGTCTACAATATGACAACTATTTAAAGAACAGGCAGAATAGCTTCATGGAGGCCTAGATCTCAACCATAGCAAAATTTCTATTGGAAGATTGGTTTAATTCAAATTTAAGCTTTCAGCATCTCCAGTCATGCTAGGTTTGTTTATATGTTACACCAAAACAGCTGCTTGTGAGGACATGCTATCAGAGATGTTCTCTTGTCACTCTTTATTTAGTAACTCAGTTTTACATCAAAGATGAAGATCAGAAGAGGGAGAAATTTTTTTTTAAAAAGTATTTCAAGACAAGGGTAAAATCATGTTCTGTTAAACAAGGCAGAAACATTAAATCCTATAATTACATCTATTTTATACAGTATAACTTGTATGAAAAGTGCTTTCCAAAACTATAAAATAAAAAACTTTACAGGGCAGAAAGCATGCCTTATCCCAAAAGACATTTCCCATGAATTATTCATAATGTATCACTCTGACTGAAGAATGAGACAGCATAAACAACAGTGTAGTTTTTAAGATTCAGGTCTTAAATGTAGGTTATGGCATAATGGAATTTTTCTTCTCTTCATTGCAAATGCAAAGCAACCATTTTACTATCTAGGTCTGATTTCTTACTTTGTACAGAAAATATCTTAATATACTGCTCACCTTCTCATAGATCTAGGCTATGTAACTTAGATACATATTTTACAATCAAACTGCAAAGCATACTTCGACCAAGCAAACCTCACAAGATTGTAATATATTCACCTTTATACTGATCAATAAAATTTCTATGTATGAATAAATACCACTGGAAAGGAAAATCATCATCAAAATTAGGATAAATATTTTGGAAAATATTTGGATGCAGTGGAAGGATACAAGGAAAATATGGAAACAGATGTTTTCTCTCAAGTAGGTTTTGGTGTGGGAAAAGGCCACATAGATGTTGAGGCTAGATTAATTCATCTATCCTTTAAATTGACTACTACATAAAATAATAGCTTACACTGGACTAAACTTTGTAAAATCTTACAAATATTGGGTGTAGCTAGTTTTCATCTTGTATTTTAAAGCACTATGTGCATAAACTTCATGTCTCAATTAAAATGAAACCAGTTAGCAGTAAAGAAAGAGACATGAATTTAAAGTATTATTCAGTGCAGCTTCTCTCTATGGCTCCTTTTCAGCATACACTGCTCTATAATCTATCCCATGTTACTACCATGTCTCTAACATGCAAGATGCTTGGCTGCTAAAACTAAAGCGGTTTGGGGAGTAGGGAGTTGGAATTCATATGGAAGTGCAATGAATGGCAGGATTATGCAGAGTCAAATATTTGATTCCACCCATGGCTGATGCACAAAAATGTACCCCACATCTGTCTAGCAGCAAAACAGACCAGTTGAGGCCTTCAGAGCTACATTACTACATGCAGCCTTTCAGCCACCATATAATGTACACACAGGACTTATACTGTCTTCCCAGTCACTACTTCTATCTCACAGTATGTAACGTGAAAGAAATCTGAGTTACTGCAATTGCAAAATCATCCTCATGTTAAAGTGACAGTTTTACAATTTTCTATTCCATAAATACAACGGGGTTTCTTTTTACAAAGCTAACATCCCCCTCGTTATTAATTGCCATAAGAAAGATCAGTCATCTCTACAGAATGCCCAGCCAGAAATCCATTCCAAAAGCATAATTAATAATTTAATGTTCATGTGGTTTAAGGGTGGGATAATTATTTATTTTACTTGTAATCTAGAAGCAGTGGATCATTCAAGTATCAGTAATGTTAGTCCTTAAGTAGTTAGCTCACATGTAGTGCAAAAAATTACTACAGTCGAAGGAAGATTTAGCCATCACAGATCCTGAGGTTCTCATGTGAATTCTGAATTCCTTCTCTCTCCAGGCTGTCCCAGTCCTAGTAGTCTTTAAGCGAAATCAAAAATTAAGTTCTCAGATCAGTTTTCTAAAGGGAACCAAACATGTAATTAGTTTAACCCCACTTCCTTAGCTTTTGAAGAAAAAAAAAATTGTAGTAGAGCCACTTAAAACTTACTTATGTGACGACTTTTTACTTACAACAGACAGGTTGTGAATATAAGCAATTAACATTATGAAACTAATTACACATTAAACCCCACAATTACTTGAAATTAGGTATAATATCCTCCCTTTATTCTTTTAGCATACACCATATATTTCTTTACAGTATACATTTGTATATTAAACAGAAAAAGATGATCAAGTTTAAGAATGGTGCACAGGTGCTACAGGTCAAAAGTTTATCTTCATTTACTGGTAGTCAGCCTGGGTGCTTTTTAAATAAAAAACGTAAGTAGATTTTTTTTTAAATCATAATCCATACATTTATTATATTTGGCTGTAACTATACCTTAAAGGAATCTGACACTCTAGGAGATCTCTCCATTAAATTAAAACAAAATACAAAAATAATATGAGGCACAATAGCAGCACCTTTTCTCCTCCATTACCACATAGCTCACCCCACCCCCACCACCACATTGCCACTAACCAAAAGTAAAAAAAAAAAAAAAAAATCCCTTTCAAAATCCCAGCCACCTCTGTGCTCCCCAAACAGATCGGCTTTGCAGCATATCGGGATTCAGGTAACTTCTGAATTCCAAATCCTCTGGAGTATAAAAATGATACCATTATGCAGCATGTCCATCCCCTCACCACTCTGTAGCTACGATCCTCAGCACAGATCTTCCACATGGCAGCACACTGCACTTGTACTGAACAGGTAGGCTGGCCCCTTTACTTCATTTGTTTTGTTTTTTTTAAATTAGTATAAAAATAATAGAATAAAACCTGTTGTCAGTGATGTTAGGGCAGTGTAATGCAAGTGTAGTATACTTATATTTGAGGAAATGGGATAAGAGAACCCTTAACTGGCAGTGTCCATTCCAAGTTTGTGCTAAAACGTGTGAGCAATGGCCATTTTTCAAAGTACAGATGTAGTTTGATCAAAGAATAATTTAACACAAATCTAGTGAGAGAGATCTGCAGAAAGATGTGGAATAAGAAGAGTTTGGGATAAAGGATAACACCATCCTAAGACAATGGAGTCAGCAGTGAGGTCTGAGTCTGGATCTAGTGTTTAGAAAACACTAACTTGAGCTTTCCATGCTTAGATAGAGAAGGGAAATAGAGGAGATTAAGTAGGGTTTGAAGGGTGCTCCTCTTAATTAAAGCAGCGCTACTGTCATTTAGCTAAAGGAAGCAGAAAAGAAGCCCAAGATCACTTGATCAAGACAGTGTATCAAAGAAGGTATTCAAAACATTGAAAAATATGTACTGTTATCAGAATAAAAGTAGTAATCCAGGTGCAGATGAGAGGACAGTGAGAGAAAGTAGCTAGAATAAGAAACTGAACATTGAACACTCTGGAATTCTGTAAAGGAACCATCTCCATTTACAGGAAGAAATCTGTTTGCTAGGCAAGAGCAGAACAAGAGGATACCAGAGACTCCTGCACAACAATGGATGTAGTTCAGGAGGATATTGTGGGCCACAGAACCTAAGGATGTCAAGCAGAAGGGAGCAGCCAGCCTCAGACATATAAGGATAATACTCACTGGAATTAGTATGGTGTTTCACTTTGCACAAGGCTTACGGTTAGTCAGGTTAAGTTCATATTGCCCATGCAGTCAACTTAGCAGATAATTTCCTATGATGAAGAAATTTGCAGGGGAGTAAAGCCATATAGGTCACTTCCTGAAAATGCCCTTAAATTGCCTACTGCAAGGGAGAAGCTGTGGTAGCTAATTTTGAATTTCTTGCTGAACATCCATTCTGTTCCTCTTTGGGAGCAAGATCCCATATCTTCCTATTCCAGTCTCTTCCAAAGGCTCTGGTACACGGTTAGGTTGAGCACCCCATCCTTAGCACTGGGAGTTTCACTGGTACTTAGAGTAGAACTTTCAGCAGCTTACATCCTGAATAGTGAAAGCTCAAGGAAATGTAGGATTCTTTAGGGGCACTAGGTATCAATCTACTTAATGTTTTGACACCGCCCACGTCCTCTATTCATTTTATACAAGCCTCATGCAATGTAAGAATATGCTCGTCATTGTTTATGAATGCAGAATCTTCGTTTGTGCTCATCCCTATGAGTAGAGTACTGTAATGTCTAACAAATGAAAACAGATATACAAGCACATGCTCTGTTGAGTAAAAGAATACAAATAAATCTTCACCTTCGCCTTCTTTGAAAGTATACATGCACCAACCACTGGGCAACAAAGGGCCATACAACAGCAAAGGCTAAAGTGCCGGGAGAAATATCAAAGGGCCACCATGATGGTCCCTAAGCAAAACAAAATACAAATTGTGGTCAGAAATTTGTACCAGTACATTCGATGCTAGTACATAAACACACTTTAAATACTACTGGGTCAAAGTGCAAAAAAATAGAAACTCGCATAGCAGAAGGAAATAGTTTACACTTCATTTTAAAAGTGATTTATTCAATCATTTCTTCAGAGACTGGATTATAAGACCTCTATTTTACTCCTTCTAGTTCAAGAGCCAGGCAAAATTTGAAACATGTAAGATATCTAAAGCCATTTTATCTTGTTCCAAACATTGCCTTTTACAAATATGAAAAAAATCTTACCTTAGCAGATGAGGCAGGTTGTACATTTGACTGTAGCATCACAGATCTTGCCTTTAAATACAAAGCAAAGCTAGTAAGTATCAAAATGGTACACTCTGACCTCAGATGGAAATTAATACAAATTTCTATAGGAATGCACTGACTTGCAATGGAAGGACCAACTAATATAGTTGACTTAATGTGTAGAAATGACACAAACTCTATTATGGTGGAGACTACATACAACTACACTTCACAGCTGCAAAATAAAAGATTTGAAAATGTCTTTAATAACTTAGATTATAGACCTAATTCTTGCTTTCTTATCTTAAAAAGCATAGAAACTATCCAAAATATCCCCTTGAGAGAGCTTTTCAAGGCATAGCTAGCTAAGCAACATTTCTTTATCTATTTTTTTCTTGGAAAGTTATATTTAATCTGGACAAATTTTTACCTGGGAGGCTGTCAGTGCCTCCAGTGTATTCAGTCTCTGAAGGACGTTCTGCATGTCTTCTTGTAACCTCATGAGCACTACTGCAATTTGTTCGTTGAGGCTGCCCCTCGGTGCCCTGTCTGACCCCCAGCGTTCTCCATCCCCTCCACTGCCCATCTGTCCACCTTGAGCACCATCACCCAGAGGCTGCATCCTATGCCCTAAGTTTTTGAGGAAACAAAACAAAACAAGAGAGAAGCTATTGCCTCTACTGAAAATGTTTGGTTATACTGCTTTATCATTTCCCACTTCCCCAACCAAGGGTAACACTTGTATCCTCTATTTAACTCTAAATTCTTGTATAAAAGAACCAGGATGTTATTACAGCAGTATTTGTGATGCTATAGTAAAGGATCTAGAACTATAAATGTCATTTGTAGGATCTTCTTTGATTCCCATAGTCAGCTCAACAGCTATGAGGAGGCCAAATGAAATCTTTCAACCACTTTGTCTTTTACCAGCCTCATGGCTTTGTTTATCTTTAAACCTTTTTATTCTATAATGACAGGTTTCAGAGTAACAGCCGTGTTAGTCTGTATTCGCAAAAAGAAAAGGAGTACTTGTGGCACCTTAGAGACTAACCAATTTATTTGAGCATAAGCTTTCGTGAGCTACAGCTCACTTCATCCGATGCATCCGATGAAGTGAGCTGTAGCTCACAAAAGCTTATGCTCAAATAAATTGGTTAGTCTCTAAGGTGCCACAAGTACTCCTTTTCTTTTTGCGAATACAGACTATGTCATTCTTCTCCTTGTCTATCCAGTGCCTCCTTAGTCTTCTTCTATTTCTAGTTCCTTGCATTCGGGTATGTATCACCAATGTGGTATCCTTTCCAGGTCTATTCTTGACACATTTAAGACCACAGTGGTCTTTCTTGAATTTTCCATAACAGTTATTTCTTGCCTAAGTCATTTTCTTATCACTTCATTTTTCTTTTTCTGCAGTCTTGACACATACAGTATTCCTCTCAGCCAGTTCATTATGATCATCGGCTTTCCTCATACTCCACCATTCTGACCGATACAGTGGTATCGGCATGACAGCTGCCTCATATATGCGGTCATATCATTTTTATCTAAATGTCTTTAGCCTTCCAGATCTTGCAGACTTTTCTAAATGCAGTAGTGGCTAGTCTGATTCTTCTTTTCATGGCATCTTCGTGATTTCCATTCTCCGATACTAGTCCTCCAAGATACACAAATGTTTCCACTTTTCTAGTTCTTTGTCTCTGATTTTGATCTTTACCTCTTCTTATCTTCCAATTTCCATAGTTTGTCTTCTCCATGCTTATCTTCAATTTGAATTTTCTGCTTTCCCCATTTACCTTGTCAGTTATTCTTGATAAATTCTCCTTAGTCAATATCATCTGCAAATCTAGGGTTATTCACTGTCCTCCCACATAACATGACTCCTCTAGTTTAATCGCTCAGTGCTACAGCCTTTACTGCTTCCAATACTAAGTTTAACAAATGTGGGAATGGAATGAAATAAGGATACACATTTACAGTCATCCAGATGACTTATATTCATGCTTCCATGATTTGCAGACTAGTGTATGAAGAAACCATACAGTAAAATGCTGGGTATGAAAACTCCATACAGGTTTCAGCAAGGTTCCCTAAGCTAAGCAGTGATCCCTCTGCCCAGTTTAACAGAGACAGTGAGGCCTGTCCTGTCATGAAGGGTAGGTGAGGAAAAACTAGGGAGGTCTTTCATGTATCCAAATGGAATGTAGAGGACACGTTGAGACAGTGAGGAAGGCAGAAATGGGATGAAAAAAAAAAAGAGAGACATTTGCGTCAAACTTAATTTTCTCTTTAAATTTTTTGTGCTTAGGCTACTGAGGTTCTGTTAGGAAGTAGCAATCAAGAAAGGGGGTAGGATAAATAATCACATACCCTGTCCATTCTAGTTTTTCAATCTAGAGATTGTGTTAGGATTCTTCTTAAAAATCTCTGCTAATGATAGTCTGTAGTGCCAGTTGGAAAAAAGGAGAGAGCCAGCTGTTGTGTGGTTTTTTGTTTTTTTTTTAAATAAAACACGACTCTATTATACTAGCAGCAAACCTCAGCAAGGAATTTTCACATATCGGATCATTTGCTCATTTCACAGTGTTTTCTAAAAACCTGTAATTATCATTCATAGACATTTTTCCAAGTTTCCGATGAACAAACTGGCTTTAACATTAGCCACATTTAAACCAATGGCAGATATTTGATTGTGTAGAAATACAAGTTTTTAAAGAGGAAAACAGTGCTACTTCCATATCATAGTTCTCAATATTGTTAAAAATCAACACGGGTAGTAAGAGGTGTGGGGGCAGTCCCTCATATATTGAAGATTTTGACTACTAAATGACTGCCTCATATCTTAGTTATTTAGGCATTGTATTAGTATAAGGCAAACAGCTATGGCCAAAGACTGACCAAATTAAATACAATACCAAAAATGAATATTTTAATGAAGTGCTCAATTTGGATACGGTAAAAGTAAAAATACTTTGATGCTTAAAATGTACCTTGTAACTTGAAGAGAAACTCTCCTTTCTCTACATATATAAATCTGGTTTGAAGAGGAAGTGGAAGATTACACTAATAAAACAGAAAGGTGCTTTAAGTGATACTTGGAATTCAAGGTACGCCAAACCAGAACAGTCCACTATTAAGCTCATGAGGCTGACTGAAGCACTGTCCAGTACAAGAACACTCTTTTCCGACTCTTATTATGAATAAAATAAAAAGTACTCTTAATGCAAAGGTTAATTGTTACCACTGGAATTTAGGGGTGCAATATTTATTTATCCAGTTATGGAAGAAGGTGGGACGAAAACATTATACAGTATTGCTGCCCCAGTGTTCAATCTTGACAAATTACTCAGCTGATCTATATGTGGAAGTATAGTGAGAAAAATAGAAGTGATGCACACACAGTACCTCTCCCTCTTCTGACTCCATGGAAATCCACCTTTTCTCCACCTTTCTTCTCTTTGTCAGGGCCTCCATTGCTGCTTTTGCCATCTTCTCCCCCACACTTGACTTCACCTTTTCCTTCAACTGCTGCCTCTGTTATATCCTCAACTCTAAAATTCTCAGAGGGCAGGTGAGCATGCTCATGAAAACCAGCATTTTCCAATAGAGGACTGTGATCTACTTCCAAGGAATGGGATGAATGCTGTAAAGGTCCTCTGGCTGATGTAATCATTTCCAAGGGCTACAAATTAACAGTAGCATCTAGTTAATTTTAAAGTATGTGTTCTGTAAAATCTGACAGTTATCAAATAAAAGATGAAGTGTCCTCTATCCACTTTTTAATTTTTTTTTTTGAGCTTCCCCATTGTTAAGGTTTTGCTTTCAACAGAAGCAATTATCACCCTACAGGATGTTTTTAGTATTTTCTAGATGTCCTTTCCAGGTTAGAAAGACTACTTTAGAAATAAGAGAAGATTTACCTTAATATACCTGTCTGTAAAATGGGGATTACTTGTTTACCTAGCATCTCAGAGGTATTGAGATTGAGTGTTTGTAATTTGTAAAAAACTTTAAATATTTAAAGCATTCTAATTAAATTGTAAGAATTATTATAATTCCAAAACATTCCATTTGGAAATAAAACAAAACCTATGTGCCTTCTTTTAGTTAGGATTAGTTTTTAAAAATTGATGACTATTGTAACAGTTATCTTCAAAACACTGCTCAAGCTATAAATTGCAAGGGGAGTTATTTTTAGATATTACATTATTAAATATTATATCTTTGTAATTACTAAAAACTAAGCTTCAAAAAAAAAAAAAAACAAAAACTGAACACTATTCAGTTTCTCCTTTTAAGACTAGGGAATTCTGATATGAAAAAGTGCCCTGACTTCAGTTGGCTGACCATCTTGTCAGAATTCAAATCACATGAGCCAGCTTGAATAGGCAGCAAGTAAATAGAAGATTTATCAGGACATGCACTGTGTGACGCTGCAGTCTATATTATTTTATAAAAATATGCTAATGAGTGTGAATATAATGTAACTGGAATATTCTTCATGCAAAAGGTCTCTTGAAAGGTATCATTACAAAGCTTATAATCTACTGAGTGTGGTCATTCTATTTGTATAAATGTATCACTCTTGTATCTGAAACTAGAAATATGAAATATAACTCTGAGGTTCTATTGTAGTTATGCAAAATGTGGGCCATTAATGGTGGTTTAGAATCTTAATGGCTCCCACTAACCAGGGCAATTGACTGTAGATGGCTCTGTTTTACTTGTAAGTCTTCCTGTATGTGTGTGTGCTGGCAAGTGGGTAATGAGGTCTTACAGTGACATGTGATCATGTCACCTGAACTGGAATCCATCTTCAACCTGGTGCTTTTCCATTGAGAAGGAGGGGTGGGAACCTAGAGGGACAAAGGATTCCTGCCTTATGCAAAAGATATAAGTGGGTGGAACAGAACAAATGGGGTGGCCATCATGAGAAATTTCCTAGGTACCACCTGAGCTGGAACAAGGGCTGTACCAGGGGAAAGGATTGTGCCCAGAGTAGGAAGGCGTCCTGTCTGTGAAAGAAACTTATTGAAACATCTCTGAGGGCGAGATTTTATCTGTATTCAGTTTTATTACTGTACTAGATATAGACTTGTGTGTTCTATTTTATTTTGCTTGGTAATTCACTTTGTTCTGTCTGTTACTACTTGGAACCACTTAAATCCTACTTTCTGTATTTAATAAAATCACTTTTTACTTATTATTTAACCCAGAGTATGTATTAATACCTGGGGGGGCAAACAGCTGTGCATCTCTCTCTGTCAGTGTTATAGAGGGCGAACAAGTTATGAGTTTATCCTGTATAAGCTTTATACAGGGTAAAACGGATTTATTTGGGGTTTGGACCCTGGGAATTGGGCATCTGAGTGTTAAAGACAGGAATACTTCTTAAGCTGCTTTCAGTTTAAGCCTACAGCTGTTAGGGGACGTGGTTCAGACCTGGGTCTGGGTTTGCAGCAGGCTAGCGTGTCTGGTTCAAACCAGGCAGGGAACTGAAGTCCCACTCTGGGAGGGCAGGAAAGCAGGGGCAGATGTAGTCTCGGCACCTCAGATGGCAGCCCCGAGGGGGTTTCTGTGATCCAACCGTCACACACTGTCATTCTGTTTAGGAGTATTTGGCCATCAGCTTACACCTTTCACAAAACAATCATTGCTAATATCCTTTCATCAACTATCCTCTCTAAATTTGCAATAGTGTAGGATTTAGACTATACACATGTACACCAGCTGAAAGGCAAACCATGATAAAGGCCAGAGAAATGGATACCAGATACGAACTCATTCCCAAGTTCACACGGCAGTTTGTACAGATTTCTCTTTAGACATGTAACGTACCCTGTCCAGTTTGAGGGGAATGTTTCACTAATCTGTAGTCGAGCCCTTTGGCTCATGTGCTTCTATAGGTCAAACGAAAAGGCCAATGCAGTGTGATATTACCAAAAAAAATTGGCTGGAATTTTTTTTAAACTGAACTCAGGGTGCCATTCATCCCATAGCCCATGTTACTTTCCCTACAGGAACAAACAGGAATAGTTGATCAACTTGAAATGAAGCTTCAGCTACTTTTTATTCACTTAAAAAAGAAACCTTATGGATACTGAGGACAAACTAAATACAATTTGTTGTTAAACATTTTAGCTATGCAAATGTGTGTCTCAACCTATTGATTTTCTAAAGAATGATATGGAACACTAAAATGTGTATGATCTTAAGGGGTGAGGAGAGGATAAAAATAGGATATACGTGGGATAACTGACAAAGAAAACATGATGAAGTTAATATTTTTTTTTTTAAAAGTAGTCATAAAATTCAGATGTAACACTCAAACTAAAGAGCCGTTTTCATTAGTATGTGAAATATATATGTTCTGGACCAAAATATAAAACATTTTATGTAATGTGAAATGCTTGAGAGACTGTTTGTTCGTGTAGCTTTCAAAAAATTAAATCTCAGGGTTAGGACACTTAAACCTAAAGGGGCTGCATAATACAAGTTAACAAAAGACTTAACAAAAAATTCTTCCAGGAAGAAAAATACATATAATTGAGCCACCTGCAACTCCATTCATCACTAGTTGCTGGGATTTAGCCATATAACCTCTCATGCATCAGAAGAACATTATTCCCAAAATAGTATTTATAGGTAGACTCTTTTCCCATATTCAGCACTTCCTCTTCAAGTTCACTTTTTAAAAAATGCAGGAACTTTCCCCACTCTTCACAGCACAAGTTAATAACAGTCTTGGTTTAGGCCAGGCACAAAGCAAAAGATGCTATAGAAGCTCAGTCAGATCCACCAATACATCTAAATCCTCCCAACCTGGCTCTAGGATCACAAATAGAGAACAGAATGAGGCAACTAAACCTGTCATCACCTTCAACGTAAACCAGCAAACTAACTTTTCCAAAAATGTAAAGTTAATGCAATAACCCACTACCATCTACACTAGTGGTTCTCAACCCACAGCCCAATCAGCACACAGGTGCATCCCATGTGACATTCTCAGAGCCATACAGGTAGTATATATATTGTGTGGATGTGGCCCACATAACACAGAGAGCTGCATATATGTGGCCCACAATGGTAAACAGGTTAAGAACCACTGACCTACACGCAACCTCTATTTACATATCCACAACTACATCTGAAAATTCACTGGATGTAATTCATAAACCTCATGCCTTCAGAGCTTACGCAATAGTGTTTGGTAAATCTTTCACAACAGCAAAAAGTTATACTTGGTTTTTTCAGATAATACCCTCCAATTGCTCCAAAAGAGCTTTTTAGTTTTCAACTAGGATGATCAAAGCACTTCTAATTGTCAGTGTTTTCATGCAAGTTTGGATTTCTCCATATAGTTTGCCAGTTATCCACCCACCTCAATTAAAGAGCCCCAGCAAGCTCAAACCACATATCAGAAAGTTATCTGTATAACTGTAGAAGGGAGCTTGCAACAGTTCTGCCACACCACCTTCTCCAGCAAGTTTTACTATTGGGTGATGCTTCTAACAAGATTAAAGGAATCCTATGGGATCCATAAGAACCAATTAGAGAGGAATGTGGTGCAGTGGTTAGGGTGCTAGCCTGAAATTTGGAAGACCCTGGTTCAATTTCTTGTTCTACTACAGTCTCACTGTATGAGCTTGGGCAAGTTTCTCTGTATCTCAATTCCCCATTTATAAAATTCAGATAATAGTGCTTCCCTACCTCACAGGGTATTGTGAGGCACTTAGATAGTATGGTAAATGGGGGTCATTTAATTTAGGTAAGGAAAGACTAGAACATTTATTTAATTATTCATTTGTAATCAAAAAGGAAGCTCTCACATTTTCACAGTAGAGCATTAAGTAATCCAGGCACATCTTCTGTTGTTCCTGTTTATATAAACAGGAGTTGTGAAACTCATTACATTCCACTTTAAAAATTTGCCCATTAGTATGAAACTTCAGGGGTTTTTTTTACCTCTTCTTGTCCAAATTGTTCCATAGAATCACAGAAAACTTCACTATCTGAATCACTCGTCAAGTGCTGAATTCCTGAGACCTCTTCAACACTGTCTTCATTTGCACCTATACATAATTGATACACACCCAAACAATAAATACAATAAGGCCAGTTCTGACAAAGAATAAGGAAATGACAATATTCAAGTGAGCTACACTTGACACCATTTTGAATGTGGTAATCTTGCACCATAGATTAAAGATTAAGAATAGGAGTTACATAGTTACAGGTTATAAAACTACTTTTATTGAGGAGAAAAAGATAAGTTCAATAACTGGATGCGGCTTCTTTGAGTAGATGCAGCTGTGTATTCCACTTAGGTGTGTGCACATTGGGGCTGGAGAATTTTACACAGCAGTACCCGTAGATGGGTGGTGCTAGCTTCTCGTGGCCATAGCCCCTCCCCTGACTAGATGAGGTGGCTCTTCCCTGACCCCCTCATTTCCTTCTTACTGCCCGTGGCTGGAGTCAAGGCTGTGAGGTTTTCAACCTCACAATCCTCTGTTCAGTGACTTCTTTTCCTAGTAGTATATAGTTTATTAGTAATCCTAGTATAAGATTAGACTTAGTGTTACTTGTAGTTCTAGTGTTCCCTCATGATACCCTCACCAGGGTTTAAACATGGTCTGTTGTGTGTGTGTGGGCAATCCCCAGTAATGAGTCAGTGATGCTTGCTGTGCCTAGGCGAAACCCACATCAAGGAGTGGTCTTCAATTTGCACATTGTTCATGAAGCAGACTCAAGTGGAGAGGAATCTTCATCTGAAGCAGCACCTGCTCGAACAGGCCATGCAACCTGCTTTGGCACTGAGCCCCTCGTTGGATCACAGGTTGCCCTCTAGTTTGGAGAATGCTGCCACTGCGTCCTGGAGCTGGCACCTCTCTGAAGAGATAGGAGTCATTCCCCATAGAGTTTGCCAAGGACAAAGTCACATAAGATGTCCAAGTCCACTCCAGATCCCATGAGGACAAGTCTCCCTCCTCCAGAAGGAGCATGGATCGGCACAGGTTGAATGGTGGTGCACGGGATGGAGCATCAGCCACTCCCCAGCACCATGCAGGGAGGTCGGTCAGAGATCCTGTACCTTGACTCCGGTTCTGGCCCTCAAGCATCTGCTGAGTCCAGTACTGACGAGGGTGATGCCAGCACCGGCTGCTTCCCCTCCGGTGGCATATCAGGCAGAAGTGGGTGTCCTCTGCCTTTCTGTCCCAACTTCTCTCTTGGTCCAGAACTTTTTCAGGGCTGTGTCCTTTACAGCCCTGTTGGCTGGGCAGGCTGCTGAACCTATGGGTCTGTCAGCGATGCACCCCGATGTTTCCCTAACACACTCAATGGAAATGGGGCCAGTACCGGAGTTCGCACAAGGGAGCTTCTTAGCACCAGGGTACTTCTTCAGTACCCCCATGGCTGGCACTGCCAAAGTTGCTGTGGCAGCAGTCACCGCCCTCCACTTTGCCACCGTCAGTTAGCATCGGTACCGATGCTGACTTCGGGGTCAACTTTGCTCCCAGCACCGGAAACAATGGAGGCATACTCAGTGCCAGCATTACTGTTTCCACCATCAGCACCAGCCCCCTCGTTCTGGGCTACCGAAAAGTCAGACCGGCTACTCGCATCCTTTGGGCTGGCCCCACCATAATCCGCCGAAGGCTGGGACTCCTTGGCATCCGAGTCAGGATCTTACTCTCCCACTTTCCACCGGCTGAGCGAGGGCTTTTCATGGAACACTATGGGTACCAGGACTGGTGCTCCTCTCGTGGTTGGGACAGAGGCCCTGGCCTGGCACCTACAGGCCACCAATACCTTATTCATAACAGTGGCCTTCATGGAATCCGTGGGCCACTCCTCAGTCATGGAGGTCCTACTCCTTATCCAGCTCAATGCCAGTATCGCTGGCCAGGTCTGTAGTTGCGACTGGTGATCTGCCACAGGTTCAGGTATTGGCGAACCTTCCCCTCAAGGAGCCTCGAGAATCATCCCACCCAGGCTCAGTCCTGAAGCAGGATCGGATCTGGCACCGTTAACACAGTCAAGATGTGGCAGTTTTGCATCAAGGAGAGTATAATGCCGATAGCCAACCACTTGCCTGGAGTTCAGAATCATCTTGCAGACCATCTCAGCAGGAATTTTTCCCTGAGTCACATGTGGTCCCTCAAGACAAGCATCCTCCAGACTATCTTCCTAACCAGGAGCATTCCGATGATCAACCTATATGCTAAAAGGGACAACAGGAAATGTCACCTGTTCTGCTCTTGAGGAGGCCTCAGTCCAAGCTCCCTGTCCTACGCCTTCCATCTCTAAGCTGGCAAGCGGCTCCCTTCTATGCCTTTCCCTTGATCCCAATCATCCCACAGGTCATCCTAAAGCGGAAGGTGGACAGGAGCCTCCCTGTCCTACGCCTTCCATCTCTAAGCTCATGCTCATTGCCCTGGCATGTCCAAGGCAGTGCTGGTTCTCCAACTTTCTTGTGCTATCAGTTCAGTCTCCCATCCCTTCCTCTCTATCCCAACCTACTCACTCAGAATCAGAGCCCACGTTGCACCCCATACTCAGCTCCCTGCATCTCACAGCCTAGCTGCTGCATGGCTGAATGAGGATGAAGAGCAGTGTTTAGCAACTGTTCAGCAGGTTCTACTCAACAGTAGGAAGCCCTCTACCAGGATAGTCTATTCGGCAAAATGGAAACAGTTTTCCATGTGGTCGCTGACATGCAGAATTCAACCAAAGCTGGCTTCCATCCAGGACATCTTGGAGTACCTGCTGCACCCTCAATTGTCGGGACTTGTGCTTCATTCATTGAAAGTGTATTTTATCCCCCTATTCAGGGGAGATCAGTCTGCTCTAATCCCATGGTAGTAAAATTCTTAATGGAGCTTCTTTGCCTGTATTCTCCGGTCCAAGAGCCAGTTCCTCTGTGGAACCTGAACACGGTCCTAGCAGCACTGATAGGACCTCCATTTGAGCCCCTAGCATCTTGTCCCTTTCCGCTCGTGTCAAAAAGCTGCATTCCTGATAGAAATAACATTCACAAGGAAAGTGTGAAAGTTGCAGGTTCTGATGGCAGGGCCCCCTTACACGCAATTCTCCAAAGACAAGGTGACTTTACGATACATCCACATTTTTTGTCTAACATGGTTTCTCAATTTTATTTGAGCCAGGCGGTATAATTACCTTTGTTCTTTCTTAAGCTGCATTCACCTCTGGAGGAGCAGCATCTCCATGCATTAGATATCAGGTGATGTCTAGCCTTCTATCTGGACAGAACTAAACTATTTTGTGCTTTGCCTCACCTGTTTGTGTCATATGCAGATCATATGAAGTGTCAAGTGGTCTCCTCACAGACAAACTCTAGATGACTGCATATGAAATAGCTTCAACTTCTTCCCCTCAGCAGGCGCAAGCTTATTCAGTGAGAGCACAAGCAATGTCAATAGCCTTCCTCAGTGACTTTTCCATATTGGACATTTGTAAGGCTGCTACCTGGTCATCCATCCATTTATAAACCGTTATGCCATTACTGATTCTTCCAGGGTGGATGCAACATTCGGAAGGGTGGTCCTACAATCCTTGTTCAGGTAGACTCTGTGCCCTGCCTCTGGGGCGGGAGGAAGAAAGGTCGTACTGCTTGTGAGTCACCTAAGCGGAATATGCGGTTGCATCTACTCAAAGAAGAAGAAACATGAAAAATTTGCATCTATTTAAAGAAACTGTAACCATGATTCTCCAAGATGTGATGTAGATGTAAATGGAGAAGAACATTAAGCTTTTATGGGGCCCTGGGCCAGAGAAAGTGGGGACCCCTCCCCACCCCTTCCGCCTGCAGTCCCTCCAACCCTCTTGCAAGGGAAATGGAATTGAGGCATGGGGGCTTGCCCCACTCCGCCCACCCAGCACTCCTGCCGCAGAGCGGGGTCGGGGTGCAGGGGCTTCCAGAGCGCCAGGTGGGCGAAGGGGGACAAGCTCCCACGCCCTGACCCCCCAACTGGAGTACCGGGCATGCAGGGAGGCAAGCCTCCACACCTCAACCCCACTCTCCGGCAGGAGCACCAGGTGGGCAGGCAGACAGGGGCAAGCCCTTGCGCCCCAACCCTGCTCCTTGGCAGGAGTGCCGGGCAGGTGGAGCGGGTCAGAGTGCCCATTTTTCTGGGAGTCCCCCAATTGGCCAGGGCCCCTGGGCATGGGTCCCATTGGCCCAGTGGCTAATCTGCTACTGTGTGTATTCTATAACCCACCCTCCATCCCCGCTGCATCAGAGTCTCATCTCCAGATGTTCAGTATGAAGGAACTGAGTGGGGCTTGCGGCAGCACCAACTCATATAGCTAGGGGAGGGTCTACTGGTCACAAGGTGCAAGTGCTACTCCTCTACAGGTCCAGTTACATAAATTCTCTGGCTCCAGCCCGCACACACCTAAGTGGAATACACGTATGCATCACATCTCGAAGAACCACAGTTACAGTTATTAACCATTTCATTCCTGTTCTAGAACAAAGGGTTTAATTCTTTGTAGTTTATGTCACTCCCTTTCCCAAACACATTGTAGAGCAGTATTTCAGTCTGAAGTTGTTGATTTGTCTCCAGGGTAAAGTTTAAGTTAGCCACTTAAACATTTGAGTTCATAGACACAGTCTTTGGAAGTTATAATATAGATCTCAGTGATTTTCATCCTGTTACTTCTTAGGTTCAAATTCAAATAGCATTTCAACATATATTAAATTTTAAAACAAAAACAAAACTAATCAAGTTTCTGAAAGTAAAAATAGTTTTGGGCCTCCCAGTCTCTGGATTCATCTCTTTTTCTATTACAGATCTTGAGGGGGAAAAGTGTATATAAACCTGTATTCTAATTTTAATCACATTTAATTTTCTTTCTTAAAAATTCTGTGGTTAAAGGGCACCAGCTGCAGCTCTCCAAATCCCTGAAGTAAGCTTTGCTCAGAGAATATGCAAATAACAATGTACTCATGTGAGGACAATACCTTGGTGAACACTGTCATTAGTTTTTCCCATTAGTTCTAGGCTTTGCTCCACTTTCTTTATTTCTTCCTCCACATTTAAGCCATTCAGGGCAGATTTAGTCTGGATGCCATTCTGCATTTCTGGAATAAAGTTGTCCTTATAACAGCCATTAGTGACAATACTTTCCAAATCCTTAGCTGCTGCTGAGTCCTGCTTTACATTCTTATAGTCTGTGAAAGAACAAGGAAACCTTGCAAATAAAAAGCCATATGACTTATGGTGCAAAACACATTTCTCCAGACAGTTGACTTTCCGATCTGCTGTGTATATCTTATATGGTCTGAATCAGATTTAGATTACATTTTTACTTGGAGTTAGGTTCACAGGGTTAGTTCTGCACCTTTAAATAAAATAAGCTTAAATGCAAAAAAAATCCTAAACTTTCATTCTACATAGCAAGCAAAACAGGTATTTTTAAATATAAAAGTAGCAAATCCACTGTAGCCCTCATCAGTTAGTAAAACTAAGAGGATTATTAGTTTTCTCATAGAAAAAAATATTAACGGCTAAGTTCTAAATGCATAGTTTTTCTTGGTTTTCATATGAGACCTGTATTTTCCTAAAATCCCCACAAACACACACAAAGTCCTCACTGAAAAACTTTCCTTTTATCTTTCGTTGAAGAAAAGGAAGAAATAGGATTTTTAATTCTGTGGTTGTATCCCATGCGCCTACATGCACTCACAGCCGCCCACAAGATAAACAGGTCCTAAACATAAAACAGAATAACTATATACAGCACACCTTAGGCCCTGATCTTGTAAGCTGTTATGTGCAGAGACACCCCTAATTAAATTAATGAGGTTCTCTATATATGCAGGGCTCTGCTTGTATGAAACAGGTTTTAGGGTTGTTGTCCTTAGTCCTTCATATGAAGAATGGGATCACCTTTCAACCTGAATTACCAGGTGTATTTTTCTGTGCACTTTGTAT